>NC_138768.1:196705134-197905134 GCF_965119305.1 Pelophylax lessonae
ATCCTATTGATTTGAATGGAGGTCGCACCGCAACACCGCAAGTCGGATCCGACTTGCGGGGTGACTTGCGCTGTGGGAATCTTGAGGGGGAACGCCACGCCAAAATGGGAAAAAAACGGCGTGGGGTCCCCCCCAGGGTTCCAAACCAGGCCCTTCGGGTCTGTTATGGAATTTGAGGGTAGCCCCATGCCGAAAAAACGGCATGGGGTCCCCCCCAAAATCCATACCAGACCCTTAACCGAGCATGCAGCCCGGCAGGCCAGGAAAGGGGAGGGGACGAGCGAGCGGCCCCACCCCCCCTGGACCACACCAGGCCACATGCCCTCAACATGGGGGGGTGTTGGTGCTTTGGGGCAGGGGGAGCTCTGCACCCCCCACCTCAAAGCACCTTGCCCCCATGTTGATGAGGACAAGGGCCTCATCCCCACAACCCTGGCCGGTGGTTGTGGGGGTCTGCGGCCAGGGGGCTCATCGGAATCTGGAAGCCCCCTTTAACAAGGGGGCACCCCAGATCCCGGACCCCCTCCCTATGTGAATGGGTATGGGGTACACTGTACCCCTACCCATTCACCCCATAAAAGGCAGTGTATGGAAATAACGACAAGAGACGTTTTGGAAAGTTTATTAAAAATCTTCATCCGACTCTTCTTGTCTTCTCCTCTCCGGGGTCTTCTGCTCTTTTGCTGTCCCCCTCTTCTTGTGTTCTTCTCTCCGGGGTCTTCTGCTGTCCCCTCTTCTGCTGTTCTCTCTTCTTTTCTTCTCCTCTCCGGTCTTCTGCTCTTTTGCTGTCGGCTGTCGGCTGTCTTCTTCCTCCGGTCCTCCTCCGACGACGTCTCCGCTGATTATGCCTATCTCCGGTCTCTTCAGCTTATTATATAGCCATTAGGGGCGTGGCCCCGATGACGTCATCTGGAGGCCCCGCCCCCTCATGTCACATATGACGTCATCTGTGACATGAGGGGGCGGGGTCTCCAGATGACGTCATCGGGGCCACGCCCCTAATGGCTATATAATAAGCTGAAGAGACCGGAGATAGGCATAATCAGCGGAGACGTCGTCGGAGGAGGACCGGAGGAAGAAGACAGCCGACAGCCGACAGCAAAAGAGCAGAACACCGGAGAGGAGAAGAAAAGAAGAGAGGACAGCAGAAGAGGGGACAGCAGAAGACCCCGGAGACAAGAACACAAGAAGAGGGGGACAGCAAAAGAGCAGAAGACCCCGGAGAGGAGAAGACAAGAAGGGCGGACAGCAAAAGAGCAGAAGACCCCGGAGAAGACCCCGGAGAGGAGAAGACAAGAAGGGCGGACAGCAAAAGAGCAGAAGACCCCGGAGAGGAGAAGACAAGAAGAGTCGGATGAAGATTTTTAATAAACTTTCCAAAACGTCTCTTGTCGTTATTTCCATACACTGCCTTTTATGGGGTGAATGGGTAGGGGTACAGTGTACCCCATACCCATTCACATAGGGAGGGGGTCCGGGATCTGGGGTGCCCCCTTGTTAAAGGGGGCTTCCAGATTCCGATGAGCCCCCTGCCCGCAGACCCCCACAACCACCGGCCAGGGTTGTGGGGATGAGGCCCTTGTCCTCATCAACATGGGGGCAAGGTGCTTTGAGGTGGGGGGTGCAGAGCTCCCCCTGCCCCAAAGCACCAAAACCACCCCATGTTGAGGGCATGTGGCCTGGTGTGGTCCAAGGGGGGTGGGGCCGCTCGCTCGTCCCCTCCCCCTTCCTGGCCTGCCGGGCTGCATGCTCGGATAAGGGTTTGGTATGGATTTTGGGGGGGACCCCATGCCGTTTTTTCGGCATGGGGCTACCCTCAAATTCCATAACAGACCCGAAGGGCCTGGTTTGGAACCCTGGGGGGGACCCCCACGTCGTTTTTTTCCCATTTTGGCGTGGAGTTCCCCCTCAAGATTCTCACAGCGCAAGTCGCCCCGCAAGTCGGAACCGACTTGCGGTGTTGCGGTGCGACCTCCATTCAAATCAATAGGCTCCCATAGGGAACCATTGATTTTGAATGGAAGAAAAAAAAACGCTGCTAAAAGCAACGTGGCAAAACGTGCAATAACGCCAATGGAAAAAGCTACTGAAAGCACGTTTTTACAGCTGCTTTTTCCGGCGTCAGAACTAACTTTGACGTACGTTTTTTCTAACGCCCCGTGTGCATGGGGCCTAAGCGGTATTAAAACATTTTTAATTAAATAAACAATTATCAAAGTAAACATTCTTTTAGGCTGCATTCACATGTCAGCGTTTGATCGCGGGCAGAACCGCCGCGGTTCCGCCCGCGATTCGGAGATTTATTGCAAATCGCGGGACGCCTAGCGTTGTCCGTTGATTTGCAATAGCCCCCCAAACGCCGAGCGATGTTGCCGCGATTTACGCCCGCCGAATCGCGGCAACATCGCGCAAACAAAATCGCGGGATGCAATACGCTCCAAAAAAGTACAAGAGCGTAGGTCCCCCATAGATCCTCCTTTACAGCAGGCCAGGGTGAGGTGAGGTCCTCTATATAGATCCCCCCCTTACAGCAGGCCAGGGTCCTCCCCCAGACAGTCCCTCTCAGTCTCCGCACCGACAGGATTGGGTTCGGGAGCTGAGCAGCCAGGGGCAGAAGGCAGCAGACACAGCGGCGGCGGCCATGGCAGAAGCACTGCACGAGGGTGATTAGAGTGTGCCTAGGCACACCCAGCACGCCCCGTGTGCACGCCTATGAGTAGGGCTGCACAATATTGCCCCCCATCAATGTAGTGACCAGCATGCCCCCCCCATCAATTGACAATGTACCAACCCATCAATGTAGTGACCAGCGTACCAACCCATCAATGTAGTGACCAGCGTACCAACCCATCAATGTAGTGACCAGCGTACCAACCCATCAATGTAGTGACCAGCGTACCAACCCATCAATGTAGTGACCAGCATCCCAACCCATCAATGTAGTGACCAGCATCCCAACCCATCAATGTAGTGACCAGCGTACCAACCCATCAATGTAGTGACCAGCATGCCCCCCCATCAATTGACAATGTAGTAACCAGCATCCCAACCCATTAATGTAGTGACCAGCGTACCAACCCATCGATGTAGTGACCAGCGTACCAACCCATCAATGTAGTGACCAGCGTACCAACCCATCGATGTAGTGACCAGCATCCCAACCCATCAATGTAGTGACCAGCATCCCAACCCATCAATGTAGTGACCAGCATCCCAACCCATCAATGTAGTGACCAGCGTACCAACCCATCAATGTAGTGACCAGCGTACCAACCCATCAATGTAGTTACCAGCGTACCAACCCATCAATGTAGTGAACAGCGTACCAACCCATCAATGTAGTGAACAGCGTACCAACCCATCAATGTAGTGAACAGCGTACCAACCCATCAATGTAGTGAACAGCGTACCAACCCATCAATGTAGTGAACAGCGTACCAACCCATCAATGTAGTGACCAGCATACCAACCCATCAATGTAGTGACCAGCATGCCCCCCCATCAATTGACAATGTAGTAACCAGCATCCCAACCCATCAATGTAGTGACCAGCGTACCAACCCATCAATGTAGTGACCAGCGTACCAACCCATCGATGTAGTGACCAGCGTACCAACCCATCAATGTAGTGACCAGCGTACCAACCCATCAATGTAGTGACCAGCGTACCAACCCATCAATGTAGTGACCAGCATCCCAACCCATCAATGTAGTGACCAGCATCCCAACCCATCAATGTAGTGACCAGCGTACCAACCCATCAATGTAGTGACCAGCATGCCCCCCCATCAATTGACAATGTAGTAACCAGCATCCCAACCCATTAATGTAGTGACCAGCATCCCAAACCATTAATGTAGTGACCAGCATCCCAAACCATTAATGTAGTGACCAGCATCCCAAACCATTCATGTAGTGACCAGCATCCCAAACCATTTATGTAGTGACCAGCATGCCGTGTCCCCTTCAATCATGCAGAGACCAGAGAGACTTACCTAAGGTTACAGCAGGTAGAAGAAGAAGTAGAAGTGGGCGTCTGTGCAGCTAGTTCTGTGACTGAGCGCGGTGAGCAGCAGCGGCGCCGTGAGCTGCTCAGGTGTGCAGGCACGTGTGATTGGTTAGCTGTGCAGCGGCTCACGGCGCCGCTGCCGCTCACCGCACTCAGTCACTCAGTCACAGAGAACTTGCTGCACTGGTGCCCTCTTGTTCAGCTAATGTTATGAGCATAAGTGAGCGCGAGCAGGGTGGCAACAGGGGTGGCAAGGATGTCGTTTGGGGTGGCAATTGCCACCCCAGCTAGCCCTCTGGCTTCGTCACTGCCCCCAAGTTCCATATCCATGGACCCCCCTGAGTGATGGGACACATAATGACTGCACCCCTCACATGTCACCCCTACAAGCTCCATATCCATGGCCCCCCCTGACTGGGTGATGGGACACATAATGACTGCACCCCTCACATGTCACCCCCACAAGTTCCATATCCATGGACCCCCCTGAGTGATGGGACACACAATGACTGCACCCCTCACATGTCAGCCCCACAAGCTCCATATCCATGGACCCCCCTGAGTGATGGGACACATAATGACTGCACCCCTCATATGTCACCTCCACAAGCTCCATATCCATGGACCCCCCTGACTGAGTGATGGGACACATAATGACTGCACCCCTCATATGTCACCTCCACAAGCTCCATATCCATGGATCCCCCTGAGCGATGGGACACATAATGACTGCACACCTCACATGTCACCTCCCACAAGCTCCATATCCATGGACCCCCCTGACTGAGTGATAGGACCCATAATGACTGCACCCCTCACATGTTACCCCCACAAGCTCCATATCCATGGAGCCCCCTAAGTGATGGGACACATAATGACTGCACCCCTCACATGTCAACCCCACAATCTCCATATCCATGGACCCCCCTGACTGGGTGATGGGACACATAATGACTGCATCCCTCACGTGTCACCCCCACAAGCTCCATATCCATGGACCCCCCTGACTGGGTGATGGGACACATAATGACTGCACCCTCATGTGTCACCCCCACAAGCTCCATATCCATGGACCCCCCTGAGTGATGGGACACACAATGACTGCACCCCTCACATGTCAGCCCCACAAGCTCCATATCCATGGACCCCCCTGAGTGATGGGACACATAATGACTGCACCCCTCATATGTCACCTCCACAAGCTCCATATCCATGGACCCCTCTGAGTGATGGGACACATAATGACTGCACACCTCACATGTCACCTCCACAAGCTCCATATCCATGGACCCCCCTGACTGAGTGATGGGACACATAATGACTGCACCCCTCATATGTCACCTCCACAAGCTCCATATCCATGGACCCCCCTGAGTGATGGGACACATAATGACTGCACACCTCACATGTCACCTCCCACAAGCTCCATATCCATGGACCCCCCTGACTGAGTGATAGGACACATAATGACTGCACCCCTCACATGTTACCCCCACAAGCTCCATATCCATGGAGCCCCCTAAGTGATGGGACACATAATGACTGCACCCCTTACATGTCAACCCCACAAGCTCCATATCCATGGACCCCCCTGACTGGGTGATGGGACACATAATGACTGCACCCTCACATGTCACCCCACAAGCTCCATATCCATGGACCCCCCTGACTGAGTGATGGGACACAAAGTAACTGCACCCCTCATGTGTCACCCCCACAAGTTCCATATCCATGGACCCCCCTGACTGAGTGATGGGACACATAATGACTGCACCCCTCACATGTCACCCCCACAAGCTTTATATCCATGGAGCCCACTGAGTGATGGGACACATAATGACTGCACCCCTCATATGTCACCTCCACAAGCTCCATATCCTTGGACCCCCCTGACTGAGTGATGGGACACATAATGACCGCACCCCTCACATGTTACCCCCACAAGCTCCATATCCATGGAGCCCCCTGAGTGATGGGACATATAATGACTGCACCCCTCACATGTCACCCCCACAAGCTCCATATCCATGGAGCCCCCTGAGTTATGGGACACATAATGACTGCACCCCTCACATGTCACCCCCATGAGCTCCATATCCATAGACCCCCCTGACTGGGTGATAGGACACATAATGACTGCACCCCTCACATGTCACCCCCACAAGCTCCATATCTATGGAGCCCCCTGAGTGATGGGACACATAATGAATGCACCCCTCATATGTCACCTCCACAAGCTCCATATCCATGGACCCCCCTGACGGAGTGATGGGACACATAATGACTGCACCCCTCACGTGTCACCCCCACAAGTTCCATATCCATGGACCCCACTGACACATAATGACTGCACCCCTCACATGTCACCCCCACAAGCTCCATATCCAACGACCCCTCTGACTGGGTGATAGGACACATAATGACTGCACCCCCACAGGCTCCATATCCATGGACCCCCCTGACTGAGTGATGGGACACATAATGACTGCACCCCTCACATGTCACCCCCACAAGCTTTATATCCATGTAGCCCCCTGAGTGATGGGACACATAATGACTGCACCCCTCACATGTCACCCCCACAAGCTCCATATCCATTGACCCCCCTGACACATAATGACTGCACATGACACCCCCCACAAGCTCCATATCCATGGACCCCCCTGACTGGCTGATGGGACACATAATGACTGCACCCCTCATATGTCAACTCCCACAAGTTCCATATCCATGGACCCCCCTGACTGAGTGATGGGGCACATAATGATAGAAGATCTACTAAGGGCTCAGGGCTATGAAACCCAAACCTGTATTATATTGCAGCTAAGCAATTCCTAGATGTGATGGCTGCATTCATTTTCTTTTTTTTTTTTCGGCTTGATTTCTTCTATTTTGGTGATCCAACCAGTAAGTCTGCTGCTTTTCAAAAGAAGAAGCTCTCTTCCAGATGTATGAGTTTACAGGAATAAGACCAACTATTTACAATGATCCACTTTATTTATGTAAAACCTTTATCCCAAATGAATAAAAACTGCTGTAATGGATTATAACGTGTGAGCTGGAGTTTGGCTTCAATGTGTTAGTGTATCCAAATCTGGTAATACATTTAACACTGACTTGACAGTGCTCATTGCTGTGCCTCCTGTTCTCATTCATCCAGACTGGGGCACTCTAATCAGTGGCGGGACAAGATCAACCAGTGCCCATTGTAAAGATACCAGATTGTGCCTCCCCCCCCCCCCCAGCACAGGTGTCGGTGGAAACCATTATAATCCCCAGCACAAGTGTCGGTGGAAACCATTATAACCCCCAGCACAGGTGTCGGTGACAACCATGATAACCTCCAGCACAGGTGTCGGTGGCAACCATGATAACCCCCTGCACAGGTGTCGGTGGCAACTATGATAACCCCCTGCACAGGTGTCGGTGGAAACAATGATAACCCGCAGCACAGGTGTCGGTGGAAACCATGATATCCCCCAGCACAGGTGTCGGTGGAAACCATGATAACCCCCAGCACAGGTGTCGGTGGAAGCCATGATAACCCCCAGCACAGGTTTCGGTGGACGCCATGATAACCCCCAGCACAGGTGTCGGTGGACGCCATGATAACCCCCAGCACAGGTGTCGGTGGACGCCATGATAACCCCCAGCACAGGTGTCGGTGGACGCCATGATAACCCCCAGCACAGGTGTCGGTGGACGCCATGATAACCCCCAGCACAGGTGTCGGTGGATGCCATGATAACCCCCAGCACAGGTGTCGGTGGACGCCATGATAACCCCCAGCACAGGGGTCGGTGGACGCCATGATAACCCCCAGCACAGGTGTCGGTGGACGCCATGATAACCCCCAGCACAGGTGTCGGTGGACGCCATGCTAACCCCTAGCACAGGTGTCGGTGGGCGCCATGATAACCCCCAGCACAGGTGTCGGTGGGCGCCATGATAACCCCCAGCACAGGTGTCGGTGGACGCCATGATAACCCCCAGCACAGGTGTCGGTGGACGCCATGATAACCCCCAGCACAGGTGTCGGTGGACGCCATGATAACCCCCAGCACAGGTGTCGGGGGACGTCATGATAACCCCAAGCACAGGTGTCGGTGGACGCCATGCTAACCCCTAGCACAGGTGTCGGTGGGCGCCATGATAACCCCCAGCACAGGTGTCGGTGGGCGCCATGATAACCCCCAGCACAGGTGTCGGTGGACGCCATGATAACCCCCAGCACAGGTGTCGGTGGACGCCATGATAACCCCCAGCACAGGTGTCGGTGGACGTCATGATAACCCCCAGCACAGGTGTCGGGGGACGTCATGATAACCCCCAGCACAGGTGTCGGCGGACGCCATGATAACCCCCAGCACAGGTGTCGGCGGACGCCATGATAACCCCCAGCACAGGTGTCGGCGGACGCCATGATAACCCCCAGCACAGGTGTCGGCGGACGCCATGATAACCCCCAGCACAGGTGTCGGCGGACGCCATGATAACCCCCAGCACAGGTGTCGGCGGACGCCATGGTAACCCCCATGCAGTGGTGTCGGCGGACGCCATGGTAACCCCCTGCACAGGTGTCGGTGGCAACTATGATAACCCCCTGCACAGGTGTCGGTGGAAACAATGATAACCCGCAGCACAGGTGTCGGTGGAAACCATGATATCCCCCAGCACAGGTGTCGGTGGAAACCATGATAACCCCCAGCACAGGTGTCGGTGGAAGCCATGATAACCCCCAGCACAGGTTTCGGTGGACGCCATGATAACCCCCAGCACAGGTGTCGGTGGACGCCATGATAACCCCCAGCACAGGTGTCGGTGGACGCCATGATAACCCCCAGCACAGGTGTCGGTGGACGCCATGATAACCCCCAGCACAGGTGTCGGTGGACGCCATGATAACCCCCAGCACAGGTGTCGGTGGATGCCATGATAACCCCCAGCACAGGTGTCGGTGGACGCCATGATAACCCCCAGCACAGGGGTCGGTGGACGCCATGATAACCCCCAGCACAGGTGTCGGTGGACGCCATGATAACCCCCAGCACAGGTGTCGGTGGACGCCATGCTAACCCCTAGCACAGGTGTCGGTGGGCGCCATGATAACCCCCAGCACAGGTGTCGGTGGGCGCCATGATAACCCCCAGCACAGGTGTCGGTGGACGCCATGATAACCCCCAGCACAGGTGTCGGTGGACGCCATGATAACCCCCAGCACAGGTGTCGGTGGACGCCATGATAACCCCCAGCACAGGTGTCGGGGGACGTCATGATAACCCCAAGCACAGGTGTCGGTGGACGCCATGCTAACCCCTAGCACAGGTGTCGGTGGGCGCCATGATAACCCCCAGCACAGGTGTCGGTGGGCGCCATGATAACCCCCAGCACAGGTGTCGGTGGACGCCATGATAACCCCCAGCACAGGTGTCGGTGGACGCCATGATAACCCCCAGCACAGGTGTCGGTGGACGTCATGATAACCCCCAGCACAGGTGTCGGGGGACGTCATGATAACCCCCAGCACAGGTGTCGGCGGACGCCATGATAACCCCCAGCACAGGTGTCGGCGGACGCCATGATAACCCCCAGCACAGGTGTCGGCGGACGCCATGATAACCCCCAGCACAGGTGTCGGCGGACGCCATGATAACCCCCAGCACAGGTGTCGGCGGACGCCATGATAACCCCCAGCACAGGTGTCGGCGGACGCCGTGGTAACCCCCAGCACAGGTGTCGGTGGGCGCCATGATAACCCCCAGCACAGGTGTCGGTGGGCGCCATGATAACCCCCAGCACAGGTGTCGGTGGACGCCATGATAACCCCCAGCACAGGTGTCGGTGGACGCCATGATAACCCCCAGCACAGGTGTCGGTGGACGCCATGATAACCCCCAGCACAGGTGTCGGTGGACGCCATGATAACCCCCAGCACAGGTGTCGGGGGACGTCATGATAACCCCAAGCACAGGTGTCGGTGGACGCCATGCTAACCCCTAGCACAGGTGTCGGTGGGCGCCATGATAACCCCCAGCACAGGTGTCGGTGGGCGCCATGATAACCCCCAGCACAGGTGTCGGTGGACGCCATGATAACCCCCAGCACAGGTGTCGGTGGACGCCATGATAACCCCCAGCACAGGTGTCGGTGGACGTCATGATAACCCCCAGCACAGGTGTCGGGGGACGTCATGATAACCCCCAGCACAGGTGTCGGCGGACGCCATGATAACCCCCAGCACAGGTGTCGGCGGACGCCATGATAACCCCCAGCACAGGTGTCGGCGGACGCCATGATAACCCCCAGCACAGGTGTCGGCGGACGCCATGATAACCCCCAGCACAGGTGTCGGCGGACGCCATGATAACCCCCAGCACAGGTGTCGGCGGACGCCATGATAACCCCCAGCACAGGTGTCGGCGGACGCCATGATAACCCTCAGCACAGGTGTCGGCGGACGCCATGATAACCCCCAGCACAGGTGTCGGCGGACGCCATGATAACCCCCAGCACAGGTGTCGGCGGACGCCATGATAACCCCCAGCACAGGTGTCGGCGGACGCCATGATAACCCCCAGCACAGGTGTCGGCGGACGCCATGATAACCCCCAGCACAGGTGTCGGCGGACGCCATGGTAACCCCCAGCACAGGTGTCGGCGGACGCCATGGTAACCCCCAGCACAGGTGTCGGCGGACGCCATGGTAACCCCCATGCAGTGGTGTCGGCGGACGCCATGGTAACCCCCATGCAGTGGTGTCGGCGGACGCCATGGTAACCCCCATGCAGTGGTGTCGGCGGACGCCATGGTAACCCCCATGCAGTGGTGTCGGCGGACGCCATGGTAACCCCCATGCAGTGGTGTCGGCGGACGCCATGGTAACCCCCATGCAGTGGTGTCGGCGGACGCCATGGTAACCCCCATGCAGTGGTGTCGGCGGACGCCATGGTAACCCTTATGCAGTGGTGTCGGCGGACGCCATGGTAACCCTTATGCAGTGGTGTCGGCGGACGCCATGGTAACCCCCAGCACAGGTGTTGGCGGACGCCATGGTAACCCCCAGCACAGGTGTCGGCGGACGCCATGGTAACCCCCAGCACAGGTGTCGGCGGTCGCCACGGTAACCCCCAGCACAGGTGTCGGCGGACGCCACGGTAACCCCCAGCACAGGTGTCGGCGGACGCCACGGTAACCCCCAGCACAGGTGTCGGCGGACGCCACGGTAACCCCCAGCACAGGTGTCGGCGGTCGCCACGGTAACCCCCAGCACAGGTGTCGGCGGTCGCCACGGTAACCCCCATGCAGTGGTGTCGGCGGACGCCACGGTAACCCCCATGCAGTGGTTGGCGGCGGACGCCATGGTAACCCCCATGCAGTGGTGTCGGCGGACGCCATGGTAACCCCCATGCAGTGGTGTCGGCGGACGCCATGGTAACCCCCATGCAGTGGTGTCGGCGGACGCCATGGTAACCCCCATGCAGTGGTGTCGGCGGACGCCATGGTAACCCCCATGCAGTGGTGTCGGCGGACGCCATGGTAACCCCCATGCAGTGGTGTCGGCGGACGCCATGGTAACCCCCAGCACAGGTGTCGGCGGACGCCATGGTAACCCCCAGCACAGGTGTCGGCGGACGCCATGGGTAACCCCCAGCACAGGTGTCGGCGGACGCCATGGTAACCCCCAGCACAGGTGTCGGCGGACGCCATGGTAACCCCCAGCACAGGTGTCGGCGGACGCCATGGTAACCCCCAGCACAGGTGTCGGCGGACGCCATGGTAACCCCCAGCACAGGTGTCGGCGGACGCCATGGTAACCCCCAGCACAGGTGTCGGCGGACGCCATGGTAACCCCCAGCACAGGTGTCGGCGGACGCCATGGTAACCCCCAGCACAGGTGTCGGCGGACGCCATGGTAACCCCCAGCACAGGTGTCGGCGGACGCCATGGTAACCCCCAGCACAGGTGTCGGCGGACGCCATGGTAACCCCCAGCACAGGTGTCGGCGGACGCCATGGTAACCCCCAGCACAGGTGTCGGCGGACGCCATGGTAACCCCCAGCACAGGTGTCGGCGGACGCCATGGTAACCCCCAGCACAGGTGTCGGCGGACGCCATGGTAACCCCCAGCACTGGTGTCGGCGGACGCCATGGTAACCCCCAGCACTGGTGTCGGCGGACGCCATGGTAACCCCCAGCACTGGTGTCGGCGGACGCCATGGTAACCCCCAGCACTGGTGTCGGCGGACGCCATGGTAACCCCCAGCACTGGTGTCGGCGGACGCCATGGTAACCCCCAGCACTGGTGTCGGCGGACGCCATGGTAACCCCCAGCACTGGTGTCGGCGGACGCCATGGTAACCCCCAGCACTGGTGTCGGCGGACGCCATGGTAACCCCCAGCACTGGTGTCGGCGGACGCCATGGTAACCCCCAGCACAGGTGTCGGCGGTCGCCACGGTAACCCCCAGCACAGGTGTCGGCGGACGCCACGGTAACCCCCAGCACAGGTGTCGGCGGACGCCACGGTAACCCCCAGCACAGGTGTCGGCGGACGCCACGGTAACCCCCAGCACAGGTGTCGGCGGACGCCACGGTAACCCCCAGCACAGGTGTCGGCGGACGCCACGGTAACCCCCAGCACAGGTGTCGGCGGACGCCATGGTAACCCCCAGCACAGGTGTCGGCGGACGCCATGGTAACCCCCAGCACAGGTGTCGGCGGACGCCATGGTAACCCCCAGCACTGGTGTCGGCGGACGCCATGGTAACCCCCAGCACTGGTGTCGGCGGACGCCATGGTAACCCCCAGCACTGGTGTCGGCGGACGCCATGGTAACCCCCAGCACTGGTGTCGGCGGACGCCATGGTAACCCCCAGCACTGGTGTCGGCGGACGCCATGGTAACCCCCAGCACTGGTGTCGGCGGACGCCATGGTAACCCCCAGCACTGGTGTCGGCGGACGCCATGGTAACCCCCAGCACTGGTGTCGGCGGACGCCATGGTAACCCCCAGCACTGGTGTCGGCGGACGCCATGGTAACCCCCAGCACTGGTGTCGGCGGACGCCATGGTAACCCCCAGCACTGGTGTCGGCGCACGCCATGGTAACCCCCAGCACTGGTGTCGGCGCACGCCATGGTAACCCCCAGCACAGGTGTCGGCGGACGCCATGGTAACCCCCAGCACAGGTGTCGGCGGTCGCCATGGTAACCCCCAGCACAGGTGTCGGCGGTCGCCATGGTAACCCCCAGCACAGGTGTCGGCGGTCGCCATGGTAACCCCCAGCACAGGTGTCGGCGGTCGCCATGGTAACCCCCAGCACAGGTGTCGGCGGACGCCATGATGACCCCCATGCATTGGTGTCGGCGGACGCCATGATGACCCCCATGCATTGGTGTCGGCGGACGCCATGATGACCCCCATGCATTGGTGTCGGCGGACGCCATGATGACCCCCATGCATTGGTGTCGGCGGACGCCATGATGACCCCCATGCATTGGTGTCGGCGGACGCCATGATGACCCCCATGCATTGGTGTCGGCGGACGCCATGATGACCCCCATGCATTGGTGTCAGTATTATTACCCTCTTCCTCATATTGGTGGTCAGTGGCATTGAAATGTAACCCCTCCCATAACCACCAATGTGAGGAGAGGGGGCTAACTTTACCTGAAATGGCTTTGAATGCAGAATGAGGGATGGTGGGTTTAAATATCACTGCCATGAGGACCATTGCAAGGTGGTGGGGGGAGGGCTTGGAGGG
Organism: Pelophylax lessonae; assembly: GCF_965119305.1. Classification (NCBI taxonomy): domain Eukaryota; kingdom Metazoa; phylum Chordata; class Amphibia; order Anura; family Ranidae; genus Pelophylax; species Pelophylax lessonae. The sequence continues at coordinate 196,718,905 of NC_138768.1, forward strand.
TTAATATTTACTGCTGAGAGAACCATTGCAAGGTTGGGGGATAGGGGGGTTTCTTTGTAGCAAAGCTGATTTTGTAAAGTTCGAGGTCTAAAATGTTCACTTCCAGGGTGGCTCTGATGCCTTGAAGGGTCTCTCTGGAGCTCCCAGCCAGGACATCCTCTTCCTGTGTGGACACTTTGGGCACTGATACACACAGGCAGCACTGACACCGTCCTGTCATATCTCTCTCTCCCCTCCCTCCTTCCTGCCCTACCAGAGCTTTGATTGACAGCAGCCCTTTTCAGCAAGATCTTCCTAGTGCCCTGCATTCTACCAGCAATAGTGTATTATCCTGTTGCCATCAGCGTAACACATATATATGAAGTATAAAAAAGAACAGACACATACACACCTAAGTGAGTTACCTCTAAAAGGTTTTATTATGCATATATAATGCAATTATATATACAGCATCACACACCCAAAGTCCTCCCACTTCTCCTTCCCTACCCTGCCTATAAACCTCCCCTGTTCAGTCCCTCCCGGGAGTCATTCCAGGTAGTCCTCCAGCGGGAGCTGAGACATTCCCAGGTCTTCTTCCAAGATACCGCACATATGCACGCAGGCATTGGTGCTAAAAGTGTGTTCCCAGCATTGAGGATAGGCTGTCACTGACTGCTTCTGGCCTTAGGCTGGGTTCACACTGGTGCGAACACAGACATTGCATGTAATTTGCATCGCATTGCTGTGCAGATCACATGCGATGTCTGTGTGATGCAAATTCAGCCATACAGTTTGTAGGTTGTAACTGTATTTAGCCATACAGTTTGTAGGTTGTAACTGTATTTAGCCATACAGTTTGTAAGTTGTAACTGTATTCAGCCATACAGTTTGTAAGTTGTAACTGTATTTAGCCATACAGTTTGTAAGTTGTAACTGTATTTAGCCATACAGTTTGTAAGTTGTAACTGTATTTAGCCATACAGTTTGTATGGCTGAATTTGCATGGCATTTGGACTAAAATGGTGCAAGACACTCCTTTTGGTCCGCACTGGAATCGGATCGCATGAGTGTTCACACCCATGCGATCCAATTCCTGTACCATTTGACAGTTCACACTGCAATCTGCGAACCGATCTGGGGGGTGTCATTATCTTTTTACATTGACACTTGCAGTGGTTCACAGAGGACAGTGTGAACTTCTGCGAGTGAGATGCGATTCGATGCAGGAACCCACATTGGAATTGTGCTGGTTCCCGCATCCCACACGTGTGAACCAAGCCTTCTACTAAGGATCAGAGGCTGGGAGCCCTGACTCCTGATCACGTGATCTCTGTGATAGGCTTTGATTAGCTATCTCAGTGTTCAGTAATAAAACCCAGCCCCTGCACTGTTTATCCTCTGAATGGAGAACAAGATACATTGTATCTGTTTGTCCTAGGCAGAGATAAAAATGTAAAAGAAAACAAATTGTGAGCTTCGGGCTCACACTAGATTCTGTGCAAATTCATAGCTAATTAGCTGCGGATTACGCACCACATCAAAATCGCAACCTGTTTATGCGAAACGCTTGTGGATTGTATGTTAACGACATCCCAAAGTTGGTTTGCAAAACGCAGTGTGGTTTGCAGAATCGGAACACATGGCTGTGAACGACCATGTAATCCGATTTTGGTGCGGACAAAAAAGGGTCCTACACAAGTTTGGTGCAAATGCGGTGCACTTTGAGCCATACAAATCCATAGCTCAAATCGCAAACTGCATGTAATTCACACAGGTATGTGCTGCGATTCCTGTGCAAATGCGGTGCACTTTGAGCCATACAAATCCATAGCTCAAATCACACCCTGCATGTAATTCACACAGGTATGTGCTGCGATTCCTGTGCAAATGGCATGCAGTGTGCAGCACAGCATCAGTGTGAACCGGTGCGAAAACGAAGATAAAATAGCTAGATGAGGTCTTGATCAAGGGTGGGGTCAAAGGCCAGAATCCGTATTTTAGGCAGGGTAACAAAACAAAAAACCAAAACAAACCGCGTCAGTGTGTTTTAGATAAAATAAAAAGTATGCAGGAATGTTTCCTGGCATTACTATGCAGCAGAGAGATACACAGCATGCTAGGGCTATGTAGGTATCCAAAGCTAAATAAAGGAAACAACCTTTTCATTTCCAATGAGAGTTTATTACTACATGGGGAAATCAAATACACTTTGTGGATTTGTTGAATCCAAAGCATCAACCAATTGTTTAATTTCCTTAAATTTGGATTGTGGGTACAGTATATGCGGGGGAGGGATAAGACAGAGGAGTGCAGGGAATATGTTCTTGTCCATGTCAGCGCTCTGATACTCTGACACTTTTGAGTTTGTACTTTTCCCTCTGTAGATAACTTCTTCCTTCATATTATCTATATCCTTCAATTGAGTGACATTGGTGACATGTAAGGCTATTTAAGGTCGGCTAACTGTACACATGTGTAGGAGTGTTATGGTACTCCCAGGACAGCACTTGAATTACTGTCTACTGACCCCTGGCACTATGAAGCACACAGGTACAGTGGTGGCCTTTTTAGTAGTTGGGGCATGGGGTAAACCCCACGGCGGATTCTACATTTTTACACTGTCGTTTTACTGAATATAGTGGTAGGTACCATGGCACAAGATAAGCACTTATTGCTTGTTACCCTAAAAAAAAAAGAGATTCTGTTTCCTTATAGCAGGTTCTGTCTAACCTGCCCCTCTGGAAACTGTAAAAAACCTGGCTGATCCTGCCAGTTTCTGCCCTCCCCCCTGTAAACTGACCACAGTTTATCATGGCTGCTGAGCCCTGACACTGTGGTCAGTTTATGCAGCTCTCCTCCATCCTCTCCCTGCTCCCTCTCTGCCTGTCAGCTCATAGTCTGTGTCTCTTTCTCTGCTCCCCCCCCCCCCCCGGCCCAATGTTAATAAAAAACGAAAATGTCACTGCAAGCCCCTCTCTTTTCAGCTCCCATCCTGCTCTGTATAAGTGTTTGTCAGAAACAAAGCCTCTAAAAAACGTTTTTGTGCTGTATCTTCAGGCCAGTCATGTGACTTCCGGCTGCTCTGCTGCTATGACCCAGAGGGCAACAGTGGAAGGAGCTGAGCGGTCAGCTTGGCGGTCAAGTGACTCCCGGCTGATGTCAGAGGGAGAGCTGGTTCCTCCTGCTGTAGCCCTGGTTCGTAGTAGGAGAGCGGCCGGGCCGGGAGTCACGTGATCTGAAGATACAGCACAAAAAGATGTTTAGAGGCTTTGTTTCTAACACTTATACAGTGCAGGATGGGAGCTTGAAAGAGAGGGGCTGGCAGCAAAACATAATTTAGGGTTACAAACCCTTTATGGCTTTATACCAGGGATAGGCAAACTGTGGCCCTCCAGCTGTTGCAAAGCTACAAGTCCCATCATGCCTCTGGGTGTCATGTTGTGGCTGTCAGTCTTGCTATGCATCATGGGACTTGTAGTTCTGCAACATCTGGAGGGCCACAGTTTGCATATCCCTGCTTTATACCATACGGAGCTTTTATTCTTAAAGTGCAACTGATAGAAACAGTGTTACCAAAACTGTTACATTCAAGGCATGATGTGAATGGTATTTGTCACAGTTTCTTGCGTTTTCAATCAAACTGTCAATCCGTTAAATGGCTGATGTCATAATGATCACATGTATAGCATCATGGCAACTGCAGATCAAACCGAGGCTAAAATAGCAGCTTGATTGGCTGTAATGTATATGAGGGTTTAGTTTTTGCTTAAAGCCCGTTACTACTAATGGCACTTTTCCACTGCAAGTACCGGCTCGGCTCTACTCGGCCCTGCTTGGCCCTGTTTGCTTTTCCACTGCTGGTACCGCATGGTACGGTGTTGGAACGGTTCGGTACGGTACGGTATGGTTTACTTTTCCACCGAAGTAGTACTAAAGTTAAGTGGGTGGGATAACAACAGGGTGGGTGGGATTCTCTGACCAATCAGTGGCTAGTAGTGACTCCATGCAAAGGATTGTGGGATATGGTACCGGGTATGGTACCTCTTGGAACCACAATCGAGGTGGTACTGTTTTTGAGAGCCGTACCGTTCGGTTCCATGCAGTGGAAAAGCGCCGCCGTAGCGTACCGAACCGTTCCTACACCGTACCATGCGGTACCAGCAGTGGAAAAGCACAAAAGCGAGCCGAACCGTTAGGTTCCATGCAGTGGAAAAGCGCCATAAATGTAGTAAACCATAGCAACCAATCAGAATTAATCTTATACTAGTGTCACTTTAGCAAAGTGAATTTGGATTGGTTGCTATGGGTCATAATACTTAAAACTAGTGTTGCACTAAAACCCATATCGGTGCTGATACTAAGCATTTGCAGGATTACTTTCTACTCAGGATTACTGCAGGTATCGCTGGCTGCTGCTGTCCCCCAGGCGGGTATGGCTGGTGGCTGCTGCTGGCTGTTCTCCAGGGGGCAGGTACTGCTGGCTTTTACTGCTGGCTAGTGCTGCTAGCGGCGCGGGTACTGTTGACTGGTACTGCTGGCATAGGGGGTGACAGTTACCCGATTCCGACTGTATTACCTAGGTAATCTGAGCAGAAGTATGGCCCCTCCTTCCTCTGCCTGCAGCTTCTTGGGACATGTCACCAGTCCCAGGAGGTTGCGGGACCATTCACAAGGCGCAGGGGTGTTTGGCTTTGAAGCTGCAAGCAGTCACAGCTGGCTTCCCACAGTTTGCATGGTGGCTCTGGGGACCTGAAGACCGGCAAAGAACCTGCCCAGATGAGGACCCCTTTTTGGGGATTAAGAATCTTCTTTTAAAATTAAGAACTTTTTTTTAAAATAAAGCTGTTTATCTCTTTTTCTGGAGAGGGAGCCAACACAGGCATTTAGGGCATTCAGGCTGGATTCATACTTCTCTATTTCTGCGCATTGCAATAAGACAGCCTATTCATTTTCAATGGGCTTCCTGTGCAAAGGAACAGATACATAAAATTAGCACATGCACCATAGCGCATAGCATGTGCGTTGGAACTCTGATGCCTTAGTGTGCTAGCGTGCCATTTAAAAGGAGGCTCTGAAATGCCGTAATGAATTTAAAGACGTTAATATCAGAGTTGTATAAAGTACTCGAAACCCATACTTGAGTAAAAGTACAAGTGCTCGATCAAAAAGTGACATGAGTAGAAGTGGAAGTGCTCGATCAAAAAGTGACTTGAGTAGAAGTACTAAAGTATTCAACATTTTTTGTACTTAAGTATTGCAAGTAGTTCTTTTTTTTAAATTTTGCTACTCAAGTACTGAAAGTAAAAGTACCAGTAGTTTTTTTAAAAAAAATAGCTACTCAAGTACTGAAAGTAAAAGTACAAGTACTGTGTTATGTAGTTATTAAAGAAAGAAGTCAAAAGTTTTGAACATCATATTGTTTTTTATCATTTCAAATGCAGCTTTTATTTATACATACAGTAGCATTTATTTTCGTATGTGCTGATAGTACACATGTTTTGATCTTCATGAAACCTGCCATCTACTGTTCTGGGAGTGGTAATTTTTATAATAGTAACGAGTAACTATGCAGCACAAAAAAAAAATATTGGAGTAGAAGTATTGAAATCATTGAAAAAATGTAGTGAAGTAAAAGTGGAAGTAGGAGAAAAAAATTCTACTCTAGGAAAATACAGATACCGCCTTTCGGTACTAAGTACAGTAGTGAAGTAGTTCTACTTAGTTACTATACATCTGTGGTTAATATGCATTGCAATGCGCTCTATTGCAAAAGCTGTGTTTCAGTCCTCATACTTTGCCCCATGATTGGAGTGTCTGTACAGTGTACTAAATGACTTGAGCATTGGGTGATAGCTTTGGGTGTAGGTTGCTTGTAGTAGTACCAGTAGTAGTGTAGTAGTACCAGTGCCTTGGATGTAGTACTGATCTAGAAAGACACTAAACTGACTTTTGCAGAAAACTATTGGAGAGGACAGTATTCTGTTATAAAGCCCAAATGTGTGCTGCTGAGAACCATTGAAGTTCTGCCAAGGTGTGGGGACACTGACATATTAATATGTGAATGTAATGAGTAGGTCTTTGTATTAAGGAAAACAATGATTTAGTCATGGAGCACTTTGCTCTAATAGAGGCAACCATGCTACAGGTTTTTATAACGTAAGCATTGAGCTTACAGAGCAAAACATGCACTGCAATGTAAGAGACTGTAAAACATAACAAATGTTATTTTCAGTGTTTTCTTATCACGGAGAAGCGATCCAAGAATCCAATGCCATTACAGAACAATACAGCATTAAAGGTTTTCATGAAAGATTTCCAGGGGTAATCTCTTTTAGGCTGGGTTCACACTTGTGCAATGACTGACGTTGCATGTAATTCGCACTGCATTGCAGTGCAGATCATATGCGATGTGATTTCTGCCATACGAACTGTATGGATTAAATCGCATCACATTCACACCAAAATGGAGCAGGACCCTTTTTTGGTCCGCACTGGTACCAGATCGCCTATTCACACCTATGCGATCTGATGCCAGCACCATTTAAAATGTTCGCACTGCGAGCTCCAAACGGATCTGGGGGTGTCAATAACTTTAGATTGACATCCCGAGTGGTTTTCAGATCTCGGTGTGAACCAGTGTGCGATTCAGGTGCGATGTGGGAACTGGCACTGAATCGTAGGGTTTGCCGCATCACAACAGTGTGAACCGGCACTGAAAGTTTCAGTTGGTCTGAATGGCACGTTGATCTTCCTCCTTCAATGCATTTTTTAACCATTTGTTCACAAAATATATGGAGATCTAGAGTTGTTTTATCACAAGCTGTGGGACACAGAAAATATAGAGCCCAGGTTCGCACTGATGCAGTGCGGGTCACTGCAGGTAATTCGCACAGGAATCGCAGCACATTCCTGTGCGAATTACATACAGAGTCTCTGGGATGTAATTTGAATCATACTGCATTCGCACCAGACTCATGCAGGACCCTTTCACTGCGTTTTGCAAACTGATTTTGGGGTGTTGTTAACTTAACATACGCTCTGCAATCGGTTCGCATGAACAGGTTGTGATTTTGATGCGGTGCAGCGAATCTAGTGTGACCCGAGGTGGAAGATCCGTACGTCATGAAGCGAATTAGCATTTTTCATAATGCGATTAGCAGTTGCAGTCCCTGTATTTCTCAGACAACAGGTTTAAATAGGAAACTTATGTTTAGAAAATAATAAAAAAAGCCTACATTTTTAGGTAAAAATGATTATTAAAAAATCAGCACAAGGGATGTTATATAAATTTAATGTGAAGTGTCAATGAAAAGCAATCTATGAATGGAGGAAGGGCAGATAAATTAAAGGGCTTTCTCCTGCTAGATCACTTTTCATTCAAGACTATTATTATTATTATTATTACAGTTTGCACAGCGCTTTACAATGTGAGGGAAGACAATACAGTTACAATACAGTTCAAAACAGGAGGAACTAGAGGGCCCTGCTTGTTAGAGCTTACAATCTAGAAGGGAGGGTCAAGTGAAACAAAAGGCAATAACCGTGGGGGATGGGTTGATGGAGAAATGGAGGTACATTTGTTAGGTGTTGGTAGGATAGGCTTCTCTGAAAAGGAGCGTTTTCAGAGATCGCCTAAAAGCTGATAGAGTAGGAGATAATCGGACAGATAAGGGTAAGGAGTTCCATAGGATTGGAGCGGCTCTGGAAAAGTCCTGGAGGCGAGCATGGGAGGAGGTGACGAGAATACAGGTATGGGAGGGGGCAGAGGACTTCAGATTTCCATTATGAGAGCTGACAACAGCACAAGGGACACTTCACCTTAAATGTAAGTTAAATGTTAGGGTAGAAGATAGCCATAAGGTTGGAAGAACTTTTAAATTTGGACGTGGGAAGGAGGAACCAGAGGAAAGGTATACTGTGCAGTGAGCAAGGGTCAGAGTGTACACATGGGAATGAAGGCAGGGGGGAAAGAGCCCTCAAACCAGATGATAGAGAAATTAAAATTGCCATGGCTAGCAGGCATGCTGAACTGAACCTAAAGGGAACTTTGACTTTGTGGGAATATCAGAAACCTGGTTTGACACCTCACATAACTGGCTTGCGCCTGTCCAATGGTACTCCCTGTACTGGAGGGACAGGGTAGGTACAGGATGAGGGAGGAGAGCAGCTTGTGCCTATATGTGAAGAGCGATTTGATGGTGAATTTGGGGGGTGACATTGTTAGGCCCCTTTCACACATGCGGACCGTTCAAATCCGCCTGTCAGTTTTTTAGGCGGATCTGAACGGATGCCCCATGCATCTCTATGGGGCAGCAGATGTCAGCGGAGACATGTCCGCTGACATTCGATCCTTTCTGTCAAATCCGGACGGATGGAAACCCTTTTTTCCATCCGTCTGGCAGATGGGATCAGATGAGATAGGACAGGCGGTCCGTTCTCATCCGATTACCCCATAGAGGACAGCGGGAACCTGACAGCTCTGTCTCTGCACACATCGATCGATCCCCCGCTGAGAAAAACGGAGTCCGCCGACGGACCGGACAGTGTGAAAGGGGCCTTAATGGGTCTAGTAAGGAGATGGGAGTCTTTGTGCCTAGACCTTCAAAGGAATGAAACCCATGTTAAATTGCTTGTGGGTGCATGCTGATAATTTAGGCAACAGTGATCACAGAGTATTCGCATTTCCCATAAACTACGGGAACGGGAGACGCAAGGCTAGGACAAGAACATCAAATTTCAAAACAGCCAACTTTATTAAAGTGGTATTTAATTGCGAAAAAAAAAAAAGAAAAATCTTCTCCCTGCAAGGTAAAGGCATAATGTGCTGGTATGCATCACGTACTAGCACATTATGAAAGACTTACCTGAAAACTAAGCACTCCAGTGCCTAAGGCGCTTCTATCTTCATCCGGTCTTCCTTCCGGGTTCGCGAGCTGCGGCCATCTGATTAGCTGAGCCACGATGTCGTCACTCCCGCACATGCGCACAGGAGTCGCGGCTGTGGCTTGGCTCTCTCAATGCATGGCAGGTTGTCTATTTAGAACGCAGTGCGCATGCGTCTGTGACATCACCAGTTCTGCTTAGGTAGATATCTCCTAAACTGTACATGTTTAAGAGATATTTGCTTTATAGTACTTTAAAAATATAAGGCTGATGGGTCGCCATCAGCATTACAAAACTACAAGGAATGCAAAAGGAAATCCAAGAGTGTGACCACGGCAGCTAAAATAGATTACTAGACATTAGACACATTGCTAATGAGAGTAAAAAAAATGCAACATTTATTTTCTGTTTCGTTTATTGATGGACACAGCTCGTGATCTTCATAACCATTAGGTAATACTGCCCCCTACAGGAGTAGGACACTAGGCAGAAAAATAATCTGGCTATGCCTATGGGCAGTCCCAGGGGGTATACTCCCTCTCCCTGCTTTTAGTTACAGTTTTTTTTTCTTCTGCCTAGTTAGGTGTAAGGACCTAGTTCATTGCTGGGATCTCAGGTCCTGGCAAATTTTTTTAGATGGAAATTTTTTCTTCTGTTTTTTTCCTTTTTTTTACTGTGAGATCTACAATCAACTGCCGGACTGGGCGACGGGCTGGATAATCTAGATCCAGTGGTCACCCAAGTTTGGCCAGCTAGCACACGCAGACCTCAGCTCTACGTTAGGTCGGGCGCGACATAGCCCTGCTAGACATGGGCTGGCCTGCGAGTTACATGTCTCGTGAGGTCGCATACGACCGTGTCTCGGCCCGAGTCGCAGCATTCCTCCTGGCCGGCTGTCCTCCCATCTCGATGGCGAGGGGTTCTGTCTTGAGCTGTGCCCGCCTGGTTCCTAGTATGGTAAGTAGCTGACTCCTTTTCTCCCTATGGAGGGTTTTGGGGTGGACGCGGGCCCCTCCTTGGGATGGTCAGACCCCTTGGTTCCCCTCCTTCCCTTCAGGCACACCCTTTATCTGTCCCCTCATCCTACCTCCCCCCCCCCCAACTTATGCTGGGGCTGTGTGGGTGGTGTAGCCTGTGTGTTTCTATGCGCGGTGGCCATGTTTGTGTAGACAAACTGTGGTTTGTAATTGAAAATAGCGGCGGCCATGACAGGGGAGCCCTGTGAGGCGATTTCAGGGGTGGGAGCCCCTCCTCATCCCCTGGTGCTGACTCATGGCTCTTTTCACTTCCTGATTGCCGCAGTGGAGTGCACACTATCTTGGTGGCTGCAGTTGCCTGTTTCTGCTGGGTGGTGAGTCTGGTGGGGTTCTCTCCCTCTCTTCTGACGATCGCTTAGATCTTGTGCCTGGCTTGGGGTGCTACAACCAGCGCGGGGGGGGTGGTTGTCCTTTTGCAGTGTTTTACACTTTTTGTGGGGTCCCCTTGGTGACTCGTGGAGTCTTTGGAGCACATCTTCCCACCTGACCCCCTTTCTGAGGCTGCCGGGCCCTCCGAGTCCCAGACGATGGGTTAGCAAAAAGTGCCCCCCGTCTTCTCCTTCCTCTTCGTTCTCTTTAGATCCTGAATCTGATTCGACTGCCGCGGACGTGGGTCACCCTGCTGGGTCTGTTACCACGCGCACGAAATCCTCAGATAGTGAGGATGATTCCTCCACATCTGCAACTGCGCACCAAAAGGGGCTGGTGGATGCACTGATTGTATCTGTGTGTGAGACCTTGAAGATGGAGGATGCAGCTGCGACGGAGGCGCAGGTTCCCTTTGGCACTCACAAGCCATCCAGAGCGGCAAAGGTATTTCCTTTCCCCCCTTATTTTGACGGAATTATCGCTAAAGAGTGGGGGGCGACCAAAGCGTCCCCTAGGGGTCCCTAAGCGATTTACTAGACGTTACCCCTATGAGGAGTACCTTATTAAGAAGTTGACTGTTCCACCATTGGTGGACCCTCTGGTTTCCAGATTAAACAAGGCAGCCATGATTCCGGTTGAAGAGTTCCTGGTCTTCAAGGATCCGGCTGACAGGAAGGCAGAGGCCTGCAATATGTACACTCTGGCTGGTTCGTCACTGAGGCCGGTATTCACCATTGCCCTGGTGTCGCAAACTCTGACCAAGTGGGCTATGCTTTTACGCCGTGACCTAGAGGAAGATCAGCTCCCCCCTGCCTTCACTGAGCTGGCAGACCAGCTGGTTCAGGGGCTGCAGTTTCTGTGATGCCCTAGGGGCTCAGCTCTCTGTTTCGGCAGTGGTCCTTTGGCGCATCTTTTGGCTTAAATGCTGGTCTGCCGTTTAGAAATCTAAAAAGGCCTTGACTGATCTCCCCTTTTCAAGGGGATCACATGTTTGGGGCTATCCTGGATGAGTCATTTAAGGGTCTCACAGGGGAAAAGAGTACTTTTCTTCTGCAGGCTACTAAGGGCAAGGAACCTCATCGTAGACATGGGCCCTCCTTCTTGGCACATGTTTTTCTGTCCCTCTGGGTCGACTGACAAGGGCTTGAAGCCTTTCAGGGCCTCTTCTGGAGGATCCAAACGAACCTGGTTTGGCAAGCCGAGAGCAGGCTTCTCCAGACCCGCGGACAACGCTCCTTTAGCATGAAGGTGCGCCCTCACCCGTATGGGGGGTGGGGCGATGTCTTCCTTGGTTTTCAAATCCTTGGACTTACCTGGTATAAGACAAGTGGGTCCACAAAGTCGTTTGTTTTGGCTACAAGATCTAGTTCCACTCTTATCTCCTGGCAGGGTTCTTTCCTTCTAACTTGCGCCTGTCCCCGGTCCATTTACAGGGTCTGTTTGGGGCTGTACAAGACCTGTTGCTTCAAGGGGTGATTGTCCCAGTTCCGACTTTGGAACGTTTTCAGGGTTTTTACTCAAAACCTGTTTACATTTCCCAGGAAGGAAGGTAAGGTATGTCAAATCCTGGACCTCAAGGCGCTGAACTACTATGTGCAAATGCAGAAGTTCAGGATAGAGTCCATTCGCACAGTGGTGGCATCCCTGCTTTAGGGTGATTTTTCTTGCCTCCATCAACATCAAGGATGCTTACCTTCCCATTCCAATATGTGCCGGTCACCAGCACTTTCTCTGCTTTGCCATGGGAGAGGAGCATTATCAGTTTGTGGTGTTGCCCTTTGGTCTCGCCTTTGCTCCTCAGGTCTTCACAAAAGTTTTAGCCCCGGTGCTAGCGTTGTTATGCCAAAGGGGAATCGCGGTACTGGGCTACTTGGACGATCTCCTTCTGCGAGCAGAGTCTCCTACTGCTCTGGTGGAAAACCTGGAAATCACCATATGAACTCTGAGGGAGTTCAGCTGGATTCCGAGTTTTGAGAAGTCTGCTCTGGTTCCGTCCACAAAGCTGGACTATCTGGGTCTAACTCTGGACTCAGAGTGCTCCTTCCTCTGGACAAACTCCAGAAATTGCAGGCTGCAATCTGTCTCCTGCTGTCCAACAGATGGTCATCCCTCTGGACTTGGATGCGGGTGCTTAGCCTGATGGTATCTACCTTTGTGGCGCTTCCGTTGGCACAGCTCCATATGAGGTACCTGCAAATGGAAATTATAGCCAAATTGGACAAGACCCTGCGGTCTCTGGACAATCAGATCCGGATGAGCCGGGGAACGAAGGAGTCCTTGATATGGTGGCTTTGTTCTTTGGCTGGGCAAATCCTTCCTCCCCTTGTATTGGACAGTGGTCACCACAGATGCCAGGCTCCCTCGGCAAAAATTCTGTGCAGGGGATCTGGACAGTGGAAGAGTCCAGACTACCGATCAATGTCTTGGAACTTCGAGCGATCAGACTGTACCCTGACCATTGGACGGATCGTCTTCAGGGATGTCCAGTGCGCATTCAATCGGACAAGGCCATGGCCGTGGCTTATGTCAATCACCAAGGGGGCACAAAAAGTGTCCTGGAGGTAGCCGGCATTCTAATGTGGGCACAACGGTTCATTCCAGCCCTCTCCGCCGTATACATTCCGAGGGGAGGGGGGGGAATGCCAGAGGGATTACCTCAGTCGACAGGCATTGGACCAAGGGGAGTGGTACCTTCATCAGGAGTGGTTTTATCAATTGTGTCTCCGGTGGGGAATCCCCGAGGTGAATCTGTTGGCGTCTTGGCTCAACAGAAAGGTGCAGAGGTTTGTGGCTCAGTCACGGGATCCTCTGGTGGACACCACAGATGCGCTGGTGGCCCCGTTGGGTCAGTATCGTCTGATTTACGCCTTCCCTCCTCTCAAGCTTCTGCCATGACTTCTATGCAGGATTGAGGCAGAAGGGATTTTGGTAATCTTAGGGGCTCTGGACTGGCCTCGCCGGCTTGGTACATCGATCTTGTGCAGCTGGTCGCAAATGTTCCTTGGAAGCTTCCTCTCAGGGAGGATCTTCTGTCCCAAGGACCAATCTTCCATCCAGCTTTACAGTCGCTGGCTTTGATGGCTTCGCTGTTGAACGCTAGGTGTTGATGGATAGAGGTTAATCTGAGTTGGTGATTCCAATGTAAAAAGCAAGGAAATCTACTTCTAGGAAGATCTACCACCGTATGTGGAAGACGTACATTGCGTGGAGTGAGCCCCTTGATGTTCATCCTCTCTCCTTGTCGGTGACTTGGATTTTGACCTTCCTTGAACAGAAATTGGCCCGAAGTACCATCAAGGGCCAAAGGCTTTGGCGGTCTTCTTCCAACGACCCTTGGCCACACACTCCCTGGTGCGTGCCTTTCTTCAGGGTGTCCAACATTTGGATCCTCCAGTGCGGTCCCCGTTGTCACCTTGGGGCCTCGATTTGGTGCTTTCGGTCCTCCAGAAGCCTCCTTTTGTGAAACTTTGGGATATTCCCTTGCTTACGCTATCTCCGAAGGTGGCATTTTTGGTGGCTATCACCTATGCGCGCAGGGTGTCGGAACTGGCGGCGTTAGCCTGTCGTTCACCTTACTTGGTGATTCACAGAGATAAGGTGGTTCTTCGCCTCTGTTTGTTGTTCCTTCCAAAGGTTGTCTCTGATTTTCTTTTGAATTTAGACATTGTGTTGCCTTCCCTGTGTCCCAGGCCGAAACACCCGAAGGAAATTGCCTTGCATGCCTTGGATGTGGTCCGGGCAATTAGGGTGTACCTGGCAGCAACTGAGTCTTTTAGGAAGTCAGACTCTGTATTTGTGCTCACGGATGGGCCTGGGAAAGAGTTGTCCACTTCCTCTGTGACCATTTTTTGATGGATCAGACTGTGATTCAGGCCTATTCCATCAACGTCCAGGTTCCTCCTTTCTTTTAGACCTCAAATCCCTCCATAAAGAGCGCCAGTCACTGCCTATTACTGTCACAAGGGATGTTTACATTCCTTTTCACATCAAAAAAATATTTTTTTTTTTAAATGAATAGTGTGCAAGTCACGCCCACATATGTAAATGCTGTTCAAACCACACATGAGGTATCTTCGCGATCGTTAGAGCGAAAGCAATGATTCTAGCCCAAGACCTCCTCTATTACTCTAATGATTACTTCATGAAAAAGTGTATTTCTTACCCAAAAAAATGCATTTGAAAGACCTCTGCGCAGATACCGTGTGACCTGACATAAAATATTGCAACGATCACCATTTTATTCTCTAGGGTCTCTGCTTAAAAAAAAAAAAAAAAAAAATATATATATATATATATATATATATATATATATATATATATATATATTTATTTAAATGTTTGGGTGTTCTTATTAATTTTCTGGCAAAAAAAATGATTTTAACTAGTAAGCAACATATGTCAGAAAAAGGCTTAAAAAAAAAAAGCTTAGCCTCCAAGGGGTTTAAGCAGGGCATTATCTTTACAACAGGATATAAAAACTCTACAAGAGGACGTCAAGTAAAATAGAGGGTTGGAAAGCTATATGGCAGATGAAGTTAAATATTGACAAATTGTAAAGTAATGCACTTGGGAGCTAAAAATATGAATACAAGTTAGGCCCCGTTCACACTGGGGCGACGCTACTTCGCCAGGCGACCTCACAGGTCGCGGCGTGCTGCTCGCACCGCGACCTCGGAGCGGCCGGCACGGACTTCATAACATTGAAGTCTATGCAGGTCGCTCCGGGTCGCCCCAAAGAAGCTCCGGACCCTTTTTCTAAGTCGGAGCGACTTGTGTCGCTCCTATTACAGGGAGTGCAGAATTATTAGGCAAATGAGTATTTTTGAGGATTCATTTTATTATTGAACAACAACCATGTTCTCAATGAACCCAAAAAACTCATTAATATCAAAGCTGACTATTTTTGGAAGTAGTTTTTAGTTTGTTTTTAGTTTTAGCTATTTTAGGGGGATATCTGTGTGTGCAGGTGACTATTACTGTGCATAATTATTAGGCAACTTAACAAAAATCAAAGATACAGTATACCCATTTCAATTATTTATTTTTACCAGTGAAACCAATATAACATCTCAACATTCACAAATATACATTTCTGACATTCAAAAACAAAACAAAAACAAATCAGTGACCAATATAGCCACCTTTCTTTGCAAGGACACTCAAAAGCCTGCCATCCATGGATTCTGTCAGTGTTTTGATCTGTTCACCATCAACATTGCGTGCAGCAGCAACCACAGCCTCCCAGACACTGTTCAGAGAGGTGTACTGTTTTCCCTCCTTGTAAATCTCACATTTGATGATGGACCACAGGTTCTCAATGGGGTTCAGATCAGGTGAACAAGGAGGCCATGTCATTAGCTTTTCTTCTTTTATACCCTTTCTTGCCAGCCACGCTGTGGAGTACTTGGACGTGTGTGATGGAGCATTGTCCTGCATGAAAATCATGTTTTTCTTGAAGGATGCAGACTTCTTCCTGTACCACTGCTTGAAGAAGGTGTCTTCCAGAAACTGGCAGTAGGACTGGGAGTTGAGCTTGACTCCATCCTCAACCCGAAAAGGCCCCACAAGCTCATCTTTGATGATACCAGCCCAAACCAGTACTCCACCTTGCTGGCGTCTGAGTCGGACTGGAGCTCTCTGCCCTTTACCAATCCAGCCACGGGCCCATCCATCTGGCCCATCAAGACTCACTCTCATTTCATCAGTCCATAAAACCTTTGAAAAATCAGTCTTGAGGTATTTCTTGGCCCAGTCTTGACATTTCAGCTTGTGTGTCTTGTTCAGTGGTGGTCGTCTTTCAGCCTTTCTTACCTTGGCCATGTCTCTGAGTATTGCACTCACGCTTCAGAAGCTTTGCATCCCTCTGCAAGATATCTCACTATTTTTGACTTTTCTGAGCCTGTCAAGTCCTTCTTTTGACCCATTTTGCCCAAGGAAAGGAAGTTGCCTAATAATTATGCACACCTGATATAGGGTGTTGATGTCATTAGACCACACCCCTTCTCAATACAGAGATGCACATCACCTAATATGCTTAATTGGTAGTAGGCTTTCAAGCCTATACAGCTTGGAGTAAGACAACATGCATAAAGAGGATGATGGGGTCAAAATACTAATTTGCCTAATAATTCTGCACTCCCTGTAGAACGGGTCCGTAGCTTCTGTATGGCAGGCGGCCTGTCAGGCGACCAGGTCGCCTGACAGGTCGCCCCTGTGTGAACGGGGGCTAACAGGCTAGGGAGAGAACCTCTGGAGGAATCGACGATGGAAAAGGATTTGGGGGTCCTAATAGATCAGAGGCACCGCATAGGCATGCAAGGCCAGCATACTACTTGCATGCATTAAAAAAAGGTATTTACTCAAGACATTAAACTATATTTTTACCGCTTTACAAAACTCTGGTTAAGCCACATCTTGAGTATGTTGTCCAGCTCTGGTCAACAGGAAGGACGTCCTTGAGCTGGAGAGAGTTAGTCTCCATTCACACTAGTACGACTTGTCAGACGACTTGGTCAGCCTGACAAGTCACGCACCGTCGCGTCCCATAGTGTAGTACAGGAACGGTTTTAATAGGAGCGACAAAAGTCGCTCCAACTTACAAAAAGGGTCCTGTACTACTTCGGGGCGACTTGCATAGACATTCATTTTATGAAGTCCGTGCAAGTCGTGCCGAAGTCGCGGTGCACGCGACTTCACAGGTCGCCCCGAAAGTCGTGCCGCTTCAGTGTGAACCGGCACTTAGGAGAAGGGAAACAAAACTAATAAAGGGGGCTGGAGGACCTTAGTTATGAGGAATGACTACAAACAAGAGATTCTTTACTGTTGAGTGGTAAGGATTTGGAACACCCTGCCACAGTTGGTGGTGTCAGCAGGGAGTGTAGATACATTTTAAAATACTTTTATATGTGTTTTTATATAGCGAACATAATATACAGGGATATGAATAATGGTAGCGACACACACGTTCAGGATGGACTGGTGTATTTATGAAACCTTACCAACTATGCAAGTAAAATACCTTGTGCTGATTTTTTTTTTTTTTTTTTTTTACCTTCGCCTTTGAAGAGGAACTATCCTTACTTTAAAAAAATGTATATAAAAAAGCAACGGGACAAAGTACATTTAATACTTTGTCCCATATCGCTAGGTGCTTCCTAAGTCTTGTTATGAAATGTGACCTGACACGTTCTTGGTGCACAATATCAAGCTTCTTTTTTCTCTCTGTGCAGGTTTCATGAACTGAATGTATAAGGTTTTTTTTTTTTACTTCCTCATACAAATTCACGGTGTATTTTAATCCTCCCTTACCCACCAGCTGAAATATGAGATCAAGCATGTTAGGATAGCGCCTGCATGGCTTCTAATATTAATGAGGGTTGCTCCAGTGTAAATTACATCTGTATTTGATTTGTAATGGGCTTTGTGCCCTGAAAGCTTGTAAGGATTTTTTATGCAAGTACTCCTTAACCACTTGCTGACCACCCTATATCAGTTTTACTGCTACAGGGCTGCAGCTGTGTGCAGGATCATGTGTATGTATTTATACGTGATCCTGCACTTCCGCCTGAAGTGGGTGCGTGCGTGCCAGTGGGCCGCGTCTACTGTGATTATTCACAGCAGAAGCCAATCTGCAAGTGTCGGCAATCGATGTCCGCCAGCACCCGCCAGTCATTGGGCAGAGACTCAGAACTGAGCTCTGTCTATGTAAACAAGGCAGAGTTCTGTTCTGACAGGGAAGGGATGAATTTTGTGTTCCTGCAAAGCAGAAACTAAAATCCATCTCTTCCCTTAGTAAAAGCTCCTCACACAATAAACACAAACACTGGCTAGGTACACAGTTAACCCTTTGATCAGATTAGATGTTTAATCCCTTCCTAGCCAATGTCATTAGCACACTTGCCGTGCATATTTTTAGCACTGATCACTGGATTAGTGTCACTGGTTTCCACACAGTGTCAGTGTCCCATCGTCTGCCACAATATCGCAGTCCCACTTTAAGTCACTGATCGCTGCCATTACTAGTATAAAAATAAATAAAAAAAATAAAAATTTCAGTATTCAATTAACTCTAATTCTAGCCCCTGGCTGCTTCATTGCCATATATCCAAAGAATTACAAGAGCATCCACTCTTTGGAAGAACCCTACAATGCTTTCAAACGACCCGCTCCAAATTTGGTATTTTTACAATACCCGGCCTAGTGACACCGGTCGTGTTAACCCAGACTTCCCTCCGGGAATGTCTAGACATTTTGTTTTTTGCAAAGGATCAAATCCTGGATTGAGACTTCATCACCTCTTCAATGTAGGCTCCTTCTTTGAGCTTGACCATGTCAAAACCCAATGGCCTGATTCTCAGCTAACACCCTGGACTTACATGCAACTCAGACATTTCGCTCTCTCCATACAGCCTTCAATGCTCTCAGCGAACCCTCTTACCCCTTTTGACAAATTATGCTCTACAACCAATCCTCTACAGCATGTTATCTTTACAACCCTTATGGGCAAACAAATCTGCTGATTCAGGCAAAGCTAGTAAAACATGGGTTCGAGACTTATGCTTGGACTTAACTGAGGAAAACTGGGAGCGCATATATGGGCATGCCCATAAAGGTTCTGTCAATGCATCTATCCAGGAAAATAGTTATAAATTGCTATCTCGCTGGTACAGGACTCCCTCCCTTTTCCACAAATTCGATCCAAATGTCTCAAAAAATTGCTGGAGATGCCATCAAGCTTTGGGGACTCTTCTACATATTTGGTGGGACTGTCCACTCATCAAACCATTCTGGACGATTGTACATGAACAAATAACCCAGCTGTCTACCTACCCCCTAAATTTCACCTTGGCACAATTTCTTCTTCCCTACTCCTCCTCTTCCTCCACCTCCCTTTTGAAATCTCTTTCCATGATGATAAATGCAGCATAAATGTGCATACCTGTTCTTTGGGGGACATCTGAAACCCCCTCCATTTCTGATTGGTATAAGTGGAAATACAAAATAACAGAAATGGAGGAACTAATCTCCGTGTCAAATGACTTGCCATCCAAATTCACTTCTACATGGACATGCTGGCTACATTTCAAATTTTACTGAGGAACATCTTAGATTAATGTACAACCCTCCCATAAAGCCTGACCCAGACTGGCAAGCTGGAAAACACGCTACCGCCTGATTCCTTAAAAGACCGTTTCCCCCTATTTGGAAAAACACTAGCGGCGACAAACTGAAAATATATATTATATTCAGACTTGTATAAAGTACTCGAAATTTCTACTTGAGTAAAAGTACAAGTGCTCGATCAAAAAGTGACTTGAGTAGAAGTGGAAGTGCTCACAGAAAAAGTTACTTAAGTAGAAGTACTAAAGTATTCAACATTTTTTTTACTTAAGTATTGCAAGTAGTTTTTTCAAAAAATTTGCTACTTAAGTACTAAAAGTAAAAAGTACCAGTAGTTTTGAAAAAAAATTTCTACTCAAGTACTGAAAGTAGAAGTACAAGTACTGTGTTATGTAGTTATTAAAGAAAGAAGTCAAAAGTTTGAACATCATATTGTTTTTTATTATTTCAAATGATTTATTCAAATGATTAACCTGTGTTTGTTAGTAGTTTCTTGATGCACTTTAAGCGCTGTAGCACCATTTATTTGTTTGTTTCATATTTTCTTTTTATTGGAAAGATTTGGTATAGCAGCTTTTATTATACACAGCCTTTATTTTCGTATGCGCTGATTTACAAATGACATTATACACATTTTTTTGAGCTTTATGCAACCTGCCATCTACTGTTCTGGCAGTGGTAATTTTTTTAAAAGTAACGAGTAACTATGCAGCACAAAAAAAAATACTTGAGTAGAAGTATCGAAATCATCGAAAAAATGTAGTGAAGTAAAAGTAGAAGTAGGAGAAAAAAATTCTACTCTAGGAAAGTACAGATACCGCATTTCGGTACTTAAGTACAGTACTTAAGTAGTTCTACTTCGTTACTATACATCTCTGATTATATTAGACTATATCTAGTATAATTTGCCACCTAACCATAACGCTCGTTGGATAGTTTTTGTTTTCTTCTTCACCCCCAACCTCCCTTTTTTTTTTTTTTTTTTTCTCTCTCATCCCCCTTTCCATCCTCATCCTCTTTCCCTCTCCTTCTAGAAATATCCACCCAAATACACCTACCCAAAAAGTGCTACATGTTCGCCTCACCGCAACTCGTTATAGTACAAATGATAAGACCTTATAACCCAAAAACATACGACTACCTCCTATACCTTACAATATCGGCCTTACCCTTCTGAGACCTATGGATGCAGGTCATTTATGAGTCCCTGAGGCATCCATAGGTCTCAGAAGGGTAAGGCCGATATTGTAAGGTAAATGAGGTAGTCGATTGTTTTTGGGTTATAAGGACTTATAATTTGTACGATTAATGAGTTGCGGTGAGGCAAATATGTAGTATTACACTACACATGGTGGCAACTCACTGCAAAAATCTGGAATACCTAGTCCCCAAACAAATTTTGCCTATAAGGTGAATGTTTACTGCCATATACACACATCTGTCGTTCCTTCCTCTTCACCTCACTATGTATGATATAGTGTTGACACATGGACAGTTGCTCTGGAATTTTACATAATATATGCAATCTATCATGCTTTACATTTCAATGTCATGAAATTTAATAGGTTATACAGATAGGATTCTTTTTTGGACTATGTATACCCATCCATCGATTATTTGTCTCCCCCCCCCCCCCTTTTTTGTTTTTTATATCTCGCCCAATAAACCAATAAACTATTGTTTGGGGAAAAAACTCCAGTATATATCTCATAGTTTGTAGACGCTATAACGTTCGCAGAAGCCAATTAATATACGCTTATTGGGATTTTTTTTTTTTTTTTACCAAAAACGTAGCAAAATACATATTTGCTTAAATTTATGAAGATTCAATTTTTTTTTTTTTTTTTTTAATTCTTTATTAGAAAGAAAACATACAGGCATACCACTTATCAACAACAGGTACAATCAACTTCCAAGTACAGCGAGCAAATAATAAATTATGGACAATACAGACAGCACTTCAAAATGTACCAACATAGCATTAATACTTCAATAGAGCACATCAGAAACAAAATGTAAACCCTCCGCGAAGCCCACGGCCTAAGCTTGTTAGAGCTGGATAGTGAACAAATAAATTCGCAGGACACCCTCAGGCAGCCCCCCCTGCCCCACCGGCATCCATCTCATGGCCGGCTACCGGGGAAGGGAGGCCCCCCTCAGGCGCCCCGGAATGCCGCGGCAGACACCAGAGGGCCCACTGGCGGTACTTCCCCCAAAGGGGTGTCGTACCGCACCACTCCAGGAAACTGACTGATCCACTGTATAGGGATCCAATAATACAATAGCTAATACCCAGAAGCGGCAAAGAGGATAAAAAAAAAAAACCTATAGACGGTATGCCTAAAGCCAAGAAAGATTTTTTTTTTTTTTTTAAATATTGGATATGTTTTTATAGCAGAAAGTAAATATTGTTTTGTTTATAGCTCAAAAAAAAATGCAGTGGGGATCAAATGCCAACAAAAGAAAGCTCTATTTGTGGAGAAAAAAATGTTATAAATTTTATTTGGGTACAGCGTTGCATGACTGCGCAATTGTCAGTTAAAGTAGCGCAGTGCCGTATAGCAAAAAGTGGCCTAGTCATGAAGGGGGTAAAACCTCCGAAGGGCAATTGGTTAATGGCATTATGCTCAGTTTTTTTTTTATTTTTACCCACAAAAGTAATACAATGTAAACCTGGCTGTAGTCCATTCTAGTTCTGGCATTGTCACCAGCCAGCCCCATATGGCACAAAGTGTGTAGGGTTGACACAAAGGTTAGATATAGGTGAGACCTTTATAAGCCCTGGCTCACACTGATGCGATTTCAGATGCGTTCCATAAATCTAAATTGCATGCAAAACGCGTTGGAATCGCAGCCCACATCAGGTTGCACTGGGTGTGATTCTTGAAATTGCACTAGAACGCTCATTCAAATCACACTGCATCAGTGTGAACCTGGCCTAAAGAGGCAGAGTTGGGATGCCTATGAAAATAAATCCAGGCTAACCCTACTCAAAGACATAGGATGACTCTCCCAGTGCTACCATTTTTGTAACATTGCAGTGCTGGATGGTGGTTTTATCAGCATGCAGTTCTAATGACCGTACTATGTCTGTAGACACCCATAAAAAATGTGCTAACTTTAGGGGAAGCATTGGTATGGTACATGGCATCTACAATGAGGACTGACTGTAGAGAAGGTAGAAGGCATTAAAACGACATATTTGTTATGACTGCATGTTTCTAATGTAACTCATTGCATTTCCTTTTATCACTTCTACAGACTGCTTTCACTTGGGTCTTATGAAATATTCACTATAGTTCTGTTTACTGGAATCATAAAGAAAAGTGATGTTTTACTTGGATGGTGTCAGATGACTTGATTTCATAATTACTGACACATGCTGGAAACCATCATACTTCTCCCTTTTATTTTCTGCTAGTTCTTCTTACTGAATGACGTTTCATAGCCGTGAGAATGCCAGACACACGTTTTGGAGTTCATTCGCACCAGATGCATTATCATGTGTTAGACACACGTGCTGTTCTATATTATGGTAAAGGGTGTTTCTACAGCTTAACAAAGCCATATTGCACTATAGGTCATTGTGTTTAACATGAAACTTGGCTCCCTCCAGGTCAGCTATACAGTATGAGCTGCAAAGGTATTTGCCATTCCTTACCTGCTTCTCTTCTGCTGATGTTGAAAGCTGTCATGCCACTACATTTTCCAAGCATGAAATGGTAGGTTGCCCCAGAGCTGTAGAAATAAAAAGTGTACCCCTAGCATTCCTTACAGGTGCACAGCTATATGCAGGCATTTCATCTAAAATCAAAATTCCAAGGATTTTCATGTGATCTGAGTTCCAGCTCTGCAAAGATCTAGGATAGGAAGATAGCCAGTCAGGAATTACGAGATTCTGGAAAAATTACTATTTTTAGTATTTTTACCAGAATGTACAGAAATAAACTGTGAATTTTTTTCAGGTACACTGAGGGAGAAAAAAGTATTTTATCCCCCGCTGATTTTGTACGTGTACCCACTGACAAAGAAATGATCAGTCTAAAATTTTAATGGTAGGTTTGTTTTAACAGTGAGAGACAGAATAAAGACAAAAATATCGAGAAAAAAGCATTTCAAAAATGTTATAAATTGATTTGCTTTTTAATGAGTGATAAGTATTTGATCCCCTATCATGAGCAAGATTTCTGGCTCCCAGGTGAATGATGCCTATGACCCCAAGAACACCATCCCCATCATCAAACATGAAGGTGGAAACATTACGCTTTGGGGGTGTTTTACTGCTAAGGGGACAGAACAAGTTCACCGCATCAAACTGGTGATGGATGGGGCCATGTACCATCAAATCTAGGGAGGCACCGATCCGATATTCGGATGGGATATCGGCCCCGATACTGGCAAAATAGCTGGATCGGGGATCGGTAAAATTTAGCAGACCCATGGGCCGATCCAGGGCCTCCAGGCTTCTGACCCTCCCTCAATCACTTCAATAGGAGAAAAAAAGGCTTTTACTCATCTAATTCTACAGTTGTAGGCTTTCTTTTTCTGTTTATAGGGGGGGTCGTCTTTCTTTCGGTATCCACATCACTGGCTGTGTGATGTGGACATTTCCTAGGTATCTGCCGATCCCGATACTGATCCGGAAGTATTATTTTGTTATAAGCTCACAAAACAGTGCTTCCGGATCGGAATTGGGATTGGCAATTTCACAAAGCAAAAGATTGGGATCGGGACCAAAAAAGTCGGATCGGTGCATCCCTAATCAAATCTTGGGTGAGAACCTCCTTCCCTCAGCCAGGGCATTGAAAATGGGTCACAGATGGGTATCCCTGCATGACAATGACCCGAAACACAAATGGCCAAGGCAACAAAGGAGTGGGTCAAGAAGAAGCACATAAGGATCCTGGAGTGGCCTAGATCTAAGGCTTGATTCACATCTATGCATGTTGCTCTTGAGCCTTTCAGCAGTGATTTTTGCTGTGCTTTCTGCGTTTTTTTAATCTTATTTTTACCACGATTATGGCGCAAAATTCATTTTTTGCTTTTTCTTCCCTGTATATATCCGGTTGCTAAGAAGCGGGCCAGGAAGCCGGCCGCCACATCCTTAACAAATGATGAGTCATCAGCTGTCAGCGGGTCCCCTCTGACAGCTAAATGTGAAAAAAAAAATTGCTAGCAAAAGAAATATTTGTGAAAATAAATGGCGTGGAGTCCTCCCCCAGGTCCATGCCAGGCCCTTCTGATCTGGTATGGATTTAGAGGGGACACCCCACACCAAAATTAAAAAATAAACTGTGTGGGGTCCCTCCCAAAATCCATACCAGACCCTTATCCGAGCACGCAGCCCGGCAGGTCAGGAAAGACGGGACGAGTGAGTCAGTGACCGTGTGCAGCTGGAGGGCTTAGTTTCAAGGTAAGTCTTTCATAACGTGCTAGTATGTGGTGCATACTAGCACATTATGATATTGCCTTCCAAGAAAAAACTTTTTTCAAGAGTTTACTCCTACTTTAAAGACATAGTCTGCCTTTTGGGAAACATAATAAATGCAGGCACATTGATTAAAAAAAAAAAAGGGAATTTATTAACCAGATCCCACCCAGCCTTTAGCAGAATGACAGCCGGGTGGGGGGATCAGTTATCGTGACTGGGCATTATATGACATCCAGCAGGATAAGCCACTCGTGCATGCCCTCCTATCAGTGCCATCTATTAGTGCTGCATATTGGGACCTTATCAGTGCCCGTCAGTGAAGGAGAAAACTTATTTACAAAATTTTATAACCGAAACGAAGAAAAACTTTTTTTTCAGAGTTTTTCATTTTTTTTTTTTTTATTTAGCAAAAAAATAAAAAACCCAGTGATTATAAAATACCACTAAAAGCTCTATTTGAGGGAAAAAATGATAAAAGTTTCATATGGGTTTAGTGTTGCATGACTGCGCAATTGTCATTCAAAATGCAACCCCTCCCCCAGACTGGCAATGCAGCTGTCTGGTAATACAGGAGGTGTTTTACTGCCCAGGTTAAAACGGGGAAAAAAAGCCTAAAAAAGAAAACTGATGCAGCCACATATTACATTGGTTTTGGGTTTAATACTGTTTTCATTTTTTACATTGGAGCCTACAATGCAATGCAACCATGGGTGCAGTGTGCAGGATCCTGTAGACTTTTGTTCGAGCCTCAAGTCCCTATGGAGGTACAGACCTGAAGTTATGAGACTGGAGGAAGTGAATAATGGATTACAAGAGCGGTGACTTCAATGCACTTGTGCTCCATTGAACTCCCACTGCCAGATGAGAGTAGACCTATGAATGGATCTGTGAATTGATGACTTATTTGAAAGTTGATTTTAATTTAGCTTCACATTTTTACTCATTTTCTGTTCTAATTTTTCCAGATTGTATTTACATATATGTGCATACTTAGGAACTTTTTGTAAATTAATGAGCCTGAGAAAGGGGACAGGACAAGGGGTAAAGTAGGTGGTGGAGCTAAGAGTGGCACATGTAGAGAGCTGTGCCAGAACATATGTAATGGTTGTTGCACATCACAGTGAATTGAAAAGTTTAATAGTGGTGTACATACCATTTCACAGTAAAATATGAGGCTAACAGTGGTGAAAGGAATGACCTGGGAGGAAAAAAATGCCCCTACATTGAGGTAACAGGAAGGAAAAAAATGCCTCTGCACTGGTACTGTCACAGGAAGGAGAAAAGGGGACAGCAGAGTGGGGAACTCACTTTTTACTACAGGGGACAACAGAGTGGGGAACTCACTTTTTACTACAGGGGACAACAGCGCTCATTGGAGAAAATCTGTGTCGGCCGTGTCCCTTGGACACAGCCAATCACAGAACTCACTTTTTACTACAAGGGAAAGCAGAGTGGGGCACCTCGCTTTTTACTACAAGGGAAAGCAGAGTGGGGCACCTCACTTTTTACTACAAGGGAAAGCAGAGTGGGGCACCTCACTTTTTATTACAAGGGAAAGCAGAGTGGGGCACCTCACTTTTTACTACAAGGGAAAGCAGAGTGGGGCACTTCGCTTTTTACTACAAGGGAAAGCAGAGTGAGGAACTTGCTTTTTACTACAAGAGACAGCAGAGAGAACTCACATTTTATTACAAGGGAGCGGGGCCCTCGCTTTTTACTGCAAGGGACAGCAGAGCGGGCCCTCGCTTTTTACTGCAAGGGACAGCAGAGCGGGGCCCTCGCTTTTTACTGCAAGGGACAGCAGAGGGGGCTCTCGCTTTTTACTGCAAGGGACAGCAGAGCGGGGCCCTCGCTTTTTACTGCAAGGGACGGACAGCAGAGCGGGGCCCTCGCTTTTTACTGCAAGGGACGGACAGCAGAGCGGGGCCCTCGCTTTTTACTGCAAGGGACGGACAGCAGAGCGGGGCCCTCGCTTTTTACTGCAAGGGACGGACAGCAGAGCGGGGCCCTCGCTTTTTACTGAAAGGGACGGACAGCAGAGCGGGGCCCTCGCTTTTTACTGCAAGGGACGGACAGCAGAGCGGGGCCCTCGCTTTTTTACTGCAAGGGACGGACAGCAGAGCGGGGCCCTTGCTTTTTTACTGCAAGGGACGGACAGCAGAGCGGGGCCCTTGCTTTTTTACTGCAAGGGACGGACAGCAGAGCGGGGCCCTTGCTTTTTTACTGCAAGGGACGGACAGCAGAGCGGGGCCCTTGCTTTTTTACTGCAAGGGACGGACAGCAGAGCGGGGCACCTCGCTTTTTTTACTGCAAGGGACAGCAGAGCGGGGCACCTCTCTTTTTTTACTGCAAGGGACAGCAGAGCGGGGCACCACGCTTTTTACTACAATGGACAGCAGAGCGGGGCACCACGCTTTTTACTACAATGGACAGCAGAGTGGGGAAACAGTGTGGGGGACCCACTGTATTAAAGAGAAAGCAGTGTAGGGAACATGCTGTTCTACAAGGAAAAGCAATAAGGGGGCTTGCTCTACTACAGGTGTAAGCAGTGTGGGGCCTCACTACACAACAGAGGAAAGCAGTGGGGTGAATGGGAATTTTCTGTACTGCGTTTTAGTTGTAATCATTGCATGTTTTGCAAGGTTTCTGTTTTCTGTAATTTTTACACTGCTCCCTGGCCTTTTTTCCAAAGAGAACACTGAATAGATTTAGATTTTCTCTTGATAAATAGTGGTTTTATTATCAAGTTTTTGTTTTTTTTTCCTGATTCATTACAGAAAGGCATTGGCTTGACATGAGCATACAGCAGTTTGTTGACTTGCAAGATTTTACCTCTCAAAGGGCACAGCCAGATCTGATGAAGTAAATCAGAAGCTACTGATTCACCTGACCAGACAGGTGGAAAAGCAGCTACACTTGTCTGAGAGGCAAGTGTAATGTATTGAAAATAATTCAACAATGTTTAAGACATCAGTTTGTTCACTTGGAAGACAGGCACATTTATCACAGAATTTGTGAGTTCTTCCAGCTGTTTATAGCTAGAAAAACATCTTCTGCCTAACGACATGTGTGTGATAGCATTTTCCAGCTGTTTTATCCAGTGCAGGTCTGTCTGGTGCTGTAGTGCACTCTCACTCAAGCAGGGATGAGGCTTTCTCCGCTTAGTTTTAGAAGCGTTCTCTACATAATTATTTGAAACCTAATGCTAGGAGATTGAGAGAGGAATCAAAGTGTGTTGGGATGCTAATTCTGATACCAATTCAGCCTTTCAGGTAGCTAGACCAGCAAATTGCAATACTAGTGCCTATTTTAGGTAGACAGGTGCTTGGGCTCCTTACAGTGCTGTAGCTGTGCACAGGATCACGTGTATATATGTATGATCTTGCACTTCCACCTGCAGAGGGCGTGTGCGTCGCACGTGCTGCTGACGGAGCGCTTCTGCTGTGATAATTCACAGCAGAAGCCAATCTGAGGATGCAAGGCACATTGTGTCCTCCGCCACCTGCCAATTGTCAGTAAAACACAGAGACCTGAGAGATGTCTATGTAAACAAGGCATGTTTCAAATCTGACAGGGGGGAAGGAATGGATTCTGTGTCCCTGCAAAGCAGGGACTAGAATCGATCTCTTCCCCTAGTAAAAGCAGCACACTGCGTACACAAGAACACTGGCTAGGCACACAGTTGACCCTTTGATCGCCCTAGATGTTTAAAGTGGTTGTAAAGGCACAAGATTTTTTACCTTCATGCATTCCCACGATCTACCTTCATACCTGCTTAGTCAGGAGGGGGAGCTTTACATTAATTTCCACATGTTTTCTATTTTCTCTTTACCTCCTCTAAAACACCTGTGATTTACAAAGCTAGCTGAAACTAAAATGTACTCGGGTAAATAAGCCCCTCTTGACAGTTAAGTCTTACACACATGCAGGTTGCAGTTGATGCGTCTTTTTACATGTTTTTGGGAGATATCTGTTATCATGCAGGAGAAACCTGCAAAAATGCGGGAGAAACTCAAAAAATATGCAAGCATTGCATTTTTGATGAATTTCTGTTGCATTTGCATTAAAGTATATGGAGCCAAAAATGCAATCTGCTGTGGGCAAAAAAGTCCTTTACCCTTTCCAAAAAAACACTCAGACGTCAATGTGCTCCATAGGAAATCATGTTAATTGAACTGTAGTGCATTCCTGCAAAACTGAAAACTCACTGCAAAACGCATAGGTGTGAACCTAGAGTACTACTGTGTGGTGGTTTGCCAATGAAAATAGCAGCGGCCATGACAGTGAAGCCTTCTGGGCGACGATTTTGGTGGTGGGAGCCCCTCCTCATCCCATGGTGCTGACTCCTGGATCCTTTCATTTCCTGATCGCCACTCATGCGGTCCAGATTTTCCTGGTGGCTGTGGTTCCTGGTTTCTCCGGGGTGGTGAGTCTGGTGGGGTCGTCTCCCTCTCTGCTGAGGATCAATTGGTGCTCTGTCACTGGCAACCAGGTGGGCTGCCAGAGCGGGGGGGGTTGTCCCTTAGCAGTGTTTTACACTTTTTTGTGGGGTCCCCCTGGTGACTCATGGAGTCTTTGGAGCGCATCTCCCCACCTGATCCCCTCTCGGGCTACGGGGCCCTCCGTGTCTCATTCATCCATCAATGCACTGACGGAGGTCCTGGAGTCCCTTGTGTCCTGGGGGGAGGTGGTTTTTGGGCGACGGGCTGGCATAAAGCCCCCCCCACCTTCCCCCTGCCTCATCTGTCTCCTCAGATCCTGAATCTGATTTGGCCGCCGTGGACGTGGGTCAACCTGCTGGGTCTGTGACCACGCGCCCTAAATCCTCCGATAGTGAGGATGATTCCTCCGCTTTTGCATCCGAGCATGAAAAGTCGTTGGTGGACACCGATTGTCATCTTTGCTTGAGACTTAAAGTTGGAGGACGCAGCTGCGACAACGGCGCAGGTTCCCTTGGGCACTCACAAGCCATCCAGAGAGGTAAAGGGGTTCCCTGTCTCCTCCAATTTTGACAGAATTGTCACTAAAGAGTGGGGACGACCAAAGTGTCCCCTTGGGGTCCCTAAGCGAGTTGCTAGACTATACCCCTATGAGGTGTCCCTTGTTAAGAAGTGGACTGTTCCACCGTTGTTGGACCCTCCGGTTTCCAGATTAAACAAGGCAACCATGATTCCGGTTCAAGAGCCCCCAGCCTTTTAGGAGTCGGCTGACAGGAAGGCGGAGGCTGTGGCCTGCAATTTGTCACCCTGACTGGTTTGGCACTGAGGCTGATTTTCACCATTGCCCTGGTGTCGCAGACTCTGACCAAGTGGGCTAAGCTTTCACGCCGTGACCTGGAGAAGGAGTAGTTCCCCCCTGCCTTTGCTGAGCTGGCGGACCAGCTGGTCTAGGGGCTGCAGTTTAACATATATATTTACATTATTAGGAATTCGCTGATCGATGCCTAGGTGTGTGAGCCGTGCATCATTGGTAGCCTGTCTTGCCCATATATACATAAAGATCTCAACATCGGATGATGAATCTATGATTAATATGAGTAAGTTCATATGTCAATATAAGTGTTGTATAGCTCTATTGGACTTTGTATACTCAAATGATTGACAGATAAGTGTGGTAGAACTCTTGTGGTCATATAGATCTAAATGTCCGATGTTATTGACTGATTAATATAGATGGTCGCTCCATTATATGGTCTCGGCACCTGCCCCAGATGGAATTCTTTCCTTGGATGTGCAGCCGGTCAGGTCTGTGTTTTATATGCTTCCTACAGTAGCGATACATCATAGGAAATATGTAATTTGAATATAGCAATGATATATGTACGTATTTCTATGTAGATAAGTAATGTAAGGTCCATATAGCCCTGAAGAAGCTTGTGGCTTTGAAGACCTACACTACAATTTTTGGATTCTGTATATTATTATTCCTATTTGGAATATATTTTACTATGTATTGTCCTGTTTCATGTATTTCATTTTTTTATATTTTATAATTGTGTGCACCCCTCCTTTTGTGTCCAATTTTCCTTTTTTCTTTTTCCTTTATGCAATTATGGATGATGGCCTATTAGATCACAACATTTTTTAATTTATCTGTGATGTCTCTTTGAATGAGGCTCCCCTAGTGGCTTGGCTCTGTTTCGGCAGTGGTCCTTCGTCGTGTCTTTTGGCTTAAATGCTGGTCCGTGGACCAGACTTCTAAAAAGGCCTTGACCGATCTTTCCTTTCAAGGAGATCGCCTGTTTGGTGCTACCCTGGATGACGTCATTAAAGGTCTCACAGGGGGAAGAATACCTTTTTCTTCCGCAAGGCGTGGGCCCTCCTCCTCGGCTCATAAGAAGTTGTTTCGTCCCTTCGGGTCAACTGACAAGGGGTCTGGCATGTCAAGTGCGGACTTCTCTAGACCCGTGGACAAGGCCCTTTCAGCAGGAAGGTGCGCCCTCATCCATATCCGGGGGGGGGGGGGATGTCTTCACTGGTTCCTGGACCCGTGGACTCCCCTGGTACAAGAACAAGTGGGTCCACGAGGTCATTTGGTCCGACTACAAGATTGAGTTTCGTTCTTCCTCTTCGCTAAGGTTCTTCCTTCCGATGTGCGACTGTCCCCGGGCCGCCTACATGCTTGGGGCGGTGCAAGACCTTTTACTTTACAGGTGATGGTTCCGACTTCGGAACGTTTTCAGGGGTTTACAGTCCCCAGGAAGGAACTCAAGGTGCATCAGGGGGATTTTCTTGCCTCCATCGACATCAAGGACGCTTACCTTCACATTCCAATATGTGTCGGTCTCCAGCGCTTCCTCCGCATTCCCATAGGAGAAGAGCATTATCAATTTGTGGCGTTGCTTTTTGGTATCGCCTCTGCTCCTCCGGTCTTCACGAAAGTGTTTGCCCCGGTACCAGCCTTGTTCTGCAAATAGAGGATTGTGGTACTGGGCTACTTGGACATCCTCCTTCTGTAAGCAGAGTCTCCTACTGCTCCGGTGGAAAATCACCATAAGAGCTTTAGGGAGTTTGGCTGAATTCAGAATTTTCAGAAGTCTGCTCTGGTTCCGTCCACAAGCTGGACTATCTGGGTCTGACTCTGGACTTGGCCTTAGCCAGATTGCTCCTTCCGCTGGACAAACTCCGGAAACTACAGGCTGTAATTTTGTCTCCTGCAGATGGTCATCCCTCCGGGCTTGCATGCGGATGCTAGGCCTGGCGGTATCTACCTTTGAGGCGGTCCTGTTTGCACAGTTCTGTACGAGGTCCCTGCAAGGGAGATTAAAGTCAAATGGGACAAGAATCCCCAGTCTCTGGACAATCAGACCCGGCTGAGCCAGGGAATGAAAGAGTACCTGATATGGTGGCTTCGTTCTTCGACACTTCGGCTGGGCAAATCCCATGTATTGGACAGTGGTCACCATGGATGCCAGCCTGTCCAGTTGGGAAGTTGTCCTCGGCAAATATTCTGCTTAGGGGATCTGGACACTGGAAGAGTCCAGACTACTGATCAATGTCTTGGAACTCAGAGCGATCAGACTGGAACATTGGACGGATCGACTTCAGGGATGTCCAGTGCGTATTCAATCGGACAATGCCATGGTCGTGGCTTATGTCAGTCACCAGGGGGGCACAAGAAGTTTCCTGGTGGCTCTGGAGGTAGCTGGCATTCTAAGGTGGGCAGAACGGTTTGTTCCATCCCTCTCCGGTGTACATTTTCCCAGGGTGGAAAACTGGCAGGCGGATTACCTCAGTCGGCAGGCGTTGGACCAAGGGGAGTGGTCCCTTCATCTGGAGGTGTTTCATCAGTTGTTTCTCCAGTGGGGCCTCCCCAAGGTGGATCAGTTGGCTTCTTGGCTCAAAAGAAAGGTACAGAGGTTTGAGGCTTGGTCACAGGATCCTCTGGCAGATGCCACAGATGCGCTGGTGGCCCCGTGGGGTCAGTATCATCTGATTTTACACCTTTTCGCCTCTCTAGCTTCTGCCAAGACTTCTACGCAGGATCGAGGCAGAAGGGATTCTGGTCTTCTTAGTGGCCCTGGACTGGCCTCACCGAGCTTGGTACGCCGTTCTGGTGTGGCTGGTTGTCGACATTCCTTGGAAGCTTCCTCTCAGGGAGGATCTGCTGCCCCAAGGACCAATCTTCCATCCTGCTTTACAGTCGTGAGTCGGTTTTTCCAACGCTGTTAAAAGCTAGGAAACCTACTTCTAGGAAGATCTACCATCATACGTGGAAGACGTACATTCGTGGTGTGAGTCTCTCGGGGTTCATTCTTGCTCTTGTTCGGTGGCTCAGATCGTGACCTTCCTTCAACGGGGGGGTTGAGCAGAAACTGGCCTTGAGTACTATCAAGGGTCAAGTGTCGGCCTTAGCAGTCTTATTTCAACGTCCCTTGGCCACGTACTCCCTGGTGCGTACTTTTCTTCTGGAAGTTTGGCACTCCCAGAAGAAAAGTACGCACCAGGGAGTACGCCTCCACTGTGGTCTCTGTTGCCACCTTGGGAACTCAATTTGGTGCTCTCAGTCCTCCAGAAGCCTCTTTTGAGAATCTTCAGGAGATTCCCCTGCTTACGCTATCCCAGAAGGTGGCCTTTTTTGGTGGCTTTCTCCTCTGCGCGCAGGGTGTCTGAATTGGTGGCGTTATCCTGTCATTCACCTTACAGGTGGTTTTTCACTCCTGTCCGTCATTCCTTCCTCAAGTTGTCTCTGATTTTTTTATTGGAATGAAGACATTGTGTTGTCTTCCCTGTGTCCCAGGCCAACACATCCGAAGAAAATTGCTTGCATGCCTTGGATGTGGATGGGGCAATTAGGGTGTACCTGGCAGCTACAGAGTTTTTTTTGTTTTAGGAAGTCGGACTCACTATTTGTGCTCACGCATGGGCCTAGGAAAGGGTTGTTCATTGAAAGTGCAACCATTTGCAAATGGATTAGACAGGTTCAGGTTCCTCCTTTCCCTGTGAGGGCACACTCTACTAGGGCGCTCAGTGCCTCCTGGGCTTTCCGTCATCCGACGTCATTGACGCAGGTTTGCAAGGCGCCCTGCTGTTTGTCGGTGTACACTTTCACAAAGTTCTATAAAGTGGATGTGTTGGCATCTGCGGATGCTTTCTTTGGCCTCAAGGTTTTTGCAGGCTGCTGTTTAGAGGATCTGTTTTTCAGGTAAGCTCCAGTTGTTTTGATTGAGCTCCTATTTACCTGGTTGGCTATAGTTAGCCTTGGGAATTCATTTTTCGCTGTTCCTACCCCTTATGTTTAACACTGCTTTTGGATGTCCCAATGGTTAAGAAGATCAGGAACTGTTTCCGTTAATGACCGAAAGAGAAAATGGGATTTTTGACTTACCGTAAAATCCATTTCTCTGATGTTCATTGATGGACACAACAGCACCCACCCCTCTATGGAGTTGTAATTCTTCTGACACTGCTTGTAACAAAACTGAGTACCTATAGCAAAGAGAGGGAGTATACCCCCTGGGACTGCCCATAGGCATAGCCAGACTTTTTTTGTGCCGTGTCCCACTTCTGTAGGGGGCAGTATGACCTAGTGGTTATGAAGATCAGGAGCTGTGTCCATCAATGAACATCAGAGAAATAGATTTTGCGGTTAGTCAAAAATCCCATTATTATTATTATGCAGACTAACGGCCTAATTGTAATGAAATGCATGGCTTCCATTGGGCTTTCAGAATTTATGGTAGATAAAACCACCAGCTGAATTCTGTGTCTTAGTGATTCGTTGTCAGTGATTATAGATTCAGGCCACAGGTAAACATCACAGCTGACCACATGGCCCTCTGATGTACTTGTGTACATGTGTTACAGTCCAGGAGGGAAGACATTGTAAAAGTTAATACTGTACAATAAAGGAAAAATATGCCACTGCTGACTGTTCCTCCTGAAACTTCTATTGGCCTGGCTTGCATGCTTACTAGTGTACCTTCCTATTGATTCGTCTCCAAAATAATCCCTATTACACCCAACATGCACATTTATTATTCTGTGGATGCCATGCACTGTCTGCCAATGCTCAATGCTTTTCGTTCGTATTCACCCCATATAATGTTTTGCAGTGCTAAAAACCTGGAATTAAAGATTCTGAAATTTAATTACTAGTACCTAATGTTGAAGTGGAAACATAAATTCGAGGGCAAAGCTAGATTTATAACAAATGTAAGTTCAATGCAAAATTCATTAATTTTTCTGCAGCTGTAATTCATACATAATAACGAATGGGATTGGTAAACCACCAGTAGAAATCTATTTTGAGATTTGCCATTCTTTTAGCACTTTTTGCTCATTCTAGGCTAGGTTACGTCGGATACACAGCTGTCTGTGCCTATATGTTGCTGATATAGCTAACCAAACTTGTACAGCATGACCTCAGATTTTTAAGGTGGTGTCTTGTGTATGTTGGCCATATATGTAACATTTGTTTGTGGTTTATGCATTGCATGTTTGGAACTTGAGAGGTCAGCATTTTTTAAGGGCTTTGTCATTATGTTTTTAAAAGTGACAGTGATAAATGTAGTAGTAGTAGTAATAATAATAATATATATACTTTTTTTATTAATAATAATAAACTCCCAAACCTGAACAAAAATTAAGAATAATTTATTTTGTGTTAGACTTACGGTGTTTAGTTTTTTTATTATTAATTTTTTTTTTTTTTTTGAAAAGTTGAGGTCTAATTATTACATAGTATACATTTATTGTATTTATTATTTATGGTTATTTTTATTTATTTGTGTATTTGTTTTACAATTTTTTATTTATTAATTTTATTATTATTATTAGTAGTATTACCACCCTAACAAAAAGAATAAATAATGGACCATATTGCGATCCGCTCCAGCACTTTTTTTTTTTTTTTTTCGGACACGGATGACACTTGTGTCATCTGGTCTGTATGTCCGCATATCATCCTATCCATTTGCGGATGATATACGGACATAATGTATGTCTATGGGATTGCGGATGTCAGTGGATGACACCGCTGACATCCGATTTTGCGTCCTTTCCGCTTTTTAAGGGAAGAAAAATAGGGTTCTCTTCCATTCCAAAAAACGGAACAGAACTGAAAGGACGCAAATCGGATGTCGGCGGATGGTCATCCGCTGACATCCGCAATCCCATTGACATGCATTATGTCCGTATATCACCCACAAATGGTGTTATACGGACATACGGAACGCCCGTGTGAAAGAGGCCTAAAACTAACTTTAACAGTAGGTATCTGAGAAGATAAGCTGTCAACACAAACCTGTTGTTACAGAATTTTAGACACTAGAGGGTGGTTGGACGTGCAGCGATTCTTTGACTGCAGCCAGGTCTATATATACAAACTGTTGCTTTGGGTGACAGTTTGTTTCCCCTATGCAGTAGGATGGGGCAGGCGGATTAGTTCCATTCTACCAGATGGAATACATCTATCCTGTCCAATTATTACTTCTCACTGGTTTTTTTTTTAGGCTTTTTTTTCCTGGGGATTTAGACAGTAACACTTTTCCAGTCCTAGGGTGTCTCCATCCTGGATAGAGAAGTAAGGCCCCTTTTACAAGGGACAGATTCTGTTCCGATCAGCTTACAGATCTCCTCCTGATCGGTGCAGAGCAGGCAGATTACAAATCCGTGTTTGCTCAGTTTCTGTAGAGTGCATACAGACCCTCTGTTAGCAGCAGGGAGTAAACTCATGCCGCTGTCCGTTTACACCTGACTTCTCTCTGATCTATTCCACCTACACAGAAGAGGACAGATCCCCTTCCCTTTTGGAACCAAAGGTAGGCGGCTCTAAATGGGCACAAGTCTGTTTACACCCGCCTGTCCATAGGAATGTATGGACCTTCCGAAAAGGTACATCTGAAAAACTGACAAGAGGATTTCATTGGATTGCCAGTCTGAGGAGAGGGTAGTGTTTAGAGATGGACTTGACAAAGTAAGAGGAAGAAAACTGCTGGAGTGGCTGTGGGGGTGCTGACATGGGTGGGGAGGGTGCCCAGTGTGTTTTCACCTTTACATCAAGGTGACCTAACGTTTTAAATAAAAGAAATAAAAATAACAAAAAAAAATAAAAATTTAAAGCACTCCGGCCCCCCTGTGCTCACACGCAAATGCAAACACACATGTAGGTCCCGCACGCATATGTAACAACAGTGATTGTACCACACATGCTGTATTGCCGCAAATGTTGTAATGAGGGCAATAATTCTATTGCCAGAGCGCACGTTCAAACCTAAACTAATAACCAATAAAGATTTTCAAAGCATCGCCTATGGACACATTTAGGTACTGTAGTATGTCGCTATTTTACAGGCATGTGCACCTTTTAAATCTTGACATGTTTCGTATCTATTTACTCAACACAACATCATAGTTTTGTTTTACAAAAATTGGGTGTTATATTGTATTTGTGAGCACTAATTTAAATTTAATATTTTATTTTTTTCAGAAAATTTGCTTTTCATAAAAAGCTGCGCAAATATCATGTGACAAAATATTGCAGCGGCCAACATTTTATTCTCCAGGGCCTCTGCTTTCAGAAAATATATGTTTGATGCTTCTAAGTAATTTTCTAGCAAAACAATGCAGATTTTACCAAAGGAAATTAAAAAATTTCCCTGGTGGGCAAGAGGTTAAAGTAGACTCGTGTTTTGCCCAATAAAGGCACAATGAGAAATTTTTAACACTGGGAGCCCAAAAAAATACCACTACAGCAAATTGGATATAAAGAAGCAAACCCAATGCAGCGCCGCATTTTTACCACCCCCTCCCCACTGTCCCAACCTATTGAACTAATAATGCAGGTTGTTGGGGTTAAAACAAGCTGGCTCCCTCACCGCCTGACAAGTGCCCTCTAAAGAGCAATCCACTGAGCCCAGACATGGGTTGTGGAGTGACATAAAAAGCTGCTTTACTGGATCAGGGCATTAAAGGGGTTGTAAAGTCAGGTTTTTTTTTTTTATCCTTATCCATTCTATGCATTAAATAAAAAGCCTTCTGTGTGCAGCAGCCCCCCCTTGGCCCCCCTAATACTTACCTGAGGTCCCTCTCTGTCCAGCGATGTCCACGAGTGTCTCACCCATCCCAGATTCTCCCTCCTGATTGGCTGAAACAGCAGCGGCGCCATTGACTCCCACTGCTGTCAATCAAAGTGAGCTAGCCAATCAAATGAGAGGGTTGGGGCTCTGTGTCTGAATGGACTCGGCTGCCCCCATAGCAAGCTTCTTGCTGTGGGGGCACCCAACAGGAGGGAGGGGCCAGGAGAGCCGAAGAAAAGGATCTGGGCTGCTCTGTACAAAGCCACTGCAACAGAGCAGGTAAGTATACCATGTTTGTTATTTTTGTAGGAAAGAAAACGGGACTTTACAATCACTTTAGACCCGGTTCACACTACTCCGACTTGGGACGCGACTTGTGCGACCTCAAGTCACCCCAAGTCGCTTGTCATTACAAATTCAATGTAAATGACGGAGAGCCGTCTTAATATGCACTACTGAAGTCGCTCCGACTTCAGAAAAAGTTCCTGTACTACTTCAAGGCGACCTGTATCCGACTTGTGCACATAGACTTCAATGGGAGTCGCCTCTAAGTCGGATCCTTATCTATTTTCAAGTGACTGTGATCAGACTTTCCAGGAAGAAGAAAAAGATTACCCAGGCATTCCCCACAGATAAAGTCGCCTATCATTTAAGTCTCTTCAAAGTAGTGCACAAGTCGCGCTAAAAAGTCGCTCCTTCATGGGGCGACCTTCTGGTCGCGGTAGTGTGAACCGGCTCTAAAGGTGTCCTTTGACATGGCTGTGTGTCTGTCTTCTAATGTATTGAGCTCTCAGTGTGTAATTTGATTTCTTGCTATAACACAGCTGTAGTCAGTATGGTAAAGCATTTAAATACACTATACCAAATAAAAAAACTAAAATCTAGTTCTCTTTTAAATTGATTAGATTCACAGATTATTTGTGTTTTACTTTGTAAGATTTTGCTTTATGTATTTGTTTTTCTTGCCTTCTGACAGCTCTGTATATAGTTTAGTTAGAGCAGGCTGCCTTTGTTTCTGCATTAACAACCACATGGGCCTGTGCAGGACACCCTTGGACTGCCCATTAGACGATAAATGCAAGCTAAACAGATGCCTAATGTTATTTGCAAAATGAATTCTTTTCTGTTGAGACAAGAGGGTCAGAGGTCAAT
Source organism: Pelophylax lessonae (assembly GCF_965119305.1). Lineage (NCBI taxonomy): Eukaryota > Metazoa > Chordata > Amphibia > Anura > Ranidae > Pelophylax > Pelophylax lessonae. The sequence goes on from NC_138768.1 coordinate 196,757,897, forward strand.
ATCCCCTTTAATTCAAACTAACAAGAAGACATGTTAATGTTCGTGATTAAGCAAGTGGACTTGGGACAGATATTGACACGCCGTGATGTTCCTCGGCTCTATGGCTGACCTTGCTTTTGCGAAAGCTTTATGTGGACACCTTTCCAATGGTAGTTAATGAGGACCGGCACAGGCTACAGTACAGATCAGCAATCTTGAACACTTGCAATGCTTTGTTTAATCTTCCATTAGGGTTTTTTTTTTTTTTTCCCTCTGCCTTTAAACTATTTTTACTTCTTTTCACTGTGAAACATGTCTTCTGGTCATCAAGTGGACTTTAGAATTGTCTGCTGAATGAATCAGGATTCTCAACATCAATATGAATATATGTAGAGATCGAAATAATCAAAATATAGAAAAACTACTATAAATATTGTTACAGAGGACAAGAAAACTTATCTGCATGTCTAATAAAATAATTTAAGATCTGCTGACAAGTTGCTGTAGGGAACATCTAGAAATGTTAATTGTGCATTAGCAGCACTCAGAAGTTTATGCTTAGAGTTAAATGCCTCCTGAAAAATATCATTGCCTCTTCTGGCAATGATATTCAGTCTTATACCTAAAGCGTCATAGTTCTGCATCTACAGTATAAAGTTACCAAAGAACTGCCTCTGACTATTAGCCTCATGAGATATGAAGTGAGATTTGGTGATGTCACTACTGTAATGTGCTTGTTCTCTCTGCTGGAGGGAAAGCTGTACCTGAAGACCTGCAATGCAAGAATCTCACACATCTTGTTCGTTATTTCTGTGGATCTGTCATCTTCTGCTGCTTCTTAATCACATTCTGTGACTCTGGGAGAGCATCGTTTGGCAGCTTGAGCTCCCCCCCCCCCCCTCCAAATTCACAAATCATGTCACCTGCAGTGACCGCAATGAAAGAACATTTCTCAATTGAGCAGGGGGTGGGTTCAGAGACAGAAGATTTCTATAGGGTCCAATACCTGCACAACATGGGACATCCTTCATTATAGGTACGTTCTCTCATTAAAGCTGTAGAGATTTTTTTTTTAAAGCTGAACTTTAAAGCAGTCCTTAACCCTGAAAGTCTTGTTGTGCTACCCTGACTGTTCCCCTCTTTCTCTCCTACAAATGAACATATTTTTATTTTTAGCAAAGTACTTTATTTGTGCTACAAAGCGGCACTTCAATGTTTCTTGCCTAGGTGGAAACTTTTGCCTCTCCCCTGCACATACGCAGATGAGGATTATCAATGCATGATGATGTGCCGGTTTCCCCGGCCATCTGCGCACACATGCCGTTTCCCACACACATACCATGTTTTGCGCAGAAAAGCACCTACACTTACCCAAGATCCGGCAGAGCTCATGGACACATCTGTGCACCATGATGATGGCACCCGAGGTAGAAGCAGAGCCACCAAGGTAGGCAAATTGAACTTATGCTTTAAAGAGGAACTGATCTGTGGAAGTTATGCCGGAATAAAGGAAGATATAGGACAAAGGACTAACTACCAATATTGTATGTGGGTTCCCTGCAACTGTGGGTTCTTTTTACCTGAATGGCTTATTTAGCACTGCCCCCTAGGGAGCCGCTAAGAATTACACTTCTTGAGTTCATCTGGGTTACCATTAGCAACTGATAGCATATAAACGGCATTAACAGTTCTTGGCTCAGACAATGAACAGTCCAGGGGATTTGGTTTTTCGTATTTTATTTTAGAACTTGGGTGGGAGAAGGGAATGAGTGGGATACTCCAACTTGAACTATGCACAATCCTGAGGACAACTATCTGCAGTGTGTGTGGCAAGGCCACTGCTTCACCTTTCCACTGAAGTGAAGATAAGAATATGAATGCTTGTTTATATTACTCTTCAGGGTCTAACTTGGCACCCCCTTTCTCATTTTCTGTGTGCGTTGACCCCTTGTCCACTGACACTCACCGGAGTGGTCCCCTTCCTGGGCAGACCCCTGGCAAGCTTCCCGGTACTCACGGACACGGTTTTTGCCTGGGTTGCTCTGCCTCCAACTCCCTTGTCAGCATCCACTGGACCTCCTGGTTCAGCACCACACTTCTGGTCCACAAGGCCGACCGCCTGTGACCACCTTCCTCAGCAACAGGAGGAGAGAGAGCCGTCGCCCTCCTCCTGGGACCTGGCTTCCTGTCCAAGACGTCCTGTCACATGTGCCCTTGGCTTATATAACATATCTCAGGATGCACTACTGCCTGTGTCAACCCTCTGGGACAGTCACAAAGCCTGTGTGTCACTGGCTGGGTTTCCTCCACTGTCCAACAGACTCCCCTATTGGACACAGTGGGGACACTCCCTCAGACCAAGTGAATCACACATGGACACATGTAACAGGCAGAACTACCAATCCCCCTGATAATCAGATAGAGAAAACTAGTTTACCTACTAGCACCTAACTAGGAGGGTGCTACACTTACTTTGCTTTTTTCTGCGTTCTATCCTTGAGTGGAGATGTGTTGATTTTAGTGGAGGCAGAATTTTGCTTACTCATTTCAGAACTTCCATCAAGACGAATAGTGAGCAGCACAGTAGTGACATGAGTGCCATAGATTTCACACTGCAGGTATACAGGTAGGTACCCTCACATACCAGAGAGTGTTCTCCTACATTTCAGGAAGGATTCAAGACAAAAGGTACGTTTCTAAAGCCCTGTACACACGTACCGATCGTCGGCCGAACGATCAGCCGTCTTTTGTCCAGGGCTGTCGTGTCTTGAAAACTGCAAAAGACTGCACACGAATTTTGTCGGCCAACAACAGCCGACTGCAGAAGTGATGTCATGTGATGGTTAACTTTTCTTGTCTTTTTTTCTTTTCTGAGCATGCCCAGTCTTGCTAATCTGCTGTCTGACGGCCGAAATCTGTACTGACTGGCGAACAATCGGCCGTTCTGGTGTTGGCCAACAAAAATTTTAATGCCTGCACGACAGATTCTGTTCGGCCGAAAGTGCGCTGTCGGCTGTCGGAAGCATCATACTAACAAGCCTACAATCGGTCAATTGGTCGTCGGCCGAATATTTACGGCCGACAATCGGTACATGTGTACGAGGCTTTAGGGTACTGCTTATTGCCCCGCTCACCCATCCCTAAACACTTATCTGACTGACCTCTCTGATCCAGCTCTGTCCTGGCTGTAGCACCGCTCCCCTATCTTCCTGAGAGCCATAGACTCCTGCTGCTGTCAGTCAAACTCTTGGGGGTGTGGGGGCGTAGCTTACCTGTGTCATGTGTGTCTGAGGAAGCCCACGGTTCGGATTGGAAGTGTGCACGTAAGATCCTGCATGACACACGGCTTGTTAAGATGGCACTCAGTAAGAAGTGAACAGCACTAGCGGGGAGACCTCCAAAGAAGAAGAAATTGCTGTATATGAACCACTGAATACTGGCAGCACTTTTATATTTTCAATTTCAGGGCTAATGAAAGGTGAGATTTTTTAAATTAGTCCAGCAGCTGTTAGGAGACGCTACATGCCAGCATGAGCAATAAGAACCACCATGCAAGTATTCAGTATTCCCAGTCCATTTTAAAACCTGTTTTTTTATTTTTTTATTTACTGAAATTTGTGAAAACACAATTATAGCAGCTGCTATTTCGGAGTTCTTTTTAGGGCCTCTTCACACCAATATAGTGCAATGCCACATTTACATTGACATGCAATATGCTGTGCATTGCTTTAAGTGCCGGTTCACACATATGTGATGTCAGACATCGCTTGTGATTCACAGCGCACTGCTCTGCAAATCACATGCGATGGCTGTGCGTTGCAAATTCAGCCATACAGATTGTGTTACTGAATTTGCATTGCATTCGGACCAAAGTCGCACATGACCTTTTTTTGGTCCGCACCAGAATCGGATTGCATGGGTGTGCACACCTATGCAATCTGATTCATGTCCGAATCTGGGGGTGTCGTTAACTTTGTATTGACACCCTCAGTGATTTGCATATGGCAGTGTGAACTGCCTGCGAGTTGAGTGTGATGCGGGAACCCGCAGTGGATTCACAGGGTTCCTGCATCGCATGTGTGTGAACCGGCACTGAAGGCCTAGTTCACCTTTACCAATAAACTGTCTATGTAGATAAGTGGCATCTGTAGATAAAAACAAACTGTGCAGCTTTGACCAAAGTTGAATAATGCCCTTACTATAGGTGTAGTCCATTTACATACCTCACGAAGCCTGACTGGAAAACTCCTAAGGGCTCTTTCACACGGACGTTCCGTATGTCCGTATATCACCCCATCCGTTTGCGGGTGATATACGGACATAATGCATGTCAATGGGATTGTGGATGTCAGCGGATGACCATCCGCTGACATCCGATTTGTGTCCTTTCAGTTCTGTTCTGTTCCATTCCAAAAAACGGAACTCTATTTTTCCTCTGTTAAAAAAACGGAACTGATGCAAAATCGGATGTCAGCGGTGTCATCCGCAGACATCCGCAATCCCCATAGACTAAAATTATGTTCGTATATCATCCGCAAACGGATGGCATGATATGCGGACATACAGACCGGATGACACAAGTGTCATCCGTGTCAGTAAAAAAAAAAAGTGCCGCAGCGGCCTAAGACATTGCTAACAGACACCTAGCTGTTACTGTTTGCCTTCACCATCACAGGAGTAAGCTCTCACACGCTGAACTCCGATCTACTACATCATGGGGGGAGAAAGCGCATGTGAGGTTTGAATCAGGGAAAGCGCTACCGCTTTAATGAAAAGAGTACTGTGTGTAGCCTATCCTGTGTGCTTCCAGAGGAGACCATAAGCAGCTGCTGTTCAAAGCATGTTTTGCTTTTATCGCAAACTGAAACCCTGCTCTGAACATTGACATGCAGCTGCCCCTGAAGATAGTAAGCAGCTGAAAACACGCCGGCAGCACTGATATGCAAAAAATGGTGAAAAAAAAAGTAAATAAAACAAACAAATATATGGTAATAGTTTCCTATACACATTCATTTAGAGCCCATTCACACAGGGGAGACACGACTTGCTGGGGCGACCTGTGAAGTCGCTGTGCACAGCCTGCACAGCGACCTCGGCGCGACATGCACGGACTTCATATAATTGAAGTCAATGCAAGTCGCCTCCAGGTCGCCCCAAAGTAGTACAGGACCCTCTTTCTAAGTCGGAGCGACTTGTGTCGCTCCTATTAGAACGGGTCCTGTGCTAATCAATGGCAGGCGACCCACCGCAACTTGTTAGCCGACCAAGTCGCGCTAATGTGAATGGGGTCTTAGCAAACTAAGGCTAGGTATACACATGCAGCTGTGCTCAGGGCTGCTGATAGGTATCGTTGGACGACTTGACAGCCCCCCCCAAGAAAATATTAAAGCTATATTTAGCTAAAAATACAATAAAATCATTATTAGTAGACACAAATACAACATAACTCTCAGAATTCCTGCTAAATCTAATAAATAATAAAATAAAAATGAAGATGAGATGAAAAAATATACAGGCTGGGCAGTTGGAGCTCCGGGATCAGAGAGACAAATGGAGAGAAACAAAGTTACAGAGATAACAAACTCAGGAGCAGAGCTAACATTGGAGCCAGCACTGGGAGGGGGATAAGTGAGAGACAACTGTCTCTTTCTCAGCACATAAAAGCTGGCAGCAGGGAGAGGGGGAGAGGCCAGCTTTCAGCTGCCAAAAGGAAGAGTTCTGTAAATGTCATCCATCACTAATCCCTCACCCTGTGTGGGTTGGGCCCCCCTGTGTACTCAGGCCCCCTACAAAAGGACCAGTGGTCCCCCCTATCAGCGGCCCTGGCTGTGCTTGCTACCCATGTGCAGTGGATCACTCTTCAGAGGTGTTTGACAGGCAGTGAGGAGGCCATATGTTGCCTCCTCACCCCCTGTTTTAACCCTGTAAATACCACCACACCACTCTTCTGCAAATGCATGCATTACACAGGGTTATGGCACTTCCCCATTTCGGTAGTGTTTGGCAGCTGCCGAAGGCGACAGGTGGGATAATTTTTGCTGCGGCTGTGAAGCACACCATCTTGGCTGCGGCATGTGTACATCCTTTTTCCAGCTGCCTTTGCAGCATAATGAGGGTGGCCAAAATGTGCCTCCACTACCTATTTTTACTGCCCCCCTGCTAAAAGTATAAAGTGTCATCCAGCCTGGGATTACGTCTCCCTTGAATAATGCTGTCTGTATAACAAAAGGCACAGACCTAACCTGTCTGTTCTGTGTTTATCAGGCTGCAGAATGAATTTTAGTCATGCTCTCCTATGTTGAGATCTGTCAATCTTATTTGAAAATGATGAGATCTTGTTTCCTGCAGATTTCTAATACATGATATGATTGACATCTAGCTAAGCTTGGCATTTACTACCCTAATGTGATTTGTTAGCACAGGTCTGCCGCAGGAATGTGCAAATGCATTTTACACCCAGACTTTCTCACTTCAATGTTAATCTTGTAAATGTTACAGCTGTTTACAGAGCGCAGACACTGCTAAATACTACAAGCATGTGTCAACATGACTTCCTTTTCTTTTTAACATTAGTTATTGTGCCTCCTGATTTAAATAGACTTGCTGGCTTAAGGCCCATACACACTTGACGGAAATCGGACGAAATATCCTCGGATTTTTCTCTCTCTTGCTCAGCGTTTATAACCGTTTTTAGTTGACAGTGCATAAATGTTCACGAAATTTCTCGTCCGATTTTTTTTTTTTGTTTTTTTTGGGACATTTGCTCCTAGACTTCCGGGTTGTTAGCAACTTCAGATCATGTGCGGTCTTTCCGATTTTTCACATACATACTACATACACATTAAACGAAAATTGGTCGTCTGGGGACGGACGATAAAAATTTTGGTGTTTGTCCCTCCGTTGAAAATGTCAGCATCGGCTGCTGGAAGTTGTGTACGCACTAGCCGAAAATCGTACGATTTTACCTCCCGACGGGAATTTTCGGCAGATTTTCTACTAGTGTGTACCCCACTTTATGCTGAAGAAGTTTTAGTGGCCTCTCCTAGAGCACTGAAGTCTAAGATTGGGTATTAAAGCGGTATTAAACCCAAAATCAAACATTTTATTATATTGCAGCTTACCAGTTCTTACAGTAGATGTGGTGGCTGCATTAACATTTTCTTGTTTAGGCTTTCTTTCCTTTAAATTAATCTGGAGATCCAGCCAGTAAAGTCTATTACTTTTCAACAGGACAAGCTCTTGCAAAAGCAGTTAGCATGTTGAGACAAACCATTTACAACTATTAGGGGTGCATACAGTTACCAGTGTTTAGTTATTCATGTAAAACCTTTATCCTAAAAGGAAAAAAAAACTGTTGCTGCTCGGCCTCCAGCAGGGATATTCATTAAGCTGTTCTGCCTGCAATATTAAATTTGGCAACAGAATACATTTACTGTTTTACAGAAACTAGAGACTGTTCAGCTTTAATAGGTTCCAATTATCCTTCAGTCTAAGAAAAGGAAACGGGTGCATCCTGGGAGCTCAGACTCTATTTTAAGAACTGAGGGAAAGGAAACTATTTATTAGAGATGGACTCAGGCGTGCTTAGGATCCTAGTCCTAACCTCACAAGCCGATCCCGCCAGGAAGCTGACACTGCACGTTGCTAATCACAGGCATTGAGACATTTCCTGATCTATGCAGCTGCTGACCGGGAAATGTCTCACGACATTTCCCGGTCAGCAGAATCGCCTCAAGTTCCAGAGGAACCTAAAGTGGTTCTAAAGGCAAATGTTTTTTTGTGTCTGTGGATACACACAGCCCGGCTTGGAAGTGCGCTGGCACAAATGCCCCCTCACATTACTTGCTGAGAGGAAGGAGTAGGAGAGGAGGAGCGGAGATTACCATTCAATTCCTTTGCTCAGAGTAGATAGGTGTATATACCTCCTTTTTTTTTTTTTTTTTTCTTTTAAGAGCCAGTTCACACCACATGCAGTCCAGTGCGTATTTTTTCTGCATCAAAAACACATGGATAGTAGGTTATATGGTTTCCGATGGCATAGTTCAAGCCAGTGCTTGCAGTTCCAGAAAAAAAGTAGAACATGCTGCATTTTCTCTTTCGTTCATTGGACACATCTTCTGATGAGTATAACTGTTGGGTTATACTCCTCTCTACTCACCTTCTAGGCAGAAATAAAATCTGGCTATGCGTGCAGTCCCAAGGGGTATACTCCCTCTCCCAGCAAGGAACCTAGTTCCTTGCTGGGATCTCTGGTCCTGACAGATTTTTTAATTTTTAACTAGAAATGTTTTATTTCCTGTAAGATCTACAGTCAACTGCCGGACTGGGCGACGGGCTGGATAATCTAGATCCAGTGGTCACCCCAGTTTGGCCAGCAAGCGCGCGCAGACTTCATCTCCACTCTAGGTTGGCTGCGACATAGCTCCACTGGATGGGGCTGGCCTGCGTTCCTCCTTGCTCACAGCCCCCCCCCCCCCCCCCATTTCAATGGCAAGGGGTTCTGTCTGGAGCGGTGCCTGCCTGGTTCCTGGTATGGTGAGTAGCTGTCCCCCCCTCTTCCTCTTCATTCTTGTTCCCTGGCAAGACCCTGTAAACAAACCATTTACAGAGTCTGTTTGGGGTAGTACGAGACCTGTTGCTTCAAGGGATGATTGTCCCGGTTCTGACTTCAGAAAGTTTTCAGGGTTTTTACCTGTTTACAGTTCCCAGGAAGGAAGGCAAGGTGCATCCAATCCCGGACCTCAAGGCGCTAAACGGCTTTGTGCGGGTGCAGAAGTTCAGGATGGAATCCATTCGCACGGTGGTGGCATCACTGCATCAGAGGGTTTTTCTTGCTTCTATCGACATCAAGGATGCTAATCTTCACAATCCAATATGTCGGTCACCAGCGCTTCCTCCGCTTTTCTGGGGGAGAGGAGCATCATCAGTTTGTGGCGTTATCCTTTGGTCTCGCCTCTGCCCCTCAGGTCTTCACAAAAGTGTTAGCCTCGGTGCTAGCATTGTTATGCCAACAGTGGATCGCGGTACTGGGCTACTTGGACGACCTTCTTCTGCGAGCGGAGTCCCCTACTACTCTGGTGGAAAACCTGGAAATCCCCATACAAACTCTGAGGGAGTTCGGCTAGATTCTGAATCTTCAGAAATCTGCTCTGGTTCCGTCCACAAAGCTGGACTATCTGGGTCTGACTCTGGATTCGGCCTTTAGCCAGAGTGCTCCTTCCTCTGGACAAACTCCAGAAATTAGAGGCTGCGCTTCGTCTCCTGTTGTCCAACAGATGGTCATCCCTCCGGACACCACAGACGTGCTGGTGGCCCAGTATGGGGTCAGTATCACCTGATTTACACCTTCCCTCCTCAAGCTTCTGCGCAAGATTGAGACAGAAGGGATTCCAGTCATCTTGGTGCCTCCAGACTGGACTCGCCAGGCTTGGTACACCGAACTGGTGCGGCTGGTCGCCGACGTTCCTTAGAAGCTTCCTCTCAGGGAGGATCTGCTGTCCCAAGGTCCAATCTTCCATCCTGCTTTACATTCGCTGGCTTTGACGGCTTGGCTGTTAAACACCAGGTGCTGATGGATTGAGGTTTATCTGAGTCGGTGATTCCAACGCTGTTAAAAGCTAGGAAATCTACTTCTAGGAAAATCTACTATCGTACATGGAAGACCTTCTCGGTGGCTCGGATCTTCCTTCAACGGGGGTTGAACAGAAATAGGCCATCAAGGGCCAGGTGTCGGCTTTGGCGGTCTTCAGCCAACGACTCTTGGCCACACAGTCCCTGGCGCGTACCTTTCTTCAGGGTGTCTGACATTTGGTTCCTCCAGTGCGGTCTCCGTTGCCGCCTTGGGACCTCAATTTGGTGCTTTCGGTCCTCCAGAAGCCTCCCTTTGAGAATCTTCGGGAGATTCCCTTGCTTGCGCTGTCTCAGAAGGTGGCCTTTTTGGTGGCTATGACCTGTGCGGGCAGGGTGTCGAACTGGCGGTGTTATCCTGTCGTTCACTTTACTTGGTGATTCGCAGAGATAAGGTGGATCTTCGCCCCTGTCCATTGTTCCTCCCAAAGGTTGCCTCTAAATTTTTCATTTGAATGAAGACATTGTGTTGTTCCCAGGCCCAAACATCCGAAGAAAATTGCCTTGCATGCCTTGGATGTGGTCCGGACAATTAATGTGTACCTGGCAGCTCCGGAGTCTTTTAGGAAGTCAGACCTTCACTATTTTTGCCTGCGGATGGGCCTCGAAAAGGGTTGTCTGCTTCCTCTGCGACCTTTTCCTGATGGATCAGACTGTTATTTAGGCCTATTGTATCAGGGGTCAGGTTCCTTCTTTCCCTGTTAGCCCCCGTTCACACTAAGGCAACCTGTGAGGCGACCTGGTCGCCTCACAGGTCGCCATAGGTCGCCTCCCATAGGGAAGCTGCGGACCCGTTCTAATAGGAGCGACACAAGTCGCTCCGACTTAGAAAAAGGGTCCGGAGCTTCTTTGGGGTGACCAGGAGGCGACCACCATAGACTTCAATGTTATGAAGTCCGTGGCGGCCGCTCCGAGGTCGCGGCACGCTGCTCGCACCGCGACCTCGGAGGTCACGGTGCGAAGTAGCGTCGCCCCTATGTGAACGGGGGCTTAAGGCGCACTCTACTCCGGCACCTGGGCCTTCCGTCATCAGGCATCAGTGAAACAGGTTTACAAGGCGGCTGCCTGGTCATCGGTGCACACTTTCACAAAGTTCTATAAAGTGAATGTGTTGCCATCTGTGGATGCTTCTTTTGGCTGCAAGGTTTTGCAGGCTGCTGTTTCAAACTTGATCCTCTTTGAGGGTGTATTGTTTTTTTCAGGTGGGCTCCAGTTGTTTTGGTTGAGCTCCTGTTGCCTGGTTGGCTACTGTTTAACCTGGGAAATGTTTTTTCTGTTCCCACCCTTCATGTTTAACACTGCTTTGGGACGTCCCAATGGTTAAGAAGAATCGGGAGCTGTGTCTGTCAATGAACGAAAGAGAAAATGGGATTTTTGAGTTACTGTAAAATCTATTTGTCTGATGTTCATTGATGGACACAGCACCCACCCAAAACGGAGTACCTATAGCAGGAAAAGGGAGTATACCCTCTGGGACTGCCCATAGGCACAGCCAGAATATTTTTCTGCCTAGTGCCCTACTCCTATAGGGGGCTGTATAACTCAATGGTTATGAAGATCAGGAGCTGTGTGCATCAATGAACATCAGAGAAATGGATTTTACGGTAAGTCAAAAATCACATTTTTCCTGCGCTGGACTATACTGGAACGATGTACAACGCACTGGAACACACATATCCTTATTTAACGTTAAGAAAAAACTGTGGGAAAAAAAGCACTGGACTGCACCAAAAACGCACTGGAACGCATCAAAAATGCAAAAAAGCACCTGGAACGCACCAGGACTGCGTTTCTATGGTGTAAACCGGGCCTAAAGGAAAAAAAAAAAAACTATGTCTTTACAACCACTACAGTACCGGATATTTTCATCCCCTTCCTGCTCAGGCCAATTTTCAGCTTTTAATGCTGTCACATTTTGAATGACAATTACACAGTCATTACAGTCATGTAGCAATGTACCCAAATTTAAATTTTTTAATTTTTTTTTTTTTTTTTAACCGCTTGCCGACCAGCCGCCGTAGTTTTACGGCGGCAGGTTGGCTTTGTCCCGCAAAACTACTTACTTGTACGTCGCTTCGCGGGACTGCTAGCAGGGGCGCATGTGCGTGCCCCCATTGGCCACAGGGGGAGCCAATCAGCGGGTCTGGCGACCGCGATTGCCGCCGGGCCCCCGCGAACGCTCCGCATGGGAAAAATAAAGCTCTGTTTGTGGGGATAAAAGGACATCAATTTTATTTTTGTACAGCGTCACACAACTGCCCAATTGTCAGTTAAAGTAACGCAATGCCGTATCGCAAAAGTGGTTAAACAGAACTTTCTTTTGGTGGTATTTAATCACCACTGGGTTTTTATTTTTTGCTAAATAAATGACACAAAATTAAAAAAAAACGTGTTTTCAGTTTTGCAAATAAGTCATTTTAATTCTTCATTGATGGGCACTGATGACAAGGCTGCACTGATAGGTGGCACTGATGGGGGCTGCATAGATAATCAGGGCACTTTGTCTGCAAGCGCTGATCTTTGTTGGACTTAAGAATAAGCTTCCGGGACAGAACTCGTTCGTAAGTAGATTTACTGTATTGTCCAGGTTTACTTCATTTACTTTTATGAGTATGCCTTGTGAGAATATCAACATTCTAGTCAGGTCTATAGGATGATTTTCCTACCAGTTTCAGACAGTGACCTCATTTAGACCTTAAAGTGGTTGTAAACTACGGATGTTGCAAAAAAAAAAAAACATAAAATCTGAAAGGCAATGGCATAATGTGCTAGTATGCATCACATACTAGCACAGTATGAAATACTTACCTTGGAACAAAGCCCTCCAGCGCTAAAACGTCACCACTGAGAAGGCTGACATGTTCCCTGTCTTTATTTATGTGATTAGCCGGAGCCCTGTAGAAGTCACTCCTGCGCATGCGTGTGGGACCCCTCAGTTCCGACACAAAGCTCTGAAGTTCCAGGATGGTTTGATGTCACTGGCTGCATCCAGGGGGAATATCTCCTAAACAGTGCACGTTTAGGAGATATTCATTCTGCCTTATTATAGGCTTACCTCAGGGGCGACTGGTCCAGGGGGGCAATTGCCCCCCCCCCCCCCCCGGCCACTCTGATGCTCCATAAAAAGGCTGCACAGATTCTGCCACAGACATGCCTAAAGGTTTCCTGGTGAAGAGAAGTAAAAAGTCCCCACCGCTGACCTACTGAGTGTGGCATAAAGACAAGGACAGAGCGCAGCCCTGCCCCCCCCCCCCCCCCCCAGCATGGATGGTGTAAGCTGTGTCTGAGCAGAGGCCGGTTCATTGCCCCACTGGAGACTCTCCTCCTCCAGCCAGCCTCGACCAAGCTGTCCGAGCTCCCCCCAACCGCCCCTTCTTGCCAGGTCAGGAAACCAGATTCGGCCGGAGAGTAGAGAGTACCTGGAGCAGAGCTTCAGCCTGGAATGGGGGTCAGGAGGAGGCATGGGAGGGGGGGGGGCCGAGTTGCTGCATCATGGGACTCTGCTTTGTACTTGCCCCCTGGGCCCAAAGTTGCCAGTCGGCCCCTGGCTTACCTGTAGGTTAAAATGACCAAGCGGGGTTTATTATCAGTCAGACTGCACTTTGTTGTGAAAGGTAAATTCTATGGGTCCATTCATATTTACACATGCACGCTGCAAAGCACATTGAACAATGAGTGCCGGTTCACACATATGCAATGTCAGAGATCGTATGTGATTCGCACCGCACTACTGTGCAAATCACATGCGATGTCTGTGTGATGCGAATTCAGCCATGCAGACTGTATGGCTGAATTTGCATCGCATAGGGACCAAAGTCGCACAGGACCCTTTTTTTGGTCCGCACCAGAATCGGATCGCAGAGGGGTTCACACCAATGCGATCTGATTCCTGTCCAAACTGACAGTTCGAACTGCAATATGCGAACTACTCTGGGGGTGTCGTTAACTTTGTATTGACATCCCCAGCAGTTTGCATATGGCAGTGTGAACTGCCTGCGTGTCAGGTGCGATGCGGGAACCTGCACTGGATTTGCAGGGTTCCCGCATCGCAGCAATGTGAACAGGCACTGAATCCAACCTAAATATCTGAAAGATGTTCTATGTTTTCTCCACACTATCTAAGGGCTTGTTTACAAGAACAGCATTGGACTGTGTTGCCCAATACAGTTCTGACACAAGGACACAGAAAATAACCTTATTTCCTATGGTGTAAATTCACCCCAGTGCATTGTAAAATTTGTTGAAGTAAAAAAAGGGTGTTCATGCCCAGGAACATGTTGTAAAAGCACGGTGCAGTGTGACAAAGTGCATCTCAATGTAAAAATACATGCCAATCTTTGTGTGTTATACACATACTAATGCGTGTACTATGGATTGAACCAATTCTAACAAATAATGCAAAATATACTGGAATTCAACTTTCTACAACAAATGTATGTTCAAAGAGAGATGTAGAAAAAAGATTAGCCCAGATTGATTATGTTTTAGTTTGTACAGTGAACATTCCTTTGATTAGACGAAGAAGGAAGTAAAGAACATGAAATCAAGGTCACAACAGAAGGAAGATATAGAACTTGGTCAAAAGTCATTCTGGTTTCTTCGTGCTAAAGCAAACCAATACAAGATTACAGTGTAGTTAGGCAAATTGATATGATGGAGAAAATACTTTCCATACTGCCATTTCTAAGTTTTGAGCCATTTTATCTTTTTTGCAGAATACTTAGACACAGTTACACTCTGTAAAGCGCACATTGCGTTAAGGCAACCTGATGAAATGCGCTACCTAACACTCCAAAGTGCATCAGAATATATGCATGCAGCATTTTTGGCAGGGCATGGCAACACATATTGTGCTACCTTTAGCATTATTTTCAGGAGGTCAAAAATGACAGTCTGTGTATTTCTCTTGGCACAGGGTTTATGTAGGATTCATTCAAACCAATGTGCAGAGCTTTGCCATTGTTTTCAAATATTTTATTTAGAAAGGAATAACAGTGGAAAAGAAAACATAAGTGCATATTAGTCAATAAGGTACAACAAGCACAATATTTGAATGCTAACAGGACAAAAAACGTACAATTTTAACCTCAAAGCCAACCCCCGCTGTAGGGAGAAGGCCCTCCACATGTCTGGAACACATCAAAATAAGGCACATTTCCATACATTTGGTAAGAGAAGTGATCCTTCCCAACTGTCACTCCCAAACTTTTTCAAGGTGTCAGAGACATGAAAGAAAGGAAAACATAGTGCAGAGCAGAGCCGTAGCAGGGAGACAGAGAAGGTAGGAAACAGATAGGATCCAGAAAGGGGGGGAGAAGGTATAGGGGGAGGGGGGGGCCTGGGGAGACCCCGACATGGACAACCCCACGTGCAACCCCTGTCATTTTTCTAGTCACACATCAGGGACCTCCCCTTGTCAGATAAGACAAAGACATTCCAGTAACCCCAGATCCTCTCATAACGCTCCTGTCGGTGCTGCGCCGTAAGGGTAAGGTCTTCAATCCTGTTAATTTCTTCCATCTTACGCATGCAGTCTTTGATCGTGGGAACCTGAGTCGATTTCCACAACATCAGGATGCATGATTTTGCCGCACAAAGCACATGAGGGAGGATTGCTTTTTGCATTTAGAAATCGGCATAGTAGACATTTGTAAGAGAAAAAATTCCGGGATGTCACGGTCCGAGAGTTCCCCCATGAGAGCCCTGACATCCTTCCAAAAGGTCTGAAGTGGGGGCAAGACCAAAAAATGTGTAACATGGTGCCTACCTCTTCCTGACAACTTGCCATTGTTTTCAATGTTGTCATCTCCAACACAACGATGAAGACTGCTTTGAATTGAGGCAACTTTATGAAAAGTGATGTATGTGTGTATATATATATATATATATATATATATATAGTTCAGCTTTAGAATCAGGCCACCAATCCTGAGTCTCACCTTTTTTTATAGGGGTACAGCTATTAATTACAAAAAAGTTTAGACACACTGAACATATGTTTTTTGTATTTTTTTTTTTTTTAAGTCTTTTGTTATTTATTAGTGTTTTTAATGTAGCAGCCCAATACCGTAAAGTGCTTCCCTCTCTATGTATTCAATAAGGGTGACATGATATTGAACATCATACTTCTAAATGTATTAGGTTACCATGCCTAAAGTAATTAGAAATGCTTGGAGCACATCATATGGCATGTGCGACCTTTACATATTAAATGTTTGTCACCTTGACCTGCAAAACCAATGGATGGCAATTGGGTCAATAGAAATCAAATGAGAACTAATTTATTCAGTCCTGGACGGTATCTCAATCAACAGCAGAAATCAGAGCGGTATTTGTAATTCTGGTATTGACACAGCAAGCACATTTAAATGATAACAAGTGCTCACTAGTGTCACTTTGAAGTTGAATTGTTCCCAATGGCCAGTTTCAGAAAGCATTCACATTTAAAGGTCAACCAGAGGCAAGGCACAGACAACTGTTGAATTTATTAAAGATGACTGAAGCATAGGGCAGCCTGCTTAAATCTACTGAAGCTTATATACAGGCTGAAAGATTACATTGGCCACAAATCTTCTTTTCCAGTGATTGCATTCAGTGTCTGTAAGAACACAATCTAGAAACCCTTCAGCTATTAACAGCTAATTGAATTAGCATTAATACTGCTTTTTATTGGTTAAGTGCTCAACTAGTAGCGCTAGGTGATTTAGAGGGAAGATAAACAAGAGCAGATGGAATGCCTAAACTTTAGGCCCTAAAGTATACATGTCAGCTTATAGCGGAGTTCCGCCCAAAAGTGGAACTTCCACTCATTTGCTCCCCCTCCGGTGCCACATTTGGCACCTTTCAGGGGGGAGGGGGGAACGGATACTTTTTTTTTTTTTTTAAAGATACCCTTCCCCACTTCCGGGAGACAGCGCCGTTCCCCAGAATTTTTGTCCTCCTCCTCCTTCCCTGCCACTGAGCCTATGAGAATGTGCAGCGCACTTCGCACATGCACAGTAGGGAAAGTTATTTTCATTTTCACATTTTCCAAAAACATGCGGGGAAAAAAAGACATGTTCAAAAGACTCCTAATGCCTCATCTACGCTGGGGTGTTTGCTTTCCGAAATGGTTTTTTCCTTGTGAGCGTTTCCATTGTCCTGGTGCTCCAGGGCCTTCAAAAGTATGATAGTTTGTCAGGAAATTATATGTGTAATTTATGCTCCTAGAACGCCTGGAGGTGCTATTTGGATGTTGGGCCTCTATGTGGCTAGGCTGTGTAAAAGTCTCACATGTGGTATGACCATACTCGCCAGGAGTAGCAGAATGTATTTTTGGGTGTAGTTGCAAATATGCCAATACAGTGTGTTAGAAATAACTTGGTAATATGACAATTGTGTGAAAAAAAATAAATAAAAATATCTTCATTTTGCAAATTGTGGGGAAAAATTACAACTTCAGAAAACTCACCATGCCTCTTACTAAATAACTTGGAATGTCTGCTTTCCAAAAAGGGGTCATTTGGGGGGGGGGGGGTATTTGTACTTTCCTGGCTTGTTAGTTTCTCAAGAAATGAGATAGGCCATCAGTACAGGTGTGATCCATTTTCATTGATCGGCACCATAGTGTGTAGACTCTATACCTTCACAAAGACCAAATAATATATACCTATTGTGGTTATTTATACCAAAGATATGTAGCCGTATAACTTTTTTCCAAAATTTATGAAGAAAAATTAACAAAATTGCAAAATTGTTTTCATGTTTTTTTTTTTCATTTATAGCGCAAACAATTAAATAAACCCAGAGATGATTAAATACCACCAAAAGAAAGCTTTATTTGTGTGAAAAAAAGGACAAAATTTCATATGCGTACAGTGTAGCATGACTGAGTGACTTCCATTCAAAATGTGAGAGCCCCGAAAGCTGAAAATTAGTCTGGTTAGGAAGTGCTCAGTGGACAAGTGGTTAAAAATATTTGAAGACCAGGCCTTTTTCTGAAATTTGTTGCTTACAAGTTAAAATCAGTATTTTTTTTTTTCTAGAAGATTACTTGGAACCCCCAAACGTGTTTTTTTTTTTTATTAACAGAGACTCTAGAGAATAAAATGGCGACCGTTGCCATATTTTATGTCACACTGTATTTGCGCAGCGGTCTTTCAAACACAGTTTGTTTTGAGAAAATACACTTTAATGAATTAAAAAAACAAAATAAAACTGTAAAGATAGACACATTTTTTTGTATAATATGAACTAGGGCTGAGTGATATTCGATGTAACATCGAATATCGTGCTGCGGGCGTGGGCGATAGTCACATCGCCGGATCAGCCGATATTGGGGACTCACAGTGAAGGAAGGTAGAAGAATACAGCCCGACCGTCCCGCTTGTTAAGTCCGTCCTGCAGCTCTCCTGACTGAGCGGTGAGCAGCGGCACAGGGAACCAATCACGTGTGCCTGCACACCTGATTGGTTCGCTGTGCCGCTACTCAAGACGTGATTGGATCCATGTGCCACGCTCACCGCTCGGTCAGGGGAGCCGCAGGATGGACTTAACATGAGGGACGGATGTTGGGCTGTATTCTTCTACCTTCTACCACCACTGTAAGTCCCAATTTCTCTGCCTATGCCTAAGTTCCACAGCACAGTCACACACTGTCATGATCATCTTAACCTGCAGTTCCCTGGAGTGTCCACCCAGTTCCCTACATTACCATTAACCCTGGCCTGCCCTGTATGGTGCAACTGCAATAACATTTAGAAGAAGGCTGCTGCTGCACTACTTCTCAAATCCTACTACAGTAACATTAACCCTGGCTGGCCCTGTAGTACAATCAGAAGAAGGCTGCTGCACTGAATCCCTAGAGTAACATTAACCCTGTATTTAGCCTGGATTGATGGCCCTCTCAATATCGCAATATATATCGTTGGGGAAAAAAAATATCGCAATGTACTTTTTTTCCAATATCGTGCAGCCCTAATATGAACCATGATGTTAAGCAAAGTAAATAGATAAACAACTTGTCATGCTTTAAAATTGCGCACGCTCGTGGTATAGCGACAAACTACGGTATTTAAAAATATTCATAGACGTTCCTTATCGTTTTTACAGGTTACCTGTTAAGAGTTACAGAGAAGGTCTTGCGCTAGAATAATGGCTCTTGCTCTAACAATTGCGGCAATTTCTCACATTTGATTTGAACACTGTATACGTATGCGGGTGCAACTTACGCATGTATTCGCTTCTGCGCGTGAGTACGGAGAGATGGAACGTTTTAAGTTGTGTTTTTATTAATTATTTTCTTTAGTATTTTTTTTTAACACTGTTCCTTTTACATTTTTTTTGATGATTTTTATTGCTTCATGTGGAATGTAAACATCCCTTGTGACCACAATAGGCAGTGACAGGTATTCTTTTTGGAGGTATCTCTCCTCTGTACTTGGAAACATTCAAAACGCTAAGATCAGCTTTTTTTATTACTTTTGATTGTTGAAAAATGGTGCCATTGGTTCCCGAATAAACCTGAAGCGATGACATCACTTCCGAGTTACCATATTCGAGACCCGATCAATTCTGATTCCAGGTTTGTTCAGGTCCTTGGCCAGCCAGGGAACGTGCCGGCAAGTTGCTCGGGTCTCTCAGTGGGACGGTAGAGCTCGGGTGAGCGGCAGGAAGCAGTGGAAAGGGAGGGGGACGTCTCCTCCTTCTGCTTGTAATAACAGCTGAGCAGCTGCTTAGTCGCATTGGTTGCTTTTACAAGAGAGCCAACCGTCTGCTCCAAAAACTGTACCGGGTTGATGCCCCAGTACAATCACTTGAAGCCAAATGACATACAGGTAACTCAAACTTTGCATTGTTTTTTTCTGGAGTGTACATGTGCCTGCAGGATAGATGTACATGTTAAGCTTTCACTTAATTGTGCATTGCTTTAAATGGCCTTATTTAGGCCTTCTTTCCTTTAATGTCTTTCAGGACAGGACCTGAGAGATGGCTCCTCCTACTTGCCAACAGGAAACACCACTTCCACCAAACTTTAAAAGGAGGCTTCTCCCCACAGCTTATCAGTTTGTGTTTCCTCTGGCTGTGGAACACCTAGTGGGGAGTCAGGAGCTCTTAGGTGCTGTCCTGGGAGACCAGGCATCCTGCTTCACCATACCTGTTTTTCTTTGAGGTTCCATTCCTCCCATGCCACAGAAACTGTTTGTTGGATGGGCTACCTCTCCCTCTACGGTGCTCGGCGAGAGCCTGTACCGCTCATGGATGCTGCTCCTAGGCGGCAGCAGTGACCGGCGGTGGACAGTTTTTTTTTTTTTTCCTGATCCCCGCCACCGGTTTAGTTGAGCAGGTGCCGCTGCCATTTTTTTGGTTACTGAGTGGTGACTCGCCTGGCCGGAAGTGCGGTATCCGGCGAGGGGCAGCGCTTGTGGAGCAGGCGCACGGCGTCACTTTCGCCAGAAAAAGCACAGGGGGAGAGGGGCGAAGAAGATCTGGTGCCTATTTCTGGTTCCGGAGCGGCGCTATTGGAGTCCGGAACCAGCGCTCCTAACCGGAGTTCCATGTGGATACTGTAACACTGCTATGGACACGGTCATGGCAGCAAGTGGGACAGGCACCAGCAAGGCCCCAGTAAGGGGTGGATTGGTCATCTTGCCCTGATTACTGTGGGGTCTCTCTCCTTCTTTCTTTTTCCCCCTGGTGGATGGGGCCTGTCTGGGCACATGGAGTTTTGTTTATACTTCCTGTGCACCCGGGGTGACCCTGATGAGATGGGATGGTTTGTCTTGTGTTTTTTTTCTCGTTATGGCAGGCTAGGAGCTCTGATCTGGCGGTTAAAAAGAAATGCCCTTCATGCAAAGCAAAGTTACCTGAAGGTTGGAAGAAAACACTACGTCGGACATGCATTGACTCCCTTGTTAAAGAGGAAGCTTCTACTGCATTCAGCAACCTAATCGCATCTGTAAAAAAAGAGCTGGATGCTACCATTCAATCCTTTCGCTCTTTGCTAACAAAGCCATCTTTAAGTCTGCCATCTACCTAACCAGTTAATCCCTGCGGTGGAGGTTGAAGTAGGCCCTCCTACCCAAGAGGGACATTCCCCCTCTCATTCCCAAGAAGGCTCAGAGGAAAAAGAGGAGGAAGGGGTAGAAGATGTACCCTCAAAATACAAGTTGTCTTTAGATCAAGTTGATAGTTTGTTAAAGGCAGTTTGTTACTTTTGGCTTAGGAGAAGAGAAAAAATAATTCTCTGCATGATTGGATCTATGCAGGTTTGAGTGAGCCTAAACGTCGCACCTTTCCAGTACATTCAGTAATCTCTGAGGCCATTAAAAAGAATGGGCAGAACCAGAGAACTTTTTTTTCTGAAAGGCCCATAAAAGGCGTTTGTCTTTTGATGAAGACCCAGAGGCAGTTTGGAATAAAGTACCTAAGCTCGGTTCCTGCCTTTCCCAAGTTTCCAGATCAACTGACCTGGCCTTTGAGGATATGAGAATACTAAATTTCCCAAAGATAAAAGGATGGATCAACAACTTAAAAACGCTTGGCAATCCATCATGAGCAATCTTAAGCCAGCTTTGGCGACTACTTGCGTATCTAGAAATCTGAAGAACTGGGTAAATCAACTCAAGGCACATATCGCAGATTTTCCCGAACAAGAGATCCTTGATTCTTTTTTGACTCCCTCAATGGCTGTAGCCTACATTTCAAATGCATCAGCAGAATCTGTAAGGCTGACGGCAATATCTGCAGCCCTACCTAACTTAGCCAGAAGAGCTCTGTGGTTGAAGACCTGGGCAGGGGATGCGGCATCCTAAAGCAAGCTTTGTGGTATTCCTTTTAGGGTGGATCTACTATTCGTTCCCGATTTAGACTTGGTTCTAGATAGGTCAGCCGACAAAAAGAGGTCATTCCCTATTAAGAAGAAAAAACAGCCAGCTTAGCGGCTTTCTTGACCTTTAAAGGGCTCAGGAACAAGAAGCAAGCCCCAGGAGAAAAAGAATTGGTCAGCGCAGAGGGCTAAAGGCAGAGGAAGCATATTTTTTCCTTCCTCCTGCATCATCCAACAAACACAATGACGATTTGTTACCAGTGGGAGGAAGACTTCAAAAATTCCTTCCCCACTGAGCAGGCATGACAGAAAATCAGTATATTCTAGCCAAGCTGTCCCAGGGATACCAAATAGGATTTTCAGATCCTTCTCCAGAAAGATATTTTGTCACAAACCTTCCAAAAGACACAGTAAAAGCCCTGGCTATGAAGGACATGTTAAAGGACCTGATGCCACAGGGGGTTGTGAGTCAAGTATCACCAGAGGAACGGCATTAGGGATTCTATTCCCATATCTTTGTAAGGAAGCAATTTGGGAGTTTTCGTCTTATCCCTAACTTAAAGCCGCTGAACAGGCCAGTCCTATACAGAAGATTTCATATGGACTCTTTATCTTCACTGTCAGGAATCTGTTGACCAAAGGATGCTTCATGGCATTGATCGACTTAAGAGCTGCTTACCTACATATTCTTATAGCCCCTCGGTCCCAAAAATTCCTGAGCTTGGCGGTGGATATGGGGAAGGAAGTCCTGCATCTACAATTCAAAGCCTTTCGGATTTTTACAAGGGTAATGGCAGAAAGCCTTGCTTCTCTCCGCCTTCAAGGAGTCTCCATAATCTCATATCTGGACGACCTCCTCTTCTTTGCTCCTTCCAGGGAAAGATTGCAAGAAGATCTGGGCAAGGCCCACAGTCACTTGGAAACCCTGGGTTGGATTGTGAACATTCAAAAGACAAACTTCACTCCAGCTGAGCTAGTACAGTTTCTGGGTTACTAGATAAATCCAGTAGAACAAAGAATCTTCCTTCCAGATAAGAAGAAAAACTAAATTATTATATTATACAGGATTTATATAGCGCCAACAGTTTGTGCAGCGCTTTACAATGTGGGGGAAGACAATACAGTTACAGTACAAATCAATACAGGAGGAATCAGAGGGCCCTGCTCGTTAGAGCTTACAGTCTAGAATATAGTAGCTATGCTACAGACAAATCAGAAGATGTCAGTCAGAAAGGTTATGTTAGCCCTAGGGACCCTAACCTCAACTGTGCCAGCCATTCAATGGGCAAGGCTGCATTTCAGGCCACTCCAAAGTTTCCTGCTGAAGGTATAGGACAGTGATGGCAAACCTTGGCACCCCAGATGTTTTGGAACTACATTCCCATGCTCATGCTCTCTGCAGTGTAGTTGAGCATCATGGGAAATGTAGTTCCAAAACATCTGGGGTGCCAAGGTTCGCCATCACTGGTATAGGATCACAGTCCAGAAACCCTATACGCAAAGGTAAAGATCCCCACCAGGGTCAAAGGACCCTTTGGTGGTGGAGGAATCAATCGATCTTGTCAAAAGGCTTACTATGAGCCTTTTCCGATCTAAAGAAGAGTGACAACAGATGCCAGCTTGTGGGGATAGGGGGCACCCTGAGATCAGAATCTGGCACAAGGAGTTTGGTCCCGAGCTGAGGCAAAGCCTCCAATTCCTCAAACTGGAGAGAGTTAAAGGCAGTCGCCTTAGCTTTGGCTGCCTTCTCTCCAAACCTCCCAGGGGTCCTATGTGCAGATTTTATCAGACAACGCCACTGCCGTGGCTTACTTGATCAAACAAGGGGGCACAAAAAGCAAGGCTCTTCAGTTGCTGTCAACAAAAATCCTGGAGTGGGCGGAAAGTCACTTACTTTCCTTATCAGGGGTCCATCTCAAAGGCACGTTAGACGGTGTGTGGCAGATTTTTTGAGCAGATGGCAAATTCAGGAAGCAGATTGGAGCTTAAATCCAGAAATATTTGCATTAATCACCAGGACCTGGGGGCATCCGCAGGTGGACCTGTTTGCATCAAGAGAAAACGCACAGCTCCCTCAATTCTTTTCTCTCTACCGAGATGACAATTCTCTGGGGATAGATGCCTTAGCGCATCATTGGAACTTTCATCTGGGTTATGCTTTTCCCCCTTTTCAGCTAATTCCACTGGTATGAAGGAGCAGCTAGTAAAGGGTTCTCAGAACCTCTAGTAATGACTTTTTGCTTTCTAGTAGGAAAAAAGTAACTAGAGCTATTTACACTAAGGTTTGGAAGGTCTATAATGCCTGGTGTCATTCGACAAATCGAACCTTGAAAGATATTGTCAGTATTGGAATTCCTACAGAATGGTGCAGACAACGGTCTGGCAGTTAGTACTCTTAAGGTGCACGTGGCTGCCTTAAGAGTATTCCTGGAGAGACCAATTTCTTTAGAAGCCTTGGTCATAAGATCTTATTAGGGCACTTATTCCTTCCAGACCAGAACCTGCTAACATTTTCCTAAGTGGGATTTGTCAGTGATTCTACAAGCCTCCACAAAGGGGCTTTTTGAACATTTAGAATCTATTTCTTTTGAGGCATCTTACCCTCAAGGCAGTATTTTTAGTTGCGATTTCATCTGCAAGAAGAATCAGTGAACTGCACACACTATCAGTTAATGAGCCTTTCTTGTCCATCTACCCAGATAGAATTATACTCAAAACAAGTACAGGTTTTTTTGCCAAAGGTAGCGTCAGTTCAAAACTGGTCTTAGGATATTAACGTGCCATTTTTTTGTTCAAACCCTTCAGGGGTTAATGGAGAAACCCTTCCACAATCTAGATGTGAGAAGAATCCTATTACTTTACATGGAGGTAACCAGGGAATTTAGGTCAACAAAAAGGGCCATCGGGCATCTAAAGAGTCAATTGCTAGGTGGCTTAAATCAGCTATTTTTGAGGCTTACTCCCAGATGGAATTATCTCCCTGCTGGGAATTCGAGCACACTCTACTAGAGCTCTTGCCACTATATGGACAGAAAAAGCTGGTGCCACCCCAGATCAAATTTTTAAGGCGGCTACGTGGTCAAGTTATCGAACATTTGTCCCTCATTACGGACTGGACCTTCTGTCAGACTTTTGGCAGAAAGGTCCTTCCGGCTGTTGTCCCTCCCTAGTTGGTAAGTTTATCCTCTCAGGTGCAGTCCTGAAAGACGTTAAGGAAAAATCCAAGTTCAGCTGGATACACACTATACGTTTGTTGTTCGATTTCCTTTAGATTTACCTTTATGTAGTGCAAGGGCCTGCCCGATTCCATACAAATTAAAAGTGTTGAGGTTTGACCTCATATTATATGATTTTGGTAAATCTTAAGGGGGAAAAAAATCTAAAGATAATTGTATAGTGTGTATCCAGCTTTAGACTTACTGGTAACTTGTTTTCCAGGAGTCTTTCAGGACAGCAATGACCCGCCCTTGTTTTTTTGCTGTTATTAACCATATTATGATTGTGTCCCAGCCTTGGCCAGAGGTACTCTACTACAACTGATGAGCAGTGGGGAGAAGCCTCCTTTTAAACATTGCTGGAAGTGGTGTTTCCTGTTGGCAAGTGGGAGGAGCCATCTCTCTTGGATTTTCCACGAGTGAAATGGTTATTTCTTAAGAATTTTCAGAAAATGATCTTCACCCTCCCAGACTCTTTAAACTTTTTTACCCCATTTTTCAAACGAGTTTTTGCAGTAATTCCCAGGCTTTATTGCTTGAATACAAGAGACCATGAACTTGCCCCTCTTATTTCTCTATTCTGTAAATTCACAGGGCTCTGCTTCTATTCCCAGACTTTACCCTGTGATCAAAAAGTGGATGAACCAGTGTACACCTGATAAAATAGTTGTTCAGTCTACAGACCCTACTTTTATTTATGATATCAGGGAAAGAGCAATGTTTTGTTGCTGCTGTGGTCACAACTGAAGCGACCCTGCTTGTTCACAAGTGCCCAAAGCCTGCAGATAAGGGGTGCAGAATAATAAACTACAATAGAAAGAGTGTGCTGTAATTATTTTAGATGTCAAATGAAGCCCTTTCAAGCTCCCAGTGATTCAGATCTTGGTAGTCTGCACAATTCCGTAGACTAACCTTAGCCACCATCAGAAGAATCTTAGCAGCCCCTTCCGACATTGCTGAAATTGCTTCAGTTTGTCATGCGCCGGGCATGCCAGGTCCACACAATATCATTTACTTGCAAATGGGCCTGGCTCCTGAGCCCTCTGGTATCTGACTCCTGGCCTGCAATTTGTCATGTTGGTGGCATTATCAGTGTACAGTTATTTTAATACATTCTAAATTGTTTGAGGAAACAAAGGATGTCTGCCTAAGAGAGATTTTTCAGAGTAGACCTCAATGATGCTGCTACTTATAAACAGGTCATCAGGTGAAAGCGGAATTGTGCCAAAAATATATCGCTTTTAGACGTACATTGAGATTGTATGAGCAAAAGAATTAAGTGTGCTTTGTTGTTTATAGAATGCTGCATGGATGTGGTAACACTTTCTGTTCTGAACTCAGTTTAAGTCTCAGTCTTCGCTACTCTATTTTGTGCCCTACAACAACCAATCCTATTCAAACTTTAAATGTTCAGATAGCTCTGCTGCACGCTGTTGTAGAATAACAGTTTTAAAGCTACCTTGTGTCACAGTGCAGTTAGCTGTGATTGGTCATGTCGCCCAGGATTTTCAACCAAGAAGGTTGTGGGGCTCCAGGACAATTTTGTGTAATTTTGGAGGAAACTGGGGACCTGCAGCCTGGAGATTTAATAGTCATCTGGATAGGAGGAAATCTCCAGTCCTGTGACCAGGATTTGGAAATAGCCAGGACACTGATTGTTCAGGTGAGTTCTGGGCTAATGGTAGGGTCAGGACCAGGTTTCTGGGTATCACCCTCCCGAGGAGTCCAGGTGTGCAAGGGAGAAGTGTGTGGACTCTTCTCAGTGGCGAGCTCTACATGTAAAGGGTTTGTTAAGGCAGAAGGTTTTTTAACTTCATGCATTCTGTGTTTTAAGATCAAAATTCTTCTGGGTGCAGCAACCCCCCTCAGTCCTCCCTGATGCTTACCTGAGCCCCATCTCAAACCAGCGATGTCCACGACTGTCTCAGCTGTCCAGGACTCCCTCCTCATTTTGATTATTTTCAAAATAAAACTGATTTTATTGATACAGTGTGCCCTAAAATCCTTGCTTCCCAATCCTTCCTTCTTGAATAATTATTGAGGATATGGCACGTCCTAAAATAATATATATATGCCCGGATTGCTGCTATCTGATGGCATGTTTGTTCATTATTTCTTTTGGTGGTATTTAATCGCCATTGGATTGTTTTTATTTTTTGCTAAACAAACGAAAAAAGACTGAAAATTTTATTAAAAATAAATAAATTTCATAGTTTGTTATAAAACTTTGCAAACCGGTAATTTTTCTCCTTCACTGATGGGGGGCACTGGTGGGCACTATTGGGACTGCACTGATCATCAGTGCCGATGTCCCTTTAACCGCTTGCCGACTGCCGCAAGTAGATTTACTGCGGCGGTCAGCCCCGGCCAGGCAGAGTGACGTTAATTAACGTCACTAGCCTGGGAGGGTCTGGGGAGCGAGCCCGCGGAGGCGCGCTCCCATGCCCCCCCCCCCGCGCGTGTGACTGGCGGACCCGATGTCCGCCGGTCACTCGGTGATCGTCGGGGGAGAGGGAGAAAGTCAGGCGGCTTGTGTAAACAAGCCACCTGTCATTCTCCTCGGTGTAAAAACACTGATCACACGGATCTACTATGTAGATCCGTTGATCAGTGTCCTTACAGCTCAAGCCACAGCCAATCACAGTAGAAAGCATGCCCCTAGGGACACACACAGCCCCTCCCTCCCAAATAAAGTTAACCCCTTCACTACCAGTGTATTTTTACAGTAACAGTGCATATATATATAGCACTGATTACTGTAGAAATGTCACTGGTAACCCCAAAAGTGTCAAAAATGTCAGTCAAGGGTCCGATCTGTCCGCCGCAATGTCGCAGTACCGCAAAAAAAATCGTAGATCGCCGCCATTACGCGTTAAAAAAAAAATGACAAAAATCTTTCCCTTTGTTAGTAAACGCGATAACTTTTGCACAAACCAATAAAAATACGCTTTTTGCGATTTTTTTTTTTTTTTTTACCAAACATAGGTAGGATAAAACAAATTGGCGGAAAATGTTAAAAAATTTTGATTTTTACATTTTTTTTTTTTTGGGGAATTTCATATAAAAAAATTTGAAAAATATTGTTATTTTTGCAAAATTTACGCTCTTTTTTTGTATATAGCGCAAAAAGTAAAAAGCGCACAGGTGATCAAATACCACCAAAAGAAAGCTCTGTTTGTGGGAAAAAAAAGGACATCAAATTTGTTTAGGTACAGCGTCGCACGACCGCGCAATTGTCCGTTAAAGTCACGCAGTGCCGAATCGCAAAATACCCCCTGGTCGTTTAGCAGCCAAATCCTCCGGGGCTTAAGTGGTTAAAACAAAAGGATTATCAGCTCTTCTTTCCTCTCCTTACACTGTCAGCGTGAGGGAGAAAAAGCAGAAAACTGGCTTGTGTTTATCTCCATAATCCGCTGTGATTGGACACAGCTAATCACTTGGTAAAGGGCAGCTGTGATCGGCCCTTTACCCTGATCTGTGATCAGCTAAGGCCAAAGGACTCGGAGCACAGTGCAGGGGGTGTAATCACGGGAGGACGTCAATAGACACCTTCCTGGCAAAGTAAGCCTGTGCTTTAGCCGTCATTCGACTATAGCGCCGGCCGGAAAGGGGTTAAAGAGAAATTCCAGGTATGGATAA
Organism: Pelophylax lessonae; assembly: GCF_965119305.1. NCBI lineage: Eukaryota > Metazoa > Chordata > Amphibia > Anura > Ranidae > Pelophylax > Pelophylax lessonae. Next base: position 196,786,163 of record NC_138768.1, read on the forward strand.
TTTATACATAGTTATATTGGTCCAGTTTGGATATGTAAATACCATAGATATTCCAGAAATAACCTCCTGCACTCGAGCGTGGTACTTTAGGATTTGGTATACTATTCGCTTGTCCAGCTTCTAGATATTGCGAAAATATGTCTTGCTGCCCCCTCAGGATGGTGGGTATCCTTTTATGTGACACTACAAACAACAAAAGAGGGTGCACCAACCTAGCACATTACCATTATCCAATTTTATTGAGTTAATGAAACCGTTAATATACTCACAAACACTTGACAAAAACAGACATATCATAAAATACAGATGATACTGCCTTCAGATCCACCCCACTCAACTTATGACATGGGAAGACTGTTCAGAGCCCAGATCCCAGAGCTTCAGGGCTCTAAAGAAGAGGGCTTGCCCCTTGAAACGCGTAAGTTGCATCGGACACTGAACATGATGTCTTCCCATGCCCTCAGTTGAGTGGGGTGGATCTGGAGGCAGTATCATCTGTATTTTTTGATATGTCTGTTTTTGTCAAGCATTTGTGAGTATATTAACTGTTTCATTTACTCAATAAAATTGGATAGGGGTAATGCGCTAAGTAGGCGTGCCCTCTCTTTTGTTGTTTTGTAGTGCCACATGAAAAGCTACCCACCGTCCTGAGGAGGCAGCAATACCTATAAGCCAAACAAGCGGATAGTTTGATACATCTGTTTTTGTCAAGTGTTTGTGAGTATATTCATTTAATTTGCTCAATAAAAATGTATAGTGGTAATGCGCTAGGTTGCCAAAGGCCAATGCCCCTGGTAGCTGGAAATCATTGAAGCAGACACCGCTACTCTACTCGCTTTGGGGTCTCGGTCTGCATTCCAAGTACAGGGGGTTGTCAGCAATTCAGAAAATGCTTTGCATTTTCTGAATAAATACAGTGTTCTCTGATTGGACGAGGCGGTGATGACGCAGAGAACACTTTGCATTCTTTCACAAAATGCAAAGCATTCTCTGAATGGTGCCCATGATAAGCGACTGACCCCCTGTGTTCAGAATACAGCAGGCCAGCCACTCAGCATGGGGCCTGGAAACAAGTGGGGATCACTGAAGTAAGGGGTGCCTACTTCAGTGATTGCCAGGTATAGTATATACATAGTTACATTGGTCCACGCTGAACCAATGTTTCGATGTCTAAAACATCCATAGCTGGAATAAATGTAATAAATGTTGAAGGTACATTGTGTGCTGTACGCAAGTTATGTTTGTGCTAACAGTGTACGGATGGGATTTTTCGTAAGACCTTACAGAGAGCAGGATCCCATGGAAAATCATACAGCTGTGGGCATGAGTCCTTTGTGTAAGCTCACAAAGGCAGCAAGTAAAGTTGTCATTTCTTTCTGAACACAGTGTGTGCTTAACTGACCGGTCCAGTAATATTGTCTGAAAATGCACACAGCCCCTCTTATTGCACAATACATTTGTTGTAGGCAAATGCAACACTGGGAAACCGTTATTGGACCACCAAGGTGATTTTTTTTTTTTTTTTTTGTGCCATCCAAATAACTATGTTTTTCCTGGGGAGAAGTTGGAGCTTATATTTTTCAATTGACAAAACCTCATCTGTGTATCATTTTTTTTTCTTTCCTGAAATCCATAATTGATTGCTTGCATGAAGTGCTTGACTCTGTAGCACAGCTTTGCAGAATCCTCTGCTGACATCAATCGATTAGCATGGAGGTGTTAATGTTAGTGATTTCATTCAAAGAACATTTAAAATGTCAGTAATCTGTTGCTAAAATCTGTCAGATCATGGGTTCTTGTTATTTCGTACATGCTGTCTCTGATTAACAAGCTATTCTCCCTGGACTTGGTGCGAACCTTTTCACGCTTGCAGCCTTGTGAAGGATGAAGGCTAGCTTGCCGTCAGCTTCCTGTGCAGTAGTGTGGAAGTGATGTGGACTTCTGAATATTTCATTCTTGTTTTTCTGTTTGTTAGTCCTCGGTGGAGTTTACCTGAGCACAGAAATTGTGCACACTAGGGGCTTAACTGGCTGCCATGTCACTGGTTAGCAGAAAGCTGGCAAGTAAGTTTACTAGAAGGATCTATAACGCCAGCTGAATCATTCTCATGTCGTGCCATTCTCTTTACCGGCAGAAGATAGTAAATCAGAGCTTTTCAAGGTCACTGTAAAGGGCAAACTTTCCTTAACCACTTGACCTCCGGAAGGTTTTACTCCCCTCATGATCAGAGCATTTTTTGCTATTCGGCACTATGCTGCTTTAACTTGCAATTGCATGGTCATGCAACACTGTGCCAAAAAGACTTTTTTTATTAAAAATAATAATTAAAAACATAATTTCACCCAAATAGAGCTTGCATTTGATAGAAGGGTTCTTTATTCTATAAACCTAAAAAGGCCAAATATTTTGGACAAAAAAAAGAAAAAAAAATATATTTTTTACTTTCTGCTATAACGCTCCATTCACACCTGATCGGACTGTTAACACCGAGTGAACAATTGCATTTTTAATTGCAAGCTAGGGAGAAAACTCAGCCACATCTATTAGTAAAAGCAGTACAAAATACATACATTACACTTATTAGGTACACAATTAACCACTTGATCACCCTAGATGTTCCTTCCCAGCCAGTGTCATTAGTACAGGGATAGTGTATAGTTTTAGCACTGATCACTGGATTAGTATCACTGGTGATGTCAGTTAGTGTCAGATTGTCCGCAGCACTATCACAGTCCCACCTTAAGTTGCTGATAATGCCATTACTGGTATAAAATAAATAAAATTTATATATATATATATATATATATATATATATATATATATATATATATATATATATATATATATATATAAATATTCCATAGTTTGTAGATGCTTTAACTTTAACGCAAACCAATTAATATACGCTTATTGGGATTTTTATTTATTTATTTTTTCTTTTAACCAAAGACATGTAGCAGAATACATTTTCTCTTTCGTTCACTGACAGACATAGCTTCAAGTCTAAAGACCATTGGGCTTATGCTCTAGCTCTCTAGGAGTAGGACTAGGCGGAAACCTTTTTGGTTACGTCCCTGGGGCAGTTCCAGAGGGTATACCATCCCTTCCTGCTGTAGGACCCCAGTTTTATTTCTGCCTAGTCAAGAGTAAGGACCTTGCTTTCTGCTTGGATCTGCGGTCCTGGCACTTTTTCCTATTTAAATGGAATTTTTTCTTTATTTTTCTTCCTGTGTGAACTACAATCAACAGTTGGACTGGGCAAGGCACTGGATATTCTAGATCCTTACGGTCTTCCCAGTCTGGCCTTTGAGCATGACCCAACTATTAGCTCTGCGCTAGGTTGGCTGCGTCATAGCCCCACTGGACGGGGGCTGACTGGCGAGTGAAACACCTCGTGAAGTCTCATAACCCTGGTCACGATAATAGTCATAACCACAGTCGCAGCATCTCCATTCCAAGATGGTGCGGTGGACTGCTGGGAGTGGCGCCCGCCTGGTGACTGTGGTATGGTGAGTAGTGTCTCCCCCCCCCCCCCTTCTTTCCTGCGGAATTGCTGGGGTGGTCGTGGGCCCCCCACCCCGGTGATGGTAGGCCCCTCCTGTCTCCTTCCTCCCCCCTTGCGTTTCCCCCTTCTCCTTTTGCGGGGTTCCCCTTTTCGCCGTGGTCTCTGTATTCCCGGCTTCAGCGGCCATGTTTGTGTAGTCCAGCAGCCATGTTTTGCATGCTGTTAGAAGCATTTGGCGTTTCAGATGCCGATAAACTTCCGTCCTGAATGCATTTTTTTTTCTTTCAAACGCAACTGCCTCTAAACAACTATAAAAACACTTTGTGTACATGGACAGATAAGATAACCGAGGGGAGTTCAGGGGCTGCTGAAAAAAACGCCCAACTGCTCCTAAATGTCTATCAGCAGCAGTGTACATGAGGCCTAACAGAGTTTGGGAGTTTATTTCATTGGCCAGAATTTTAATTTATTCTGGCCATTGAAATTAACGCTGAGGTGCTAAATGTGATTGAGAGTTCAAGGGCTCATGTACAAAGAGCAGTTGAGAACCTTTTCTGAACGCTGGAATCTGTCAGCTAGAAACTGATACTGAAAAACAATCCATTTCTCTTTCGTTTATTGATGGACACAGCTTCAGATCTTCATAACCGTTGGATTATACTGCCCCCTACAGGAGTAGGACACTAGGCAGAAAAAAGATTGGCCATGCCCATGGACAGTCCCAGGGGGGTATACTCCCTCTCTCTGCTATAGGCACTCAGTTTTTTTTCTGCCTAGTCAGAAGTAAGGACCTAGCTCTTTGCTGGGATCTTTGGTACTTGCAATTTTTTCTTTTTAGATATAATTTTTTTTCTCCTGGATTTTTCTTGTGACATCTAGAATCAACTGCTTGACTGGGCAATGGGCTGGATATTCTACATCCAGTGGTCACCCCGTCTGGCCAGCGAGCACGCGCAGACCACAGCTCCGCGCTTGGTCAGCCCCGACTGGACGGGGCTGGCCTGTGGATTAAATTCCTCGCAAGTTCGCATACGACCGGTTCTCGCCCCAAGTCGCAGCGTTCCTCCTGGCTGTCAGCCCCCCATTTCGATGGAGAGGAGTTCTGTCTGGAACGGTGCATGCCTAGTTCCGGTTATAGTGAGTAGCAATCCCCCCTCTCCCCTGTAGGATTTTGGGGTGGATGTGGGCACCTCTAGGGACAGTCGGACCCCCGGTTCCCCTCCTTCCTATCAGGCACTGGCCCTTGTCATCTGTCCCCCGTCCTACTCCCTCTCCACATATGTTGGGGCGGTTTGGGTGGTCTGGTCCACCTCCTGGGGTCGGGGGAAGGGTGCTATGCTGGCGATGAGGGCCGGGGGGGGGGGGGGTGCACCACTGGTGACAAGAGGATCGACTGTGCAGGGGGGGTTGTACCTGGTGGGGACTCCTGCCAGGGCCCCCCGTTCTGCCTGGGTCTGTCCTTGAGGCCCTGGGTCCTTGTAAGCCTCGTGGTGCCGCCATTTTGTTGGAGCCTGTGTGTTTCTATACATAGCGGCCATGTTTGTGTAGTCTGGCGGCCATTTTGCGGTGGCTTGGCATTGAAAATAGCGGCGGTCATGACAGTGGAGCCCTGTGTTGTGTGTCTGGCTCCTTCCTCTGGACAAACTCCAGAAATTGCAGGCTGCAATTCGTTTTCTGCTGTCCAACAGATGGTCATCCCCCTGGACTTGCATGTGGGTGCTGGGCCTGATGAGGTCTACCTTCCAGGCAGTTCAGTTGGCACAGTTCTGTACGAGGTCCCTGCAAAGGGAGATTCTGGCCAAATAGGACAAGAGTCCACAGTCTCTGTAAAATCAGATCCTGCTTAGTCGGGGAACAAAGGAGTTCCTGATATGGTGGCTTCGTTCTCTGATGCTTCGGCTGGACAAATCCTTCCACCCCTCGTATTGGACAGTGTTCACCATGATTGCCAGCCTGTCCGGCTGGGGAGGCATCCTCAGCAAGCATTCTGCTCAGGTATCTGGACGTTGGAAGAGTCCAGACTACCGATCAATGTCTTGGAACTCCGAGCAATCAGACTGTGTCTGGGCCATTGGACGGATCGTCTTCAGGTTTGTCCAGTGCATATTCAATTGGACAATGCCATGGCCGTGGCTTATGTCAATCACCAAGAGGGCACAAGAAGTGTCCTGGTGGATCTGGAGGTAGCCAGCATTCTAAGGTGGCCAGAATGGTTAGTTCCAGCCCTCTCCGCCGTACACATTCCTAGGGTGGAAAACTGGCAGGCGGATTACCTCAGTCAGCAGGCGTTGAACAGAGGGTAGTGGTCCCTTCACCCGATGGTGTTTCATCAGTTGTGTCTCAGGTGGGGCACCCTCGAGGTGGATCTGTTGGTGTTTCGGCTCAACAGAAAGGTACAGAGGTTTGTGGCTCGGTCAAGGGATCCTCCGGTGAACGCCACAGACTCATTGGTGGCACCGTGGGGTCAGTATCATCTGATTTACACCTTCCCTCCTCTCAAGCTTCTTCCAAGACTTCTATGCAGGATTGAGGCAGAACGGATTCTGGTCATCTATGTGGCTCCGGACTGGCCACACCGGGCTTGGTACGCCGATCAGGTGCGGCTGCTCACCAACATTCCTTGGAAGCTTCCTGTAAGGGAGGATCTGCTGTCCCAAGGACCGATCTTCCATCCTGCTTTACAGTCGCTGGCTTTGACGGCTTGGCTGTTGAACGCCAGGTTCTGACGGATAGACGTTATTGGAGTCAGTGATTCCTACACTGTTAAAAGCTAGGAAATCTACTTCTAGGAGGATCTACTGTCGTACATGGAAGGCGTTCATTGCATGGTGTGAGTCTCTTGGGGTTCATCCTCGCTCCTTCTCAGTGGCTCGGATCTTGACCTTCCTTCAACGGGGTGTTGAACAGAAATTGGCCTTGAGTACCATCAAGGGCCAGGTGTCGGCTTTGGTGGTCTTCTTCCAATGACCTTTGGCCACACACTCCCTGGTACGTACCTTTCTTCAGAGTGTCCGAAATTTGGTTTCTCCGGTGCGGTCTCCGTTGCCGCCTTGGGACCTCAATTTGGTGCTTTCGGTCCTCCATTAGCCTCCCTTTGAGAATCTTCAGGAGATTCCCCTGATTACGCTGTCCCAGGGTGTTGGAACTGGCGGCGTTATACTGTCGTTCAACTTACCTGGTGATTCACAGAGACATAGGTGGTTCTTCGCCCCTGTCCGTCGTTCCTCCCAAAGGTTGTCTCTCATTTTCATTTTAATGAAGACATTGTGTTGCCTTCCCTGTGTCCCAGGCCTAAACATCTGAAGGAAATTGTCTTGCATGCCTTGGATGTGGTCTGGGCGATTAGGGTGTACCTGGCAGCTACAGAGTCTTTCAGGAAGTCAGACTCTCTGTGTTAACGGCTGGGCCTCGTAAAGGGTTGTCCACTTCCTCTGCGACCATTTCCAGATGAATCAGACAAAGTGATTCAGGCCTATTCATTCCATCAAGGGTCAGGTTCTCCCTTTCCCTGTTAAGGCGCACTCTACTCAGGCACTTAGTGCCTCCTAGGCTTTCCGTCATCGGGCGTCAGTGATGCAGGTTTGTAAGGTGGCCACTTGATCGTTGGTGCACACTTTCAAAAAGTTTTATAAAGTGGATGTGTTGGCATCTGTGGATGCTTCTTTTGGCCGCAAGTATTTGCAGGCTGCTGTTGAGAGGACCTGATCCTCTTCGAGGGTGTATTGTTTTTTTCAGGTGGGCTCCAGTTTTGGTTGAGCTCCTGTTGCATGGTTGGCTACTGTTTAGCCTTGGGAATTTTTTTACTGTTCCCACCCACAGTTATGAAGATCACGGTGTCCCTCAGTGAATGAAAGAAAATAGAATTTTTGTCTTTAGGTAAAAATCCATTTCTCTGATGTTCATTGACAGACACAGCACCCACCCCTCTGTGGAGTTGTAATTCTTCTGACACTACTTGTAACTAAACTGAGTGCCTAAAGCAGAGAGAGGGAGTATACCCCCTGGGATTGCCCATGGGCGTAGCCAGACTTTTTTTTCTACCTAGTGTTCTACTCCTGTAGGGGGCAGTATAACCCAACGGTTATGAAGATCTGAAGCTGTGTCCGTCAATAAACATCAGAGAAATGGATTTTACAGTAAGTAAAAAATGTTATCTATGTTTAAATTTAACAAAGATTACTTGGAAAAAGTTTTTACAGCTTTTAAATAACCGGATTATGCAAGTTTGACAGCAGTGATGAGCATTTGAGATTAGAAGTGTTTTTGGATAACCTCAGGAGACCCTCCCAAATGCCCACAATACATGAAAAACAACTAAATTAATAACTATTTCAGCCATTCTGTGAGAGAAGAGAGAGCAGCAGCAGAGGGAGCAGTGTACTTGTAGATAGCTGTCTTATTTTTTGTGTTTTTACTATGGATCCCATCGTGAGCATGTGTGGGGAAATGCTCCTGATGTTGCTGAGGCTGTAAAGACGTAGAAAATTGCGTGAGAGGACCAGAGTTCATTGCTGCTGGACTCATCCATTAATGCAGGCAACTGCATGTAGTGAAATTTGTGTGTTTTTCAAAATTTTTATAGGTTTAAAAAGTATCGGAATTGTTTTTCCCTTTTAAAAATGCTTATAAAGGCAAACAGGAATAAACTCGGGTTACTGCGTTTACAAGCATTTGGCATTTGAAATGCCAGTAAACTACTGTCCTGAAAGCAATTTTTCTGCTTTAAAAAAAAAAATGCAGTTGACCTCAACTGCCTCTAAACTACTATCAACTGAGTGTACATGTACACATAAGAAAACATAGAGGAGAGATTAGGGGCTGCTGAAAAAAACACCCAACTGCTCCTAAACATTCGTTAGGATATATAAGTTATATTGTATAACAATCAGGTACAACTTTGATGAAGCTTCTGAGGGTTAACATTGAAGTCTATGGCCCTTAAGTTGCATGAAAGTCAGACCAAAGTAGCGCATAAACTACTTTGAAGTTGTTACAACTTTAAGTCGTGCATATATGAATGGTTGTCATTCGAAAACCTGCGAAAGGACTTGTCATGCAAGTTTAATGTCCAAAGTTGCATGACAAGTTGCACAAGGGTGAATGGAGCCTTAGCAGCTGCAGTGTACATGAGGCCCAAGAGAGTTTGAGAGTTCAGTGTTTTTTTTTTGTTGGTCAGAAGAACTGCTCTTGAACGTGATTTTAGGGCTTCAGACAACAGCCCATAAACTCCCCTTCTGATAAACTGCTAAAAAACGTCCAAAAAAAACAAAAATGCCCAAACTCACATAAAACTTGAGTTTATCAGCTGCAGTGCACATGAGGCTTAATAGATGTGGCAGAATTTTCTCTGTGCTTTGCAATTGAAAATGCAGTTGTTCACTGGGTGTTAGCAGTCTGAAGTACTTTTAAAATATCCCTGGCATATGTTAAGATGCCTGTATTTTTGTATATTGAAGCTACTGTATATTTAACCACTTTGCCGCTGCTCACTAGAGCTCTACTGCGGCAAAGTGGCTCGATAACGTCTGGCGACGTAGACCTAAGTCACCAGACACTCCCCCTATTCAGTCACAGCGGGAGTTGGGCCAGGGGAGGAGCGGCGGCGATGGCCGCTGCTCTTCCCCGATCGTCGGGGATCGAGTGTGGAGATCCGCCTGCTTGTGTAAACACAAGCGGGCGGATCTCCTAAGTGACAGGCAGGGTCAGATTGCAGGGTTCAGCATAGCTGAACCTGCGATCTGTCCTTGTGTCACATAGTCCCCTCCCCCCACACACGTCAGTAAGCACCAGGCATACATTAACCCCTTGATCACCAATAAAAATTAACCCCTTCCCTGCCAGTGTCATTTTTACAGTAACAGTGCATATTTATAGCACTGATTACTGTAGTAATGTCACTGGTACCCCCAAAAGTGTCAAAAATATCAGTCAAGGGTCCGATCTGTCCGCTGCAATGTCGCAGTCCTGCAAAAAAAATTGCAGATCGCCGCCATAACTCGTTAAAAAAAAAAAAACACCGAAAATGACAGAAATCTTTCCCTTAGTTAGTAAACGCAATAACTTTTGCGCAAACCAATCAAAATACGCTTATTGCGATTTTTTTTTTTTTTTTACCAAACATAGGTAGCAGAAAACAAATTGGCCAAAAATGTTTGGGGGGGAATTTCACATAAAAAAATGTGAAAAATATTGTTATTTTTTCAAAATTTTTGCTCTTTTTTTGTTTATAGCGCAAAAAGTAAAAGTAAAAATCGCACAGGTGATCAAATACCACCAAAAGAAAGCTCTGTTTGTGGGAAAAAAAGGACGTAAATTTCGTTTGGGGACTGCGCAATTGTCAGTTAAAGTCGCACAGTGCCGAATCGCCAACAGTGGCCCAGACGTAAGACAGCAAAATCCTCCGGTGGTAAAGTGGTTAATTCACTTGTGCACATACCATTATGGATGCTAATAAAGTGATGTGGCCTTTGACATTTTTTGCTGTCAGAATATCTGAGCCAGCACTTGCTGTGGTCAATGAGCTACAGGTTTCAGTTTAAGGCAAGTGGAAGTAAAAATGCCCAGACGAAGTCTATTGAGACGAAACGTTGGCGACTCCAGACGCAACGTCCACACGCCCCTTGAAACTAGCCGGCCTCCATCACCTACCATCTGGGACTGTTTTGCGGGACGCCGCATCCTCATCCCTGATAACGCTATTGATATGCCTGTTTGTTAAGATACACTGTGAGTATAACTTTTAAATAAACAAGACTACAAGTTTTAAATGGGATTACGCTATGTGTGTTGCCTCTCTCCTCTCTTCACATATTCATGTATGATTGACGATATTTATTGATGAGTGCCAATCCCATACCGATCCTACTACATCTCAAGTGGCGATTCCTTGGAGCTAAAAAAGTACCTTTCAACCTTCAGTGGTTTGGATTTAACAGCTGGGAGAGGCTAGCTCACTAATCTGAGCAGCCATGGAAATTTGGTAAGCTGCTTATCATATCCCATCACAGAGGTGTCCCCTTTCCTTCATACACTCCTGGTGCCCTGGGAAGAATTCCTCCCTTTTCTTTTGGACCATTGCACTTGTGGATTTATGTCTTCTTCACTTTTATTGAAGATTAATTCAGTTGGACATTTTTTCATACACTATCGTGATTATTAGGAACTCATTCATTTGGACACTTATTTACTATTAGTTTTATGGTTATCATTTTTTTGTAGCGCTACACTTTTATGTTATATTGCAATTTGAATCACTGTTGGTTGATTTTGTGTTGGCTGCTGATATTTATCATTTCCTTTTATTCATTATTATTAGCGCGGAAATATTTTTATATTTTTTAAGCCCCCAGGACGCCCCCAGGACGCCCGATAATCAGTGGGATCGATTCCCTGTGCTCACGGATCGGTAAATATGCGGATGAGTTCTTACAGCCCTTAGTTAAACAAATCCCTTCTTATCTCAAGGACACTACCCATGTCCTCAATATTCTACAAGAAATCTCCTGGAAAGAAGGATATATTATGGCTACAGCTGACGTAACGTCACTGTACACAATAATAGACCATGTACAGGGATTAGAAGCTGTAAGATATTATTTAGATCTTTGGAGCCCCTTACTTCAGGAGCAAAAGAGTTTTATTTTAAACATTATTAAATTTGCTATGTCACATAATCTTTTTTGGTTCAATAACACCTTCTATCTGCAGAATAGGGGAGTCGCGATGGGGGCCAAATTTGCCCCCAGCTTGGCCAACTTGTTTATGGCCAAGTGGGAGGAGGATGTCGTCCTTGCCAGCTGCCCCCCGCAGTTAATCCTGTGGCGGAGATATATTGACGACATCCTCCTCCTATGGGATGGCAGTGCCCTTTCGCTTGATTCCTTTATTTCTGGCTTAAATGATAACAATAGAGGCATCAAATTGGATCATACCAGTAGCTCTACTAATATCACTTTTCTTGATCTAAATTTGGTGGTACAGGGTGATAAAATCATAACCACCACTTATTTCAAGAAAACAGATCGGAACAGCTTCATTCCACGTGACAGCTGTCACCACCAATCATGGCTAAATGCCATTCCAAAAGGTCAGTTTCTGCGTTTACGCAGAAACTGTACCCAACAGGAAGATTTTCTAATACAGGCCAATACCCTTAAGGCTAAATTTATTGAAAAAGGGTATGATGCTAATCAATTAGATGTTACCATCAAAGACATAATTGACGTAGATAGGTCATCCCTTTTGCGTCCAAAGTTGAAGGGAAGTGACAACGAAGGGTTTAAAAACTCGTTTGTCACTTCCTATTCGACTCAACATTTTCTGATTAAGAAAATTATTAAAAAACATTGGCCGGTCTTAAAAAATGACCGAATTCTGGGCCCTCTGCTATCTGAACATCCTAAGATTATTTTTAGGGGTGTGCCCTCCTTGAGACATAAAATAGCCCAAAATGTTATCGAAAGACCCCTCCAACCTACTTTCTTTGGCGATTTTAAAGGTTTTTACCCATGCCATAGATGTAAAATCTGCGCTCTCAATTCCTTCAAGGGAAGGAAAATTGAGAAATTTACGTCCTCTGCAACTGGACGAGAATACAAGATCGATTCTCTTATCACTTGCTCGTCCACCAATGTTGTATACATGCTTCAATGCAAGTGCGGACAACAATATGTGGGCCGCACAACGAGGAAATTGCAGGTTAGGTTGGGAGAACATGCTGGTAATATTAGGAAGGGCTTCCCAGGCCACAGTGTGTCAAAACACTATGACCAGTGTCATCACAATAACCCTAAGAATACATTATTTGTAGGGATAGACAAGTTTTCACCACACTGGAGGGGATCCAACGTTAGACGTGAAATATCAAAAATGGAAACTCGCTGGATCTATATCCTCAAAACCTACACTCCCTACGGGTTAAATGTGGAATGGGATGTAAACGCTTTTATCAATAATAGTTGATTTTAACATATTTTTAATATATTTTTTTAATGATGACTTTGAGGTATGAAATTTGTTATCGTGGGATTTTTAGGGTTGTGCGTCTATGTATCACGTTCATTGTTATACACATCCTGCTGCACATAATTTGATTTATTAGCACGTTTAGAGATGATTATTATTGGTCCAAATTTTGTTACTTGAATTTTTTGCAAAGAAAATTCACTTTTTAGTTTCAACACTATATATGTTTTTAGTATGATTATTATTGATTTTTTTGGTATACACAACATTTTATCCTCAGCACATGAGGTCACTTTAAATATATTTGAATTTTTCACATATTTTCCTCCTTTTTCTCATGTTTTTTTTTGTGTGGTTCACATATATATTATAGGTGTTTAAATGCTACACCTTTTTGGCCACTAGATGGCGTCATCACTTCTTATATACTGTTGGGCAGGATGAAATATACGCACAATCTTAAACATATCCAAAACTTTTTTAATCTTTTATTAAGTTGTAATGGTGTATAATAATCCAATTGTCCCGTTTTTTTAAACTAATGAATGGACCGTTATTCCATGTATTGTTATGCTGGTGGATATTAACATCTGAGCCTTTCTAGTCACCGGAAGATGCTTAGGTGTTTTCTATTTGCATAACACATATCTGTTCATATCATACGGGAATACTGGATGTTTGTAACGGATTGTCCATATGAGATACTGTATTTTGATTTGTAATGTAATGAGCGATCAGCTCTATGTCTCCGCTTCTGGTCAGGTGACCTCCACTGACGTGCACACTAGATGATGAGTGGAGGTGCGTCACTTCCGCTGGCATCTGATTGGCGGATGATCGTCACTTCCGCCGACTGCGGATAGGTGGACGATCATCGCATTTGCACATCGTACTTCCGCTATCATATGATTGGATGAAGGTCGTCACTTCCGCCGAGAGCGGATTGGCTGACGATCGTAATACACACAATTAGTCGGTGTGCAACGGCGGGAGTTCGTGACCAGTGAGCGGAGATGCGGGGGTACATAGGCGTGTTAGTTGCGTCTGGGGTCACGCCCAGACGAAGTCTATTGAGACGAAACGTTGGCGACTCCAGACGCAACGTCCACACGCCCCTTGAAACTAGCCGGCCTCCATCACCTACCATCTGGGACTGTTTTGCGGGACGCCGCATCCTCATCCCTGATAACGCTATTGATATGCCTGTTTGTTAAGATACACTGTGAGTATAACTTTTAAATAAACAAGACTACAAGTTTTAAATGGGATTACGCTATGTGTGTTGCCTCTCTCCTCTCTTCACATATTCATGTATGATTGACGATATTTATTGATGAGTGCCAATCCCATACCGATCCTACTACATCTCAAGTGGCGATTCCTTGGAGCTAAAAAAGTACCTTTCAACCTTCAGTGGTTTGGATTTAACAGCTGGGAGAGGCTAGCTCACTAATCTGAGCAGCCATGGAAATTTGGTAAGCTGCTTATCATATCCCATCACAGAGGTGTCCCCTTTCCTTCATACACTCCTGGTGCCCTGGGAAGAATTCCTCCCTTTTCTTTTGGACCATTGCACTTGTGGATTTATGTCTTCTTCACTTTTATTGAAGATTAATTCAGTTGGACATTTTTTCATACACTATCGTGATTATTAGGAACTCATTCATTTGGACACTTATTTACTATTAGTTTTATGGTTATCATTTTTTTGTAGCGCTACACTTTTATGTTATATAATAAAGTGATGTGGCCTTTGACATTTTTTGCTGTCAGAATATCTGAGCCAGCACTTGCTGTGGTCAATGAGCTACAGGTTTCAGTTTAAGGCAAGTGGAAGTAAAAATGCTGAAGTGAGATTCTTTGGAAGTTGAAGTGCAATCCACAGCTAATATTTTTCTTCTCAGCTGCAAATATTTGAATACAAAATGTGTTCCTCTTCTATTTGATCACATCCACAGTATTGCCATAAATTCTGTCTCCTGATGGAACCCATTGCTGGCGGGATATGATTGCATGTCTGTGGTCCAATTCTGGACACCCCTTGTCTGACAAATAGTATAAGAGAAATGGATTCTCTCTGCAATTTTCAGTTGTACAAATGGATACTGTAAAATGTAAATGTCTGTTTTACAAACCGTAGTTCTCCATTTGTCCTGTGACTTTGCAGGCAACCAGGGATTTCCTCACTTTAGGCTCCATTCACACTTGTGTGACTCCAAAGACGTGCAGTTTTGATGCAAGTTTGTACAGTAGAAAAAAGGCGCTAGAACTGCAGATCTAAAAGGACAAAGAGCAGAAGATATTATACCAATGGGGGGGGGGGGGAATTAAATTGAAAAAAAATGATGAATGAATAGGGGAGTGGATAAAGTCAATACACATATTCACAGAGGTGCTATAAAGTCCATGTGCTGAGGGCTGCCATCAACAGGAGCTAAAACCAGGTATCCACGGCTACATAGAAGACAGAGAGGCGCCTCTGAGTGCAAATTTAAAATGTAATAATTGGTAAAAAAATATTAACTCACATTAAGTAAGTGTTAGCAGGCATATTAATGTGCTGGCGGATTGTAGGATCCCAGGTGAGTGTCAGTCCCTTTATACTGGAATTTTGGACCGAAACGGCCTCATAGTACCCCGTCTGTGTTCTGACCGAGTGGAAAGAGGATCTTCAGAACGAGGCTTGGGATGTGATGGCTCCAGCGGCGTGGGATCATGACATTCCCAAATGCAATGCGTTTCAGAGCTTGCGGGTTTAACGGCAGCTGCTCTCCTTTCTCAAAGCATGAAACACTCTAGTAGGCCTGCTGCTAAAATAGACTATTTGGGAAGGGGGAGGGGCACAAATTAGCATATATACACATGAATCGCATTACAGATTGAGCTACCGAGAGAAACCGAGTGAAAGGTATCAACAGAATATACAAAATCTATTTATGGACCATATATATAAATGCCTGACAGCGAGAAGACAGGGTGGATAATAGTAATAAAAACAAATATAACAAGGGAAGGGATCATAATTATAAAAATCAGAAATGCAATTGGTAGTGGGTGAACATAAATATAAAGGGAATATTTTATACATAGGTAATTAGAATTTTTGATAAATAAAGGCCTGCTGATGTGAATCTTTAGTGACAATAGGAGTAGTGGGACTGTACATGGATATATTCCTGTCAGCCATCTAGACTCCTGTATGTATTCGGGGTAGGGGGGATGGTAAAAGAGGTGCGAATCAACACCTCAGATTCCTCACATATGTGTTAATGAAGAGGCATCTTAACACAATAAAAGTTAGAAAAAATGGGAACAAAAAGAATTAATGATAAAATGGGAAGAGGGGGAAAGAGAAAGGTGTGTGTGTGGGGGGTGGATGCTGACACTTTCCTCCTAAGTCGAGAACTTTGCCGCTGCTAACAAACCCGGGGTTTACTACTGGTTTAAGTATACCTTAAGCTATTTTGGCTATACTTTTCCTATGGATCAGTTCGTTCTGCACTCCTCTAATCCATTTCCAGCTGACAGCGAGATGAAGCCCGCTGACTGCTGACATCACAGAGCAGTCTAGGCTGGGGAAAGATTGTGACCATATGGTAAGGATCTGCCCAAAAGCCTGGACCAACAACTGGCTCATCCTCTTAGTGATCTCATCCTCTTAGCGATCTGATTTGAAGTTGGCATACGGTCTCCTCAATTTAATTTAATTGCAAGCCTATCAGGTTTCAGCAGTGAGTATAATGTATACAGTATGTATGTACTATATATAATGTGTACCAGTAGGTGTCATTGTCAGCCCTGAATTCACTGCTTTGTAAGATATGGCCCTCATATGAGAATATATATATATATATAATGTGCAGCTCATAAAATTAGAATATCCATATCCCTTCCTTCTTTACTTGCTGAGTTGAGCCGCTACTCTTCACTGTCCAATTTCAAGATCAACCTCCAGAAATCGGAGGCCTTGAACGTTTCGATTCCCACGGCGACTATTTTGGCCCTGCGCCCACACTTCCCGTTCTGATGGGCCACGCGTTACATTCAGTACCTAGGCACGAAGATCTCTGCAAACTTGTCTGAGGTCTTCTCCTTGAACTTTCAGCCCTTTCTAGGCACTCTGTCCGGAGACTTACAGAAATGGGACTCGCTGGCATTGTCATGGTTTGGTCGTTGTAATGTTTTGAAAATGAATGCGATGCCCCGGTTGCTTTACCTCTTGCAGGCACTACCTATAAGACTGCCTCGTATCTTTCTACATTCGGTCCGCTCAGCGTTTATCAAATTTGTTTGGCATGGTCGGCATCCCCGTCTTGGAGTCGACGTGTTGGTACGTTCCAAGGACAGGGGGGGGGTATAGGCTTTCCAGACCCTGCCTTATACTGTACTGCTGCCCACATGACGAGGGTCCTGGACTGGTGCAGACACAAGTCCCTTAAGCTTTGGGTCCAGTTGGAACAGGAGGCATGTGATGCACCGCTCGCGGGATTGCCCTGGACAGGGCGTCATCACTTGGCCACCGTCTCGGAGCACCCCTTGATAGGTGCCACCCTGGCCGAGTTGGACAGATTCTACCGCATGGTCTCCTTGGAGGGCCATCCATCTCCTATGTCACCTATTATTGGACATCTGGGCTTCCAGCCCGGGCTTGCGGATGCGCATTTTAGTCTTTTATCTGCCACTGGGTTGGTTCTCGCTTCCCAACTATTGAGTCCCGGGGTTGGCGTGTAGATCGTATTCTGCCTCCTGGCCAACCCCCCTTTTCCTTAACCAATGGCGCTCTCATCAACTTTCGCATTTCCTGCACTCACAGCCACATTACTCGTCTTTCCAGCGTGATCTACACGCCTTTGAAGAGCTGTGCCTGGGGGAGGGACCGATCCGTGGATCCCTTTCCAACTCCTATAGGCTCCTTTTGGAGCTTAGGGCGGGATCTGAGCCCCCTTTTCTTGCTAAATGGGAAAGGGAGCTTGGAGATACTTTCTCTGTCCCTCAGCGGGAGCGCATATTGTATTTTGCGCACAAGTCGGCACTCAGCGGCCGATATCGGGAAAGTACATATAAATTGATGACCAGATGGTACAGAACGCCATCGATGTTGGCCAAATACTTTCCTCAACAGAGCGACCGTTGCTGAAGGTGCCATTCCTCCGAGGGCACTTTCTTGCACATTTTTTGGGATTGTCCCGTCCTTGCCTCCTTTTGGGACCCAGTACTGCAATTCATTCAGAAATTCACGGATGTGGCTTTGCAGGGGGATCCTAAGGCAGTGCTGCTTAACCTCACGCCTATGTCTAAGAAGAGATACAGCAGATCCCTACTGAAATACCTCTTAAGCGCTGCGCGAGCCTGCATTCCAGCTATGTGGAAACAGCAATCTGCCCCCACTGTTTCGCAATGGCTTGCCAGGGTGAGCGAACTCGAGCATATGGAGGAACTTATGTCCGAACTCCGAGGGACGAGAGAGGCGCACCGGACTAGGTGGATACATTGGAACCTATTTCGAGTCTCCGAGGAGTACCTGCCATACTCTGACCCACTGTAGGGGGTTGGTGCCGCTTGAGATGTAGCAACTTTTGCAGCCTTTTTTGGGCGCCCTTCTGACCAGTCCGATCCCTTCGAAAATTCCCGTCCTGGTTGGCGTGGGGGATTTGCACCCTTTTTTTTTTTTTTTTCTCTCTTCCCCCCTTGCCTTTCCCTCTTTTCAATCCTTCTTTCTATCTATCCTACAACGTTCTTTCTTTTTTCACTCTGGTAACCTTAAGGTGAAAAAAAATAAAAAATTTCAGGATGCACACATTCTCAGGCGCCTGCCCACCTGGAGTACGGTTCCTTGTTCTCCTTCACTTGTTGGTTTGCTGGTTTGACTTTAGAGGCGTCATTCCCGGGGTAAGTTTGCCTCCCTTACACGGAGGACCTGGGAATGGCGCGTTCCCTGCATAAATGTAATTTAAAGTAGCGGATCACCTTTTTATATTTTCTCATACTGTCCGCTTTTGGTTCTCCGCACTTTTGTGTTGTAATGACAAACCTGTTGTTTCATGAATCTACATATTTGCCTGTTGCCTGTATTGTATTCTTTAAATAAAAAATTTGAAAAAAAAAAATTAGAATATCATCAAAAAGTTAATTTATTTCAGTAATTGAATTAAAAAAGTGAAACGCATATATTTTATATAGATGCATTACACACAGAGTGATATGTATTTCAGGCATTTCTTTCTTTTAATTTTGATCATTATGGCTTACAGCTAGTGAAAACCCAAAATACAGTATCTCAGAAGATTAGAATACTACATAAAAGCAATAACAAATAAAAATAAAGGATTTTTAATTAAAGAAATGTTGGCTTACTAAAAAGTATGTCCATGTGCAATATAGTATGCACTCAATACTTGGTCAGGGCTCCTTTTGCATGAATTACTGCATCAATGCGGTGTGGCACTGCTGAGGTATTATGGAAGCCTGGGTTGCTTTGATAGCAGCACCAGCAGATGACATGGCTCCCCAAATCATCACTGACTGTGGAAACTTCACACTGGACCTAGTACAGCATGGATTTTGTGCCTCTCACACTCTTCCTCTAGACCTTGAAATGCAAAATCGCAAAATTTTCCACAGTCCGTGATGCTTTGGGGAGCCATGTCATCTGCTGGTGTTGGTCCACTGTGTTTTATCAAGTCCAAAGCCAGCGCAGCCTTCTACCAGGAAATTCTAGAGCACTTCATGCTTCCCTCTGCTGACCAGCTTTCCACACAGCTGTCCACACTGCTAAAAGTACCAATACCTGGTTTAATGATCATGAAATCACTGCTTGATTGGCCAGCAAACTCGCCTAACCTCAACCCCATAGAGAATCTGTGGGGTATTGTCAAAAGGAGAGAGACACCAGACCAAACAATGCAGACGCGCTGAAGACTGCTATCAAAGAAACCTGGGCTTCCATAACACCTCAGCGGTGTCACAGGCTGATCGCCTCCATGTCACGCCGCATTGTTGCAGTATTTCATGCAAAAGGAGCCCCGACCAAGTATTGAGTGCATACTATACTCTACATGGGCTTACTTTTCAGTAAGCCAACATTTATGTATTAAAAATCTATTTTTTTTATTGGTCTTATGTAATATTCTAATTTTCTGAGATACCGAATTTTGGGTTTTCACTAGCTGTAAGCCATAATCCTCAAGATAAAAAAAAAATGCTTGAAATATATCTGTGTGTGTGTATAACACATCTATATAAAATATGAGTTTCACTTTTTAAAGTGAAGGAAATTAACTTATTGATAATATTCCTATTTTATGAGCTGCACCTTTATATATCTTTCTATGTATAATATATTGATATATTGGTACATATTACTGTATATGTACACGTGTAAAAAAACAAGTCAAAATAAATTGTTGAAACTCAAGTGTTTAACTTTCATGTTTCCAGTTTTTTTGGGACAGGTGAAATGTATGAAATAGAAAAATAAAAAATGTATAGATAGGTCGTGCCCATCAGAAGAAATGTTTTTATCATATGTCGGTCTACATATATAAGTAAAAGCCTGTCTTTATCCTGAATGTGGTATTTTTTTAGATTTATTAAATATGAATAGGTCACTGTTGTATATTTAACAATTGTGTTTTAGCTGACATTCTCAGAAATTCTATAATGTTTACTTAGGGGTGGCCAAACTTGGCGTATGGTGGTGATCTTGTCTTCAGTGATGTGTTCATAGTGCTACAGGCATGCTCTGAGCGGTGTGCAGGCTTCTCCCTGTAGCCTGTCATACACAGTCACCTTCTATTTGTCTCCGGTGATGTGCTCTTTGGACTTGGCAATTGACAAAAAAGTGTACATGGGGCGGTAAAAAAAAAAAAAGTTGTAATCTCCATTGAGACTGCGCTGTTGGAAAAATAGTCTGAACAATCAAGATACTTTTCCAATATTGTGCAGACATGTATTTGTGGGACTGGTTGAGTTCTGCAATATTGTGCATATAAATCAACATTCTGACAAAGTTCCATGTTTATAATTGCTGTTATGTATCCCTTGACAAGTGTAAAATCTGTTTAGATATCTTACAAAGTCAAACGATGGGCATCTTGAAAACTTGAATATATTTACTACATGCAGTTGTAGTTGTGGAGTATTGTATATCACTGCTTGTATATCACAGATGCAAATTGGTTGTGCTTCACTTTCTTGCATATATTTAGAGATTATTAGATTTCATCAGTAAAGCTAAATAACTGTGACTGCTTTGTAGTTAGAGCATGAAATGTTAGCAGAATGCAAGGTAAATTAACCACTTTACCACCGGAGGATGTTGCTGTCTTACGTCTGGGCCACTTTTTGCCATTCGGCACTGTGCGAGTTTAACTGACAATTGCGCGTTCGTGCGATGCCGTACCCAAACAAAATGTACGTCCTTTTTTTCCCCACAAACAGAGCTTTCTTTTGGTGGTATTTGATTACCTGTACGATTTTTACTTTTTGCGCTATAAACAAAAAAAGAGCGTAAATATTTGAAAAAATAACAATATTTTTCAAATTTTTTTTTATATGAAATTCCCCCCCCCCCCCCCAAAAATGTAAAAATCAAAATTTTTTTCAATTTTTGGCCAATTTGTTTTCTGCTACCTATGTTTGGTAAAAAAAAATCACAATAAGCGTATTTTGATTGGTTTGCGCAAAAGTTATTGCGTGTTTTTTTTTTTTTACGAGTAATGGCGATCTGCGATTTTTTTTTTTGCGGGACTGCGACATTGCGGCGGACAGATTGGACCCCTGACTGACATTTTTGACACTTTTGGGGGTACCAGTGACATTTCTATAGTAATCAGTGCTATAAATATGCACTGTAAGGCCCCGTTCACATTGCCGCGATCCGACTTGGGGGGGGGGGGGCGACCTCCGAGGTCGCGGTGCGAGCAGCGCGCCGCGACCTCGGAGCGGCCGCCATGGACTTCATAACATTAAAGTCTATGGCGGTCGCCTCCGGGTCGCCCCAAAGAAGCTCCGGACCCTTTTTCTAAGTCGGAGCGACTTGTGTCGCATCTATTAGAACGGGTCTGCAGCTTCCCTATGGAAGGCGACCTGTGAGGCGACCAGGTCGCCTCACAGGTCGCCTTAGTGTGAACGGGGACTTACTGTAAAAATGACACTGGCAGGGAAAGGGTTAATTTTATTGGAGAGGGAGGGGGTTAATTTTATTGGAGAGGGAGGGGGTTAATGTATGCCTGGTGCTTACTAACGTGTGTGGGGGGAGGTGACTGAGTGACACAGGGACAGATCGCATGTTCAGCTATACTGAACCCTGCAATCTGTCACTGTTTGTCACTGAGGAGATCCGCCCGCTCTGTTTACACAAGCGGGCGGATCTCCAAACTCGATTCCCCGACGATCGGGGAAGAGCAGCGGCGATCGCCGCTGCTCCTCCCCTGGCCCGACTCCCGCTGTGACTGAATACAGCGGGAGCCAGCCTCCGGCGGCGCGCGAGCGCTGCCCACAAGGGGAGGAGTCCAGCGACGTAGTACTACGTCGCTGGACGATAACGAGCCACTATGCCGCAGTAGAGGCACAGTGAGCGGTCGTAAAGTGGTTAACATTTAAATGTAGATAAAATGCTAAATACAGAGATGAAATACATTTAGGCCTCATGCACACGGCGTTTTTGCAGCTGCTTTTAGGAGTGTCAGACATTTTTTTTTTTTTTTTTTTTGCAGCTTAAGAAACGCCCCTCCATGTTATTTTATTGCCTCATGCACACACAGACGTTTTGCAGCTGTAAGTGGCATAGGCGTATTCAAGCTGCAAAAAAAAACCAGGACCAGTCAAAGTGTCAATATTTTGTGTGACCACCATTATTTTCCAGTACTGCCTTAACCTTCTTGGGCATGGAGTTCACCAGAGCTTCACAGGTTGCCACTGAAGTCCTCTTCCACTCCTCCATGACGACATCACGGAGCTGGTGGATGTTAGAGACCTAGCGCTCCTTCAATTTCCATTTGAGGATGCCCCACAGATGCTCAATAGGGTTTAGGTCTGGAGACATGCTTGACCAGCACATCTTTTGTTGCCAGTGGTTTAGACATTAATAGCTGTGTGTTGAACTATTTTGAGGGGACCACAAATTTACACTATTATACAAGCTGTACACTCACTACTTTACATTGTTGCAAAGTGTCCTTTCTTCAGTGTTGTCACATGAAAAGATATAATAAAATATTTACAAAATACTCACTTTTGTGAGATACTGTAAATATCCTAATTATGTACAATATATACAAATGGGGGACTCAGAAAAACAAGGTAAAACTGCAGGTGCAGGGAAAATGTAGATAGGGGGAACCAAAACTGGGGCCAGGAATAAGGGAAGTAGGAAGAAGGCAGCAGGGTTTGGGGTAAAGCTATTAGGCAGAATGCACGATCAAAGAGCAGGAACTAGGCTTGGTTTTTATTGTGATGAAAGTTACAGTGAAGTTTGGGAAAAATCATGTTTAAAGCTTCCAGGCCCTTTGAGGCTTAGCACAGGTATAAAAACTTGACGCAGGATCCCTCCTTGATCCATCTTCTTTATTCAGGACATTACATTTAATGCTTTCCAGGCGCTTACACTAGGGTGACCAAACGTTCCCGGATTGCAGAGGGCGCTAGGTGCAGGGCTGATCCTGGGTGGGTGCTGAGACGGTAGGAGGGAGCCGAAGCCAGTGGCATATCAAGGGGGGGGCGGTCCGCCCCGGGTGGCACACACTGGGGGGTGTCGCCCGCTGTGACAGCTTTAATTTGAATTTCTGGGCGCCCGCCATCACACAAAGACCCACCTCCTGGTTTGGCTCCTTTGATAGACAGCACACTTATCCAATGCTGGGACATGTGCTGTCTATCATAGGTAGAAGCTGGAGACAGGACTTGTGTGACGGCTGGCGCCCGGTGATTCAAATTAAAGCTGACACTGTGGATCGTGTCAGCCTGTTTGATGATCCGGCCGGCTCTCCTGGTCCGCTCTGATCCCTTGCACTGGAGAGGCTACATAGATGGATACTGGTGAGGCTGCATTGGATGGGCACTGGTGAGGCTGCATTGGATGGGCACTGGTGAGGCTGCATTGGATGGGCACTGGTGAGGCTGCATTGGATGGGCACTGGTGAGGCTGCATTGAATGGGCACAGGTGAGGCTGCATTGGATGGGCACTGAGGATGCTGCATTAGATGGGCACTGGTGAGGCTGCATTGGATGGGCACTGGTGAGGCTGCATTGGATGGGCACTGGTGAGGCTGCATTGGATGGGCACTGGTGAGGCTGCATTGGATGGGCACTGGTGAGGCTGCATTGGTTGGGCACTGGTGAGGCTGCATTGGTTGGGCACTGGTGAGGCTGCATTGGTTGGGCACTGGTGAGGCTGCATTGGTTGGGCACTGGTGAGGCTGCATTGGTTGGGCACTGGTGAGGCTGCATTGGTTGGGCACTGGTGAGGCTGCATTGGATGGGCACTGGTGAGGCTGCATTGGATGGGCACTGGTGAGGCTGCATTGGATGGGCACTGGTGAGGCTGCATTGGATGGGGACAGCTAAGCCCTGCATTCTATATGTAGCACGCTCCGGAGCCCTGCATTCTTTGTTGCGCGCTCCTGAGCCCTGCATTCTTTGTTGCGCGCTCCTGAGTCCTGCATTCTTTGTTGCGCGCTCCTGAGTCCTGCATTCTTTGTTGCGCGCTCCTGAGTCCTGCATTCTTTGTTGCGCGCTCCTGAGTCCTGCATTCTTTATGTAGCAAGTTCCTGAGCCCTAAATTCTTTATGTAGCGCGCTCCTTAGCCCTGCATTATTTATGTAACGCACTCCTGAACTATGCACTCTGTTTTTTCTCTATATTTTCTTCATAGCATTTGGTAGTCCTAGCTCAAAAAATTTAAGTATCTTTTTTTTTTTTTTTTTTTTAATCATGGGCGAAATGTGAGAAATAAGTTTATATATCATACAATCATTCCATAAACACATAACACTGCATATATAATTTGAGGAAAATATGCTTATAAAATAGTTAACCATTTGCCAAAAAAAGAAATGTCCCCGGATTTCATTTTAAAAATCTGGTCACCTTAGCTTACACCAAAGCAGGGCCCAGGCAATCTCTATTACCATTCCTTTATTGATGCTTCTAAAATGAGATGTTTGAAATTAAGATCTGTGAGATGCCTACTGAATTTTTCCCGACAACCTACCAACTAGTTTGCAAGTTTTCTAGAGATAATGAATCTGACATTGGTTAACCTGTCTTCATTGCCTTGGAGACATAAAGATTTGTGATATAATAAGTGCTTTTGGCATGATGTAATGAAGTCGTGTAGCATTTAAGATGTACATGAAGGCACTCTGAATGCCTTCACCTTGCAGCACCTGCAGTACTCTTAAACAACCTCATCTATTTTGTCAAATGGTTTTGTGGTAATCAATAAGGCATTTCTATGTGGCCTTTCTCTACTGTCAGGTGCCATTGTGTGATGTAAACAGACGTCAGAAACAAGAAACTTGATAGCTTGCCAAGGATGTCAGCTCGCCCTGAGAGACGGCTGACAGCTCATGCTGACTTAGGTTAGCAGGTAGGCTGTTGCATACATATATCAGTGCATATTTTTTCTCCTGTCATACAATCATCTGCTTGTCAAGAATTGAATAATATGGTTTGAATGTCACTGCTGTGATGGGGCTGATTTAAATAGAGAAGGTAACATGTGAATTGTGTGTATGGATGATTGAACACACCAGTCGTTGGCCGAGATCGCTAATCGGATGCCGATCGACTGACCTTTTTCGGTCATGCCCTTTCGACAGAAGCCAGACGTTCCGCCAGCTTCTGTTGGACCGGCTGCCATACACAAGGGCCGAATGTTTTCTATTGAACTGGCTTATACCGCATGATATTCAGCCCGTGTGTACGAACCTTCACACAGCTTTTTCTTATTTACTAAACTCACTATGCAAGATAAACTGTCTGTTATGTGACCAGTCTATTTGGCTTTTTAGACAATTAACTCCTATAGCTTTGCTTCTTTGTCATATAAGCCATAGTGCTCTCCCTGTATTTTTCATATTTTTTGTTGTGTATAATATAGTAATAAAAAAAGTATATTTTGAAAACTTTTAAAAATCATCAATACACACACTGTATTTGCAGGCTTTAGAGACTGTGCTGGAATTATTGCTCATACAGTGTTAACTGTTTATTCATGTTCCCTAGGGACTATAAGAGACAAGTCAACTGTCAACAGATATTGAGTGATTATTCAGATAATCAACATTGCTGTTTCTTTATCTCTTCACTGTATGTCGATTCATCTTCTAGTTCTGCAGCAAGGTGTTGATGTTTTCCCTTAAATACACTGAATTAGTGCTGCCAATAGGTCCATTGCTATTGGCAATTGTAGAAGAGGGGGAAATGTGGGACTTTAAATGAGTTTGCAACCAGGCATATGTGTTTCCAAATGAGTATCATATAAAGCCCCCACACAAGGAGGGGAACCCATCAAAAGCTGACATAATTGTGCAAATTCAATGAACCATATTTATTAATCACATATATAATTATTGCAAAATAAGGATAAATACTTATTTTAAATACAATAAAATCCATAAAAATAGTAGGTTACATCTGACATCAATTTCTCTATAGATACATGATCTGGAAACATGAAATACTTGAATAAGGCTGAGTATATATAGGCTCTACGCGTTTCGTGGACCTCCGTCCACTCATCAGGAGCTTGAAGAAAAACAGAGTATCTAAAAATACATAAAAAATCTCAATTCTACCAAAGTAATATTGAAGGAAAAAAGGGGAATACATTTGTAATGGAATGGGCACTACCTGAGATAGTGTCACGTATCCAGGAATATTCCAATTAGGGAAAATGGAAACAAAGGCTGATCCAGCACATGGGGGGGAAGAAGCAGCAAAGAAGTGGAGAGCCAGTAGGTGGTTGATGATATGACAGATGTACTGGAATCAATGGAATCTATAAATATATATTGCTTAATTTTATTATATATTCCTTTCAAAGTAAGGAAACTAATTAATCTCAAAACCACCACCAGATCTGTTGAGAAGTAAATGAAAACCAGAGAATCTGGGAAAATTGCCAGAAAATGTAAACATCCAGATTAAGAAGGGTGCAGAGAGAGCAGGTAAAACCAAACTGCGTGTCTCCAGGTGGGGAGACAAATGAAAAAGTGGTAGAGAAGTAACCAAACCCATGAGGAAAATAAAATGGAAGAGAGGGTGAGGAGGCAAAGAAACAACAGTGGTATACATATCCGTCCCATAGTGAAAAGAAATGCAAGAGGAGTGCATAATATAATTATAAAGTGGGTTAATCAAGGACAAAAGGATACCGTACATACCACATTTAGCACCTCCACAGTAGGAGGAAATTCAAAAAGGATCTAATGGCAGAGTAAACTGAAATAATAAACCGGCTGCATGTCCCGATGGGCAGGGATGAGTCCACGCCAACGCCATAATGGCTTCTGATCTGAATAGGCGGAAATCAGACCTCCCACATCCGGTCAGCTGACCGGATGTTGGTCGGAGAAGAGGCGCCACAGACGCAGATGGGAAAAGCGTAACCATGGAAATATGACTCCCCCCCCCCCCTTCTTTATTGCTATTGGCAAATTCCTCTGGTACTAGCCAAAAGGGCCGGCCCAAGAGGCAGATTTGAAAGAAATGTGTACATGGAGGGCTCATAGGGTTACTGAGGCAGTACTTAAAGTGGAGTTCCACCCATTTTAGTAACTTTAGATGTATGTAATCCCCTTTAAAACTACTTTTACCAATGGAAACTTTTTTTTTGCTAGGAAATACCTTATTTTCTTCTTTATTCATCCTCTCCTCACTTCCGGGTCCGGCCGCCAATCGGCGATTACGTCATTCGGCGATTCGCAGGGGGTGCTGGGATGTATCTCATGGCATAAAATCTCGCATTATTACACAGGAGTCCTGAGCTGTACTGTTTGTATTGAGGCCGTGCTCTGCCCTGCCTCCGCCCCGCCTCCTCTCAGTGAGCGAGGACTGAAAGCATTATATCCTCACTGAGAGGAGGCGGGGCGGAGGCGGGGCAGAGTACAGCCTCAATACAAACAGTACAGCTCAGGACTCCTGTGTAATAATGCAAGATTTCATGCCATGAGATACATCCCAGCACCCCCTGCGAATCGCCGAATGACGTAATCGGCGATTGGGGGCCGGACCCGGAAGTGAGGAGAGGATGAATAAAGAAGAAAATAAGGTATTTCCTAGCAAAAAAAAAAAAAGTTTCCATTGGTAAAAGTAGTTTTAAGGGGGATTACATACATCTATGTAATCCAAGTTAATAAAAATGGGTGGAACTCCACTTTAATATTGAAATGATAGCGCAGAGATGTGCTTCTTAGGCTTTGTTGTCACATAATTCTGTAGTCCAACAATAGGGAGAGTGGCCACAAGGTTGGCAACTTCAGTGCCAGTTTGTTAGTGACATCACCCAAAGAAAGGATATGACATTAAAGGTTGATTTCTTGCAGGATCCCCAGATATTGTATTAGATAATAGCAGGCATTCGTGTAAAATTGCATGTTCATTGTTTATGAAGCGATCACGTCAAGAAAAAGCAAGCATTATTATCATTGGGTATGTATCCCTGAAGCGATCACGTCAAGAAAAAGCAAGCATTATTATCATTGGGTATGTATCCCGCTTATAGCAGAGTGTTGTAATGAAATGGGTCAGACTCCCTGGTGTACCCCTAATGTGTGCAGTACACAAAGGTCCCAAGGAGGATGGGGCGCACTGTGCACTCTCTGCACACATTTGGATATTAAGGAAGCACTCCACAAGGTAACTCTCACTTAGAGACTGAACTGGTTTGCTTTGCATCTTCCTGCTGTCGTTTTTTTCTTTCCTCACTGCCTGGCTTTTAGCTGTCTCTTGTCTCTCCATGTGTTTTTTATGGAGTATAAACACAATGAAGCGAAGCTTTAGACAGGACCAGCCTGAATATGGGCATGTTTCTACCAATCAGTGGGCAAGGATTTGAAAGCTAGCCAATCAAGCTTTTATTTCAAGGGGACTGCAAACTGCTAGGTTGCATTCAGCAACCACCTCCACACCAACGCATGCACACGGCATAATACTTTAATAATATAATATTTAATAATAATTTTTCATTTAGTTTACTTGTGGATATTGAAGACTTATTTTAAAGGCATTGTAACCTTTCCCACCAGCACGTTGATGCTAAGGAGGCACCTGTCTGTACGTATTCATCAGTTCCCTTGGTGAAATACAGTATGTGTGTCCATACTGCCCCCACTCCCTCCTTACAGCACTTGACTGCCTGCAGAAAGGGCCTTTGGCTCTGCTGCACTCAGTTTCTCCTGGGAGAGTGAGGGAGGCTATGCTGGAGCTAAGGACAGCACTGCAGAAGTGACATGGAGCCAGATATTTTACCCTAATGCAGAGAATGCAGTAGTCTGAGAAATAACATTTTTTGTGAAGAAACTACATATCCCACAATCCCTAGGTCTCTTAAGTCAGCGTTCTGCAGGTGAGAGTTAAATAGTAACTAGATCTGAAACATCAACTGGCAGAGTGATTCACAGACAAACACATGCGGCAAGAGATATGTTTCATTTATGATACAACATGAAGAAAATGGCAAGGAATAGATTGGACGCAGTGTGATGCAGAACACGAAGTTGGTTGTCCCTAGGGATAAGTTTGCTAAATAAATATATGGACATGGGGGTTTCGATCAGCTATGACACTACAAACTGCAGCCACCACATATGAACCCATCATTACAGTGTTAGGCAAACAAAAAGCACATAGAATATGACTACAGTAATACCTAGTTAAAATGATGTAAACATTTGAAAGTTGTACAGCGTCTTCGAGTTGGTGGTGAGTATGTGTTTCTGTGTGTGCGCAGTGTAAATGAAAAATGTTAGATTCCTGAGCCTAGAGGTTGTAGCAGTTCCTTCTGGCCCACAACAGTGCCAGTAATGTGCCGATTACTGCTTTCCACAGATTCATACTGTGAATCTGAATCCAATTCGAATTTGAAAGGCCTTCCTCAGTAGGATATATATTTTTTGGGACATTTTTGGCAGTGGCTGTACTGATACCTGATGAAACTGGTGCTGATTGGCAGTCACTACTTTTGTGTTTTTTGTGGTGCTGATTGGTGATCAGAACACCGGTTCCCACTTATAGTGGTATTAGCTTATACTGTACTGGTGTGGCTGATGATCAGATTAAAGGTGCTGGCTTACACTGGTACTGGTGATACTGTACTGGTGTGGCAGAGATCAGGGCCCTGTTGCTGGCATATATGGGCTCTGGTTATACTGTGGCACTGGTGTAGCTACCGATCAGAACACTGATGCTGGCTTTACTTGCTCTACTGACACTGACATTAGTGTGGCTAGCGATCAGAACAATGTTGCAGAATTCACAGACTCTGGTGGCACTGGTGTGGCTAGTGATTGAAGTAGTGTTGTTGGCATTAACCTCACTGACTGGCAAAATTGGGAGTGATGTGATTAGCAATCAAGAACACTGTTGCTGACTGCATTGATCTGACGACACTGGCACTGGATATAGCGAGTGATCAGCAATACTGTGGGTGGCTGCAATAGTCTGGTGACATTATGACTGTTGTGGCTAGTGATCAGGGACACTGTGGCTGGTGTTACTAATTTGGGAGGACACGGATGAGTGTAGCTAGTGATTAGAGACACTTTGCCTGGCTTCACAGGCTCTGGTGGCACCGTGACTGGTGTAGCTATTGATCAGGAGCAATTTGGCTGGCTCTAGCGCAGTGTAAAAAATGCTGCTGCTGAGAACTGAGAATGGTTTCATCTCACAGCGAATGGATGTATTAGTTGAAGTGCTAGCTGCAAAATGCAGTCTTTGTTATGTGTGTGACCAATCACAGCGATCACATGATACGTGGCCTATAGGGCAAAGGGAAGACCATTTTAAATGAGTCTCCTTCCCTTTTCAAGTAGCTGTCTGGCCATTTATGTACAAGAGCTGAAAGGCAAGTGGTTAAAGTGGACCTTCACTCCAAAACAAAAAAAAAAAATTATTGCACCTGGCTCTTGCTGCACGCATAAATTTTTCCCTGTCACAGCTAAGGAGGCCCTAAATCTTTACTTTTATGCGCATGCAAGGGGATGTTTGATGTGAGCACTGATGTGCCTCCGGGCTTTGCCATGTGCCAAAGGCTAGGCACTTGCCATATCTTTAAAGATGGTGGCGCTGATGGTGGGGGAGTGGTATAGCTTTTAAGGAGACTGAAGTTCCTCTTTAATAATTGACCGATCACCCCTCCCCAGCACTCATCAATTTTGTAATCATTCAAATGTATGTAGCTCCCAGCACCTTGCAACTGAAAATTGAAAATGGTTGTATTAGCGCACAAAACAAGTCTGATTAGATGTAAAGATGACATTTTTGCCTCGTCCAGTTTAGCATTGCATTGTTTACTTTGGGTTTGATATTATACATGTTTGTGTCTTGCACTGGTTGCTGAGTAATATATACATAGAGAACTCCACTGTGTACATGAGCAGAATAGCCTGGCGTTATCTGTCATCCTTTGCACCCAGTCCTGTTAGTTCATTTCAGTTTATCTACTGGTCACTGATAGCAAAACCATTATAACACCTCAAACTCCTCACTATCTAAAAATGTTTCCATGGACTGTCTGCAGTGTAAATTCCAAATGAGCAGCCTTTGGCCTTTTTCACACAGGCCCATGTTAAAAAAAATGTTAGCTATAACTCATGTAAGGATAATCTCAAATTCATGTATGGTTCTTGACCTACAGTCATATAATAAATACACCCTGTGGAAATAGTTGACTTGTTCAACATATTTGAACAGGCAAACATTAGATCTTCATTCAAACAGTTCCTAGAGACTAAAACGGTTAAACAGCATAGTACTTCTGCTGTGTCATTTGTCCCATTCTATGCTGTAAAAACCTGGTTGATCTTGCCTGTTCCTGTGCCCCCCCTGTGTGTACTGACCATCATAATCATGGCTGCTGATCCATAATACCAAGGTCAGTTTATGTGCCTCAGTCGTCCCACTGTATTCAGAATCTCTCCTCCTCTCTCCCTGCCTGTCAGTTCCTAGTGTGAGAGCCGATCTCCACCCCGCCCCTCCCCTTCCATCCTACCGCTATTCCATGTGGCTGTAAAGTCACTGAATATGATTACTGGCATCCCCTCTGTTAGAACAAGCTATATATTGCAGTGTGTGTTTTTTCTTTAAATTATGAAGCTAAATACCTTATTTCATAATGCCACTGTGCAGGCACGTGGTCTCCAGGCTGACGACTCAGCCCCTCCCTATGTAGTCCTTAGATCAGGGAAGGAGAGCAGCGGGATGTCACGTGACCGCACAGCACCACTGTGAAATTAGGTATTTAGCTTCATAATTAATTCATGATCCCCTCCCTTCTGGGACTGGGCCGCAGGGCAGTATTCAAACATAATGACCCAAAACACACCTCCAAGTCGACCACTGCCTTGCTAAAAAAGCTGAGGGTAAAGGTGATGGACTGGCCAAGTATGTCTCCAAACCTAAACCCTATTGAGCATCTATGGGCCATCCTTAGACGAAAGGTGGAGGAGCGCAAGGTCTCTAACATCCACCAGCTCTGTGATGTTGTCATGGAGGAGTGGAAGAGGATTCCAGTGGCAACCTGTGAAGCTCTGGTGAACTCCATGCCCAGGAGGGTTAAGGCAATGCTGGAAAATAATGGTGGCCAGACAAAATATTGACACTTTGGGCCCAATTTGGACATTTTCATTTAGGGGTGTACTCTGTTTTGTTGACAGTGGTTTAGACATTAATGGCTGTGTGTTGAGTTATTTTGAGGGGACAGTAAATTCACACTGTTATACAAGCTATACACTCACTACTTTACATTGTAGCAAAGTGTCATTTCTTCAGTGTTGTCACATGAAAAGATATAATAAAATATTTACAAAAATGTGAGGGTTGTACTCACTATTGTGAGATACTGTATGTATACACATATTTATATATTTATATTTAACACTCATGCCAACCAAGAAGTCAATAGAGTTAGTTAACAAACTGTGCAAACCATGGTTCCAATCCTTCAATTATAACTTCCATATATCAGTACAGAGAGCAGCTACAATGTAGACTGAGAAATTTGGCCTATATATAGGAGAAGTGGGTGTTCCGAGGCCTGCCCCCTGCCAGAGGCAGCTCCAAAAAAGGATAAAAGTGCCGCCAGCCTGAATATCTTTATCCTTATTTGGAGCTGCTTCCTTATCAACCAATGAGATCATTGATTGTTAGGACGCTGGCAGTTCGAAGGTTGTAATGGAGCAGAATAAAAACCTGTGGCTTTACAGTACTGAGAAGTGCAGACTAATCAAATACAATCTATGCTTGATTAGCTTGGTGGAGGGCAGTGGGAGGCATATGGGGTTGATTTACTAAAACTGGTGCACTCAGAATCTGGTGCAGCTGTGCATGGTAGCCAATCCACTTCTTCAATAAAGCTTTGACAATAAAACCTGGAAGCTGGTTTCTATGTAGTGCTGCATCAGATTTTGCACTCTCCACTTTTAGTAAATTTCCCCCTTGTGGTCTAAAAAAACTGCTGATATTTCCGTAAAGACCTGTCATCTGCCTGTGCTTTCACATAAGGACTTGGCACACCACGCTTGTGATAGCAATAAAATTAAACTAGAAGAAAAGCCTAAAGCCAACTATAGACAGAGCAAATTTCCTTCCTGTAACCACGGGTTGCAGAAAAAAAATTTGCTAGATTTTCCCATCAATACAGACAGACGACCGATGCAGGCAGACTGCATATTGAGTACATCTGGTCCAGTCACGTGATCCCACAGCTTCAGCTCCTCTGTGTCAGTTAGTGGCTGCTGCAGGGGAAAGGAGGGAGCACTGACAACAACTGGACCATGGGAGCCTATGGGTGATGATACGTCTCCTGAAATTCAGAACCGTTGTTGAGTGCACTCTGAGCTGGAGCTGCAGGATCACAAGACTATTTTTATATATGTTAGGCTTTGGTATGGAATCTAGATGGGTGAGGGGGATGTAGGTGAATAAAAGGGGGAAAAGCCTAATAGAAGGTGTTAAAAGTCCGGTAATTGATATTGAAGTTTTACCTGGGGTAGGGCTTTAGATTTGAGTTCTTTATGTATCTGGCCTTTTCATAATGTGTGATCTATACCTTCCACTTGTGAAGCAATGCTGATATCCCCAGCTTAGGGATATTTAGAATGTACACTGCTCAAAAAATTTAAAGGAACACTTTTTAATCAGAGTATAGCATCAAGTAAATTGAACTCCTGGGATATTGATCTGGTCAGTTAAGTAGCGAAGGGAGTTGTTAATCAGTTTCAGCTGCTTTGGTGTTAATGAAATTAACAATAGGTGCACTAGATGGGCAATAATGAGACAACCCCCAAAACAGGAATTGTTTTACAGGTGGAGGCCACTGACTTTTTTTTTTCCTTACTCATTTTCCTGACTGTTTTTCAGTAGTTTTTCATTTGGCTAGGGTCAGTGTCACTACTGACAGCTTGTAGCAATACCTGGACCCTATAGAAGTTGCATAGGTAGTCCAACTCCTCCAGGATGACACATCAGTACATGTCATTGCCAGAATGTTTACTGTGTCTCCCAGCACAGTCTCAAGAGAATGACGGAGATTCCAGGAGACAGGCAGTTACTCCAGGAGAGCTGGACAGGGCCATAGAAGGTCCTTAACCCATCAGCAGGACCAGTATCTGCTCCTTTGTATAAGGAGGAACAGGATGAGCCCTGCCAGAGCTCTACAAAATTACCTCCAGCAGGCCACTGGTGTGAATGTCTCTGACCAAACAATCAGAAACAGACTTAATGTGGGTGGCCTGTGGGCCCTGTGCTCACTGCCCAGCATCGTGGAGCTCAATTGGCATTTGCCTTGAACACCAGAATTGGCAGGTCCACCACTGGCACCCTGCTCACAGATAAGAGCAGGTTCACCCTGAGCACATGTGACAGACGTGAAAGGGTCTGGAGAAGCCATGAAGAACGTTGTGCTGCCTGCACCATCGTTAAGCGTTACTGGTTTGGTGGTGGGTCAGTGATGATCTGAGGAGGCATATCCATGGAGGGAAGCACAGACTTCTACAGGCTAAACCATGGCATCATGACTGCCATTAAGAATAGGGATAAAATCCTTCGGCCCATTGTCAAAACCTATGCTAGTGCAGTGGGTCCTGGGTTCCTCCTGCTGCAGGACAATGCCTGGCCTTATGTGGCGAGAGTATGCAGCCAGTTCCTGGAGAATGAAGGAATTGATACCATTGAATGACCCCCATGCTTGTCTGACCTAATTCCAATAGACATCTCTGGTAAATTGTTTCAGTCCATCTGGCGCCGCCAGGTTGCACCTCAGTCTTTTTAGGAGCTCATTGATGCCCTGGTCCAGATCTGGGAGGAAATACCCCAGGACACCATCCGTCATCTCATTAGGAGCATGCCCCGACGTTGCCAGGCATGCATACAAGCACATGGGGGCCATACAAAATACTGCGTCTCATTTTGAGTTGCTGCAATGAAATTTCAGCAAAATGGACTAGCCTTCTGCATCATTTTGTCACTTTGAGTTTTGGGGTTGTCTTTGAGTTCATCCCTCTGCAGGTTGATCATTTTTATTTCCATCAAACGATGTGGCATCCTTTCATTCCTACCACATTAACCAGTCCATATCAGTATAGATATCCAGCATGATATTTTTCCCCATTGAGATCTGATGTGTTTTCAAAGTGTTCCTTTAATTTTTTTGAGCAGTGTAGATGGAGGCATCCTATCTCAGCATCCAGAATTTCCCCTCTGCCTTTGCAGTGACAATCAAACTTCTGTGTATTAAGACTTTCCAGATACAAACCAGTAGCTGACTAATTGCTTTCTTGGATCTGCCCTTAATAATTACTTTTAGTAAAGCTGTATGGAAAATGAGAAAGGCAGAGACTAATGGGAAAACTAGATTTTTCACTGAATTAGAAAGCAAGACAATCCATATATTGACAAGACTTCAGGTTGAGAGGGATCAAGAAAACTGTTTTGGACTTTGTGTGTGAGGAGTCAGGTGCTGTCCTGATACCCTGTGACATCTGCATTTTATCAAGGTGGAGACGTCTTGATGTGATCTCATGTAAATAGGTGTCAACTCTGCCGCAGAAGTTATTTGGAGAGAAGTCTTTTGATAATTTCTGTGTAGATTGAGGAAGAAATCTCTTCTTATCATAGCTACTAGCTACTAGAGAATGTGTTTAATTGAATAAAAGATTAGGAAAGGAGAAACTATAATAGCTGATTCTCTAAATTGTAATTGGATTAGAGAATTAGCAACATTGATTGTCTTGTTTAGTCCACTACGAGACAACTAACTGCCAACTATTCAAATTTAAGGAATCCAAGCTTTATCACACTTAAAGGGTCTCTCCACACACATACACAAGATATATTCACGTACAAGTACAAGTTGTTGGTCAAGGTCAAATACCTGCTTCTGTCTTACAAGTGCAGTAGTAGCATTTCCATACCATAGTCCCTAGTTGGTGTTTGTTTCAAGCATGTTCTTTCCCCTAAATAATGGCTGAAACTGTTGTCATTTTATAATCCGTAATCAAGTGCTGTATTTTGTTGGTGCATTTTGGATCTTAGGACTAAGGCCCCTTTCACATTTTTACAGCGATTTTGACGCAAATTTTTGCAGCGATTTTGATGCGAGTTTGACTAGGCTTATAATGTCTTTTACTCAAAACGCATCAAAATCATGCCAAAAGTAGTGCAGGGACTACTTTGAAGTCGGTGCGACTTCAAGTCGCACAGATATGAATGGGGCTCCTTGGAAATCATGGAGAACGACTTGCCATGCGCTTTTGCAGTCCCAGATCACATGACAAGTCGCACAAGTGTGAAAGGGGCCTAAGTCTTCATTACTTTTCTTATATCTGTGTGATGTGCTACATTAATACAGTATTCAGTTTGTTTTTGCCCCATTTGTGGTTTTGGGTGAGTTTGGGAGTGTTCCTGCCCCTGTTCCCCCCTGCCATAATTTGATTGACAGCAGCGGGAGCCAATGTTTTTCTTGTCTTGCTCATACTTGCATTATCATTTTTATGACTTGTAATATCTCTGCAAGAGATGTTAGGAAGTCCTAAAATACATGGTGATCCTGCTATTGCCCCATCATTGATGCCAGTGGGAGGAATAGTGTCCTGTCGGTGTCAGTGGGAGGAATAGGGCCCTATCATTGGTGTCAGTGGGAGGGATAGTGCCCTACCACTGGTGTCAGTAGGAGGAATAGTGCCCTACCACTGGTGTCAGTGGGAGGAATAGTGCCCTACCACTGGTGTCAGTGGGAGGAATAGTGCCCTACCACTGGTGTCAGTGGGAGGAATAGTGCCCTATCATTGGTGTCAGTGGGAGGAATAGTGCCCTACCACTGGTGTCAGTAGGAGGAATAGTGCCCTACCACTGGTGTCAGTGGGAGGAATAGTGCCCTACCACTGATGTCAGTGGGAGGAATAGTGCCCTACCACTGGTGTCAGTGGGAGGAATAGTGCCCTATCATTGGTGTCAGTGGGAGGAATAGTGCCCTACCACTGGTGTCAGTGGGAGGAATAGTGCCCTACCACTGGTGTCAGTGGGAGGAATAGTGCCCTACCACTGGTGTCAGTGGGAGGAATAGTGCCCTACCACTGGTGTCAGTGGGAGGAATAGTGCCCTACCACTGGTGTCAGTGGGAGGAATAGTGCCCTACTACTGGTGTCAGTGGGAGGAATAGTGCCCTATCATTGGTGTCAGTGGGAGGAATAGGGTCCTATCATTGGTGTCAGTGGGAGGAATAGGGCCCTGTCATTGGTGTCAGTGGGAGGAATAGTGCCCTATCATTGGTGTCAATTGGAGAAATAGTGCCCTATCATTGGTGTCAGTGGGAGGAATAGGGCCCTGTCATTGGTGTCAGTGGGAGGAATGAATAGTGCCCTATTGTTGGTGTCAATTTGGAGAAATAGTGCCCAGTTATTGATGTCAGTAACAGGAATTGTCTTGCATCAGTGGGAGGAATCGTGCTCCAAGGGCTGGAAAAAGGCACGAAAAGCGTTGCAGTTTTGGGACCACTGCCCTATAGCTGGAGTGGAAAGATGTGCAAGCTGCTGGAAGTGTTTTCTATGTGGTAGCAATTTGACTTCAGTCATTTTAAGATTACATAAGGCACACTTTTTATGTGCGACTGGACCAGCTGCTAGAAAACCTAGTTTTGCTTTTGCAAGTCAACATATTTTCTGGGAGTCATTGTTCCAGAGGCAAAGGCCAAGCTACAAATTGTCTGATTATGATAGATCATGTAACTAGGAAGGAGTCTTTGTTTAGGGGTAAAAAAATCAATGGCAAATCTCTTGGAGCAGATCCTGTTCTTTATCATACACAAGGAATCTGAGCACTAGAGTGAAATCTGCTGATTCCAGGCTCTGGATGACAAAGATACATAGAACACACTGCGTGTCAGGATTTTACATTTCCCATTTTCATTTTTGTGTTATTACTATAACCAGAATAACTTTTTTTTTTTTACATAGCTGCTAAATATTTGTAACTACTCATCCGCTACATGTATGGATATGAAAATCTGCTTTCTACACTTAAAGCTGAAGTTTAACTTTCTTTAATATTTCCTTCCCTGGTGCCTCCTCCCCCCCCCCCCCCTCATCAACATGCTAATAAAACCTTTTTATTACATAACTTATTTTAGAACCAGATGTGTCATCACTGGGTTTCTGTGCTTGTCCATGCAATGCAGGCAGATCATGGCTAGCTGGAGGGACCAGCATGGTGCTTTACAGAACCACTCCTCGCATGGATCCTCATTGTGGATGAAAGCAGTTGTCTGAGTTATGCAACTTTTAAAATACCTTTATGGTGGATATCTGCCTGGAGGAGTGAGCACTTCTAGGCAGAATTCATTTACATGTAATGCCCATATGTGATGCAGAGCCTCTATAATAATTATAAGAATGGAAATCCAATTAATGAAAGAGGCAGATCTGGGAAAGTCAGGCAGGGCTAGAGTATGCTGGAGGTAGGCTCTGATATTCCTTTATTCTCCAAATCAAATCCATACACATCTACTACATAATGGTCCATAAATCAAATTTTATGCATTAGTTGTACTGGTAATGTCTTCTGTGCCCCCTGTGCTAATTGTATACAGAAGGTGTGTTACGTGGGCAGATTACCCAGTAAAAAAAGGGTGTAAAAGCTTAAAAAAAGAAAAATAATGCAACCACCACATGTAAAAATTTGTAAGCTGCAATATAATAAATGTTTGCTTTTGGATTTAATGCTGCTTTAACTATCACGTGGTTACTGTATTGTTTCATCCCACATACATTTAGCCCAGCTCATACTTTTTATTAGCTGTGCTGTTACTGGTCCTAATATTTCTCATCTGTGTAATGCTTTACTTGTAATCTTCGGTCCTAGTTGTTATTCAAGAATGTATATTTTATTTGGTCTGTTAGATGATAATATTGTTAAATTACAAATCAATTTCCTAAGCACCCTGTTTATTTTCATTGAGTAAGTCTTCAGTCTTTACTTTGGCACTTTTCGCTACATGAACCAATTTCCTTGCATTGTGACACAGACATTGTCTGCACTTTGTCAGTAAAACTGAGACAATCGTGATGTATATTTCTAACCTCCAGACAATATATTTATTGTACAGGTGATTATACTATTAAAATAAACCTAAAGCAAAACTGCACTTCCGTAAAGTTCCCCCCATGAAGTTTAATCAAGGCAGCAGGTTTCCTTCATTGGATTGGAGAAATTCGGGAGCGTGTCTGATTTCCAAAGTGAGATGACGAATTGACCTCAGCTTGAAAACTCTAGAAGAGTACCAGCGTAAAATGGTCAAAATGAATTGGGGATAAATTGGATTACAAAGGCCGATAAGGATGTGAAGACTATGGAAGTGTGGCTTTGTCTTAAGTTTTTATTAAATGTGCTGAATGGGATGAGCTTCTGAAGCCAGCACCCAGTGTAGAGGAGCCCCGAGGAATATGCTCAGGACTTGGCAGTGGTGCAGTCTTTTCTTTGTGTCTATTTGAAAATGAACCTGTCACAAACTGTGGAAGTTCACTGATCTGTGAAAAATGCATAGCAAAACAATCTGAAGATTTCCATACATCGGTGACTAAATAAAAGACTGTGCAAACATTTGAGGCAGGTGTTTTAGAATGCCTTCAGAAATAGAAGTGTTAAAGGAGATGTACAGTTAAAGCTTGTTTGGTTGTACATCTCCTATGGATCACAGGAGTGCAGTTTGTGATCCGTTTACAGCAGAGAGTGGGCTGAAGTCCGCTTTCTGCTGACGTCACAGAGGTCTGTCCAGGCACCGCGTCATCACGACCACGGAGTCTGGATCCACCAGGTGCCTGGACCAACACCCAGCTCAGCCTCTCCACAGCTCAACGCTCCAATGAGCGAGGAGAGGGCAGAGCAAAGAGCTGCTGACTGACAGTTCTCTGCTCGGCGAGCTGTCAGAAACGAGTGATCGGTAATGTTCGATCCCTCAGTTCTCAGTGCAGAGGAGCTGGGGGACAGATGCTGCATCCCCCTAGGTAAGTATAAATGAGGAAAAAAAGGAAACCCCCATACTTCTATTTTAATAGTTTAATTTTTATAAATTAACAAAATGAAAAGTAAATGAACAGAAAATCCAAATCAAATCAATATTTTTGGTGTGACCACCCTTGGACTTCAAAACAGCATCAATTCTACTAGGTACACTTGCACACAGTTTTTGAAGGAACTCGGCAGGTAGGTTGTTCCAAACATCCTGGAAAACTAAGCAAATATCTTCTGTGGATGTACACTGCCTCAAATGCTTCTGTCTCTTCATGTAATCCCAAACAGACTCAATTCTGAGGCCTATATACCGTTCTGTACATGTAGTATGTTTATGTACATTGAGACAATCTATGCCATCATGAGAAGGATCATAGTAAAAAGAAAGAGAAATATCAAATAGTGAAGAGAAAGGAAGAATAAAAAATGATGAAGAAGAATGCACATATGTTGGGTTGTGGGTAGATAATGTTATAACGGTGACAAAGTGACATGTTATTATGTCAATCATGCCAAGATTCCTGATCTTTTGAGGTGGAAGGGGTGTAGCTCAGCATATGTGGTCATTACAAAAACAGTGTGCTATGACTTTTTAGACATTTTAATGGGGAAGTTTAGGATCATTCCCAGTGGATTGGGTCACTGATGATTGACAGGGTGTTGCTTGGAGAACATACTATTAGTTGTCACTTCGGATTGGGTTGGAACTTTGTCTTTGCAATTTTCTTGTGTTCCTTTCATCTTTTAGGAGACCCCTTCTGTGTAGCTTGTCATCTGTTTGCATCTCCAACCCCTGACCCCTGTGTCACTGGCATGTCATATTTGGACTCCTAATTAGAGAGTCTGTAGAGGCCACTTTTTTGGCTCTTTAACCTTCCAGTGGCTGTTGCTAGCTGCAAATTCTGTCAGAGGTGTCACATACAAAAAAAAATAGTTTTATCATATTGTTTGTGTAGGTCCAAGCTAAACTTGTAAGTGCTTTTGTCATTTAAAGTGCACATTTGTTAAGTTATTTATTGTGTAGAAGTATAGCACTTAAAGCAGGACTCAAGGTAAGTATGTATGTGTGTATAATGTATGTGTTTATATATATATATATATATATATATATATATATATATATAGATATATATATAGATATATATATATATATATAGATATATAGATGAGAGAGAGAGAGAGAGCTGATACATATGGTACTGTTTTACCTTCCAAATGATTTCTAATTTTTGGTCTTGTGATTTTCATATTTCTGCCTTGCTAAATAGCTATGTTTGGAATATTATGTTAAAGCGGAGTTCCGGGCACAAAATTCAATTTCTAATAATTACTGCATTGTATTCCTTACCCTCCGCTGAGTCAGAATTGGATATTCCCATAGTTTTTTTTTTTCACTTACCTGTTTACAGAGGTTTGTATACTCACCTTTCAAAGGACTTCCTCCCTCCTGCGCCTCGGCTCTCCTCGTCACTTCCGTGCCGCAATGCGTCCTGGGAGCTCTTCCTCGGCGCTCCCATGATGCACTTTGCAGTCACATGGGCGGCCGACCACTGTTCTCATTTCTTGACTCACAGGCCTACGCCCACTGGAATCAGGAAGAAGGGAAGACATTTCCCCACAACGGACTCGGCAATCCACAACAAAGATGGCGCCGCACATCAGAAATTATATAAAGTAAGATTTTATTCTTGCAAACTCATTATTTCACCATTCTAACCAGGATTAGCGGATGTATCGATGTGTAAGGGTGATTGTTAGGGGGAGATTGAAAAAAAAAAAACGATTCTGTGCCCGGAACTCCGCTTTAAAGAATAACTGTAATTAAGGAGAGGGTATCTATTGTACGACTCGGTAGTGGATGGCCTCTCCAGAGCAGTGAAGGAAAAGAATAGTAAAACTGTAACCATTCCTTATCCCAGAGTGATTCCAGAACAGGACAAACCCATAATTCTAAATTTTAAATATATATATATATATATATATATATATATATATATATATATATATATATATATATATATATATATTAACTCTGATATTCATAACCAATTTACGCATGCCTCTAAACCAAACTCCAATTACTGAACATTGTATAGCCAGGAGGATGACCTCCATTTTCTGGTTCACCTACTGGCTCCCTCAACAGATGTGATGATGCTCACTTATTGTCTATTGGCCAGGCTGTAGACAAATAGATGACAACAGAAGTTGGAAAGTTAAAGTGAATACTGTATAGTGTTGTCACTTGCCTAGGAAGCAGAAGACAGAGTGAACAGAATGACAAATATTTTCATAAATATATATATATATACACTTGTGGCCTTAGCTGTTTGCCAAAGATTTGGTGTTCCTCCACTTTGGAATATATTTTTGTTTACAGTACTAGTTTTTCCTACTTCTGTGTTCTGTCACCGACAGCAGGTGGATATGGACCTCGGAAATGGTCCAGCACTGACAAACAAATTGACTTTGGTGTGAAATAAAGTGTAAGTAAAGGCTAATATACCTGAGATTTAAAACATTCATATCCATGCTGCATACTGTAGGAGATGAATCAAACTTTTTTACACTGGGATATTTTAAAAACACCATGCAGCAATATGACTGCTAAAGAATATAAATGTGATTGATATACACTGCATTTGTATAGTGCACTTACCTTAATGGTACACATTTACTTGCATTTACTTGCA
Source organism: Pelophylax lessonae (assembly GCF_965119305.1). NCBI lineage: Eukaryota > Metazoa > Chordata > Amphibia > Anura > Ranidae > Pelophylax > Pelophylax lessonae. The sequence continues at coordinate 196,829,052 of NC_138768.1, forward strand.
GGTACTGGTATAGTGCAACCAGTTAGCACAATATAAGTTTCATATATTTGATACTACAAGTATTAAAATGTATTACAGTTTTTTTTTTTAATATTAGTTTAGCAGCCCAACATCTTTCACATTACTTAGTAAGCACTGCAGCAATGAGTATGGCGGGGGAGGGGACACAACATTTTAAACCTCAGCTATATTTGCCTTTAGTTCTACTTAGAGTGAAGAACCTCTCTTCCAGATACTATCAGTTTGTAGGCTGCAGTAACCAACAGTGTTCGGCTGTACGGATGTACGGCTAAATAAATTGAAGTACTAGTGCTTACCAGCAGGTGCCGCTGCAGGCGATACCGGTACATGTGGTCCCCGGGTTACAAACCTCCGACTTACAAACAACTCCTACTTACAAACGGAGGGAGACAACAGGAAGTGATGAGAAATCTACCCCTAGGAAGGGAAATTCACTCCTGTAAGAGTTCTCATGGAAAAAAGTGTCTCCACTGAAGCTTTATCACCAATCCTTGTTTCCACAACTACCCAAAATTTTCAAAATCCAATTGTCACAGGGAAAGAAAGTGAGGTGAAATCTTCTGAACAGGGACAGACAGCAAAACAAATGTTACAGGGGTGTTAACCCTTCCCTATGTTTTCCAAAAAACTTAAAATATTTTTTTTGGCTGGAGCTACACTTAAATAATGTACCTTTTCCGACTTGCAAAAAAATTCAACCTAAGATCAAACCTACAGACCCTATCTTGTTTGTTACCCGGGGACCGCCTATAATTGCATCTCCTAGTGCCAGTAAGAGGAGAAGTTCCCACCTGTTTAAGTATCTGAGGAGTCAGAATCAGAGGATTTCTTTTTTAGTTTGTGTTCCTTTGAAATATATTTATTGTAACTCTTTAATAGATAATAAAAAGATCACTAGCTAGAGGGTGTTAAAGTTGATTCAGAGTTTTACATGGAAGATATTTTTAAAGTATGGTGTTCTTTTATGTCTAGGCCAGAGTAATATTGTATCCATTTTATTCAAATTTGCAGGTTTAATATTGTATTTATGTTCTCATTTCAGGTTTTTAGAATTGAGGTACTTGTGAATGGAAGAAAACATTTTGTGGAGAAGAGGTACAGTGAATTCCATGCACTCCATAAAAAGGTAATGCTTGCTAAGAGATATTTCATGTTTTATTCTTACATGTTCAGGCCCCTTTCACATGGCCCGCTAGCTGCATTCTCTGGATTTTAGTGGCAAATTCTATCAGTTGGAATGACCAGGGCATGCAAATAGCAGTGACTGCTCAGCCTAAATAAACCAATGACTGGCTGACACTGTTGGCATGTAGCTGCACACCAAAGATTTACCTGCGAATATCCCAGCCTGCACGCAATCAGCTGCACCCAGACTTGAACATCCGCAGGTAAATGTTTGGTGTGCAGCTACAGTGGGGCTTCCTCAGTAGGATAAATACTACTTACTAAAGAGGTCCCGTATTGGACGCAACACATATAGGGATGATCCCAACACTGATGACGTCATCATGCTTCTTAATCTACATTTTTGTGTACATTTTTTTTTTTTTTGGCTTTTAATTAAAGTGATTGTAAAGTCTTATTTAAAAAAAAAAAAATAACAAACATGTTATACTTACCTTCTCTGTGCAGTTTGTTTTGCACAGAGTGGCCCGGATCCTCCTCTTCTCGGGTCCCTCTTCTGTGTTCCTGGCCCCTCCCTCGTGTTGAGTGCTATTTGCTGTGGGGACACCCGAGCCAACTCACAGCTCCCTGTGTCCATTCAGACACGGAGCCGCAATCCCTACCCCCCCCGCCCCCTCTCTTTCCTGATTGGCTGACTGACTTTGACAGCAGCGGGAGCCAATCGTGCCGCACTGCTGTCTCAGCCAATGAGAAGGGGAGTCCCGGGCAGCTGGGACACTCCTGCAACATCGATGATAGATAAAGATGGGCTCAGGTAAGTATTAGGGGGGCTGCTGCACAGAGAATGCATTAAGATAAACAAAAACCTTCTGCCTTTACATTCCCTTTAAGTAAATACAAGAAGCACTATATAGTTTCTTCTTCTTTTCTGTGGCAGTTAAACATATGGTGATATAAATCAGGGGTGGCAAACTCCATTTAATCGAGAGACGAATCAGCAATATGATTGCCCTCAAAAGGGCCGGTTGTATCTGTAAGACTAGATGTTCAGAGCATAACCTACCCTTACATAAGATGTCAGGAGCCTCTCCACCATCAGAAGTTGAATCCCCCACTCTCCCTTAAATTACAGTGCACCACCTTTACCTTGTGCTGCTGCTGGGAAAAAGCTGGAGGCATTGCTGGAAAGCACAGGGTCAGAAGGAGGTCTGGAGCAGGAGAGGTGCGAGGGCCACATGAAATGGCCTGGAGGGCTGGATTCGGCCCGCGGGCCTTGTGTTTGACACATGTGATATAAATGGTACTGATGTCTGGATAATCCAGCTTACTGGAGTGTGGCCACGTGTTGATTACCCCTTAAAGGGGAAATGCTGATCTCATATTGAGGGGTCATATTTTGGCTGTGAGTGTGTTATACTGCACAAGATTGAAGAGTCAGTATTGAGCACAAACTCTATTCACCTTGGAAGGGAATTTCATCACTAATGAACTTTAATAAATTGCTTTACAGGTTTGGAGTTGAACTTATGTCACATGTCACTTGCAATCTTTAAATATTTTATTTGTTAAATTATTATTCTGACGTTTTTGCAGTGAAATATCTGTTACAATATTTATAACAAAGTCATCATAGTTACAGCACATATTTTTGTTTTTTTATTTGCGATTTGTTTTTTTTACTTTCACACATTAGATTACATAATGGGGGGTTAGCACTGCACTTTTATTAATCTCCCAGCTGAAAGAATCTGCCACTGGAATCCAAAGAATGCAGCTAACCGGCCGCATAAATAAGGCCTAACTGTGCCAAAGTTATCCTTAAATTTGTGCTGGATGAATCACTGATGCAATGTTTAGTAAACAAGAAAGCTAAATTTCGCGGTTTTTGGTCAAATCAGTGAGACTACACAGCTTTCAGTAAGGAGTTTGGGCTCTTTTCTGCATCTTTAGAATGCCTATAGACATTTGAAAATGAATGGGAATTATGTTTAAACCATACCAGATGCCCCTAGGTATGCCTTCTCTGGGAAGAATGCAAGGGTTTTCTCCCATTAAACAATCCAACACCTCACCATTGTTCTCATAGTGTCACAATTGCCCAGTGTCACATTAGCCCTTAAATTGTCAAGATTACTTGCTTGTTAGCAAATTGTCTGAATTGCCAGTTTGTTGCCCCATATAGTCAAAATTGCCCATTTGTCCACATAGTATCCTGCTTGTACATTTGTTACTTACGTCTTGTCACAGTTGGCTGTTTTCTGACTCGTAGTGCAATGTTTGCATGTTTTCTGTCTGCATATTGTAACAGCTGACTGCTGCCTGCTGTAGATCATTGCCTATTTGTGGCCTATGTTGTCAGGATATCCATTTTTGCTTATGTGTATAAAGTTATAGCCTTTTAGAGAATCACGGTAACCACTTAAAGCAGTTGTATACCGCTGAACTTTTTTTTTTCACCCTGCAAGGTAAAGTCATAATGCATTGCATACTAGCACATTATGTTAAACTTGCCTCAAAACAAAGTCCTCCCACGACAAGAAGTCAGTGCTACAGGCGCTCCCACCTTCACCCGTCTTGCTTCCGGGTTGACTGGCCAGAGCTGCGATGATGTCACTCCTGCGCATGCACACGGGAGCAACTGTTCACGGCACAGGGTTCTGAAGGAACGACACAGGTGGGCGTTCCTTCCGAGCATGTGCCAGTGATGTTACTGGCTGCATGTAATGTAAATATCGCCTAAACTGTATTTACTCTACCTATGGGTACGTTTTATTATAGGCTTACCTATAGGTAAAAGGCAGCAAAGCAAGTTTAAATCCACTTTTACTGCTACAGGGCGGCACCTGCACACCAGATCATGTGTATATATACGTGATCCGAAACCTCCGGATAGGGGGCCTGCACGATTATACACAGTGCGAGTCAATCAGTGGGTGCACAGTACCTGATGTCCTCCTGCACCCACTGATCGCCAGGCAGAGTGACAGAACTCGATCTGCCTATGTAAACAAGGCAGATCGCCGTTTTGACAGGAGGGAAGGGATGGAGCTTGTGTTCCTGCAAAGCAGGAACTAAATCCTGTCTCTTCCCCCTGAGTAAAAACACCTCACACAGTATATTAAAACACTGGCTAGGCACACAATTAACCCTTTGATCACCTCTGAGAAGCTATCCCCAGCCAGTGTCATTAGTACACTGACAGTGCATATTTTGAGCACTGATCACTGTATTAGTGTCACTGGTCCCCAAAAACTGTCAGAATGTCTGCCGCAGTATCGCAGTCACACTGGAAGTCGTTGATTGTCGCTGTTACTAGTAAAAATGTCCCATTGTTTGTAGACACTATAACTTTTGTACAAACCAAAAAATATACACCTATTGGGAATTTTTTTTTTTACCAAAAACATGTAGCAGAATGCATATTAGCCTAAATTTATGAAGAAATTCGATTTTTTTTTTTTTTTTTCAATTTACTAGCAGATAGTAAAAAATATTAATTTTTTTCAGAGGTGTCAGGCTTTTTGTGTTTATAGCACAAAAATAAAAAACGCAGAGGTGATCCAAATATCACCAAAATAAAGCTCTATTTGTGGGAAAAAGGGAAATAAATTTTATTTGGGTACAGCGTTGCATGACCATGCAATTATCAGTTAAAGTAACTCAGTGCCGTATTGCAAAAAATGGCCTGGTCATGAAGGGGGGTAAATCTTCTGGAGGTCAAGTGGTTAAAGCATTAGTTCACCTTTATAAAAAAGGCATATGCAGGTAAGGGATGTCTGTAGATAAAAACATACTGTGCAGCTTCAACTAAAGTTGAATAATACCCTTGCTATAGGTGTAGGTCATTTACATACAGTACCTCCTGAAGCCTGATTGGAATACTCCCAGGGCTTTGCTAGGATGTTGCTAAGTGAGGCCTAGATATTACTACTCACCTCCACCATCACATTAGTGATCTTTTTCTTTGTTTCAAACCCCTTCACATGCTCTTTCTCTCGCTTGATGCAGTAGCTCTAAGTTCAGTGTTTGAGAGCTCACTCCTGGAGGAGGTTAGCAGTAACAACTAGGCCTTACTTAGCATGGTCCTAGGAGTGTTTCAGTCAGGCTTCAGAAGGTATGTAAATGGCCTACACCCATAGCTAAAAAACTGCCTATGCAACTGTTACTGTTCACCATCGCTTTCTCAGATTCAACCCCCTCACAAAAGCTTTCTCTCTACTCAAGCAGTAGCGCTGAACTCAGCGTTGGGGTGAAGGTGAACAGTAAGAGCTGGCCCTCTCATAGCAACTTCCTTAGCAACATCCAGGCAGGTTTAATGAGGTACATAAATGACCTACACCCATATGAAGGGCATTATTTAACTTCGATCAAAGCTGCACAGTTTGTTTTTATCTACAGACCCCATATCTGTATGGCCAGTTTTTTGGTTAATGTGAACTAACTCTTTAAGGGTAGATTAGGACGTGTCTCTAAATGGGACGCCTCCTCACCGCCTATTTTAACCCTGTTTTTGCCAAAAACGTGTGCGGGGCGTCTGTGGCTCTTCGCCATTTGCTGACAGGTTGAGAAGTTTTATTCCACGGGTGCAAAGCACGGTGATTGTGGCATGTAACACCGCTGTCCACTGCTATTTGCACCTTCAGGATGTCGGTGGTTGGGGGGAACAGTAAAAACGCAACTCAACATTGCAGTTCTACCTCCCGCCAACCACAGGTCTAGACAAGGCCTTAAAGTAGGAATAAACCAAATGTACCTGGGTTCAGTTCAGGGGAGGTTTTGCACACATGACTAAAGTTCCCTTGCTGAATCTGAACCCTATTGAGGTCGATAGGATCTGAATGTTAAAAACAGTAAAGCCCATTTTCTGAGCTAATTTGCTAGGGATTGACCAACAAATGGCATGGGAGCTAGGAGCTGGGCATTACCCTGTACGTCATGTACTAAAGCAAAAAAAAATATTTTTAGATTTCTGTTTTCAAGGGGCAGCAATTTTAGTAATGGTAAAGTGAAACATTAAACATGTAAAATTCCTTTGAAGTGCAATTCCAGTCAAAACCTAAGCTAAAATCTACTCCCACCCCCATTCTAGGCCTTTTCTATCCACTCTTTAGAAAGAGGTCTATACTTACCTATTCTAAAGTTGCTCCGGTCCAGTCACATGATCTCTCCAGCACCCGCTTCAGTGTAGAGTAGAGCACATCGACAACAGCTGCAGAGCTTGGACAATGACATCACCTATAGGCTTGCATCTGTTGTCGGCTGTCCCTCCTCTACACTAAAGCCAACGCTGGTAACCAATCATGTGATCAGATCGACTTCAGAATAGGTAAGTATAGACCGATTTCCTTTTACAGGGTACAGAGAATAGACTTAGACTAGTGGTGGGAGTAGATTTTAACTTAGTTTGGTTTTGACTGCAATTACACTTTAAAGTGGTTATAAAGGCAGAAGGTTATTTACCTGAATGCATTCTATGCCACTCCGTTACACTTACCTGCTCCTTATCTCCATCCAGTGATGTGCATCAGAGCAGCTGCTCTCTTTGGTCTCTCTCTCTCTCCTCATTTGCTCACACAGAAGGGGGAGCCATTGGCTCCTGCTGTCATCAATCACAGCCAGTAAGCCAATAAGCAGGGCTGAGCCGTGCTCTGTGAGTGAATGGACAATCTTCATTCATAAGAGCGCAGCTCAGGAGTGAGCCTGCTCGAGTGTCCCCCCATAGCAAGAGGATTGCTTTTGGAGACACCTGACAGGAAGGAGGAGCCAGGACCACAGATGGGGGACCCAAAAATAAGAGGATCGGGGCTGCTCTGTGCAAAACCGTTGCACAAAGCATGTAAGTATAGCATGTTTGTTATTTAAAAAAAAAAAAAATAAAATACAGTACAGCCCTTAGATAGAAGCACTTAAACCTCTTCACGCCGGCTCCTCCCGCCACTTTAAGAGGTTTAAGATCTTGGGAGGCGGAGAGTGGCTTAAGATAATTTGACTGCCGTGATAGGCGGTCACGTGGTCCAAAAACTCCTGATCGCATGCAGCGATCGAGAGCTTTTAGTTAGGGTTCCTTCACACGGCCTTTCTGCCCGGTGGACTCAATTTTGCTCAGTGGGGATCGATCTGCCGATCCCCGCTGAGCAGGTGGATGACAGGTGAGTCTCTGCTTACTTTGCAGAGACAGACCTGTCGGACACCTGCTTTCATCTATGGGAGATCAGATGATAACAGACCGCCTGTCCGTTTTCACCTGACCCGATCCTCCAAACGGATGTAAAATGGGGTTTCCATCTGTCTGGATTTCACGGACCACATCGGATTGAACAGCAGCGGGTGTCAGCGTACATGTCACCGCTGACATCCGCTGCTCCATAGTGGTACATGGAGCATCTGATCACGTCTGCCTGAAGAACTGACAGGCGGACCTGATTGGAAAGCCCGTGTGAAAAAGGGTCCTTAGACGGCGGTCACTGGCGGGGGCGCACACGCCCTTGACGTCAATTCAAACAAATATGCGGCCTTTTAGCGCTAAGGCCCAGGCACTGAGAGGCTGCATATTTGCGTGCAGCCAGCGCCAAGATGTTAAATAACATCCCTGAATGATGCCTTGACCCAGAAGTGGCATCTGTGTATATCTGTATGTTATATACAACCTGCTACAGCATCACCTTGACATTTTTACATTTACAAAGAAAAATGCTGAGCCCGCATGTATATGTGGTGTCAGAGGTGGGCCACCTTCTGCACAAACAGTGTTTGTGCTTGGGTTGCACTCCCAGCATGGAGCTCAAGTCGTTGATGACGGCTCCGGATCTCCTAATTATTGGAAGGTAACTGGGTGGGCTCCCGATCACATGAATGCTGTGATTGACTATTACAGTGATCACTCAATAAAACCTGCCCCTGTATGTTCTCCTGAATGGAGAAAAAGGTATGTAAAAAGTCTTTACCTCCGTTTGCAGGTGGAAGTATGTTTTTGGGTTCTGCGGAGGAGTCACCGTACTTGGAGGTCATGCACACAAACGCAGGAAGTCTTTTCTGAGCGAAACGTGGAGACTTCAATATTCAAATACAAGTTGCGTGGTAGTCACTAACTTAAAGTATTTAGGTGTTTTCCTTGATACTCATTCTTAGTCGCAGACTCGCTAAAGATTTAAAGCCAGAGGTCACCTAACAGCCAGACAGCTGTCATTTTCCTAGGGATGTCAGCACCCCCATATTTCTGTTCTAATAGTCATTTTTAAGAATGCCTAGTGGTAATACAGCATAGATATTAATGTTAGAAATATTTATTACACAAAAGGGGCAATCACCTGATCTCAATGTGAAAAAGCAATGCATTGGCGGAGATTTAGTAAAGCTGGCGCACTGGTTAATCTGGAGCAGCTGTGCATAGTGACCAATAGGCTTCTAACTTCAGCTTGCTCAATTAGGCTTTAAAATAAAACCTAGAAGCTGATTGGTTACTATGCATAGCTGCTCCAGATTCTGAGTGCACCAGTTTTAACAAATCTCCCCCATGGTGTCCTAGATAGACATGTTTATTTGCAACAGAATTACTGATTTGGTATATGTTTAATTCTTTGATCATCTTTGATATATTGATAAAGAAAATAGTGCGAGAAATGAGACTGATCTTAAAAAATAAATCTTGAAGAATTGTATTCCCTAGCGTAGACACCATTGTTCATTAGTCACAGAGAATTGTCCGTGGAGCATTTATCTTGTGGCCTCATGGTACTCGGGACACCTGTATTGTTTCAGGTTTGTCGCTTTTCATCCAATGCAATTCATCACTCACCCACATGGCCTGTCAGCAGCTTCAGCAGCTGTGATGATGACCCTTTGATGGCTTGACACTTTTATAAAGTGAAGGGAAGGGGATAAGAATGTTTTGCCTTGACATCGATAACCGAAAAAGACCTTCGTGTGTAAAAAAACATGCAGGAGCTTGATGTGATGTGAACTTGTCACACAGCTTAAGCTTTGGATACAGATGAGAGTTAAAGTGGGTAACTCCTTCACACTTGTCACTGATAGGCTTGTCTGGGATGGCATTAACATAGTAGAATTATTGGTCCACTCTGATACACTATCATATCATATACTGCGGACAACTACAACATGGCACTTGAAGTGTATACAATGTTTGTAATTTCACTGACAAATCACATGAATTTGTGGCACATCTGTGAAGTGTAATGTAAGTACTTTGATGGTATTGTCAAACGGTGTGTGATATAAATATTCATAGCAAAAGACCCGAATAGACCGATATCAAGGGAAGGAAAAAAGGACTGTGTACCTTACTTAAATATCCTGCAGTTATTGCCTATTCATTGCAGTAAGTTTTTTTTTTTTTTTTTTTTTAAAGTCCGAGGCCTGTGTAATGCTGGCCATACAGTCCGAGGCCTGTGTAATGCTGGCCATACAGTCCGAGGCCTGTGTAATGCTGGCCATACAGTCCGAGGCCTGTGTAATGCTGGCCATACAGTCCGAGGCCTGTGTAATGCTGGCCATACAGTCCGAGGCCTGTGTAATGCTGGCCATACAGTCCGAGGCCTGTGGAATGCTGGCCATACAGTCCGAGGCCTGTGTAATGCTGGCCATACAGTCCGAGGCCTGTGTAATGCTGGCCATACAGTCCGAGGCCTGTGTAAAGCTGGCCATACAGTCCGAGGCCTGTGTAATGCTGGCCATACAGTCCGAGGCCGGTGTAATGCTGGCCATACAGTCCGAGGCCTGTGTAATGCTGGCCATACAGTCCGAGGCCTGTGTAATGCTGGCCATACAGTCCGAGGCCTGTGTAATGCTAGCCATACAGTCCGAGGCTTGTGTAATGCTGGCCATACAGTCCGAGGCCTGTGTAATGCTGGCCATACAGTCCGAGGCCTGTGTAATGCTGGCCATACAGTCCGAGGCCTGTGTAAAGCTAGCCATACAGTCCGAGGCTTGTGTAATGCTGGCCATACAGTCCGAGGCCTGTGTAAAGCTAGCCATACAGTCCGAGGCCTGTGTAAAGCTAGCCATACATGGATCAAAATTCGAACCATTCTGCCAGAACAGTTGAGTTTAGATCCATGTAAGGGGACAGTGGCTGTACAGAAGTTGAGCTACCGACCCCCTTTACTTTTTTCAATTTTGTTATGTTGCAGCCTGATACTACAGTTGCTTAAATTCATTTTTTTCTTATGGATCTACACTCAGTTACTCCATAATGACAAAGTGAAAACAGAATTTTAGAAATGTTAGTACATTTAATAAAAAGAAAAACTGAATCATCACATGTACTTAAAGCGGAGCTCCACCCAAAAGGGGAAGCTCCGCTTTAAGCACTCCTCACCCCCCACATTTGGCATGTCATTTTTTTGTGGGGGGGGGGGAGAGCAAGTAGACTTCGTCCTCCCCCTCCCTGCAGTCTTCTGGGTTATGTGTCCGGTTGTCACAGCGTCCAGAAGACTGCCGGACCATTCAGCAGACACAGTGCGCACCCGGCTGTGGAGCCGCAAGCTGTCACAGCCGGGTGCCCACAGTTGGAAATGTCAGTGCCAGGTAGAAAAGAGACGGTTCAGGTGACCACATCGCTGGATCCTGGGACAGGTGAGTACGTTTGTTAAAAGTCTGCAGATACACTTTTTGTAGCTGCTGACTTTTAATAAAAAAAAAAAGACTGGAGCTCTGCTTTAAGTATTCAGGACCTCTGCAACAACACTTGAAATTTATCTCTGGTGCCTCCCATTTCTCCTGATCGTTGCTGAGATGTTTCTACACCTTGATTGGAGTCCACTTGTGAAAAATAAATTGATTGCATTTGATCTGAAAAAGCACACACCTTTCTATAAAGGCCTCTCAGCTCTATCGATTGACTTCTGGTACAACCAGCCTATTTTATAAACGCCATTTGATCAGTGTATTCTGATGGCGGAGAAGTCTCCCTGCTATCAGAACACAATAGCTTAGTGGGAGTGATTTCTCCATTCACCTCAAATGTGTCGAAGAGGGGAATTGGGTCAGTGTTCTTTTTTCATTCACATCACTGGTTGAATAACAAAAAAAAATGGAATCCTCTATGGGCTGCTTTAGTGTAAAGGAGACACTGGACTGGTTTTGTTTTAGATTGGAATATACAGTGCCTTGCAAAAGTATTTGGCCCCCTTGAACTTTTTGACCTTTTGCCACATTTCAGGCTTCAAACATAAAGATATAAAACTGTAATTTTTTGTGAAGAATCAACAACAAGTGGGACACAATCATGAAGTAGAACAAAATGTATTGGATATTTCAAACTTTTTTAACAAATAAACAACTGAAAAATTGGGCGTGCAAAATTATTCAGCCCCCTTAAGTTAATACTTTGTAGTGCCACATTTTGCTGCGATTACAGCTGTAAGTCGCTTGGGGTATGTCTCTATCAGTTTTGCACATCGAGAGACTGAAATTTTTGCCCATTCCTCCTTGCAAAACAGCTCGAGCTCAGTGAGGTTGGATGAAGAGCGTTTGTGAACAGCAGTTTTCAGTTCTTTCCACAGATTCTCGATTGGATTCAGGTCTGGACTTTGACTTGGCCATTCTAACACCTGGATATGTTTATTTGTGAACCATTCCATTGTAGATTTTGCTTTATGTTTTGGATCATTGTCTTGTTGGAAGACAAATCTCCGTCCCAGTCTCAGGTCTTTTGCAGACTCCATCAGATTTTCTTCCAGAAAGGTCCTGTTTTTTGCTCCATCCATATTCTCATCAATTTTAACCATCTTCCCTGTCCCTGCTGAAGAAAAGCAGTCCCAAACCATGATGCTGCCACCACCATGTTTGACAGTGGGAATGGTGTGTTCAGGGTGATGAGCTTTGTTGCTTTTACGCCAAACATAACGTTTTGCATTGTTGCCAAAAAGTTTGATTTTTGTTTCATCTGACCAGAGCACCTTCTTCCACATGTTTGGTGTGTCTCCCAGGTGGCTTGTGGCAAACCTTAAATGACACTTTTTATGGATATCTTTAAGAAATGGCTTTCTTCTTGCCACTCTTCCATAAAGGCCAGATTTGTGCAGTATACGACTGATTGTTGTCCTATAGACAGAGTCTCCCACCTCAGCTGTAGATCTCTGCAGTTCATCCAGAGGGATCATGGGCCTCTTGGCTGCATCTCTGATCAGTCTTCTCCTTGTATGAGCTGAAAGTTTAGAGGGACGGCCAGGTCTTCGTAGATTTGCAGTGGTCTGATACTTCTTCCATGTCAATATTATCGCTTGCACAGCGCTCCTTGGGATGTTTAAAGCTTGGGAAATCTTTTTGTATCCAAATCTGGCTTTAAACTTCTCCACAACAGTATCTCGGAACTGCCTGGTGTGTTCCTTGTTCTTCATGATGCTCTCTGCGCTTTAAACGGACCTCTGAGACTATCACAGTGCAGATGCATTTATACGGAGACTTGATTACACACAGGTGGATTCTATTTATCATCATTAGTCATTTAGGTCAACATTGGATCATTCAAAGATCCTCACTGACCTTCTGGAGAGAGTTTGCTGCACTGAAAGTAAAGGGGCTGAATAATTTTGCACGCCCAATTTTTCAGTTTTTTATTTGTTAACAAAGTTTGAAATATCCAATAAATTTAGTTCCACTTCATGATTTTGTCCCACTTGTTGTTGATTCTTTACAAAAAATGACAGTTTTATATCTTTATGTTTGAAGCCTGAAATGTGGCAAAAGGTCGAAAATTTCAAGGGGGCTGAATACTTTCGCAAGGCACTGTACCACTCATTAAATGGAATGTTGTTTATACATATTTTTATTCTTCCTTCAGCTAAAGAAATCTATTAAAACACCAGAGATACCATCAAAACATGTTCGAAACTGGATCCCTAAGGTGCTGGAGCAGAGGCGACAAGGACTGGAGTTGTATTTACAGGTAAGAGGATGTCTTATGCCAGCCACACAATAATAGGAACCATGTGTAAATCATGTTCATAAAAGAATCATATCTTTCAGAAATGGATTAAGTAAATAATTTGGTGCTCCACCATCACCTGCTGATGCTTTCAAATTCTGCCAAACGAATCTTTAGGTTTGTGATATTAGGCAATCCATTTCAAGCATTTAAATATACTAAATTATAAGTACAATTGATTGTGTATTGTCACATGTATTGTGACCTTAAGGTGACTCATATCAGTGAGATTTTCCACGGATATGTTATATTAGATCAGCAAAATTTACCAATCACTGTGTAGCGGGCCTAATATGAACAAACCTTTCAGTAAATATCCAGTCTGGTGGCTCTCACACTGCATAGTTCTTGGTAAATTTTGTTGATCTAAAAGGCGAAATCTAAGTAAAATCTAACTGTGTGTGGCCAAAAGACATATCAACAAACTGCAACATCTGCCTTTTGGAATCCCGCACTGCAAGCCCCTCACAGCCCACAGTTACACTGGGTATTCATTCTCCCATATATTCAAAGATGTAGACCGCATTTCTTCACAGGATGCACTTAGGTCCTCATTCATACACTGTTTAGCCATTCATAAGTATGCCTATTGTCTGTAATGTGTGGTTCTATGCAACAGAAAGATCTGCTTGATGTAAATTGGATATTTGTAAGGCAAAAACAGATGACTGGTGACACAAACAACACTTATTCAATATATTTCAATAGAAAAACAAGCGAGTACTCAGAGGCAAGAGCGACTAGCACAAAAGGGTGACAAACCAACCTTATAGTAAAAATAAACTAAAAAAAGTGCAGCACTTCAATATAAAGTGCATCAAACCATGATGAATCATACATAAATTAATAAAGGGCATCAAATTATGATGATTTAACACATAAAATCTCAATAAGTAAGCATAAACATTAAAGTGCATCAATATATAATAAACAGAATATGACGCATACAGGAATCTTATTATGTGCAAAGAGAACAACAAAGTGCTTGTAATCTTAACCAAAAGTCCAATGCAAGTGCCATAAATTATTAAGGAATCCACTTAGGAATTTAAGTGATGTTGACTCCCAGTGTTGCAAATCATTCACTGTGCAACTAAAGTGCTGTGGTCCTTCACCCTTATGCACTCACTTTGGCAACAGTTTGCTCAGAACTTTATTAATTTTTTGAAAACTATACTGAAAGTAGGGAGTTTTCATTACTTGTTCTTCCACACCATTATGCTCTATAAATGTATTTGATTTTGTGCAATTATACTATTTCTTTCCAGTACTTCTGCTGATTGGCTGCCTTGGCATCCTCTTTGCAGAGGAGGGGCAGCATTGTTCCTCTGCTGTGCAAACTAACGGGGTGAGAACAGTAGAAATGGTAAACTATAGTACAGCCCAATGCATCTTGGTAGTTTAGCCTGACCCCTTCAATTCTGGCTGTGTACAGGTGCACTCAAACACCATAAACATCTGTTCTGCAGTGACTTGCACTTCTTAGATGCTATTAAATCCCTTTTAAAGGTAAGGTGTAACATTTTTTAGATCAAGCCAAATTTAATCTGGACAGTAGCATATGCTAAGGTTCTTTTAATGAGGGTTTAGATGGCATTTAAAGTGGATCTAAACTTCAAAAGATTTGCTATCTTATAGAGAACATCTAGAAATGATACTTAGCCTAAACAGTACTCGTAGGAATGTATTCTTTGGCTATAATAACTCCTGGAAAATAGTGCACTTCCAGTGCCTTTACACTCCTGTGCTCTATAGCTGTATATCTGCAGTGTGTGATAAAACTATAGAAATTGCATGGACAAGACAACCAGTTTACACAATGTCAGAGGCACCATCATCCCTTAATAAAGAACTGAAAGCAAATGGGGGAAATATGGGACTTTTTAGGTGCATGGAAACATAAATACACAGAGCAATATTTAGTATAAAAATTATACTATTGGCAAAATAAACAGAAAGTAATCAAAATAAACACACAAACATTGGTATATCCACATAATTGGTTTACTATACATGTGTGACAATAAAGGCTACGTCCATCTATCGAAAAATGGTCTGCTAAATTGGATTCCTACTTCTAAATGATGACGAGGCAATGGAAATATTAAAATCATTGCGGTTCTATACTCTTCTCTGTGGAAGATCTGGCTGTTAGGTTCTTGGCCCCACTTGGTGGGTGCACGTTGGCGGTCCTGGACAGACACGCCTCATATTTTTTAATAATGCCTTGCCTCTTCACCACACATTTTCCTGAAGAAGCCTGAATAGGCGAAACATGTTAAATAACATGCGTGCCGAATTGTATTATATGACTGTACAGTATGCTTTTAATCAAAATTTTTGTAATTTAAATAACATTTTGTAACACATTTTTATACTAAATACGTCTCTGGGTATTTGTGCCCATGCACCTGAAAAGCCCCATATTTCCCCTATTTTCTTTTAGTTCTACGGTGCGAGATGTCTACACTGTGCCTGCCTTGATTGCTATCTTGTAAGCTTTAGAGTGAGATTTGGCAGTGATATCATATCAGAACCACTGCCTTTGCTAGTCTCATGAGTTTGGCAATTGGATCGTAAGGCGCGCTGCCTCTGACTGCTAGTCTCAGAAAACTTGGAGAGAGTTTGGACTGTGGGGGAGATTTACTAAAATGGGCAAGTGCAAACTCTGCAAAGAAAGCAACGAGCTTCCCTTTTTTTTTTTTTTTTTTTTGTTAAAGCTTAATTAAACAAGCTGGAGTTGGAGGAAGATTGGCTACCATGCACAACTGCACCAGATTTTGCACTCTCCAGTTATAGTAAACCAACCCCTATGTCACTATTTTGCTACTCGCTCTTCTTGCTGGAGAGTAAGCTGTGCCTGAGGATCTGCAGTGCCAGGATCTTTCTGCCATTCAACCATTCTATAGGTCTGCATTCTCAACCTTTCCTGCTGCTTGTTATCAGATCACCAGTCTCCAAGGAGGAGGTCTGAAATGAGAAGGTATAGTCCTGCTTTTCTACCAAGATGTTTTCCAAACAGAGATTCAGTGTAAAATAGTAATGTGGACAATATCTGCTTCAGGGAGACACCACAGGCAATACTGGTGACATGTCCTTTGCCTACCTTTTTTGGGAACCGTTTCCTTGTCATCTTTTGGACTGAAATATTACTTCTAAGTTATAAAGTTAATTATTTTTTAAAATCCCATATTACAGAGAGCTGGCTAGGAGTGTAAATAATGTGTTAAAATAAATTCTACAAACATTTCAAATGCACAGTAGCACTACGGTGTGGGCACAGGCTCCCTTTTCATTGCTTTTTCACTATCTGTCCTTGATAAATTTGAAAAATTGCTTGATCTAGTTTTTCTTGCAATTATCTGTATTGATTTCCTTTGTAATGCTGTTTAAATAGAAAAATATAAGACAAAATAGGAATAGCTTGTCCCTGTGGAGCCACATTTGGTTTTTCTGTGATAATGGAGGCTAAAAGCACATAACAGAGGGGAAGAGGAAACATTGAAGCTGAAGTCTTTCTGTATAGTATCTGATCCCAGCAGAAAATACCAGCCCTTTCAGGGTTCTTATTAAAAACTTTGAACGTTGTCTTAAATAATATTAATGGCCCTGCTTGTAAGTACTTAACAGTCCTTTTCCCATACAAGTGAATGTATTGATTGATTTGGGCTCAGTGCAGCGGTTCAGATTATACGGCTGATTCTATTGGAGCCTTAACTTCTCTTGTTAAGTGTACAGCCTATCTTTAAATGAATCAAGATGATGATGTAGATTAGAGAGAGCAGAAGACCATCCATCTCTTTTTGATCAGTTAATAACTTGAATCCATCATTGTGTATATCAGCAGGACAGAGGTTATAGGATGAATTCACGTCTCTTGGTACCTCGAGAAACCCACCGTTGACTTCAGATTAGATAGTGCCTTAAAATAAAAAAAACACGCATTCTGTCCTACCAGTGCCAACAATAGATGTTTCTTATGCTACAAATGAGTTGTCTGCTCAGCTTAGTCATTGAATGGGACAGTTAAACTATTGAAACTGATCTGAAAAGTATGTCTAATTTTGTCCTTTACTATATTTGTGTGCTACACATATTCATCTTTACACCTGGAATTCTGTCTGGTAAAGAATGTGGCAGTGGTGGGTAATTGCTTATTGCTGTCCTTTTTTCTGCACCTAGTGGTTTTGTTCGCATGTAAGCTACTTTATGGACACATTGGCTTCCGCATTTTTTAGCCCACCCTGATTTCATCTTTAAAGTAATCCTAAACCTTAACATCCTCTTACTACCCCCACACTATTACCTTTGGTGTCCTGTGATCTAATCTAACAGGCAAAGTTGTGTTTTCATTCCTTACCCACTTCCAGCATCTGAACACAACCTTCGAAGCAGGAAGCTTGGTCCCTGTCAAATAGGTGATGGTCAGAAAAAACAGCCAATCAACGGCTCTGCCTGCACAAATAGTGGCCTATCATATGCCGTGTTTAAGTGGCAGCAATAGAGGGGAGCCTAAAACAACTGATAGCATAGTGCAAAGCTTTGCCTGTCATAAAAAAAAAAAAAATTGTAAAGCTAATGCCTGAATTGATGATAAATCGTGACACCACATCCCAATTACAACTTGTTTAAAAATGTTAAGCTAGTCACTCTTAAAAATATTAGATGGTACAATTAAGCATATGCATTCTTATTTGGGTAGATCCTTTAGCATCCAGTAAATAGCATAAACATTCTGTAATACTAAATGCAATTAACCTGTGCCGTACACTGTGCTACACCCGCAGTGCAATCAAACCACACCACATCAGTGTGAAAAGGGCAATAGAGTACCATGGCAAAAGCATGCCAGGGGAGAATAAATTACAGTGCACCAGATGCTTGAAGACCAAACCTAAAAAGGAAAAGGTCTTTTATAAGGCACTTATTGTGGCAATACTTCACTATAATAAACCATTCACCCCCAAAATAGTACATAAGTACTTAACCATGAAATATTGTGATATGTTAATCCAGTGCTTAGTGGCTATCTACTTTTATGAAGACTAAGGTATGCCAATGTAAGAGTCAAATACTGTATATGAAATCAGACAGTTGCTGCTGCACTGAGGTGTGAAATCGCACAAATTACATTTATAGCCAAAGCAGTATGTGTCGCAAGAGCAGGTCAATATAAGATATACGTGTCCCCAGCAAAACACGGGGTATTGTTAGATTATAGGTAGCTCCTTGAGGGCAGGGACTGATGTGAATGTGCAATGTATATGTAAAGTGCTGCGTAAATTGACAGCGCTATATAAGAACCTGAAATAATAATAATAATAGGTAAACAATGGAGGTTGGTGGTTTTAGCCCACGCTAAAACTCTACATGAACCAATATACTGTTTACTGCAAAAATAATCAATACAAATCATATGTTGTGCAATAATGCAATTCACTAAAAATCTAGTGCATAATATTTCAAGAATACAATAAACCAAAATAAAAAAAATCTTATTATACGAGTTCAACAAAGTCTCTAAAAATGTGAACAATCCAGTGAAAATAAATAGGGGACAAAAAAAACTTTCCTCAAATAACTGTAGAAGATGTGTGCGAGTAGAAACACCTCCACCGCTGTGAACCCCTTTTGAGTATGCTCTCACCTCAGTCTATTGACGCTCTCAACAAAGGTCAAAATACCCTCCTGTATGAGCAGTTAGATCTGTGCACCCTCTGCCTGCTCATCCGGCGCAAAAAAAAAAAAAAAAACAATAGAAACTGGTTTAGTGCTCATTGCTATTTTTTATATATGAAATAAAAAAAAATAAAATATCACTAACTGTTAAAATAAGGTAAGATTGCATACTGTATATCACTTTAAAATTTACTTATCTAGTGCTTTTAAGGCGGATGTCTGTGGCTGGTAAATCTCAATACAGCTCCAGCAGCCGACAGCACTCCCTCCCATTCAGCTCTGTGTGGTGACACTGTGTTGCTCTGGTGACCATATGTTCAAAAAAAAAAAAAATGTTTTTTTTTTGGTTTTTTTTGCATACTGTCACCAGTCAGAATCCTTGATCACTGCAACACCAGTCATATGACATGTGGCCATATGTAAAAAAAAAAAAAAAGGTGGAAAAAAATTATTTCTTCATTTTCCAGAAAATTGTGAAAAAAAATTACAACTTCAAAAAACTCGCCATTCCTCTTGGGGTGTCAAATTTCCAAAAAGGGGCTATTTTGGGGTATTTGTACTGTCCTGGCATTTTGGGGCATTAAGAATTTAGATAGGCTGTCAGTACATCAGGGTACCAACATCCAAAATGTATATCAAAATCAAAAATGGGGGATATACTGGGCCTAAACTCCCCAAATAGGTCCAGGGGAAGGGAGGGGGACAAATGGCTGGATTTTTCAGGTACCAGAAATTAAGAATACAATTGAAAATAAAATACCCAAAAATTCTAAATATGGGATAATCCGCTTTGCTATATATTGTTGTTGTGTCTATTTGTCTTGTGCGCATTTTGTATGTAATTTTAAATTGTTTTTCAATAAAATACCCCAAAATTCTGATCATTTTTGTATTCTCAATTTCTGGTACCTGAAAAATCCAGCCATTTGTCCCCCTCCCTTCCCTCACTTTCCCCTGGACCTATATGGGGAGTTTAGGCCCAGTATATCCCCCATTTTTGAGTTTGATACCCTAGCAAAGGTGTAAACCCTTGCATCTCTTTTGCCAACTCTTGGTGTTAACAGAGGGACTGGCCGAAAACCTTTAAACAGGACTGATTGCGATTTCCCAAAGATGGTTGATGAGGGATTCTGGTTAACGTGAGAAAACCAATTCTTCCTGTCGGGGCACAGGAAACCACATAAGAATAAAATGCCAATTCTATTTGATTTCCATCATTAAAATTAACAAATGTATTATTTTTCTTGAAATAAAATTTGGAGAAAAATACATTAGCGTCAGTGCTCTTTTCTGGATATACTTGCCTTCTACACCTAAAAAACTTGATTTTAACATGTAACCTATTTACACGGCTCTTGATAAGAGAAAGTAGAAGGCAACCATTGTAATTTTAACATTTCTCCCTTTTTTTTTTTTTTCTATCAGTTTTATGTACTCCTTTATTTTTCTTGCCATTAAGTGCCGGTTCACACTATAGCGATGTCAGACATTGCATGTGATTCACACCGCGCTGCTATGCAAATCATATGCGATGTCTGTTACAGAATACAGATTGTATTGCTGAATTCGCATTGCTTTTGGACCAAAAACGTGCAGGATCCTTCTTTTGGTCCGCACCAGCATCTGTTCGCCTGGGTGGTCATTAACTTTTTGTATTGAGAATCCCAGCAGTTCGCATATGGCAGTGTGAACTGCCTGCGAGTCGGGTGCGATGCGGGAACCCGCAGTGGATTTGTAGGGTTCCCACATCGCACCAATGTGAACCGAGCCTAAATTTGTAAAAAATAAATATAATGTATACAAGCTTATACACACAAGTTAAAATAAATAAAAGAGCTCTGCATATTTAGACCTTATGCACACGTCAGCTCAAAAATACCTGTTTTACAGCTGTTTGATGGTTTTTTTTTTTCTTCCTGCCTTTAAATGTCCCTCTGTCATTGGTCTTTACTGGGGTTTAGAAGTAGAAAAAAACATCACTTGTGTGTCCAAGAGAGGAGTGTTTTGTGTGTTAACATGTGTGGCTGATATCACAACAGTAGTTGAGAAGTTAAGCCAGCCATACATGGATCCATGTATGGGCAGGCTGGTTGTACAGAAGTTGATCTACCAGTCGACTTCTATACAACCAGCCTGTTGGAAAACAAGACCCTAACGGGAGCGATTCCCCCATCCATATTGAGTGTGTGGATGGGGGAATCAAGTCACTTTCTTTTTGTTCAACTCGGTTGAAGGAAAAAACATGACTAATATGCAGACTGCCTTAGTCGGAGTGCTTGTAGCAGTTATTAAACCCTGTCTAAAGTTGCTAATCTGCAGATCTCTACATTTAGAGCCCTTTCACACTGAGGCGCTTGAAAACTGCTCATAAAACACTGAGCGCTTTTGCGCAATTTTCAGGCGCTAGCAGTGCGCTTTTTTTAATGACTCCCAAACTGCTTCAAGAACCATTTTGAGGTGCTTTTGAAGAGCTTTTCAGGCATTTTCCATGCATTTCTATGGAGAGAGGTGGTGTTGAGGCGCTTTTTTTTTAGTGCTACAAAAGATGCTGCTTGCAGGAATTTTTTTCACCGCCCTGTCAGCGCACCACCATAATGTGAAAGCATGTATTGATTTTAATGGGAATAGGTTTTCGTGAGCTTTTCAGGTGCTTTGTTTTAGCGCCGAAGGGCTCTTAAAATAGGAAAGTAAGAGGAAATTTGTAAAAATTGAATAGTCACTACAAAAATTAATCAAAGGTAAACGCTGCAAATCAAAATACATGCTCACAAAAAAGAAAACTATACTTTTCACTTAAAAACTGAACTCCGCATTATCTTGTAGGGGTTCTTTGTACTGTAAACACTACCATTCCGATTTTTTTTTAATCCTCCCTCGCTGAAACGATTGCACTATCACTGAATCTGCTATGACCCTCTCAAAATTAAAAGATGTTAAAAAAAAAAAAATTGAACTCCAGGCAAACCATTAAATACCCATTTGAAATATATATTTAGGACGTATTTTAGGATTTGAAATTCTGTGCAGGCAGCTTAGTGATCCAGGCACCCCTGCCAGACAGCACAATCCTTCTTTTAACCTCCACAGAAAGCATTTGATCAAGAATATGCCTGCTGAATGAATAATATAGGAGCAGCAACACACTGAGGAGACATCACTCTACTCTCACCTATTGTCATAATGTTCCGTGTCAGAGCCTGATTGGCGCAAAGGGATGAATATCCTATTTACCTGATGCCTTTCATATTGCTTTAAGAGGCTAACATCAAATTTAAGACCAATTCATTAAATTCACTAGCTCCATTTAATGATTTCATTACATCTAATAGTTTTTCTTTTTTATTTGAAGCAGAGTTTGTTTTTCTCTGTCGCTCATTGACAGACGCAGTCCTCTTGATTAATATAAAATTGGGTTATACTGCCCTCTACAGGAGTAGGACACTAGGCAGAAGGAAAACGTTCTGGCCACACTTTAGGGGCAGTCCCAGAGGGTATATCCTCTCTCTCTCTGCTACAGGATGTTAGTTTTTTTCTGTCTAGTCAGGAGTAAGGACCTAAGTTCCTTGCTGGGATCTTTGGTCCTGGCAAGATTTTTTAGAAACATTTTTTTTTAGGCAGCTTTTTTCTCCAGTTGTTCCTGTGAGATCTTCAAGCAATTATGCTGGAGCTGGGTGACGGGCTGGATGTTAAGATCCAGTGGTCACCCCAGTCAGCCTACGAGCGCGTGCAGGCCCTAGCTCCGCGCTGGGTCGGCCGCGACATAGTCCCACTGGACGAGGACTGGCCCTGCGAGTTAAACGTCTCACCGGGACGCCGACGACCAGTTGGAAACTGAGTCACGGCGTCCGTATTGGTCAACAGCCCCCCCACTTCGGTGGAGAGGGGTTCTGTTAGGAGGGGGTGCCCGCCGGTTCCGGTATGGTAAGTAGTATGTTCCCCCTCTCCCCTGTCGGGTTTTGGGAATAGACACGGGCCCCCCTGTGGATGGTCGGACCCTTTTGATCCTGGGTCCCTCCTCTATCCTATAGCATGTCACAGATCTCCCTCTTGAGTGTGATTTGGTGAATAAGAACCAGGAGGCTTGGTTTGGGAGCTGACTATCGGAAGTCACTGTATGAGTGGGCTCGGGTACGGTCTCCTCAGATAGTGAGGAGGACGTTTCTGCCTCCACCATAGCACAAGAAGAAGCGTTGGTGGACGCACTAGTTGTGTCTTTCCGGGAAACCTTAAGTCTTGAGGTTACACCGGCAGAGGTAGCTGACACTGAAATTCCTTTTGGTACTAGCAAGCCTACCAAAATGGCGAAGGTTTTTCCCTTGCCCAAATGTTTTGGTAATCTAATTAAAGAAGAATGGGGTCGTCCGAAACGAACCCCTGCTATTTCCAAACGCATTGCTAGGTGCTATCCGTTTGAGGAATCCCTCCTTAAAAAATGGACGGTACCACCAGTGGTGGACTCACCGATTTCCAGACTAAATAAAGCCACTGTTATCCCGTTGGAGGACGCTCCGTCCTTTAGGGATCCGGTGGATCGAAAAGTGGAAGCGGAATCCCGCTCCATTTTTTCCCTGATAGGGTCAACCTTTAGGCCAGTGGTTGCCATTGGTTTAGTTTCACAAACATTGACAGAATGGACCAAATTGTTACGCCGTGACCTAAAGGGGAGAAGTATCCCCCCGGCAGTATCCGATTTGATGGAGCAGATTATACAAGGACTACAGTTCATCTGTGACGCCGCCCTGGACGCCACTCCTTTGTTAGGGCGTGCATCGGTTTCAGCAGTGGTCCTCAGACACGTGTTGTGGTTAAAGTGCTGGTCGGCGGATCAAGGTTCCAAAAAAGCTTTGGCTAATCTCCCTTTTCAAGGGGATCGCCTGTTTGGGGCCACCTTGGATGAGATTATAAAGGATCTCACTGGGGGCAAGAGCACTTTTTTGCCACAGACTGCTAAGGGTAAAGGACCTCGTAACAGGCGAGGACCTTCCTTTTCCGCTCATAAAAAGTTTGTTCGTTCCGCTGGGGCGGGCGATAAGGGGAAGCCCTCCAAAGCCCCTTCAGGGGGTTTCAAAGGGCGCTGGTCAGGTAAACAAAAGTCCGGCTCAGCCAAACCTGAAGATAAGACCAATACAGCCTGAAGGTGCACCCCCACCCATCTCTGGGGTGGGGGGACGTCTTCACCGGTTTCCGGATCCATGGCTTTCCAGAATCCCGGACAAAGGGGTTCGCGAGGTCATACGGTCGGGATACAAGATCGAGTTTCGATCACTTCTACCGGTGCGATTCTTCCCTTCCAACATTCGACTATCCCCGGATCGCTTAAAAGCTTTGCGGGGGCAGTAACGTTTCAGGGGTTCTATTCAAACCTATTCACAATACCCAGAAAGGAGGGCAAGGTGCATCCAATTCTGGACTTAAGAGCACTCAATCATTTTGTCCGCGTACAAGAATTCAAGATGGAGTCCATCTGAACAGGGGTGGCCTCCCTGCATCAGGGGGATGTCCTGGCGTCCAGAGACAGCAAGGATGCTTAATTTCAGATCCCCATCTTCGCAGGACATCAGCGTTTTCTTCACTTTTCCCAAAGATCATTCCTAGTTCCCACCAGGAGATTAATCTATCTGGGCCTAACTTTGGAGACATCCTTGGCAAGGGTGTGTCTCTTTACGGAGAAGCTCCGGGAGATTCAGTGAACGATTCGGATGTTGCTGTCTGTCAACTGGCCTTCCCTTCGGACTTGCATGAAGATCCTGGGACTTATGGTGGCCTTCTTAAAGGCAGCACTGTATGCCCAGTCTCATACCCGAATTCTCCAAAAGGAGATTCTTTTCAAATGGAATCGGAATCCCGATTCTCTGGACAATCGGATCCAGTTGAGCGAGCGGACCAGGGAGTCTCTGGTCTGGTGGCTTCGGTCTCCGATGCTCAGCCAGGGGAAGTCATTTCTTCCGATAGAATCCAGGTTACCAATAAATGTATTGGAACTGAGAGCGATCAGACTTTGTCTAATTTACTGGACTGAGCAGCTCCAGGGCAGCCCGGTTCGGATCCAGTCGGACAATGCCATGGCCGTGGCTTATGTCAATCACCAAGGGGGCACCTAGAGTGTCCTGGCGGCCATCAAAGTGGCCAGCATTCTTCGTTGGGTGGAACGGTTTGTTCCGGCTCTCTCCGCGGTATTCACTCCGGGGGTGGAAAATTGGCAGGCAGATTATCTCAGCCGTCAGATTCTGGATCAAGGGGAATGGCCTCTTCATCCAGAGGTATTTCACCAGCTGTGCCTTTATTGGGGCACCCCGGAGGTGGATCTGTTGGCAGCTCAACAGGAAGGTGCGGAGGTTTGTAGCCCGCTCCCGAGATCCTAGAGCGGACGCAGCAGACGCGCTGGTCGCCCCGTGGGGACAGTATCAGCTACTGTATGTCTTCCCTCCTCGTAAGTTGCTGCCGAAACTTCTTCGCAAGATAGAGGTGGAGGGAATTCCAGTTATCCTGGTAGCTCCGGACTGGCCTCGTCGACCCGGGTACGCCGACTTGGTCAGGCTGGTCGCGGACGCTCCTTGGAGACTTCCTCTCCGGGAGGATCTGCGGTCTCAGGGACCAATCTTCCATCCTGCTTTACAATCGCTGGCTTTAACGGCCTGGCTATTGAGACTCAGGTGCTGAAGGACAAGGGATTGTCAACTTCAGTTATTCCTACTTTAATTAAAGCAAGGAAAGCGACTTCTAGAAAAGTCTCATCGCACATGGAAGTCTTATATTGCATGGTGTGAATCCCTTGGATTTCCTCCACGTGCCTATTTGGTGACCCGAATCTTGGCTTTTCTGCAACAGGGGGTTGAACAGAAGCTGGCCTTGAGTAGTGTCAAGGGTCAGGTTTCAGCGTTAGCAATTTTCTTTCAGAAACCTTTGGCTACCCATTCCTTGGTGCGGAATTGCATCCAGGGGGTGCGGCACCTGGCTCCGCCAGTGCGTGCGCCATTACCGCCCTGGGATCTTAATTTGGTGTTGTCGGTTCTTCAGAAACCTCCCTTTGAAAATATCAGGGAGATTCCCTTGCTTACATTATCCCAGAAGGTGGCCTTCTTGGTGGCCATTACTTCTGCACGCAGGGTGTCAGAACTGGCCGCATTATCCTGTCGTTCCCCATATCTGGTGGTTCATAGGGATAAGGTGGTTCTTCGTCCGAATCCATCCTTCCTTCCTAAGGTGGTTTCAGAGTTTCATCTGAATGAAGATATTGTGCTACCTTCCTTGTGTCCTAAGCCCAGTCATCCCCGGGAGTTTGCGTTACATTCCTTGGATGTGGTTCGGTCAATCAGGGTATACTTGAAAACTACGGACTCGTTTCGTAAAACGGATTCACTTTTTGTGATCACGAATGGCCCCAAAAAGGGGTTGCCTGCATCTGCCGCAACTATCTCCAGATGGATCAGACAGACGGTGGTACAGGCTTATTCTATTAAGGGTCGGAATCCTCCGTTCCCTGTTAAGGCGCACTCCACTCGGGCGCTTAGTGCTTCCTGGGCCTTCCGCCATCAGGCGTCAGTGGTCCAGGTTTGCAAGGCGGCTACCTGGTCGTCGGTTCATACCTTTACAAAATTTTATAAAGTTGATGTGTTGGCATCGGCGAATGCCTCTTTTGGCCGCAAGGTTTTGCAGGCCGCAATTTGAGGAGACCGTTGGTCTACCTCGAGGGTTTTTTTCTGTTGGGTTTTCAGTTGAGTCTCATCCTTTGGTTTGATGAGCCTTTAAGACTTCTAGCACTGCTTTGGGACGTCCCAATTTGATATTAATCAAGAGGACTGCGTCTGTCAATGAGCGACAGAGAAAAATGGATTTTTGTAAAATCTTACCGTAAAATCCTTTTCTCTTAAGCTCATTGACAGACGCAGTACCCGCCCCTCTACTTTTGAGTTGGGTTAAATTCTCTGACACTGCTTTGTGACATAACTAACATCCTGTAGCAGAGAGAGAGAGGATATACCCTCTGGGACTGCCCCTAAGGTGTGGCCAGAACATTTTCTTCTGCCTAGTGTCCTACTCCTGTAGAGGGCAGTATAACCCAATTTGATATTAATCAAGAGGACTGCGTCTGTCAATGAGCTTAAGAGAAAAGGATTTTACGGTAAGATTTTACAAAAATCCATTTTTTTTTTAACCTTAAGCATGGAACAAAGTATACATGGCGCAAGCAGGGGATGCATTTAAATTAAGTAGTGTCCATAGAACAGTCTTGAAGATTGCCAATTCTGTCCATGGAATAAATGGGACACAGTCTCTGAACTCAGGGCCAGCATGGAGGAGGGCGGAAGTGATCTCCAAACATGCAATAAAGCAGAGAGAACAGGCGCTTCTGAGTATAAGCTGTGAATGATTTAATAGTGAAGAGCACACTAAAAACTCACATAAAAGATGTAGAATCAGGCACATAGGATGTCCGGTGATCAGAGTCTGCATAAGGCTGCCTTCCGAGTCTTGTGATGCCGCTCGCGATGCTGTCCTGACCGGCAGGATGTAGGGATGGTGTAGTGAAGCGAATCCGAGGGCTGGACCACAGGCTGAGCCGCAGCGTCTTCCGCGCATACGTCATCGGCAGGCGCGTTTCTGAGCATGTGCACGGTAGTAGGCTGCCAGGGTGCGCTCGTTTTTCAAGAGCTTGAAAAAGGAGTGTACGCTGGCAGCCTACTCCAGTGTGCATGTTCCGAAACGAGTAGCAAGCACACTGGTGACGTATACACGGAAGACCCTGTGGCTCAGCCTGCGGTCCAGCCCCCGGACTCGCTTCACTACACCATCTTTACATCCTGCCAGTCAGGAGTGGCATTACAAGACCCGGAAGGCAGCCTTATGCAGACTCTGATCACTGGATATCCTATATGCCTGATTCTACATCTTTTATGTGAGTTTTTATTGTGTCCTTCACTATTAAATCATTCACAGTTTATACTCCGAGACGCCTATTTTCTCTGTTTAATTCTTTAACCTTACAATGTTTCCAATGTGCCTCCTGGTGTACAGCACTAAATCAGATTTTTTTTTTTCCTCCAAGTACCTTTTTTTTTATTTTTTCTATATATATATATATATATATATATATATATATATATCTATCCTCGGATGGCACTTCCTGTCCCAACCGCTTAGGCGATGACGTCAATTGATTCCTGGGATAATTGCATCATCTATGACATCTTTGGAAAGCCTAATGAAATGTCGCGGTATTTGAATATGACATGAAACCCGGCAATCATCTGCGCCGCCCGGTGTCATTACTGCAGAGGTGCGAGATTGGGAGGTGCATGCTGGGTAGTCAGCTGCACCGAACCCTGGAAAAAGACGCAAGCTAGTTTCAGATGCCGACATCATAGATGGCCACCTACCTGCTTTAGAGATCAGGTACATTTTTAAAGAATAAAAACTGACCAGCAGTAATAACCTAATACAGTAATACCAATAACGGGGGAGGTTTTTGTTGATTGATTATGGGGACTGGAGCTCCACTTTAATACCTAATTGCAATAATTTGCGTATTTTTGCCTGAAACTTAGCTCAAAGCTTATGGCCAGCTAAGACAAAATAAAAGTTGCCAGACACTACTTGTTTTCTATATCATGTGGGGCAGTTCTCTGGGTCTGCTACAAAGACACCCTGATAGGCAATTTATTTTTTTGCATATATAAGTTAAGATGGGGGTGGCTGGCTGCCTGGCTAGTACGGAGTTGACACTTTTCGTGCCTTAATTTCTTATCAAAGGTGTATAAGGAGTTAATCATTCTTTGTCGTGTAGTACTCATTTCACCTCAGAGAAGCCTGTCATAAGAGAAATTTGGGCCCTACCATTGTCACCCTCTCCTCCTGAAAATATCTGTTCCCTGGCTATAATGCTGATGATTAGTGTTCATTACTTTACACCTTTGGCATGAAAAATATGAGAAATTATGATTGTTCCCTGACTTTAATCTGCTGCTGGTAACCAGATAAGTGACTCAAAAGTGTTCAAGCCAGGCAGCTAGCTTTTAGAAAAAGACTAGCAGTATATGCTCATATATTTCTCTATTCATTGGCATATAGTTGTTGAATAGTAAGAAAGATATCCAACAGCGTTTTTATTAACAAACTTGCAAGTAATCTTTAGAACAGGGATCCTCAAACTACGGCCCTCCAGCTTTTGCGGAACTACACATCCCATGAAGCATTGTAAAACTCTGACATTCACAGACAAGACTAGGCATGATGGGGATTGTAGTTCCTGAAAAACTGGAGGGCTGTAGTTTGAAGACCCCTGCTTTAGAATAAAGGTTTAAAAAGAAAATCCGTTTGTCCAAAACAAGTGCAAGAAATGCAGAAAAGGCCTCCTAAATAGTATATGAGGTCCACCAGTCATGCAAGTTTAGCCAATTGTCCGTGAACACAGTGGGGTTCCCTTTCATGCTGTGAAGGAGTTTGTCTTGTGCTCAGTGATAGGGAAGCTAACAAGCTTTCAGCAGTTGTGTAAAAGGAGCAGAGTTGATCTATAAGTCAATAGCTTTCCCTGGCAGGGGAGCCATTGAATTGAGCAGGGACCACAATGTCGATGTAAGCAGACACTAAAGTCTCTGTTAATTTTATCCCATTGTAAAGCCAACGCTTCTCTTTACACCCGTGTGTATTGAGCTATTGCAATATTTCTGCAGCCATCATAAAATATGCTAAGTGAGCTTCAGGAACATGCAGTGAATGCTGCCTTTGGCAGTTGTGTGGATGAGACCTGTAAGTCTGATCAAGCTAGGAAAAAGTACTGGAATTCTTACTATTAGGAAATTTCAGATGATACTTCGAATCCTCCTAACTATATATAGCCCAAATGCGTGTCTCTCTCTTTTATTCTTCAAGGCTAATGAAAAGTTTTCAGGAGCAAAAGCCTGAAGTAAGCAAGAAAGCCCAGCTCATTTTCATTAGTGCTCTGTAACTAGTAAAGATTAATGTATATTTCTCTTGCTAATTCTTTCCAATTACCAGGCTGATATTAATTCCCCCGCTTTGTTAATTATACCCAAGCACCGTGGGTAATTTTGAGGCATATTTCCAGAACAGGGGATTTGAACTGAATAACCTTGGCCTCCAGAAAGGAATCCCGGCAGACCGGGCCCCCTGACCGAGTCCATTCGTTTCCAGATAAAGCCTAATTGCTGCAGACTAGCTGCCACAGGTACATTGGCTATCCTGCACCCAAGGCATGTGCGTTCTTCTCAGTACAAATACGAAAAGATTAATCGTTTGTTTTCTTTCAGTCTCTGGAGAAATGCAGCTGCTTAATCAAGAAAAAATAATTTATTTTTCTTTCTCTGTGTTTTTTTTTTTTCTTTATTTATGTAGGAAGTAAGGCAGATGGGTTTGGTCACTGAGAAATATTCTTAGTTTTCTATAACTGCTGTGAAATAAATGTATGCCGGCACTGGGATTAATTGGCAGTATTCACATTCCTCATAGTAAGTAATTTGGTGCCGGTATTTCTTTTTTTACTTATTCCGACTAATATGGTGAGGTTCTATCCCCATCTGTACAACCTGTACCTGGAGAAATCCAATCAAACAGACAATAGTAAGAAAGGAGAGGTGAAAAAGCGCTTTTTGCAAATTGCCCTTAATTACTTGAACACAATGTGAAGTAAACATTGTTTCCAATTATAGGACTTGCCGAAAGCAAGCACCATTAATTCTCTCTTTTTCCCGATCTGATAAATAAGCTATCAGAGGAGAACGGAGTCATTGGAAGCAATTAGTTCCAAAAGCATTGCAACAAGGAAACTGCTGTAGTAGCTAATGCAAGCAAATTGTGTGAAAATAGCAAAACAGATCTTTTTTAAATATTCAACTTATACAGGGGGCAGACAAAATGCAATATATGGCCAAAAGCATGTGGACACCTGACCAATATGCCATGATCAAAGGTACGTGGATGCCCCTCCAAATGATTGAGTGCAAGTGTTTCCAGTAAAGGGTACTGTTAATCATACCGATTAAAAAGACATTTTAGACAATAAAGCTAGCCATAGATGGATTTCTCCATCTACTGTACACAGACAAGGTGTGAGGACAAGTATTCCAGCATGTCCCTTCGACAGAAGTCGATCAATTGATGGCCACACCAATCTTCAGCTTTTCTCTGCTGAACCGTTTTAACTTCCATCAGTCTGTGGCCAGCTTTACAGAATACACCTTGTGGCAAAAGATTAAGGAAGGCCCTTTTCTGTTCCAGCAAGACTTAGTTAGTCTACACAAAGCAACTCTTTATTGTATTATTGTGCATGATTCTTAAAGTTAAAGTTGGATGCCCAACAAGCTCATATAGGTGTGATGGTGAACTATCCACAAACACTTGGCCTTCTATTGTAACCTTTTTAAAACTATCTGGTCATGAGTAAAACATGGAGGCTACCATTACCGACCTCTCCTGAAAAACTCTGTATTGCCTGGCTGTTATGCTACACCCCCTGATTAGATTGAGGCAGTGATCTGAAACAAGCATTTTTTTATAAAGACTTTCCTGATCTGTTAGGGTTTGGGGCCAGGAAAGTTGGGAAGCCAGTGCATCAACATAACCGCTAGGAGGCTAGTATTCAGCCACATATATTTCTCTTGAAGGAATAAGGCCATGTTTACACGTATGTACTTAAGCGTGCACCTGTGTGAGGGCTCTGTTTCCCCGGGATGCACAGATGTTCCATGCATCGGCATGCAGACAGTCCAGTTCATGTCTGTTCAGAGGCAGCAGCTGCATGGACACAACCAGTGCCCTCAGTTTGACACCCATGTGGGTGCGTTTCCCCATACTCGATGTGAGTTTGGGGACACGCACTCGCACCCAAAGTTACTCCTGTGTAAATGAGGCCTCACTTTAAGGAATAGGTCTACCCTTTGCTATCAGACCACCTACATTCTTCCTATGCTTTCATACTACTGTAATCTGAAGTGCTTGACTTTTTACAATTTTTAAGAGTAAAATTCACTGAGGCATAAAGGAAGTGAGGATGTACTTTCCATAGAAGCCTTGATCTTGTGGCAAGAGGCTACAGAAGGCTTTGACAGCATCTGTAAAACTAATATTTTTTTTTTTCAGGGTTGTGTACGGTAGGTTTAATACTCTGGAGTAAATATTGAGAATGTCTGTTCCTGCAATGGCTGCCCATATAGTTTTGGATCACCCACCATGTTTAATAGTTCTAGGCAGGCTTGGGGGTGGAAACTATCCCTGTTCGTTCTCTAACTTGAAACCTTTAAATATGGCAAAAGACAACCTTATCCATTGCTTCTAAATCCATATTTTGTGCTCCATACACTAGTTTATGCACATTGTTTATGGATGCATTAATTAGACATTGAATAAAGAATTTCAGTTTTCTATGAGAAAATGTGGACATTGGCTTTCATAATGACTTTATTATTCCGTTCTTTGATGACAAATAATGAACTTAAAATTAACATTCATGGGAAACTGTCATTTATTCATGTATAATAAGTTTTTTTTTTTTTTTTTTTTTTTTTTTTTTTTTTACTGCTTGTCCTTCGGTGGCAACCATCTTTTTTTTTTTCCAAGCCATAACTTTCCACAATTAAAGAGTTATGTCACAGTTATCATTGCATTTTAAATTATTTATGTGGAAGTCATCATTGTCCCTTCCAGAGGAACTACATGATTTTTTTGTCAGTGTAAAATTTCACCCTGTTTTGTAGCTTAATAACAGAATGTTCTCATTGGTGAGAATAGTGGTCTCTTCAGTAATTGCATGGCTCTATGTTTTTATCCTGTTCGCCGCTCCCCAAAGAGCTGTGCAAGGAACAAATGTCAAGGAGTAAAAAATGAAGAATCCTTTTGACAAAGCATTGGGTAACATTACTAAGTTCATTTTGTGAAAATGTGTCAAGTTGGGCCGCCAAAATAAATGCCTTGAGTGCGTAAAACAGGGAGCGCTGTGACCCCTGAAGAGGAAAATCAATGGTGATTCATATTTCATATGTCAGTAATTGCTTGTGAGAGCAGAGAGGCTGTTTGGAAGAGAAAGTGTCTTGAAAACATTTTTTTAAACAACCATGTCGTCCAGCCTGTCACAACAGCTAGAAAAGACCATTACGCTCTGTCCAGTTCATGTGTATGCATTTTATTGGTGGTGACGAAAAGTTAACGTTGTAAATTGTAAAATTTAAAGGTGTTCTGTGCTTATAACAATAAATGGAGAATGACAGTAGATTGGGATTTCAGCTTTCTTTGGTAACAGAAGTGTGAATCGGCCAGCCAGCATACTGCTAGTTTTGAAGCATTTTAGTAAAAGGAATGCCAATATTTGGCCTGTATGTGGGACACAGGTGACTTTCTTCCCTAATCATTTTCAACTCAAACCGGCGCAAATGAAGATAGAGCTGGACTTCAGCTGTCTGTGTAATGGTTAGCCGTTTCCATTATTTCTGTCTTGATCCAGAACCGTGCTTAGTATCTCAATCTTGGATACTTAGAAATGTATCTTTTATTTATTTTTTGCAGTGCTAGTCAACATATACCTCGATTCTGTGTTTTTTTGTGTTTGCCATCTGCGTTTAGGGTGCTGTAGCAATGTATTGCCACCAGCAGCAGATCACAAAGGCAGTGCGTTTTGAGCACAGAGTGTACCTTTCCTGCAACACATTCTGGTGTGATATTGGTCAAGTACCAAACCCATTTGTTTCTGGTTTTTAAAATAAAATGATAGGACAAAAATGGGGAAGATTATGCCAAAGCAAGCAAGGTATTAAATCATTTTTATAGAATATTTTTTTATGGGCAAAATTACCATATAGCTTAATCGCTTGAAGACCGACCCATGCAGATATACTGCAGCAGGGCCGCCGTCCTGCATAAACTGCCGTACCTGTACATCAGCACAGCCGGTGACATGCTCCCGCTGTGATTGGACACAGCGTGAGCTAATCAGCGGGTTCGGCAGACATGATGTCCGCCGCCACCCACTGATCGTTCGGAGGAGAGGTAGAATGGTGGTCAAAGCAGCAGAATGCCGTTTTGTTAGAGAGGAAGCCAGAGCTCTTGTGTTTCTGCTAAGCAGAAACACCGATCTCTGTCTTCATCCGGTTAATCCACCCCTCCATACATTTAGAAAACACTTCCTAGGAGCAAACAACCCTTTGATCGCCCCGGATGTTAACCCCTTCCCTGACAGTGTCATTAGTACAGTGACAGTGCATTTTATTAGCACTGATCACTGTATTGGTATCACTGGTCCCCAAAAAGTATCACTTAAGCCCCGTACACACGTAGCGATTGTCGGCCGTAAATATTCGGCCGCCGAACGATCGGCCGATTGTCGGCTTGTTAGTATGATGCTTCCGACAACCGACAGCGACTTTTCGGCCTAACAGAATCTGTTGTGCAGGCATTAAAATTTTTGTTGGCCAACACCAGAACGGCCGATTGTTCGCCAGTCAGTACAGAATTCGGCCGACAAACAGCCGATTAGCAAGACTGGGCATGCTCAGAAAAGAAAAAACACACGGAAAGTTAACCATCACATGACATCACTTCTGCAGTCGGCTGTTGTTGGCCGACAAAATTCATGTGCAGTCTTTTGCAGTTTTCAGCCGACAGGACAGCACCGGACAAAAGACGGCCGATCGCTACGTGTGTACGGGGCTTTAGTGTCAGATTTGTCCGTCGTAGTCCCGTTAAAAATCGCTGATCGCCACCATTACTGGTAAAAAAATAAAAATTCCATAAATCTATCCCATAGTTTGTAAACGCTATAACTTTTGCACAAACCAATCAATATATGCTTATTGGGAATTTTTATTTTACCAAAAATATGTAGCAGAATACATATCGCCCTAAATTGATGAATACATTTGATTCTTTACATTTTTTTATTGGGTATGTTTTATAGTATAAATATATATAATTTTTTTTTTTTTTCAAAACTGTTGGTCTTTTTTTGTTTATAGCGCACAACATAAAAACCGCAGTTGTGATCAAATACCACCAAAAAAAGCTCTATTTGTGGGGAAAAAAGGACATTTTATTTGAGTACAGTGTTGCACGACCACGCACTTGTCATTTAAAGTAACGCAGTGTCATATTGCAAAAATAGCCTGGTCATGAAGGGGGGGGGGGGGGGTAAACCTTCTGGGGCTGAAGTGGTTAACACATACTCAATTTCATTGTCGTTCGTCACAGCAAAGGATACCTTTACCCTAGCTTCTTATTTTATTGGCTGCCTACAGCTTTGCTCACTGTCAGCTGGAAAGATACTTCAAGCGGAAGTATCATCGCTTTTTTACCTTTTACCTACAGGTAAGCCTATAATAAGGCTTACCTGTAGGTAAAATTAATATCCCCTAAATCTGCATGGTTTAGGAGATATTAGCCCTGCATGCAGCCGCTGAAACCAGCGGCACATGCGCTCTAAAGGTCGGGCAGACCTTCAGAGCTCTTTGCCGGCTCCTTGCCGGAAAGTGATTCCCGCACGTATGCACAGGAGTGACGTCATCCCGGCTCCGGCCACTCACAGCGCTGGAGCCACTGAACTCGGAAAAGACACAGAGGAAACATGACGGCTCCCTCAGCGGTGTCCGGGTGACCGTGTCAGGGCTTCCTTTTAGAGCCGGTTCACACTACCGCGACCTCTAAGTCGCCTCATAAGGGGCGACTTGTAAGCGAGACTTTGCGCATATTCAGCGCGACTTGTATGATAGACGACTTTGTACGACTTTGTATTTGGCCAATCAGAATATGATGGTTCTGGGTCATGCTCAATCACACAAAAAAAAGTTCTTAAAAATTGTCGTTTTTGATAGAGAGCCAATTATTGAAAAAATTATTTAAAATAATTTCTTTGGATTTAGTGTCTGGGGGGTCTAAAAAGTGTACCTGTGAAGTTTCAGCTCTGTAGCATGTCCAGAACCAGAAAAAAAAAATAATTTTTCTTAGAATTTTTAGTAGCACAGGGATAGGGCTCCGCTCCTTTCACACCTGGGCGTTTTTGTTTCAGGCGTTTATTGGGCATTTTTTGGGCATCTTTGGAGGCAGGCATAACATCTGAACTTCTGTGTAGGGGTATATATACACACACACATATATGTATATATACACATACACACATATAGGTGTGATAGGAGCGGAGCCACATCCCTGCAAATAATTTCATTAGCGCATGGATGGGGTTCCGCTACTTTCACACCTATATGTGTGTATGTGTATATATACATATATGTGTGTGTGTGTGTGTGTGTGTATATACCCC
The DNA here is from genome assembly GCF_965119305.1 of Pelophylax lessonae. Taxonomy (NCBI): domain Eukaryota; kingdom Metazoa; phylum Chordata; class Amphibia; order Anura; family Ranidae; genus Pelophylax; species Pelophylax lessonae. Next base: position 196,865,081 of record NC_138768.1, read on the forward strand.
TACACAGAAGTTCAGATGTCATGCCTGCCTCCAAAGACATCCACAAAAAAGCCCAATAAACGCCTGAAACAAAAACGCCCAGGTGTAAAAGGAGCAGAGCCCCTATCCCTGCTCTACTAATAATTCTAAGAAAAATTATCTTTTTCTTATGGCGGTCACCCTGACATGGATGAGTTCTGTCACCCTGGCATAAAAGGAGCGGAGCCCTATCCCTGCTGTACTAATAATTCTAAGAAAAATTATCTTTTTCTTATGGCGGTCACCCTGACATGGATGAGTTCTGTCACCCTGGCATAAAAGGAGCGGAGCCCTATCCCTGTTCTACTAATAATTCTAAGAAAAATAATCTTTTTCTTATGGCGGTCACCCTGACATGGATGAGTTCTGTCACCCTGGCATAAAAGGAGCAGAGCCCTATCCCTGCTCTACTAATAATTCTAAGAAAAATTATCTTTTTCTTATGGCGGTCACCCTGACATGGATGAGTTCTGTCACCCTGGCATAGCAGTCAGAGTCAGTTCACCCTAAACTACACTACGGTCACCCTGACACTTAACACTTTCCCTACAGAAACTAGATTATTGAATCTAACTATAGTGGTATATAGTACCCTAACTACACTGCATATCCTTTTCCTCACACTAAGTGTTCACCAGTGCCACGAATCAGTGTCCACCAGTGCCACGTATCAGTGTCAGGAATCAGTGTCCACAAGTGCCACGTAGCAGTGCCACGAATCAGTGTCCACCAGTGCCACATATCTGTGCCACATAGCAGTGCCACGAATCAGTGTCCACCAGTGCCACGTATCAGTGCCACGAATCAGTATCCACCAGTGCCACGAATCAGTGTCCACCAGTGCCACGTAGCAGTGCCACAAGTGCCACGTAGCAGTGCCACGAATCAGTGTCCACCAGTGCCATGTATCGGTGCCACATATCAGTGCCACGTGCAGTGCCACGAATCAGTGTCCACCAGTACCACGTATCAGTGCCACGAATCAGTGTCCACCAGTGCCACGTATCAGTGCCACGAATCAGTGTCCACAAGTGCCACGTAGCAGTGCCACGTATCAGTGTCCACCAGTGCCACGTATCAGTGTCCACCAGTGCCACATATCTGTGCCACATATCTGTGCCACATAGCAGTGCCACGAATCAGTGTCCACCAGTGCCACGAATCAGTGTCCACCAGTGCCACGTATCAGTGCCACGAATCAGTGTCCACCAGTGCCACGAATCAGTGTCCACAAGTGCCACGTAGCAGTGCCACGAATCAGTGTCCACCAGTGCCATGTATCTGTGCCACCTATCAGTATCCACCAGTGCCACATATCAGTGCCACGTGCAGTGCCACGAATCAGAGTCCACCAGTACCACGTATCAGTGCCACGTAGCAGTGCCACGAATCAGTGTCCACCAATTACACGTATCAGTGCCACGAATCACTGTCCACCAGTGCCACGTATCCGTGCCACTAATCAGTGTCCACAAGTGCCACGTAGCAGTGCCACGAATCAGTGTCCACCAGTGCCACGTATCAGTGCCACAAATCAGTGTCCACCAGTGCCACTCACACAGACCAGGCAGAGATAATGGTATATAGGAACTGTAGGCATGGCTGCAATGTGGGGAATGCCTGGTTAATTTTCCTTCTTCTTCCTGGAAAGTCGGATCACAAGTCGCTTCAAATAAGATAAGGATCCGACTTGGAGGCGACTCCCATTGAAGTCTATTGGGACAAGTCGGATACAAGTCGGCTCAAAGTAGTACAGGACCCTTTTCTGAAGTCGGAGCGACTTCAGTAGTGCCAATTAAGACGGCTCTCATTGATTTACATGGGATTTGTTATGTCAAGCGACTTGGGGCGAATTGAGGGCACACAAGTCACCTCACAAGTCGCGGCAGTGTGAATGGACTGTCAAGGTATTTTCATAATGAGCTAGTATGCGATACATACTAGCTCATTATGCCTTTGTCCTGCAGGGTTTTTTTTTTTTTTTTTCGGTGAGGATACAACCGCCTTAAGGCCTGTACACACGATAAGAAAATCGGAAGTAAAATTTCGCCCGACGAACGATCTGTCGATTTTTGGATCGTTAGTATAGTGCTTTCGACAGCCGATTAATGTATTTTCGGATGACAAAAACCGGATATGCAAGCTATAAAATTTTTAATGTACAACACAACGTCTGATTTTCGTTTATTTAGTACAGTTTTCTTCCGAAAAAAACTGCAAGACTTCACATGCTCAGAAACAAAAGAATACATACAAAACAATTCAACACATGACATCACTTCTGAAGTTGAATTCTATCGTAAGAATTTTCGTATGAAAGTAACCTCTTCGCTTTCCATATGAGACTAGCATGCAACAAAAAACACACGAAAATGAATCCAATAATCTGATCATGTGTACGAGGCTTTAGTATGATATACACCGATCAGCTGTAACATTGTGACCACCCACCTAATATTGAATAGTTCCACCTTTTACTGTCAAAACAGCCCTGACTTGTCCAGGCATGGACTCTACTAGACCTCTAAAGGTATGTTGTAGCACTGTTAGTAGCAGATCCTTTCACCCTTTTGCTGCCCCCAACATGAAAACTATGTCAGTGATAGCAGGGCTTTTTACATGTTGGGAGTATGTGTGTATCTGGCAAGCTGACTGTCAGGTGGAAGTGATCCAGCAGCTGCCCAATCACTTCTTTCTAACCCTGTAACGATAAACACATCTGCAGTATTCAAAGCATAAAATCTCATATGGATACTCAAATGAGTGCCACAATTCAAGGAATCAGTAGTACACAATAATGGTACACTCTCCTACCATATGTGGGGTTGGTCTCTAGAAACGACCAATAAATCAATAAACCAAATAAAATTATATTGTAATGATGAACAGTCCTTTAAAAGTCCATAAAATTGCATAAACATTAGTGCTTGAATGTTCAAGTCAGCTTCCGAAAAGATTAGATGTGCACTTAGAGGGACACCTCACACTCCACCACCAACGTGCCAGGAACACTGTGAGTAGAAGGAACACTCACCAGATCAATATGCCTCTCCACCCTCATGGAACAGGAGAACGATAGTGTACCCAATCCAGTGCGATTCGTCTCCTCTAAAATGACTCTTCCTCGGGCATGTGTATGCAGAGTTACAAAGAAACAATCCTTCGCTGGTGTGATAAAAAATAATTAAATTTATTCAGTAGGCCCATGCACTATTTTGTTGATGCCAGATTTTGCAATCAGATTTAACGTGTAGCGAGCGTTAAATATATTTTGTTCTTTAAATTATTGTAGAAGTTAGTTATTTCTATTTCATCTGTTTTTCAAATGTGTGTTTTTTTTTTTATTTTTTTTTTACCTTTTTTAAATAATCTGTATACAGAATTATACTATGTGGAGCCTTCCTTCTCTTTACATACTATATATATATTGAGTGGATACCCATCCCATCCAGTGAACTCCTGCCGATTGCACCAGATATCACCAACCCTAGAACATTACTGTTGGAGGCTGCACTGGGAAACCCTTTACAGGCATCCTTTCCACCACTTGTTCACTATTTGTCTACAGAGTGCTATTCATGCTGTCACCTTACAGCTGGGAGGTAAGGGAATAGCACGTAGTGATGTCGCGAACATAAAATTTGCTGTTCGCGAACGGCGAACGCGAAAATCGGCGAATGTTCGCGAACCGGCGAACATTGCGAACCGCCATAGACTTTAATAGGCAGGCGAATTTTAAAACCCACAGGGACTCTTTCTGGCCACAATAGTAATGGAAAAGTTGTTTCAAGGGGACAAACACCTGGACTGTGGCATGCCGGAGGGGGATCCATGGCAAAACTCCCATGGAAAATTACGTAGTTGACGCAGAGTCGGGTTTTATTCCATAAAGGGCATAAATCACCTAACATTCCTAAATTGTTTGGAATAACGTGCTTTAAAACATCCAGTGTGTGTATACGATCAGGTATGATGTTGTATCGATCAGGTAGTGTAAGGGTTACGCCCGCTTCACAGTGACAGACCAAACTCCCCGTTTAACACACCGCAAACAACCGCAAACAGACCAGAACCGACCAAAATGGGACAGGAACTGGGCTTTAAGGGTTAGGGTTAGGTTTAGTGTTAGGGGCTAGGGTTAGGGTTACGGTGAGATACTTAGGGTTAGAGTTAGTAACCCTACGCCTCTAACCCTAACCGTCTAACCCTAAGCACTAAAAATAACCCTAACCCTAGCCCTAACTCTAATTTTTTTTTCTGGTTCTGGACATGCTACAGAGCTGAAACTTCACAGGTACACTTTTTAGACCCCCAGACACTGAATCACACAAAAAAAAGTTCTTAAAAATTTTAATTTTTTGTTAGAGAGCCAATTATTGGAAAAATTAAAAAAAAAATAAAAATAAAAAATGTCTTTGGAATTAGCATCTGGGGGGTCTAAAAAGTGTACCTGTGAAGTTTCAGCTCTGTAGCATGTCCGGAACCAGAAAGAAATATGAATTAGGGCTAGGGTTAGGTTTAGGGTTAGGGTTATTTTTATGGCTAGGCTTAGAGGGTTAGGGTTAAGGTTAGAGGGTTAGGGTTATGGTTAGAGGGTTAGGGTTAGGTTTAGTGTTAGGGGCTAGGGTTAAGGTTACGGTGAGATACTTAGGGTTAGAGTTAGTAGCCCTACCCCTACCCCTCTAACTCTAACCCTCTAACCCTAAGCACTAAAAATAACCTTAACCTTAGCTCTGACCCTAACCCTAACCCTAGCCCTAACCCTAATTCTATTTTTTTCTGGACATGCTACAGAGCTGAAACTTCACAGGTACGCTTTTTAGACCCCCCCCCCCCCCCAGACAATAAATACAAATAAATTTTTTTTTTTTTTAAGTTTTTTTTTTTTTTTTTTTTTCCAATAATTGGCTCTCTATCAAAAATGACAATTTTTAAGAACTTTTTTGTGTGATTTAGTGTCTAGGGGGTCTAAAAAGTGTACCTGTGAAGAGTGTACCTGTGAAGTTTCAGCTCTGTAGCATGTCCAGAACCAGAAAAAAAGATCATTTTTCAGTAGAGCAGGGATGGTGGGAACCCCTTTTACACCTATATGATCTTTTTTTTCTGGTTCTGGACATGCTACAGAGCTGAAACTTCACAGGTACGCTTTTTAGACCCCCCCAGACACTAATCCAAAAAAAGTCATGCCTGCCACCGTATATATCAGTGGTGGGTGGGCAGTGGCACTGCAGTGGGCACAGTACACTCTGTGGACCTGACAGTCACTGGCACCCAGGCAACTGCAATTATAAAAAATATATATATATTTTTACTTTGCAAGCTGCTGTGCCACCGTATATATATCAGTGGTGGGTGGGCACGCAGTGGCACTGCAGTGGGCACAGTACACTCTGTGGACCTGACAGTCACTGGCAGCCCAGGCAACTGCAATAATAAAAAATATTTTTTTTTTCAATTTGCAACAAGATGCTGTGCCACCGTATATATATCAGTGGTGGGCAGTGCACTGCAGTGGGTACAGTGCACTCTGTGGACCTGACACAGCACTCACTGCAATTATGACAGAGGAAAAAATTAAAAAATTTTAAAATGCAAGGTACTGTGCCTGTGCCACCCGAAATGAGTGTGGTGTGCACACAGTACAGTCTGTGGTGGGTCTGTGGCCTCTCACACACAGCGGGCAGGCAACTGCAGTGTACAATAGATATATATATATAAATAAAAAAAAATACTCAATTACCAGCCCTTAAAAGGGCTTTTGGGGACACATATATATATAAAAATTACACAAATACCAGCCCTTAGAAGGGCTTTTTGGGGTGCTGTCCGGATGCTGTCCTTCCAGCAGTAGTGGACCAAGAACACTGACTAGCAAGACCAGGAACACTGACTAACAACTGTCCCTAGCTATTAACAGCAGCAGCAGCAGCAACACTCTCCCTGTTCTCACTAACACACTGCTTCAGAATGATCTAAGATGGATGCTGCCCTTGCTTATTTATAGGAGGTGGGAGGGAGGTATGCTGATTGGCTGGAAATGTGCCTGCTGACTGTGAAGTTCAGGGTCAAAGTTTGCCTCAATGATGTATTATAGGGGGCGGACCGAACATCGCATATGTTCGCTCGCAGCGGCGAACGCGAACATGCTAAGTTCGCCGGGAACTGTACGCCGGCGAACAGTTCGGTACATCTCTAATAGCACGCACCAAGGTGTCACTGTATTGGACCATTGAGACACCAGTCACTGATATTTCACATGGTGTTGGGAGATAAACCAGTCGTTTATCCACCTCGCACGGAAAGACTTTTTATTTTTCAATTATTCTATTTTTCACAATTCTATATATATTTTTTCTTATTATATTTGTTCTTGTTCAGTTGCTGAGTATTCATGCATTATCAAGAGGTGCCCATCACTTGAAATCTATATCACATTTTATATTTGATATCACATTGTTTCACGTTATAGCATTCAGGAAGTGTGTTTCACTGTAAATGATCTTCACATTTATATATTTCTTTGTCTACGTGTAGTTGGTTATTCTTCTTCATGTCACGGTTGGTTATTCCATTAATGTCACAGTTACGCACGTTCTACATATTTTTTGGATGTCAGACAACGCAGCACCACCTTTATTTACTTTTTATTTCTATTTCACATCACAGCAGCACTATTGCATGTAAACTAAGATGTCATCGGAATAAAGAAAATGCTGCTTGCGTTATAGATTACAGTTAGGTCAACAAAACTTTGGCAGCATTGATTAGCTTGACAGTGAGTACAGGAGTACATTTATTACCTACTGCAGCGCTATAGAAAATCTAATAAGAGGCAAAACAATTCCCTTTAGAGCCGTAAGAGAATCACTGTGGTTAAGTGTGCATTTACTGGAAGTTTCTGCATTTATCTCTATACTTCTGCCTGGACCATTGACTCCTATTTACTGCTAAGCTGTCATCTGCCATGGTCTGTAGGTTAGCATACACCAATTTTTATGTGGTTTTAGAGTGGAACTGAACCCAAAAAGTAACTGGCTTTGTTATAGGAAACATTTACAGATGTATTTGTGCCTATGCAGTTTCCTAAAAAGAAAAAAAAAAAAAACATTGACCTCCTTACACTGCTGCATATACAGACTCATTTTACTGTTGTGGGTTTAGTGACATTTTAATGCAAGTTGCCTTCATGGAATTTTAGATGTGGTGAATTCTTAGGTCTGGCTAGGCTTTTATTTTAACGCCAACATGGCATGGGGAGTCAGTAATGAAGAAAAAATCAGCTGTAGGGAGATCACAAGCAAAACTGGTGGTTTTGCCCTGCCTTTTTTTTGAGCACAGCTTCCACTGTTCTGTTCAGCTAAATTTGTGTTTGCAACTCTCTGAGACATTTTTATTAAGAGTCCATTCACACTGCCGCGACTTGTGAGGCGACTTGTGTGCCCTCAAGTCGCCCCAAGTCGCTTGACATAACAAAAGCAATGTTATTCAATGAGTGCCGTCTCTTAACCACTTAAGCCCCGGAGGATTTTCCTGCTAAACGACCAAGGGGTATTTTGCGATTCGGCACTGCGTGACTTTAACAGACAATTGCACGGTCGTGCGACGCTGTATCTAAACGAATTTGGCGTCCTTTTTTTCCCACAAACAGAGCTTTTTTTTGGTGGTATTTGATCACCCGTGCGATTTTTACTTTTTGCGCTATAAATAAAAAAAGAGCGTACATTTTGCAAAAATAACAATATTTTTCACATTTTTTTATATGAAATTCTCCAAAAAAAATGTAAAAATCAAAATTTTTTAAAATTTTCGGCCAATTTGTTTTATGCTACCTATGTTTGGTAAAAAAAATCGCAAAAAGCGTATTTTGATTGGTTTGCGCAAAAGTTATCGCGTTTACTAACAAAGGGAAAGATTTCTGTCATTTTTGGTGTTTTTTAACGTGTAATGGCGGCGATCTGCGATTTTTTTTTTTGCGGTACTGCGACATTGTGGCGGACAGATCGGACCCTTGACTGACATTTTTGACACTTTTGGGGTTACCAGTGACATTTCTACAGTAATCAGTGCTATATATATGCACTGTTACTGTAAAAATACACTGGTAGTGAAGGGGTTAACTTTATTTGGGAGGGAGGGGCTGTGTGTGTCCCTAGGGGCGTGCTTTCTACTGTGATTGGCTGTGGCTTGAGCTGTAAGGACACTGATCAACGGATCTACATAGTAGATCCATGTGATCAGTGTCTTTACAGCGAGGAGAATGACAGGTGGCTTGTTTACACAAGCTGCCTGACATTCTCCCTCTCCCCCGCCGATCGCCGAGTGACCGGCGGACATCAGGTCCGCTGGTCACACGCGCGGGGGGGTCCGTGACCGCGCGGGAGTGGGAGCGCGCCTCCGCGGGCGCGCGCTCGCTCCCCAGAGCCTCACAGGCGAGCGACGTAGACCTACGTCACTCTGCCTGTGAGGGGCTGACTGCCGCAGTAAATATACTGTGAGCAGTCGGCAAGCGGTTAATTGGCACTACTGAAGTCGCTCCGACTTCAGAAAAGGGTCCTGTACTACTTTGAGGCGACTTGTATCCGACTTGTCCCATAGACTTCAATGAGTGTCGCCTCCTTATCTTATTTGAAGCGACTTGTGATCCGACTTTCCATAAAAATGGTCCTGAACCAGAAAAAAAGATAATTTTTCTTAGAATTTTTAGTAGCGCAGGGATGGGGCTCCGCTCCACCTGGGTGTTTTTGTTGCAGGCGTTTATCGGGCATTTTTTGGGCGTCTTTGGAGGCAGGCATGACATCTGAACTTCTGTGTAGGGGTATATATATATATATATATACACACACACATATATGTATATATACACATACACACATATAGGTGTAATAGGAGCGGAGCCACATCCATGCGCTAATGAAATTTTTTGCAGGGATGTGGCTCCGCTCCTATTACACCTATATGTGTGTATGTGTATATATACATATATATGTGTGTGTGTGTGTATATATACCCCTACACAGAAGTTCAGATGTCATTCATGCCTGCCTCCAAAGACGGCCAAAAAATGCCCGATAAACGACTGCAACAAAAACTTTCCTTTTTTCTGGTTCTGGACATGCTACAGAGCTGAAACTTCACAGGTACACTTTTTAGACCCCCCCAGACACTAAATCCAAAAAAAGTCATGCCCGCCTCCAAAGACGCCCAAAAAATGCCAGATAAACGCCTGCAACAAAAACGCCCAGGTGGAGCGGAGCCCCATCCCTGTGCTACTAAAAATTCTAAGAAAAATTATCTTTTTTTCTGGTTCTGGACATGCTACAGAGCTGAAACTTCACAGGTACACTTTTTTGACCCCCCAGACACTAAATCCAAAAAAATCTCATGGTTTTTTTTTTCAATAATTGGCTCTCTATCAAAAACGACAATTTTTTTGTGTAATTGAGCATGACCCAGAACCATCATATTCTGATTGGCCAAATACAAAGTCGTACAAAGTCGTCTATCATACAAGTCGCGCTGAATTCGCGCAAAGTCATGCTGGAAGTCGCGCTAACAAGTCGTCCCTTATGAGTCGCGGCAGTGTGAATGGGGTCTTAAAGTGGCATTAAAGCTTCGTTTTTTTTTTTTAAATAACAAATATGTTCTACATATCTTTTCTGTGTAGTGGTTTTTCACAGAGCAGTTCCAATCCTTTTATTTTTGGGTCCTCTGCCTCGAGCAGTGCCCCCAGAGAAATTCACTGCTATCTCAGCCAATGAAGAGGGAAAGTCCCGGGACAACCGAGGCTATGATGAATATTGCTGAATCGTAGGGAGCTCATGTAAGGTTTGGGAGGGCTGAGGGGGGGGGTCTGCACACAGAAGGTTTTTTACATGTAAAAAAGCCTTCAGAACCCTTTTAACCTCTTCCCGTCCGCGCTATAGCCGAAATTAATTGCAGATCTTAATTGCCGGGAGGATGTGCATGAGCTGCCTGTACGCTCCCTGCGGAGCGCGCTCGTCTCGCTCTGTGATCAGCGAGTCCATGAGACTCAGCTGATCACAGATCCGAGTAAGGGGTCATGTGATCAGCTTTCAGCCAATGACAGCTGATTACGTGATGTAAACAGCAGCCGGCATTCATGTTTTTTTTTTTTTCTCCTCTCGCTGTCAACGTGAGGAGAAAAAAAGCTGATCGCCACTGCTGTCAGAGGGACATCGGTCCTGAAGCGGAGAGGGGCATCTGTGCCAAACAGTGCCACCTATCAGTTCCAATCAGTGCTGCCTATCAGTGTCACCTATCAGTGCCCTTTAGTGCCACCTATTAGTGCCCATGAGTGCCACCTATTGGTGCCACCTACCAGTGGCCTTCAGTGCCACCTACCAGTGCCCACCAGTGCCACCTTATCAGTGCCCATCAGTGCCGCCTCATTAGCGCACATCAATGAAGGAGAAAAATGTACCTGTTTGCAAAATTTTATAACAAACTATAAAAAATGTTATTTATTTTTTTTTTCTAAATTTTCGGTCTTTTTTTGTTGAGTAAAAAATAAAAACCCCAGTAGTGATTAAATACCACCAAAATAAAGCTCTATTTGTTTGAAAAAATTATAAAACTTTTATTTGGGTACTGTGCGCAATTGTCATTCAAAATGCGACAGGGCTGAAAGCTGAGAATTGGCCTGGGCAGGAAGGGGGTTTAAGTGCCCAGTAGACAAGTGATTAACCACTTCAGCTCCGGAAGATATACCCCCCTTCATGACCGGGCTATTTTTTTGTGATATGGCACTGCGTTACTTAAGTGACTGTTGCGTGGTCCTGCGACACTTTACCCAAATAAAATTAATGTCCTTTTTTTCCCACAAATAGAGATTTCTTTTGGTGGTATTTGATTATTTTTTTTTCGCTATAAACAAAAAAAAATTCTGACAATTTTGAAAAAAAAAAAAAACAATATTTTTTTACTTTCTGCTACAAAACATGTAAAACATCTAATTTCTTCATCAATTTAGGCCAATATGTATTCTGCTATGTTTTTTGTAAAAAAAAATCCCAATAAGCGTGTATTGATTAGTTTGCGCAAAAGTTATAGCGTCTACAAACCATGTGACAGATTTATGGTTCTTTTTTTTTTTTTTAGTAATGGCGAGTGATCAGCGATTTTTAGCAGGACTGCAACATTGCGGCAGACAGATCTGAGATTACGTGACACTTTTTGGGGACCAGTGACACAATTAGTGGTCAATGCTAAAAAAAAATGCACGGTCACTGTACTGACGACACTGGCAGGGAAGGGGTTAACATGGGGGGTGATCAAAGGGTTAAATGTGTTCCCTGGGAGTGCTTGCTAACTGTGGAGGGGTGCTTTGACTAGTTAAAAACAGATCCGTGTTCCTGCTTAGCAGAAACACAAGATCTCCATCTTCCCCTCTGACAGAACGGCGATCTGCTTTGTTTACATAGGCAGACCGCTCCAGGCCCGAAGAAAATTAAAAAAAAGACACATGGGTATGTGATGTAGTATATACAGTGGGTACGGAAAGTATTCAGACCCCCCTTAAATTTTTCACTCTTTGTTATATTGCAGCCATTTGCTAAAATCATTTAAGTTCATTCTTCTTCCTCATGAATGTACACATAGCACCCCATACTGACAGAAAAACACAGAATTGTTGACATTTTTATTAAAAAAGAAAAACTGAAATATCACATGGTCCTAAGTATTCAGACCCTTTGCTGTGACACTCATATATTTAACTCAGGTGCTTTCCATTTCTTCTGATCATCCTTGAGATGGTTCTACACCTTCATTTGAGTCCAGCTGTGTTTGATTATACTGATTGGACTTGATTAGGAAAGCCACACACCTCTCTATATAAGACCTTCCAGATCACAATGCATGTCAGAGCAAATGAGAATCATGAGGTCAAAGGAACTGCCTGAAGAGCTCAGAGACAGAATTGTGGCAAGGCACAGATCTGGCCAAGGTTCCAAAAAGATTTCTGCTGCACTTAAGGTTCCTAAGAGCACAGTGGCCTCCATAATCCTCAAATGGAAGACGTTTGGGACGACCAGAACCCTTCCTAGAGCTTGCCGTCCGGCCAAACTGAGCTATCGGGGGAGAAGAGCCTTGGTGAGAGAGGTAAAGAAGAACCCAAAGATCACTGTGGCTGAGCTCCAGAGATGCAGTCAGGAGATGGGAGAAAGTTGTAGAAAGTCAACCATCACTGAAGCCCCTCCACCAGTCGGAGCTTTATGGCATAGTGGCCTGACGGAAGCCTCTCCTCAGTGTAAGACACATGAAAGCCCGCATGGAGTTTGCTAAAAAAACACCTGAAGGACTCCAAGATGGTGAGAAATAAGATTCTATAGTCTGATGAGACCAAAATAGAACTTTTTGGCCTTAATTCTAAGCGGTATGTGTGGAGAAAACCAGGCACTGCTCATCACCTGTCCAATACAGTCCCAACAGTGAAGCATGGTGGTGGCAGCATCATGCTGTGGGGGTGTTTTTCAGCTGCAGGGACAGGACGACTGGTTGCAATCGAGGGAAAGATGAATGCGGCCAAGTACAGGGATATCCTGGACAAAAACCTTCTCCAGAGTGCTCTGGACCTCAGACTGGGCCGAAGGTTTACCTTCCAACAAGACAATGACCCTAAGCACACAGCTAAAATAACGAACGAGTGGCTTCACAACAACTCCGTGACTGTTCTTGAATGGCCCAGCCAGAGCCCTGACTTAAACCCAATTGAGCATCTCTGGAGAGACCTAAAAATGGCTGTCCACCAACGTTTACCATCCAACCTGACAGAACTGGAGAGGATCTGCAAGGAGGAATGGCAGAGGATCCCCAAATCCAGGTGTGAAAGACTTGTTGCATCTTTCCCAAAAAGACTCCTGGCTGTATTAGATCAAAAGGGGGCTTCTACTAAATACTGAGCAAAGGGTCTGAATACTTAGGACCATGTGATATTTCAGTTTTTCTTTTTTAATAAATCTGCAACAATGTCAACAATTCTGTGTTTTTCTGTCAGTATGGGGTGCTATGTGTACATTCATGAGGAAGAAGAATGAACTTAAATGATTTTAGCAAATGGATGCAATATAACAAAGAGTGAAAAATTTAAGGGGGTCTGAATAATTTCCGTACCCACTGTATGTGTGGGGCAGTCTGGAAGCCGTTAAGGTATTTTTAAAAAGGAACATATTGCAGGTCCACTTTAAAAGCCAACCATCATTCTACACAGGACAGTGTGACCAGTCCTCTGTTGCCTGCTAGAGAATATCTAAAGGATGGAAGGAAAATTAGTAAAGTTAAAGTAAAAGCCTAGCCAGACCTAAGCATTCACCACATCTAAAATTTCACAATGGCAACTTGCATTAAAGTGTTAATAAACCTACAACAGTAAAATGAGTCTGTATAGTCAGTAAAGCATGCTTGTTATACTCACTTTGGAGCTTAAGGGGTTACTCCTCTGCATTGTGTAAAAAGGCTGTTTGATCCTTTCACTGTCCCCAATCCATCTCCTGAAAAGACACATCCTTTGGAGTCACTCTGCACATGCTCAACTTGGCGTGTATTGTTTGAGAGTGTTTTTTTTTTTTTTTCTTGGGAGGGTATATGTGATCAGCACAGTCTAGACAAAGGATCAGTGACCCTGCAGCCTCATAGGACAGTCAAAGGAGAATGAAAACTCCTCCTACAAGAGACACTGATAAAAGTCACAAGACTGCTATATACTGCTGATGAGAAAAGGTATTTAGCAGTTTATATTTACCAAAATAATTGCGTTTCTGTGTACTGTGGGAGACCCGATATAGTGAATGCAGGCTCCTGGGTTTAGAAACACTTTAAATATTTATTTTTCGAATGATCGCATTATTAAAAGAGCTTTATTGTGTTTCCCCTCTGAGTGTAGGGCCTTATTCTATCTATCTATCTATCTATCTATCTATCTATCTATCTATCTATCTATCTATCTATCTATCTATCTATCTATCTATCTATCTATCTATCTATCTATCTATCTATCTATCTATCTATCGCTATCTATCTATCTATCGCTATCTATCTATCTATCGCTATCTATCTATCTATCTATCTATCTATCTATCTATCTATCTATCTATCTATCTATCTATCTATCTATCTATCTATCTATCTATCTATCTATCTATCTATCTATCTATCTATCTATCTATCTATCTATCTATCTCTCTCTATCGCTCTATCTCTCGCTCTATCTCTATCTATCGATCTCTCTCGTTTTTTCCATATTGCAAATAGTCAGAAATGTTTCCTCAATAAAAACACTTATAAATGTGATGTACCGCCTTTACACGCTGTTGCAACCATCTGGCGTTTCAAATGCCAATAAACTTCTGTCCTGAACACATTTTTTTGAAAAAAAATGCCACTAAACTCATCTGCCTCTAAACCACTATAAACGTTTCAGTGTACATGGACAGATAAGATAACAGAGGAGAAAAAAATGCCACTAAACTCAACTGCCTCTAAACCACTATAAATGTCTTGGTGTACAAGGAGAGATAAGATAACAGAGGAGAAAAAAACGCCCAACTGCTCCTAAACGTGAGCAGTTGAGCATTTACGCACATCATTTTGCAACTCTCTTACTACCAGTGGCGTAGCGTGGGGGGTTCAGGGGGGGCCAGACGCACCGGGTGCAACATCTGGGGGGGGGGGCGCATCTGCAGTGTCACTCTGTCTGTCTGACTCTGACATACACAGTTCACACACTGTCTGCAGCTGCCTCCATCTTTAGGCTGGGAGATGTCCAGTGCGGCCGCCCTATGGCTGAAAATGGCGGGTCGGGACTGGACTGTGCCTCACCTGTCCATTGGTGTAGGGTGGGGTGGCGTTTCAAGCCAAGCCCCGCCTATGCTGCCTCTCCTCACTGCTCAGTCAGTTTAGCAGCGAGTGAGTCAGCAGCCTGGCGCTGTCACAGAGTGGGTTTTTTTTTTTTAATCACCTGATTAGAGCCAGAGGCTCTAATAGGCTTCAAAAAAGGGTGGACCCATTGTGTGACAATAGCGAATGAAAATTCCAAGACCCGCTTCCTGATTGGCCAAAAGGCGAACGCATGCCATTGGCCGAGGAGGGGGCGGGAGGACTCGAGGAGACGCGAGAAGAAGCAGCCGCTGCAGGTAAGTCTCTCTGCATTGAAGGGGGCATGCTGGTCTCTCTGCATTGAAAGGGGGCACGATGATCTCTCTGCATTAAAAGGGGGCACGATGATCTCTCTGCATTGAAGGGGGGCACGCTGGTCATTCTGCATTGAAAGGGGGTACTTTGGTCTCTCTGCATTGAAAGGGGGCACGCTCGTCTCTCTGCATTGAAAGGGGGAACGCTGGTCACTCTGCATTGAAAGGGGGCACGCTGGTCTCTATGCATTGAATGGGGGCACGCTGGTCTCTCTGCATTGAAAGGGGGCACGCTGATCATTCTGCATTGAAAGGGGGCACGCTGGTCTCTCTGCATTGAAAGGGAGCATGCTAGTCATTCTGCATTGAAAGGGGGCACGCTGGTCTCTCTGCATTGAATGGGGGCATGCTGGTCTCTCTGCATTGAATAGGGGCACGCTGGTCTCTCTGCATTGAATGGGGGCACACTGGTCATTCTGCATTGAAAGGGGGCACGCTGGTCATTCTGCATTGAAAGGGGGCACACTGGTCATTCTGCATTGAAAGGGGGCATGCTGGTCTCTGCATTGAAAGGGGGCACGCTGGTCTGTCTGCATTGGAAGGGGGCACGCTGGTCATTCTGCATTGAAAGGGGGCACGCTGGTCACTCTGCATTGAAAGGGGGCACGCTGGTCATTCTGCATTGAAAGGGAGCACGCTGGTCATTCTGCATTGACAGGGGGCATGCTGGTCATTCAAACTTGTATTTAGATGCATTTTACTTTAATTACATCAGTATTTTCATAACAAACAATACATGTGCTTAGGAGGTAAGGGTTTCTTTAATCTAGTGGAAGAGACTCGAGTGCTAAAATGCCGCGGGTTAGGGGGCGCAGCCTTGCCCCGAGTGCTGACAACCCACGCTACGCCACTGCTTACTACACATCACCTGGGACAAGACCATTTTAATGCACAAGTATTTCCCTGTCCTGTACAATCATTATACTAGGCAGGGGTTTGCATTCTACCTTTCATCTGCACCCATAAGGTTTTTAATATATATTTCCTCTATTGCCTGTCTATATTTGTCTACATGTGACTCAGTCAATGGTTTTGTATAATCTTCCATAATTCACAGGACCTGTTCATAGTCACATTTAGGGAAAAAACTAGTGAGGACATTTAAATCACTAAAGAGTAATGAAAGTGGAACTTTATAAACCAGATAATTGCATTTTAAATAATGGTAAGCTCAATAACAGAATCTTTCTCTTCCTGTGCAATCTGTCTTTGTATCCTGTAGGAGAAGAGCAGCACATGTTGTACCACAAAATATTCAGCTGCACACCATCCTAAAACAATCTGCAATAAGATATGCTGTTTCCCATTAGTAGCCTTGCATAGTTAATCTGCTAAATAACAGCACCATTTTTTCATAGATATCAGAGATCACTCGAGTGTTGAGTATGCCACTGTGATATTAGTCGGTATCCTGTGTACATTGGGCTTATCAAGGTGACCTGGACAGGTAACTGTTAATCTGAGTAAGTTTGTTACCTGAGAAAACATTACATTTATATGGACCCTGACGGATGACTGGGGATACACAATACCTTCCAAGCAGTAACCCCACGATTTGCCCTACTGAACAGGCTTGTTATTGATTACCTTTCATCCTGGCATCACAACTACTCCTAGGATTCAATTTTTTTGTTGTTTTGCATATTTTATTGATCAAAAGTGGTAAATGAGCATCAAGCGTGCAGGGAGACGATGAATTGTTTACTTGCATAAAAATAACCTTTCAATAAAAGAAGATGCATGGGTTACAGTTTTGGTGGCCGAAGCAGATGGCATTCAGCTGCTATTGATCTGCCCCCCCTCCCTCTTAGAGCAGCATGCAGTAAGCCTGCTCATCCTGTCCAGAAAGCGTTCAGTGTGGGGTGCAGAGCTGTGCACAGTGCAGGGACACATGGAGGAGGATATTATAATATTAAGGACATCAGCTTGTTCCGTGTTCAGTCATTTGCATTCTCCTTGACCTTTAAGGTGATTCTGTAATGATGGATTTTATTTGTCTTACTGGTTTGCTCTAAGATGTCTAACAATTTAGCTAGTGCATTTTCCTTCAGATACATTTTTGAGCTAAGAATAATATTGGACCTAAAACACTAACTTATTTTCTTTTTTTTGTCCTATAACCTGCACAAATGTAAAAAAAAATAAGGAAGTAATAGAGGCAACCACAGGCTCCATCCAGCATCTGCCACCCGAAGACAGATCACAGAACGTCTGTCAAAGGGTGCTATTCTTGCAGATCCAGCCCGATTAGTGGCACTGCCAACAGATCCTGCCTTCTGACAGAGGGCATAGGTTTCATTGATGCAGTAGAACAGCAGCAGATGGCAGGAAATATTGGTGGGTGTTGGAGTTTCCACATGCTTTACTGCAGCCTATAAAATATTGTTTTCAAATAAATAAAATGTACCAAAACTACAAATCTACGCTTTCTACAACAGGTTTTTTGGTAATTTCAGGCCATATAATTTAAAGAATGCAGCAACTTGGCATGGTGGGGACATGTCAACAGAATCTATGTTCAGTTCAACTGCTGATGTTCATGCTCCAGTGCACTACTGCCAGGGCTTCAGGTCATATGATAAGGAATTGTAGTTACGTGACCTGATTTACACACATGTAACGTTAGTGGTGGATCAAGCCATCTGAGTTAAACCAGCTTCATCTAGGGTTTCATTTTTTTTAGAAATACCATGATACCAATGACTGCACCTCAGGGAATTCATCTGTAAGGGTGTTAAAATATGCAGCTGATGTTCTATTTTTTTTTTTTTTTTTTTTAATCAAGTAGTTTTTTTATTGCGAAAATAGAAGGTAACACAATTTACAGACAGTTCCACATTTCTGATGTTTTATTTTAAAGCTCCACCAGTTTACCTTGCTAAATCTATCATCGAGGGCATGCAGTTGGAGATTAAATTATTTGGCTTACGTTAAACTTTTGTAGCTCAATTGGGATAACGCCTACTTTATATTTGTTCCATGTTCCCATTGACATAGCATAACTTTAAAAAAAAAAAATTTAAAAAAATGTAGCTTACCTTTTTTATATGCTCTATTCTGGACCCTCCAGCAAGGAGAAAACGTTCTTTGTTTATGAGGGAGCTGGGCAGCTGTGTGTGCCATAATTATGTAATATACTTAGATTTTGCCAATGCATTTGACACTGTTCCCCACACGAGCACCAGTTCACAAAAAATATATCTGGGAACTGGAGAAAGTGCAAAGAAAGGAAACCAAACTGATAGGCATGGAGGAGCTCTGAGAAAAAAATAGCTGAGCTGAATGTATTTTCTCTTGAGGAGAGGCGATGGATTCAGGATTCAGATATATTGGGCAGACTAGATGGGCCAAATGGTTCTTATCTGCCGACACATTCTATGTTTCTATGTCTATGTTTCTATGGGAGTGTGGGGTATGATTAGCATGTATAAATACATGAGTGGTCCATATAGTAAATGTGATGTAGAGTTATTCACTTACAGAGGACAAGGGGGCACTCTTTACGTCTGAAGGAAAAGCGATTTAACCTTCACATAAGGAAAGGCTTCTTCACAATAAGCTGTGAAAATATGTCCTACACTCCCTTAAGAACTGGTTCTCACTTCATTGGCGATTTGGATAGTGCTTTATTGGGGGATTTTGCCTTTCTTTGGATCAACTGTGGGTATAGGATAGTATGTGTATGTGTGTGTGTGTGTGTGTGTGTGTGTATATATATATATATATATATATATATGTGTGTGTGTGTCTATATATATATATATATATGTGTGTGTATAGAGGTTTTCTATTTGTGTTTTGTGTGTGTTTTCTTTTTTAATTGGTTGAACCATGTGGACTAGTGTCTTTTTTTCAACCTATGTAAACCTGTCTGTACTATACAGGCCGAACTTCATCATGACATTTAACTAAACTTGAACACACTGTCAATAGAAAAGGTTTAAAGCCCCGTACACATGGGCCAAATATTGGGCGGTTCAATAGAAACCTACCAACATATGACCCCTGTGTACACCAGTTGGTCCAGCAGAAGCCGGCCGAACATCCGGCTTCTGTTTAAGGAGTGTGACCAGAAAAGGTCTGCTGATCGGCATCTGACCAGCGCTCTCAGCCAATGGCTGCAATCATTGACCGGTGTGCCCTGTTAGGGCATAAAAGCTCAGTGGCGAGATCGCTCTACTACAGTGCCTTGCGAAAGTATTTGGCACCCTTGAACTTTGCAACCATTTGCCACATTTCAGGCTTCAAACATAAAGATATAAAACTGTAATTTTTTGTGAAGAATCAACAACAAGTGGGACACAATCATGAAGTGGAACGAAATTTATTGGATATTTCAAACTTTGTTAACAAATAAACTCCCCTAAATGTGTGTCCTACCTTCAGAGGGGGTCCCCTTGCAGAGGGTACAGCGTTGCAGAGGGTGCAGGAAAGATCCTAGCAGCATGCTTTTTGTTTTTGTAGCTGATGGTGGCCATTTTCCCTTAGTCTGGCTGGTCTCCGTTGGCAGCCATATTTGTGTAGCCGGATGATGTCACAGGGGCAAGTTTCCCTTAGTCCGGGAGACAACTTAAGCCTTGTGGGAATACTGAAGCTCCTCCTCTTCCTCCTTAGTTTCCCCTTCCTGTGCCCGGAACATATGAACAGGGATAGTGTCTATGACGATGCTGAGCTTGAATTCTCGGCGCTCCTGTGGGGGGTCCCTGTTATCGCTCTCTCCACTGATGGGTACCCTGAGCCTTGAGGGGATCCTTTGGTGGTGTTAAAAGATCACTTTCTCTAGCGCTCATCGACAGACGTAGTCCTCGGTGATACACCACCTTCGGGTTATGTTACCTCCGCAGGAGCAGGACTAGACAGGAAATTAAAAAGCTCTGGCCACACCCTAGGGGCAGTCCCAGAGGGTATATCCTCTCTCTCTCTGCCTCAGCAAATCAGTTATTTTCTGTCTAGTTAGGAGTAAGGACCTAGATACCTTGCTGGGATCTTAGGTCCTGGCAAGAATTTTTTTCTTAAAGGATTTTTAGACAGCTTTTTTTCTCCAGTGTTCCTGTGAGATCTTCAAGCAAGAAAGCTGAACTGGGCGACGGGCTGGATGTTGAGATCCGGTGGTCACCCCAGTTCAGCCTACGAGCGCGTGCAGGCCATAGCTCCGCGCTGGGTCGGCCGCGACAAAGTCCCATTAAAAGGACTAAACCCGCGAGTTAAACGTCTCGCTGAAACGCCAAAAACCATGAGTCACGGCGTTCGTATCGGTCGACAGCCCTCCCGCCCCGGTGGAGAGGGGTACTGTCAGGAGTTGGTGCCCGCCTGGTTCCGGTATGGTGAGTAGTATGTTCCCCCTTTTTCCCTGACGGGTTTTGTGGTGAACGCGGGCCCCTCTCTGTATGGTAAGATAGAGTCCTTTCTATCCTATAACATGTCACAGATCCTCCTACTTTGAGTGTGATTTTTTGTGTACAAAAAGCCAGGAGGCTTGGTTTGGGAGCTAACAATCTATTGTATACATGTTTAAAAGATGTAATCTGTGGCATTCTGGGAATCTTATGGGTTAAGTATAAGCTACCTACCAGTCAGAAGCCACGGACATGTAGACTGCCTTCCAAATCAGATCTCCAGCTATTAGCAGGCCTCCCGAACGGCCATGCGGTCCGCCAGGGCCGATACCGCCAACCACGCCATATCCCCAGGCAGAGACAGTGTTGTGTGCCCTGCAGCACACCGCCATTCAGCAGGCCGCCGCCATTTTTTCTTGCAGGATCGCACGAGCCGCCATTTTGGCGTAGCCTCGTGTCTCCAGCATGGGGGCGGCCATGTTTGAGGTGATCCTACACCTCGTGGAGCTTGGGGGAGGCGCCGGAAGGCGTGCAGAGGGGCGGAGCCGCCTCCTTTCTTCCTGGGCAGCCAGCCAAAAGACTTCCTGTTTGTCAAGACAGTGCTGTAAGCTGTTGCAGTTTAACTCTGAGCATCAGGTGGTGAGCCTGGGGGTCTATCTCTCTCTCTCTCGATCGATAGCTAGCAGGTAACACTAAGGGGCTTTTTGTGGCGCTGGGGGTCAGAAAAAAAAAAAAAAAAAGTTTTTTTCTTTACTTTTGAATTATATTATCCAGGAAGTAACTGGAGTTATCATGGACCCTGCCACACATATTCCCCCACCTGTTTCCCTCGAGGGGGCCTCGGGACCCGCCGGTGCACAGAGTATAGAGTCATTTACAGCAATTTTGGAGTCTATGGTGGCTCGGGTGGAGGCGGCCTGTCAGGGACGGGGGTCAAGGAAGCGACCCCCGCCTACCCCTATACTATCTGACACCTCTGACTCAGATTCAGAGATGGTCACGGCAGTTGCAGGTTCCTCTGCAAGGGCTGCTATCCCAGGTAAAGCCCCCTCAGAAAGTGAGGAGGACGCTTCTTCTCTTGCTATTATTCAGGAAGAAGCATTGGTGGACGCACTAGTTGTGGCAGTGCAAGAGACCTTAAAACTTGAGGCTTTACCGGCAGAGGCAACTGAAACAGAGATGCCTTTTGGTACTAATAAGCCCATCAAGACGGCGAAGGCTTTTCCTGTACCTAAATGTTTTGGTAATCAGATTAAAGGAGAATGGGAGCATTCTAAGCGTACCTTTACTATTTCCAAGCGTATTGCTAGACGCTATCCGTTTGAGGAATCCATCATTAAGAAATGGACGGTACCACCAATCGTGGATCCGCCTATTTCCAGGCTGAATAAAGCCACGGTTATTCCAGTGGAGGACACTTCGTCCTTTAAGGATCCGGTGGATCGAAAGATATAAGCAGAGTCCCGCACTATTTTTTCTCTGATAGGGTCAGCATTTAGACCAGTAATCGTTATTGGTCTAGTTTCCCAGACACTTACGGAATGGGCGAAAATGGTACGCCAAGATCTTAGGGGAAAAGATATTCCCCAGGAGACATCTGATTTGATGGAACAGATCATACAAGGGCTACGGTTTATCTGTGACGCAGCCTTGGACACTACTCCCCTATTAGGGCATGCATCTAAGTTAGCAGTGATCCTCAGACGTGTGCTGTGGTTAAAATGCTGGTCAGCTGACCTAGGTTCCAAAAAGACCTTGACCAATCTCCCTTTTCAGGGGAATCGTCTATTTGGGGCCAACCTAGATGAAATCATTAAGGATGCCACTGGGGGCAAGAGCACTTTTTTGCCACAGGCTGCAAAAGCTAAGGGACCTCGCAACAAGCGAGGACCTTTCTTTACCGCCCATAAAGGGCACCCGGCTGGTACTAGCGGGAAAGGCAAGACTCCTCCAGGAGGGTTCAAGAAGGGCTGGTCGGACAAGCAGGGGACCAACCCAGCCAAACCCGAAGTAAAGGAGTACACAGCCTGAAGGTGCGCCCCCACCCGGTTTCAGGGTGGGGGGACGTTTTCACCGGTATTCAGGACATTAGATCGAGCATCAACCACTACTACCGGTGCGATTCTTCCCTTCCAACATTTAAGTACCACAGGAAGCGGTAGTTACCGTTCCCTGAAAAGATCTTTTCCTTTACCTTTTCCTAAGATTAGTCCCGATACCTCACAGGAATCGGATCTGGTTGACCAGATAGGCCAAGTAGCCTCTAGTCGGGTGACTTCGGTCCCTGAGGTTCAACCAGAAAAGATCACCTTTCTTGATAACTATCAGGTATCTGATAAATGTGTGGGAACAGAAAACGACCAGACTTTCTCGGATGGGCGGGGCCAGATAGCTCTAGGGACGCCTGGTTCAGATCCAATCAGCGCCAGTGGTCCTAGAAA
Source organism: Pelophylax lessonae (assembly GCF_965119305.1). NCBI lineage: Eukaryota > Metazoa > Chordata > Amphibia > Anura > Ranidae > Pelophylax > Pelophylax lessonae. The sequence goes on from NC_138768.1 coordinate 196,888,082, forward strand.
TTCTAGGCTGGCCTCCTCAAGCCGGCCTGGCCGACTTGGACATGTTAGTCGCAGACGTTCCGTGGGAACTTCGTCTCAGGGAGTGTCTGTGGTCTCAAGGACCAATTTACCTTCGTGCTTTACAGTCGCTGGTTTTAATGGCCTGGCCATTGAGACCCAAGTACTGAAGGACAGAGGTTTGTCTACTTCAGTCATTCCTACCCTTATTAAAGCAAGGAAAGCGACTTCCAGCAAAGTCTATTATCACACATGGAAGACTTATATTGCGTGGTGCGAATCTTTAGGATTTCCTCCACGTACCTATTCGGTGTCTCGAATATTGGCCTTTTTGCAACAAGGGGTTGAGCAGAAGCTAGCCTTGAGCACCATCAAGGGTCAAGTTTCAGCATTAGCAATCTTCTTTCAGAAGCCTTTAGCTACCAAATCCTTGGTGCGGAATTTCATCCAGGGGGTGCGGCACCTGGCTCCTCCAGTCCGCGCGCCCTTACCGCCCTGGGATCTTAATTTGGTTTTGTCGGTTCTACAGAAACCTCCCTTTGAAAACATCAGGGAGATTTCCTTGCTTACTTTATCCCAGAAGGTGGCCTTCTTGGTGGCTATTACTTCTGCTCGCAGGGTGTCAGAACTGGCTGCATTATCATGCCAGTCACCATACCTAGTGATTCATAGGGATAAGGTAGTACTTCATCCTAAGCCATCTTTTCTTCCCAAGGTGGTTTCAGATTTTCATCTGAATGAAGATATTGTACTACCTTCCTTGTGTCCTCAGCCCAAGCATCATCGGGAACATGCGTTGCATTCCTTAGATGTGGTTCGGGCAATCAGGGTGTACCTGAAAGCTACGGAATCATTCCGTAAGACGGATTCACTTTTGTGATCACGGATGGCCCCAGAAAGGGTTTGCCTGCATCTGCCGCGACCATTGCCAAATGGATTAGACAAACGGTGGTACAGGCTTATTCTATTAAGGGTCAGAGTCCTCCGTTCCCTGTTAGGGCGCACTCCACTCGAGCGCTCAGTACTTCCTGGGCCTTTCGCCATCAGGCGTCAGTGGTCCAGGTATGTAAGGCGGCCACCTGGTCGTCGGTACATACCTTTACAAAATTCTATAAAATTGATGTGACGGCATCGGCGGATGCCTCATTTGGCCGCAAGGTTTTGCAGGCCGCAATTTGAGGAGACCGGTGGTCTACCTCGAGGGTTTTTTTCTGTTTGAAAAAAAAAAAAAAAAAATTTTGTTTTCCCTTTTTTTTGTTGAGTCTCATCATTAAGGATGAGCATTGTAAACTTCTAGTTGGCACCGGTTGGGCCTTCTAGATTGGGATTTGATTTTCATTTTCCCACCCCTCAGTTGTGATACTGCTCTGGGACGTCCCGAAGGTGGTGTATCACCGAGGACTACGTCTGTCGATGAGCGCTAGAGAAAAATGGATTTTTGTAAAATCTTACCGTAAAATCCTTTTCTCTTAGCTCATCGACAGACGTAGTCCCCGCCCCTCTGTTTTGGAGTTGGGTTGGGTTAAATTCTCTAAGCACTGCTTTTTCACATAACTGATTTGCTGAGGCAGAGAGAGAGAGGATATACCCTCTGGGACTGCCCCTAGGGTGTGGCCAGAGCTTTTTAATTTCCTGTCTAGTCCTGCTCCTGCGGAGGTAACATAACCCGAAGGTGGTGTATCACCGAGGACTACGTCTGTCGATGAGCTAAGAGAAAAGGATTTTACGGTAAGATTTTACAAAAATCCATTTTTTGTACTGCAAGGTTTTCCTTTCCTTTATGGAGCCTCAGGGTCACATCTCCCCCACTGACCCCCTCGTGGAGGTGGCAGGTCCCTCGGAACCCCAGCTTCCCATGGTTGCACTGACGGCAGTCCTGCAGTCCTTAGTGTCCCGGGTGGAAGTGGCGTGTGGGCAAAGGTCCAGGAGGAAGCGTCCCTCGCCTTCCCCTGCTCAGGCTGTCTCATCTAATTCTGAGCCTGATGCTGGTGTCGACACGGCCCGTCCAGGGGTACTTAATATCACATCCCCCTAATCCATCATAAAACAGACGATGATTCCTCCATGGTCGCAGCAGCAAATGAAAAAGTGCTTGGTGGACGCATTTATAGTGCGTGAGACTTTAAATGCGGCTGATGTAGCCACGGACGTTGCTATGATGTTTGGTATGCACAAGTCGCATCGCACTCCAAAGGTGTTTCCTTATGTGCCTTATTTTGACACGTTTTCTTGTAAGGAAAGGGAACAACCAAAATTACCCTTTGTGGTCCCCAAACGTTTTGCTGTACGTTACCCATTTAGGGAGTCCCTTTAAAAAAAAAAGTGAACTAGTTCACCAGTAGTTCACCAGTGGTGGACCCTCCTGTTTCCAGGTTGAATAAAGCAACCATGATCCCAGTAGAAGAATCCCCATCCTTTAAGGACCCGGCTGTGGCACGCAGCATGTTTATGTTTACTATGGCTGGTTCGCCATTGCGGCCAGCCTTTGCCTTAGCCCTGGTGTCTCAGACCCTAACTAAATGGACCAAGCTTTTACGCCAGGGCCTGGTGGGTGAGCAGGTCCCCGCTGCTTATATTGATTTTGCGTTGCGGACAAGTTGGTCCATGGGCTACAGTTTATTTGGGATGCAGCTTTTGGCTACAGCTCTTGTGCTGTCCAAACTTTGTTTCAGCAGTGGTGGTTAGGCGCGTGCTGTGTCTTAAGAATTGGTCCGCAGACCAAGCCTCCCAAGAAAGCTCTCATTGATCTGCCCAATCTACCCTGGATGACCTCATTAAGGGTATCACTGGGGGGTAAGAGTACAAATCCAGAAAAGGGAAGGAGCACCGTCGCAGATGAGGGCCCTCCTTCTCAGCCCATAGAAAATTTTGTGCTTCTGGGACTGAGAATAAGGGAAACCGATCTTTCAAATCTTCCCGGTAGGTTCCAAACTACCTTGGTCTGGTAAGCCTAGAGCTAGCTTCTTCGGACCTGCAGACCAGATCCCTTCAGCATGATGGTCTGCCCTTACCCATTATTGGGGTGGGGGGATATCTTCTCTGGTTTCCGGGCCCCGTGGACTTCTTTGGTGAGCATCAAGGAGATCCGTGAAATGTTTATTTTGGGGGTACCCAGAAAGGGGCACAAAGCTTGTCCTTTTCAGGTTTTTTAGGTCCTGAGTCTATTTGTGCGGATTTAATTCCTGCAAAGGTTCAGGGGATTTTTTAACTGCCTAAGGTCCCCCCCTATCCCTGTCCAGGGAATTGATTTACCTACAAACTTCAGGAACCACAGGTCCTAGTTCACCAGCTGCTGCCACGCAGATAGTTCTTTCTCCCATTTTGCATACAGGTTCTAAATCTGGTGGTATCCACCTTCAAGACAGTTTAGCAGGTTCGGCTCCACAGGAGGGATACTGAGGTTCATGAGGTCACTGGGTCCTCTGACAGACGCCGCAGGTGTCTAAGGGCCGTGGTAAGGTCAGTATCATCCTCAGTTAAGGCTTCTTCTGCCGTTCCTAAGAGGAATCAAGAGCGAGAATCTTCCAATCATCCTGTAAACGTCCCTTGGCAGCTTCCCCTCAGAGAAGACCAGTTGTCCCAAGGGCTGATCTACCATCCTGCTTTACAGTCCCTGGTTTCAATGGCTTAGCTGTTGAAAGCCAGGTACTGAGGGATAGAGGTCTGTCTGGATCAGTGATCCCTACTATAGTGAAGGCTAGGAAGTCATCTTCCACGAAGATATACCATTGAACCTGGAAAGCGTACATTTCTTGGTGTGAGTCGATTGGTGCTCATTCTCGATCCTTTTCTGTGACTCGGCTACTAAACCTTTAACAGGGAGTTGATCAGAAATTGGCCTTGAGTACAGTCAAGGGCCAGGTGTCTGCCTTGGCAATCTTCTTTCAGCGACCCCTAGCCACGCACTCTTTAGTTCCTACCATTTAGGGGGTTCGATGTGTGGCTCCACCTGTATGCTCTGTTTTGCTGCCATGGGATTTAAGTTTAGTGTTTTCGGTTCTCCAGAAGCCTCCATTTGAGAATATTTGGGAGATTCCTTTGCCTAGGTTATCCCAGAAAGTGACATTCTTGGTGGCTATTACCTCGGCCCACAGGGTATCTGAATTGTCGGTAATATCCTGTTGCAGTCCCGATTTAGTGGTCCATAGGGATAAAGTAGTTCTTCGTCCCTGTTCATTATTCCTACCCAAAGTTGTCTCCGACTTCTATTTGAATGAGGACATTATTTTGCCTTGCTTGTGTCCCAAGCCGGCTCATCCCAGGATATTTGCTTTGCATACCTTGGATGTGGTTCATGCGATTCGAGTGTATCTGTCAGCTACTGAGTCTTTTCAGAGGTCAGACTCACTTTTTGTGGTTATTAATGGATCAAGAAAAGGGTTGGCCGCTTCTTTGGCTGCCATCTCCAGATGGATCAGATAGACGAGGACTCAGGCCTATTCAGAGTTGTATAAAGTACTCAAAACCCATACTTGAGTAGTGCTCGATCAAAAAGTGACTTGAGTAGAAGTGGAAGTGCTCAATCAAAAAGTGACTTGAGTAGAAGTACTAAAGTATTCAACATTTTTTGTACTTAAGTATTGCAAGTAGTTTTTAAAAAAAAACTTTTGCTACTCAAGTACTGAAAGTAAAAGTACCAGTAGTTTTGAAAAAAAAATGCTACTCAAGTACTGAAAGTAAAAGTACAAGTGCTGTGTTATGTAGGTATTAAAGAAAGAAGTTAAAAGTTTGAACATCATATTGTTTTTTATTATTTCAAATGCAGCTTTTATTTATACATACAGTAGCATTTATTTTCGTATGCGCTGATAATACACATGTTTTGAGCTTCATGAAACCTGCCATCTACTGTTCTGGCAGTGGTAATTTTTATAATAGTAATGAGTAACTATGCAGCACAAAAAAAAAATATTGGAGTAGAAGTATTGAAATCATGGAAAAAATGTAGTGAAGTAAAAGTGGAAGTAGGAGAAAAAAATTCTACTCTAGGAAAGTACAGATACCGCCTTTCGGTACTTAAGTACAGTAGTGAAGTAGTTCTACTTAGTTACTATACATCTCTGGGCCTATTCCATTAAAGGTCAGGTTCCACTTTTCCCTATCATGGCGCATTCTACTCGGGTGCTGAGTGTTTCTTGGGCCTTCCGTCATCAGGCTTCAATATCGCAAGTTTGCAAGGCAGCCACTTGGTCGTCCGTGCAAACCTTTAAAAATTTCTATAAGGTAGATACTTTAGCATCTGCGGATGCTTCTTTTGGGTGCAAAGTTTTGAAGGCTGCTGTTTTAAGAGGGGCTGTTCCCTCTTGAGGGGTGTTTTTCGGTAAACTTTTATTTTTCAGACAGGGCTCTGACCCGGTTAAGGCTCCTGTGTCCTGGTTAAGGGCTTCTATGTTTAGCCTTGGGTTATTTTCTCCACCCCTTATTTTCCTTTTGGCACTGCATTTGGATGTCTCACTAGTTATGATTTATGAAGCGCTGTGTCCGTCGAATTTAAGAGAAAATTGGATTTCTCTTACGTCCTCTGACAGTCGCCGCCCAATGGTATTAGCCTTCACTATTGGGTAATGGCGCAGTCCGCAGGAGCCGGCATTTCTCTGAGTTCATCGACTGACACCGCACTCACCCCTCTATGGAGTTCTGATACTTCTAATAATGCTTGCTACTTAACTGATTACCTAGAGCAGAGAGGGGGGGTTAGATACCAGCTGGGGATGGCCCATGGGCGTAACCAGGTGTTTCTTTTGTTCTGCCTAGTCCTACCTCTGGAGGAGGCAATCTAACCCACTAGTTATGATTTATGGAGTGCTGTGTCCATCGATGAACTCAGAGAAATGGATTTTATGGTAAGTACAAAATCCCAATTTTATAATAGTTTATCACTATAGGCACTAATGATGTGATTACTTTGTTTCATGTATTTTAAAGGAGAAGTACAGCCAAAGCTCGATTGGCTTTACTTCTGTGGATCACAGGAATGCAGATCGTACTCCTGTGACCCGTTTTCAATGCTCAGTCCAGGCTCAAGGAAGGATTGTGACCATATGGTTGGTATCCACCCACATGCCAAGCCGATGAGCACCTGAGCCGACCGCTCCAGCCCCCTCCACAGCCCAGCACTTCAGTGAGTGCAGGGGGGCAGAGCAGAGAGTGGTGAGTCCACTCACCAGCTCTCTGCTCAAGAATCCGAGAGAACCAACCGATCAGCAGTGTTTGAATGCTTGGTTCTTAGTGTTAGAGCCGGCGGGGGACAGATGCTCCCACCTAGGTAAGTATGGCTCAACAAAAATAAATAAATAAATAAAACCCATATATCTTTTAAATTTAAAAATGCGAGTTCACTTATGCCTCGTACACACGCAACGATTATCGGCCGACCGATCGTCCGACTTTTGTCCAGTGTTGTTGTGTTGGTTGAAATGTGCTCTAGACTGCACACGAATTTTATCGGCCAACAAAAATCTACTTCAGAAGTGATGTCATGTGATGGTTTACTTTCCGTGTGTTTTTTCATCTCTGAGCATGCCCAGTCTTGCTCATCATCAGATTTTTGTCTGCCGAAATCTGTACTGACTGACGGAAAATCGTCCGTTGTGACGGCCAACAAAAATTTTATAGCCTGCACACCAGATTTTATTCGGCCGAAAAGTCGGAGTCGGTTGTCGAAAGCATCATACCAACAAGCCATCAGGTCACCCTTATAAAGGCTGTTTCTGATTGTTTGGTCAGAGACATTCACACCAGTGGCCTGCTGGAAGTCATTTTTGTAGGGCTCTGGCAGTGCTCATCCTGTTCTTCCTTGCACAAAGGAGCAGATACTGGTCCTGCTGATAGGTTAAGGACCTTCTATGGCCCTGTCCAGCGCTCCTAGAGTAACTGCCTGTCTCCTGGAATCGCCTCCAGGCTCCTGAGACTGTGCTGGGAGACACCGCAAACCTGGCAATGGCACATATTGATGGGCCATCCCGAAGGAGTTGGACTGTCTGTGCAACCTCTATAGGGTCCAGGTATTGCCTCGTGCTACCAGTAGTGACACTGACCCAAGCCAAATGCAAAAGTAGTGAAAAACAAAAGAGGAGTAGGGGGAAAAAATGTCAGTGGCCTTCACCCGTAAAAGTATTCTTACTTTACTTTCATTGTTGCCCATCTAGTGCACGTGTTAATTTCATTACCATCAAAGCAGCAAAAACTGATTAATAACCCCCTCTGCTACTTAGCTGACCATATCAATATCCCAGGAGTTTAATTGACTTGATGCTATACTCTGATTAAAAAGTGTTCCTTTCATTTTTTTTGAGTAGTGTATATAGTTTGTATATTCCTAATGGAAAAAGCCATAAAACAGACTTTAACCCTGCAATATAAACCATTTTTCTTTTCCTATACAAATAATATAATTCTCACTATTTCCAAAAAAAAAAAGCACCCTCTTTATCAATTTTTTTAAATCTGGCAAACTCCAATGTAGTAGCTCTTGGTTGATCAGTTTACAAAAGTTAAACAAGTGAAAGCAAACAGTTGTCACATGTTTGAAATATGTTAGAAACCAAAAGGACAAAAAAATGCAATGAACACAGGTGTGGTAATATTTTACTGCCTTACTATCAAACACAGTGGTGAAGTCACTGCAATAGATAGTACCAGTGCTAAAAAGCTTAACATATAAGTCAAAAGACTCCTATTTTAAAAGAACAATTGAATAATGAGGGGGATGTTGGCTACCATTCCTGACTTTCTTAAAAAAATAAATGCTAGTTAGTTAGCGATGTCTCTTCAATGCTTTTTTGGATTAGCGACAAAGACCATATTGAAATAATCGGTATGATGGCTAGCATTTCTATAAGGGGGGGGTATAAACAGCAGCCTCCATGTTCTGTTAGCACAGGTTTATTTTAACCACTTCCCGCAAACCAACGTACCTGTATGTCAGCTTGAAGAAGTGGTTGTACCAGGATGATGCCTGCAGCTGCAGGCATCAAACTTGTACCGGTTTTTAGAGCCGGGGTCGGCTTTCTGGAGATAACACCCGATGCGGCTCAGCAGCCACTCGGCTGTTATCCCAGGGAGCGGAGTGGGACGTCACTTGCGGTTTACTCAGCTGCCATGGCGCCCTTTTAAAAAAAAGTGTCAGTATTCAAAAATACAGATTTCAGTATTTTGAATACTTTGAAGTGCAGTGGAGAAGTCTGGGGACTTTTATACCCCAGATCCCTCCATAAAGAGTATCTGTCACTTGCTTGTTACTGTCACAATGGAAGTTTACATTCCTTGTGACAGCAATAAAAGCAATCAGATTTTTTTTTTTTAAACTTAAAATAAAAAATTAAATAGGAAATTTTTATTTTTTTTTTTAAAGAGCCCCCGTCGCCATGAGCTCACGCACCAAAGAAAAGGCATAGGTAAGTCATGCCCGCAAATGTAAACGGTGTTCAAATCACACATGAGATATTGCTGCAATCACCAGAGCGAGAGCAATAATTCTCACAAAAGACCTCCTCTGTAACTCTAAACTGGTGACCGTTACATTTTTTTTTAAAGCATCGCCTATGGAGATTTTTAAGTACCGTAGTTTGTCGCCATTCCACGAGTGTGCACAATTTTAAACCATAGCATGTTGGGTATCTATTTACTCAGCGTGACATAATCTTTCACAATATACAAAAAAATTGGGCTAACTTTTCTGTTTAGTTTTTTCTAAATTCAGTGAAATGTATTTTCTCCCAAAAAATTGCATTTAAAAGACTGCTGCGCAAATACCGCGTGACAAAAAATATTTTAACGACCGCCGTTTTATTCTCCAGGGTCTTTGCAAAAAAATAAATAAATATATATATAGTTTGGGGGTTCTAAGTAATTTTCTAGAAAAAAATACAGATTTTAGCTTGTAAAAATATGTCAGAAATAAGCTTGGTCCTTAAGTGGTTAATAACTTTTAAAAATAAATAAATAAATGAAAAGAGATATGATTATTGGCTTGGCCACAAGTTACATATATATCCAATCATCTGTAATGTTTGCAGCGTGCAGGTAAAAACATGAGCCACAAATCTAATCCATCCATTCTTTAATCTGTTTTACAGAATAATGCTTGTATTTAGAATGAAAACCGCATGCTTTCCTTGTATGTGTAACATAGCAATATAAGCATTATGATTATTACTGACATGCTAAAATCAGAGGCCAGTTGGTTCTTGGAACTGCATGCAAAGACACTATAACACAGAAAGTGGTGCTGCATTTTAAGACTCATTTTGCAGTGAACAGCTGCTTTGCCCTGTGATTGTGATGTTTAAATGATCCCTGTGGTGTTTGAAAGACTGATGCTGAAAGAAGGAGCAATTCATACCAGTTAGCCTTTATCAGAGACTAGCCCTGTTAACAGCATTCAGGGGGACACTAAAGAAAGAGATCCATCATACTGAGAACACTGTGCCGTGCTCATTTAGAATGAAAAGTGCATTGTAGAGAGTGATCCATTTAAAGTACGGGGGGATTGTAGAAAGACTAATATAATGGTGACAAATTGCTACAATTCTAAAGGGCAACACACATGTAAATATCCGACTGTGCAACCTTAGGCCACGCTACCATTCCCAATACTTGATCAAATAATAATTTCTTGTTTAAAGTTTTATTTAACGCTATCAAGATAATGTTTTAGGATAGAGTTTTGTTGGTCAGATTTGGTGCAAGTTTGTTTAGATTTTTAAATTGCAGTCATTTTGCCGATATTTTTGTACTACAGAAACTTTCATTTTCCACCTGCTACCTAAACTAGCAAAATGAAGCTAACTAAGAAATGGTTTGCAAGACTTAAGCGACTCATTGATGCTGTTTTTTTTATTTTAAGTTAATTACAGCTCTTTATCATACTCCCTCCTCTCAATTGCCTGTTTTACAAAAGCAAGGCAATTAAAGAATGCATTGATTGGTAAACAAAACAGTGTGTATAGTTATCAAAAACAAAAAATACTTGACCTTTGAATATTAGGCCTCATGCACATGGTTCTCCTGTTTGAGCATCTACTTTTTCTGAAATTTTTTTGTATGTATTTGCATGCATTTACGCACATTTTCACACAAATGCACGAAGCCTTATTCTCGCGTTCTTGTTCTGCACAATATGTAAATGGCATTTGCGCACATTTGTGCCCATTCGCGCGCATGAGGCATAAATGACTGACCAATAAAGGAGATTTTTCTATTTTTATTTTTAACTTAAAAATGCACGGCCTGTGCACATAGGCACATTACGACTAATGGGCTGTATTTTAGCATGGCCTGTGCACATAGGCATATTACAACTAATGGGCTGTATTTTAGCATGGCCTGTGCACATAGGCATATTACGACTAATGGGCTGTATTTTAGCTTCGTTAAAAAAAAAATCTGTACTGAGCTTTTTTAAGCGGCAGTGTGCAAGAGGCCATATACAGTAAATATAAAAAGTCTACCCACCCCTGTTAAAATGTCAGGTTTCTGTGATTTAAAAAATGAGACAAAAATAAATCATTTCAAAATGTTTTCCACCTATAGTGTGACCTATAAACTGTACTACTCAATTGAAAAACAAACTGAAGTCTTTTGGGGGGGGGGGGCTAAAATAATGTGGTTGCATAAGTGTGCGCATCCTCCTATAACTGGGGATGTAGCGGTGTTCAGAATAAAGCAATGACATTCAAGCTCATGTTAAAGAGAAGCTGCAGCCTACTCAATAATTTGTAATAAAAACATATTTTCCATTCAGAAGCTTCTTTCCAACCACTTTGCATATTATTTTATATATACTGTGATTTTGTACTTGCCAAATGTGCTGCAGAAATCTCCCTCCACCAAGACTGGCTGCAGCCATTTTAACTGTGGGCAGCTGAAGCTGCTGACTGTTCACTTCCTGGATTTACACACAGACACACACACGCATGTGTATATATATATATATATATATACACACTCGCACCACTGCTTGCCTGCACATTTATCCTCTCTGGGTGAATAGATCTCTGCATTCTCCTGTTATCTCTGCCCTCATCCAGCCTCCTCCGGCTCTCATTGGCCCTCCTATGACTCACTCCTCCACCCTTGCTGGCAAACTCTCACGAGAGTTAGAGAGGGAGAGAGAGCTGTGCGTGATATCATTAGTGTAGGAAAATTACCAGACAAGAAATAGGAACTGCGCTGTATAAGGTATTTACTGGCAGAAAAAAGTTTTATTATCCAAAGTTAAAATAACAAGCACAGAGGATTTAATAGATGGAAACATGAAAAAATGACTGAAGATCAGCTATAAATAGGAGTGGGTACACACCTGCCATCATTTAAAGTGCCTCTGATTAACCCTAAATAAAGTTCAGCTGTTCTGATAGGTCTTTGCTGACATTTTCTTAGTCGCATCCTACAGTAAACGCCATGGTCTGCAGAGAGCTTCCAAAGTATCAGAGGGAACTCATTGTTAAAAGGTATCAGGAGAAGGGTACAAAAGAATTTCCAGGGCATTAGATATACCATGGAACACTGTGAAGACAGTCATCATCAAGTGGAGAAAATATGGCAGAACAGTGACATTACCAAGAACTGGATGTCACCCCAAAATTGATGAAAAGGTGAGAAGAAAACTGGTTTAGGGAGGCTGCCAAGAGGCCTGCAGCAAATTAAACGAGCTGCAGGATAATCTGGCAAGTACTGTCTGTGTGGTACGTGTGACAACAATCCCCCATATTCTTCATATGTCTAGGCTATGGGGAAGAGTGGCAAGATGCAAGCCTTTTCTTACCAAGAAAAACATCCAAGCCCGATTAAAGTTTACAAAAACACGGCTGAAGTCTCCCAAAAGCATGTGGGGAAAAAGTGGTATGGTCTGATGAAACCAAGGTTGAACTTTTTGGCCATAATTCCAAAAGATATGTTTGCCACAAAAACAACACTGCACATCACCAAAAGAAGACCATAACCACAGTGAAGCATGGTGGTGGCAGCATCATGCTTTGGAGCTGTCTTAAGCTGGAACATGGGCCTTAGTCAAGGTAGAGGGATTTATGAACAGTTCCAAATCCCAGTCAATATTGGCACAAAACCTTCAGGCTTCTGATAGAAAGCTGAACATGAAGAGGAACTTCCTCTTTCAGACAACGACCCAAAGCATACATCCAAATCAACAAAGGAATGGCTTAACCAAAAGAAGATTAAAGTTTTGGAATGGCCCAGCCAGAGCCCAGACCTGAATCCGATTGAAAATCTGTGAGGTGATCTGATGAGGGCTGTGCACAGGAGATGCCTTCACAATATGAAAGAGTTGGAGTGTTTTTGCAGAAGAGAGTCAAGATGTGCCGTGCTGATAAGACTCATTTCCATAAGGACTGAGTGCTGTAATAAAAATCAAAAGGTACATCAAAAAAGTATTACTTTAAGGGTGTGCACACTTATGCAACCATATTAGTGTTTTATTTTACTTCCCTCCACCTAGAAGATTTAAGTTTGTTGTTCAACTGAGTTGTACAGTTTATAGGTCACATTAAAGGTGGAAAAAGTTCTGAAATGATTTATCTTTGTCTCATTTTTTTTTTTTTTTTTACATCACGGAAACCTGACATTTTAACAGGGGTGTGTAGACTTATAGATATCCACTGAAAAACCGTTTTCCAAACCACTTCTTAAATGACAGAATAAAAATATAGATTTTATGTAATTGCAAATATATATAAAATAGTGTAATATAAGCTGAATTTATGATACTGCCTGGAGTTTTCATGTTCTCCTTGTGCCTGCGTGGGTTTCCTCTGGGTACTCCTGATTTCCTCCCACACTCCAAAGACATGCTAGTAGGTTCATTTGCTCCTGTTTAAATTGGCCCTAGTATATGTACAGTATGTATGAATGTGAGTTAGGGACCTGATATTTTAAGTTTCTTGTGGAGAGGTACTAATGTAAATGTACAATATATATGTGTAAAGCTCTGCGTAAAATGACTATACAAGTACCTGTAATATTCAGATTTCAAACCTTGATGGGCTTTCTGATAAGGAAGTGTGTGGGGGCATTCCTGCTAGAACAGAGGGAGCGCTATTCTATGAACCATTTAGTAGTCTGTTTTATCTGATCCTTACGTTGAAGTATATTAAGTTATTTTTCTGTCTGTACAATGTTGTACTTTGTTTCTTTTCTATTGGTTAATTTAAAAAATTCACAGGCAAATAGTACTAAGTTGAATAAAAGCAAATAAAAAGCAGTACTGAAAATAATAAATTAGGAGAAAATTTTGAAATATATTTTGAAAAAGCTGTTGTAAATTACATCACTTTTGGTTCATTCTTGTTTCATAAGTCCATAACACTCTAAGTAATAAGGCAGAAGGATCACCTTCAGTTTGTAAATGGGTAGAAGACTGGCTTAAAGACCATATTCAGAGAGTAGTGAATAATGATTCACACCCTGAATTGTCTTAGGTTTTTAGTAGTGTACCCCAAGGTTTAGTGTTGGGACCCTTCTAGAGCTTGGGATTAAAAGTTCCATTTCAGTATTTAATTACACCAAGCTATGTATCGGGATAATGTCCTTACTGGATGTCTCTAACTCACAAGCACATAGGCAACTATGTGGCAAATGAGGTTTAATGTTGATAATTAGTACAACTGGGGAAATCAATGGTGGAGAAACATTTTGGGTGTTCTGCTAGATCATAGACGTAATAGCATGCAATTCCAAGCTGCAGTTTCTAAAGCTAGCAAAATAGTTTCTTGTATTAAAGAGGAAGTAAACCCTCCTCTGCAACTTGCACCTATAGGTAAGCCTATGATAAGACTTACCCATAGGTACTGTAAATATCTCGTAAACATGTAATGTTTAGGAGATATTTACTTTGCATGCAGCCAGTGACATCACTGGCGCATGCGCTCTGAAGGAACGGCCGCTCGTGCCATTCCCTCAGAGCCCGTGCCGTGACCGTCGGCTCCCGCGCGCATGAAAATCAGATGGCCGGATGCTGCAAACCCGGAAGAAGGGCGACACAACATGTCACCCATGAGACAGGTGAGCAGTCGGCACTGTGGGGGCTTCATTCTAATGTAAGTGTTTTATAATGAGCTAGTATGCGATGCATACTAGCTCATTATGTATTTGTCTTACAGGTGTTCATTTTTTTTTTTATTCTGAGGTTTACAACCTCTTTAAAAGACGCATAGACTCCAGAGAGAGAGAGACATAGTTTTGCCCCTGTACAAATCATTAGACCTCATCTGGAATATGCAGTTCAGTTTTGGGCATCAGTTCACAAAAAAAAGATATCGGGGGAACTGGAGAAAGTGCAGAGAAGGACAAGCAAACTGATAAGAGGCATGAAGTAGCTCAGCTATGGGGAAAGTTTAGCTGAACTGAATTTATTTTCTTTAGAAGAGGCGATTAAGGGGGGTATAATCAACATTTATAAATTCATAAGTGGCCCATATAGTGAACTTGGTGTTGAGTTATTCACTTTCAGGTCATCACAGAGGACAAGGGGGCACTCTTTATGTCTGGAGGAAAAGAGATTTAACCTTCAAAAAAGGAAAGGCTTATTCACAGTAAGAAAAATATAGAATAGACTCACTCAAGATCTAGATAAGTCAGTGGCAGAGAGAAGGAGAAAAAGCGGGCTAAAAAGCCATGAGAGCGATCCTTCTAAGGGTAGTATTCCGTTTTTATGTGGAGAATATGACTGTCTTCAGGAACAGTGTGTGCAGTTGCACTCAGTGCTCTTCTGGATTTTCCAGAAAATCTTGCACTGTCTTGCGATCAGTTCTGGTGCAGGGGCGGATCCACAGTCTAGTATCGGGTGGGGCACTGCCAGAAAAATAGGTGTTGCTTATAGAACCAATTCCTGGAAATTGAATCCTGTCCGACAGTGTCACTATTAAAATGATGACACTTCCTCTCAGCGTAGAGGTAGGAAAGAAAAGCTAGACTTGCCAACCACAGTGATGAAAGTGTTAAGGCCAGCCACGACAGTGGCAGTGGTCTTAACACTTTTATCAAATTCATAGGGGATCTTTGTGATCTCCCCGCGGGTCTCCTGATGTGCTACAGTAGCGATCCCCAACCTTTTTGGCACTGGGGACCGGCTGCATGGAAGAAAATGATGCCAAGGCCCGAGGGGGATACAGTTTTTCGCTGGCAGTTTGTCGGGGCAATGGCTGGTGTTGGCGCTTCAATCATCACGGCTCCATAGTTGATATGGTGTCAGGATGATTGAAGCGCATTATTTCTATTTTTACATATTAATATAAAATGAAATAGTTCAACTCACCATAATGCAGAATCAGCGGGAGCCCTGAGTATGTCACATGCCTTCATCACCTGCCACCAGATGCAGCTTGTCACTTGCCACGTTACTTGCCACCAGATGTGGGTTGTCACTTGCCACGTCACCTGCCACCAGATGCGGGTTGTCACTTGCCACGTCACCTGCCCCCAGATGCAGCTTGTCACTTGCCACCAAATGCGGATTGTCACATCGCCTGCCACCAGTTGCATATTGTCACTTGACATGTCACCTTCCACCAGGTGCAACTTGTCACGTCACCTGCCACCAGGTACGGATTGTCACGTCACCTGCCACCAGATACGGATTGTCACATCACCTGCTACCAGTTGCAAATTGTCACTTGCCACTAGTTGCAGATTGTCACTTGCCACGTCCCCTGCCACCAGATGCAGCCTGTTACTTGCCACCAGATGCGGATTGTCACTTTCCACGTCACCTGCCACCAGATGCAGCTTGTCACGTCGCCTGCCACCAGATGCAGCTTGTCACTTATCACGTCACCTGCCACCAGATGCAACTTGTCACGTCACCTGCCACCAGATGCAACTTGTCACGTCACCTGCCACCTGATGCAGCTTGTCACATCACCTGCCACCAGATGCAGCTTGTCACTTGCCACGTCACCTGCCACCAGATGCAGCTTGTCACGTCCCCTGCCACCGGATGCGGAGTGTCACGTCACCTGCCACCGGATGCGGAGTGGTCGTCTGCCACCAGATGCGGAGTGTCACGTCGCCTGCCACCGGATGCAGAGTGTCACGTCGCCTGCCACCAGATGCGGAGTGTCACGTCGCCTGCCACCAGATGCGGAGTGTCACGTCGCCTGCCACCAGATGCGGAGTGTCACGTCGCCTGCCACCAGATGCGGAGTGTCACGTCGCCTGCCACCAGATGCGGAGTGTCACGTCGCCTGCCACCAGATGCGGAGTGTCACGTCGCCTGCCACCAGATGCGGAGTGTCACGTCGCCTGCCACCAGATGCGGAGTGTCACGTCGCCTGCCACCAGATGCGGAGTGTCACGTCGCCTGCCACCAGATGCGGAGTGTCACGTCGCCTGCCACCAGATGCGGAGTGTCATGTCGCCTGCCACCAGATGCGGAGTGTCACGTCGCCTGCCACCAGATGCGGAGTGTCACGTGCCACGTCACCTGCCACCAGTGGCGGATTGTCACCTCACCTGCCACCAGATGCGGATTGTCACGTCGCCTGCCACCAGATGCGGATTGTCACGTCACCTGCCACCAGATGCAACTTGTCACATCACCTGCCATCAGATGCAACTTGTCACGTCACCTGCCACCAGACGCAGATTGTCACGTCGCCTGCCACCAGACGCAGATTGTCACGTCACCTGCCACCAGATACAGCTAGTCACTTGCCACGTCACCTGCCACCAGATGCGGAGTGTCACGTCGCCTGCCACCAGATGCGGAGTGTCACCTCACCTGCCACCAGATGCAACTTGTCACGTCACCTGCCACCAGATGCAGCTTTTCACGTCACCTGCCACCAGATGCGGATTGTCTCTTGCCACGTCACCTGCCACCAGATACAGCTAGTCACTTGCCATGTCACCTGCCACCAGATGCGGAATGTCACGTCGCCTGCCACCAGATGCGGAATGTCACGTCGCCTGCCACCAGATGCGGATTGTCACGTCGCCTGCCACCAGATGCGGATTGTCACTTGCCACGTCACCTGCCACTAGATGCGGATTGTCACCTCACCTGCCACCAGATGCAACTTGTCACGTCACCTGCCACCAGATGCAGCTTTTCACGTCACCTGCCACCAGATGCAGCTTTTCATGTCACCTGCCACCAGATGCAGATTGTCACGTCACCTGCCACCAGATGCAGATTGTCACGTCACCTGCCACCAGATGCGGATTGTCACTTGCCACGTCACCTGCCACCAGATACAGCTAGTCACTTGCCACGTCACCTGCCACAAGATGCGGAGTGTCACGTCGCCTGCCACCAGATGCGGAGTGTCACGTCGCCTGCCACCAGATGCGGATTGTCACGTCGCCTGCCACCAGATGCGGATTGTCACGTCGCCTGCCACCAGATGCGGATTGTCACGTCGCCTGCCACCAGATGCGGAATGTCACGTCGCCTGCCACCAGATGCGGAATGTCACGTCGCCTGCCACCAGATGCGGATTGTCACGTCGCCTGCCACCAGATGCGGATTGTCACGTCGCCTGCCACCAGATGCGGATTGTCACTTGCCACGTCACCTGCCACTAGATGCGGATTGTCACCTCACCTGCCACCAGATGCAACTTGTCACGTCACCTGCCACCAGATGCAGCTTTTCACGTCACCTGCCACCAGATGTGGATTGTCTCTTGCCACGTCACCTGCCACCAGATACAGCTAGTCACTTGCCATGTCACCTGCCATAAGATGCGGATTGTCACGTCGCCTGCCACCAGATGCGGATTGTCACGTCGCCTGCCACCAGATGCGGAATGTCACGTCGCCTGCCACCAGATGCGGATTGTCACGTCGCCTGCCACCAGATGCGGATTGTCACGTCGCCTGCCACCAGATGCGGATTGTCACTTGCCACGTCACCTGCCACTAGATGCGGATTGTCACCTCACCTGCCACCAGATGCAACTTGTCACGTCACCTGCCACCAGATGCAGCTTTTCACGTCACCTGCCACCAGATGCGGATTGTCTCTTGCCACGTCACCTGCCACCAGATACAGCTAGTCACTTGCCATGTCACCTGCCATAAGATGCGGATTGTCACTTTCCAGTGGCTGTGTCACCTTTCACCAGATGTGCATTGTCGCTTGACAGTGGCTGCGTCCCAGAGTGAGGGCAGTCAGTGAGAGATGATGTAATCTCTCTGCTGTCCACCTGCTCACTGGCCTGCCCACCCGCTTGCTCACTGATCAGCCAGTTAACCCACCCGCTCACTATTTTCTCCCTTGGATTGGCCACTGATCTGGTGTACAATGATTAAATGGGTAAGGTTAGCAGAAGCACCCAATAAAACAGTGCTTTCAGGTGGATTATTCAAGAAGGTCAGCATTTATTGATCATAAAAACAGGTTACATGCCATCAATGTGTTTCATGGCTCTTTAGTGGTTGCTCTGTCCGGAAAAGGTGTACGGTCACTGGATAAAATACATAAAAATATGACTAAAATATTTTGAATGTAGCTCTAAATGATGGAAGATATATACAGTAAAAAAATATGTAATTTAAGATGTGATAAAAAAGGCCCTTTAGTTATGGCGATTGTAACTGAAACTTAGAAAAAAATCAATGTTCAATCGGAACAAAAGTGTGAATGCTTCTCTGTCCAATCACTGGTATGTTCTTCTTAGAGTCGGTCTTTAGGCCTCTTTATTGGCCAGCAGGAGATGATGTCACTCCTGCACATGGGCATAAGCTAATCATCCAGGCACTGTAAACTGAGCTGTACATGTACAGCTCACTTTACAGCACTAGAGAAGACTCGCTGTCAGGCAGGTAGAGGCATTTTATTGCAGAAGTGACAGTGCATTTCTCTTCTGCAATAAAAGCCTGCAGGCTAGTTTTTCTTACAATGTAACTTTAGTTCTGCTTTACAAAATATAATAGGTGTATGTAAATTAAATTATGAATGAAGTTATACTTCTAATGTTTAGTGGTGATGGTTGTAGGGGTATAATCTCACATCAAGCATCCCAGTATATGGTGGATTGTTTTTTTTTTTTTTTTGTTTAAGCGTGATACAGATTGTATTACAACCATATAACTATAACTTTATGCATATTGTAATCTACATATGTGCATTACACTTCTTAACTTTGATTTTTACCTACAATCACCATAACTTTAAAGCGGAGCTCCAGTCCCCCAAACACTTTTTTTTTTTTTTCAAAGACTCCTCTGTATTTGTCTAAACAAGTGCATTAACATTTGCAACAAGTCATGTGTGTGTTAGTTTTAGTTTATTTAAAAATATTTTATTACTAACCAGATATAAATATAATAAAATTGCTGCGCTTGTAATCACAATAAATATTTAAAAAACTATAATATTATGTACTGGCCCCCCCGGCGATCCTTCCTCTTCCCCCTCTTTCTACCCCTCCCCCTTTTATCCTTGTCCCCTCTTGTTACCCCCTTCTCCCTGTCCCCCCCCCCCCCCCCACCCTGCTTCCTTCCTTCTGCATACATATGTTGTAGCTCCTACAACGTCTGAGTTTATTCTACCTTGTCATATTTAACTACAGTTTACAGGTTACCCGTTCGACTTGTTCCCTCCTTCTGGCTTACTGTAGCCTATGTTTTCCCTGTTTGGTAGATACCCGTGAGGTTCCTCTCATCCCCCTGCCTCTTCCCACACGATACGGTAGACTTGGGTACTGTTCCCTTTTAGTTTAACAATTGGTTGGTTTTGCCTCCCCACCTAGGCACAGTGTGATCCCTATATGGGGTGCCGGTGGGTTGGTAATGCCAGTCACTACTCTCTCGTGACAACCCATTTTACCGCCCCTTGTCTACTAACCCTCACGATTTGCTGTAGTTAGTTATTGGTCATGCTCTGTTACCGAACTTTGTATACATTACCTTGCATTATTCTGTATGTCAAACGCTGTTACTTGCATTATTCAATAAAATGCTTGAAACAGAAAAAAAAAAAAAAAACTATAATAATAGGGTATAAACCTCATACAAGAAAAGCGGCTGACACAAAGAGACAAGAAAACGGTGTCTTCAAATGGAGATGTAAAAGGTGGTGTCGCGCTAATCAGGATACAAAACTGCAATAAACAACATATGTCCCATGTGCAAAAATAAAGTCCACAAATATCCAAAAGAGAGGGGTGCAAGTAGAAGAATCCACCACCGAATAGAGTCACTAAATGACCTTACCAGCTCCTTAGACCCCACAGGGTCATAAAGCATCCAAAAGCTCTGATAAATCTATGGCCGGCAAGATCCAATGACATCCAAGCACCTCCTCCAATTACGGACCAGAATGGGCTCCAAAAGACTCCTTAGTGCACTCAAGAGACATAAAACAAATCCTTTCATGGTGTAGTATAATCACTCATTTATTGGTAAATAAAGAAAGCAGCTTACATTGAGTAGATTGATCAACAGCATTCAGTATAGTGTTGGTTTCCCCACCAACAAGATGGCCGCCGCGTCCCTCGTCTGCGCATGCGTCAAACCGTCAGCCAATCCCGATGCGTTTCGTCATACAATGACGTCGTCAGGGGTGTGGCTAGATTTCACTAGGCCCTGTCTAACGTGTTATGTCACAGATCACATGACTTGTTCTAGAAGTGGAGAAGTCCTTGAAGTCACGTGATATGTGACGAACTGCATCAGGGTGGGGGCTTGTGATGTCATCACACATGTACAGGAAGACTTTGTTGTATTTTTCCACATCTGAGATTTGCAGAATCCTACTGATTCTGAAAGGATCTGTACACCCTAAATGTGTCAATCTTTGTTCCTACGTTCACTAGTGGAAGTGCACTGGAAAATGTGAGTTTCTATTGTTTAGTTTTTATTAAACATATGGCTTTATGTTTCAACACTGTCAGTTTTCCTTTTTTTCTTTCTCTTTTTTTGAGTACTCTACTATATGGATCAGATAATGGATTGAGCATACCAGAGTAAAGATCCTACAGCTGGACATATACAGTGCTTTGTGAAAGTATTCGGCCCCCTTGAACTTAGCGACCTTTTGCCACATTTCAGGCTTCAAACATAAAGATATAAAACTGTAATTTTTTGTGAAGAATCAACAACAAGTGGGACACAATCATGAAGTGGAACAAAATTTATTGGATATTTCAAACTTTTTTAACAAATAAAAAACTGATAAATTGAGCGTGCAAAATTATTCAGCCCCCTTAAGTTAATACTTTGTAGCGCCACCTTTTGCTGTGATTACAGCTGTAAGTCGCTTGGCTTGGGGTATGTCTCTATCAGTTTTGCACATCGAGAGTCTGAAATTTTTGCCCATTCCTCCTTGCAAAACAGCTCGAGCTCAGTGAGGTTGGATGGAGAGCGTTTGTGAACAGCAGTTTTCAGTTCTTTCCACAGATTCTCGATTGGATTCAGGTCTGGACTTTGACTTGGCCATTCTAACACCTGGATATGTTTATTTGTGAACCATTCCATTGTAGATTTTGCTTTATGTTTTTGGATCATTGTCTTGTTGGAAGACAAATCTCCGTCCCAGTCTTTTGCAGACTCCATCGGGTTTTCTTCCAGAATGGTCCTATATTTGGCTCCATCCATCTTCCCATCATTTTTAACCTGTCCCTGCTGAAGAAAAGCAGGCCCAAACCATGATGCTGCCGCCACCATGTTTGACAGTGGGGATGGTGTGTTCAGGGTGATAAGCTGTGTTGCTTTTACGCCAAACATAACGTTTTGCATTGTTGCCAAAAAGTTTGATTTTGGTTTCATCTGACCAGAGCACCTTCTTCCACATGTTTGGTGTGTCCCCCAGGTGGCTTGTGGCAAACTTTAAACTACACTTTTTATGGATATCTTTAAGAAATGGCCAGATTTGTGCAGTATACGACTGATTGTTGTCCTATGGACAGAGTCCCCCACCTCAGCTGTAGATCTCTGCAGTTCATCCAGAGTGATCATGGGCCTCTTGGCTGCATCTCTGATCAGTCTTCTCCTTGTATGAGCTGAAAGTTTAGAGGGACGGCCAGGTCTTCATAGATTTTCAGTGGTCTGATACTCCTTCCATTTCAATATTATCGCTTGCACAGTGCTCCTTGGGATGTTTAAAGCTTGGGAAATCTTTTTGTATCCAAATCCGGCTTTAAACTTCTCCACAACAGTATCTCGGACCTGCCTGGTGTGTTCCTTGTTCTTCATGATGCTCTCTGCGCTTTAAACGGACCTCTGAGACTATGACAGTGCAGGTGCATTTATAAGGAGACTTGATTACACACAGGTGGATTCTATTTATCATTAGTCATTTAGGTCAACATTGGATCATTCAGAGATCCTCACTGAACTTCTGGAGAGAGTTTGCTGCACTGAAAGTAAAGGGGCTGAATAATTTTGCACGCCCAATTTTTCAGTTTTTTATTTAAAAAAGTTTGAAATATCCAATAAATTTCGTTCCACTTCATGACTGTGTCCCACTTGTTGATTCTTCACAAAAAATTACAGTTTTATATCTTTGAAGCCTGAAATGTGGCAAAAGGTCACAAAGTTCAAGGGGGCCGAATACTTTCGCAAGGCACTGTATACCCCTTAAAGGGGAAGGCTAAAAGGGACCTGCGAAAGGTCTAACTCAGAGGTGAGCGCTTAGTTTGGAAGGTGGAGGGGCACTCGTGGTGATTTGTGCACCGGATTCATAGAAGAGTTTCCCTATATTATGGACTTTGTTCACAGTTATATGTGTATCACCGCATGGAGAGATATCACTAAACAGTGCTGATATCATTTGTAGTTTTTTGCTTTTCATTGCCACAATTGATCTATACCACCTGGATAATAGTGTGTAAATTTCTACTATTTACTTGACATAGATTTCTGTACACCTGGTCTGTATAAAGGCACTTGTTTACAACATAGGGGTAGCGCTCTACCATACATCACTGACACTTTTAGTTTGTGGGAACACATATACTGTAAATACACATTGGCAGACCCCATTTTTTTATTTATATATTCACATTTAGTTTTCATTCCGCATTTGCACATAATGGCCGATAGGATCAGGCACTTGGTAAAATAGGTTGCTGGATGCTAAGACGGGTACCCAGCAACCTTATGAATTTGAGTGTATGCTTACTACACGTTTCAGCATGCTTTTTCTATAACTACTCTTAGAAGGATCTTATCCTTATATCCTTCAAGAACTAGTTCTGGCCAGCTCAGTAGATAGTTTAAAAAAAAAAGGCCTGGATTATTTTCTAAATGCACAACGTATCAGGGGATTCTAATATTTACAGGTAATAAAATCAAGTGTGGTTGATCCAGAGAATATTTGATTGCCTTCTGTGGAATCGGGAAGGAATCTTCTTTTCCCCCCACTGGAGTAAATTGGATCGTGCTGTATTGGATTTTTTGCCTTCCTCTGGACGTTTTGTACATGTGTGTGTTTTTCCTCTATTGGTTGAACTGGATGGACATTTTTTCTTCACCAGACTATGTATGTAACCTTGGTAGTCAAAGCATTTGAATCCACTGAAGGGGGTCAGCGTGGTAGAATTGATATTTCCTGAATGACAGGTTATTTTTAACCACTCCCGCTCCCGAAGGTTTTACCCACTTACCGCCAGGCCATTTTTTGCGATACGGCACTGCGTTGCTTTGACAATTGCTCAGTCGTGCAACGTTATACCCAAATAAAATTGGTGTCCTTTTTTTTTCCCCTAACTATGCTTTTATAGATTTATAGGTTAGTTACACTAGCCATAAACCTGAGATGGTGAACATTCATGTACAACACAATTGTTCTGTAGAATGAAATGAGAGTAGTAGTATAGGAATGATTATTATTTTTTATACAGGATTTATATAGCATTGACCATTTACGTAGATCTTTACAACATGAGGGTAGAGAGTACAGTTACATTACAATTTAATACAGTAAAAATCAGAGCCCTGCTCATTAGAGCTTAGGATCTAAGAGGGAGGGTCAAGAGATACAAAAGGTAATAACTGTGGGGGATGGGCTGATGGCGAAAATAAAAGTACAGTTGTTAGGTGGGGGCCAGATGATTTTTTCTGGAGAGATGAGTTTTCAGGGATCGTCTAAAAGTGGACAGAGTAGGAGATAGTCGGACAGATTGGGGTAGAGAGTTCCAGAGGCTGGGGGAGACTCTGGAGACGAGCGTGGGATGAGATGATGAGGGAGCTAGAGAGCAGGAGATCTTGGGAGGAACGAAGAGAAGGACTTGTGGTATTTTGAGACTAGGTTAGTGATGTAGCTGGGGGCCGAGTTGTGGATGGCTTTGTAAGTTATTGTTAGTATCTTGAATTTAATTCATTGGGTGAGCTGAAGCCAGTGGAGGGATTGGCGTGGGGCGGGGTTCTTAGCAGACACTTAACAGTAAGGTGGATGAGTCTGGTAGCAGCATTTATGATGGACTGAAGGGGGATAGCCTATGTAAAGGTAAGCCATTGAGGAGGGAGATGACCAGGGGGTGAATTTGAAGCTTTGTGGTGTCATTGGTTAGGAAGGGATGCATCTTGGAGATATTTGCGAAGGTTAAGACGGCAAGCTTTGGACAGTGATTGGACGTGGGGTGGAAAGTATAGCTCAGAGTCCAGGATTACACCTAGGACCTTGGCATGGGGGGGGTGGGTTGATAGTTGGGCTGTTGATTTTGACAGAGAAATCGGAGGAAGAGGCATGTGGGGGAGGAAATATTGTGAGCTCAGTTTTGAATAGATTACGTTTGAGGAAGTGGTGTGACATCCATACGATATCCCAGTAAATTGGGGATGTGTGAGGAGACTAATGGAGTGAGCTGAGGGGTAGAGAGATAGATTTGGGTGTCATCGGCATAGAAATGGTATTGAAAGCCATGGGAGGCTATCAGCTGACCTAGGGAGGAGGTGTAGATTGAGAATAGGAGAGGCCCAAGAACAGAACCTTGGGTGACCCCAACGGAGAAAGGAAGAGTTGAGGAGGAAGTTAAATTGTAAATGATCATTTAATACACACATAGGCTACCAACTGTGTTCTATCCCATAGGCTAGTTTCCCCTTTTAGAATGCTAGTGGCATGCTTTGCCATGAAAGGGTGCATACTATTAATTACCTTATTTTATTGAGTCACAAATGGGAACATTGCCTTAGGTGAGCAGATTTAGACCTTCATTCTGCATTTTGTCATATCCTAGTACAGGTTTAGTTCTAATTGCTGGCTGAGAGAAAATGTAAATGGACTCTTGTTGCTATAAAAAAGAGGACATTTTAGCACTGGCTGTACAAAAAAGTTATAAACCAAATATCTAAAAAGGTACAATTACAATTCTATTTATGAATGACATTTTAGTTTTATAGTCAGTAACTTGTATTTGACTTACTGATCTTTTAAGAAAATAAGCAGGTAATATTGTTGCTGTACTAAAGTATAACCTTCACAAAGCTCCACTAGGCACTTCAATCTGTGTCTGGAACTAATGCCATCAAACATCTTTCCCTACCTAGCGAGAGAGGTGACCACCTTTAACAAGACCACAGATGGAATATAGATGCAAGTCCTTGCCCTCTTTCCTAATTCACTATCCACTTAGAAGATAACACTTTGCGGACGACTTTAAAAAGACTAAGTGGAAGGAAATGTTTCATCTCGATCAGATGTTACTCCTTGCCCTGTGGAAACCTTGCTTAGAAATCTCCAAAGGTTACCCAAGTGGTCTTGTTGAAGTTTTCAGCAAGGTGCTCTGTTACAATTATAATTGGCTGATGAGTAGGTTTGGCCCTAACTAGAATGCCATTGTTCGATTTCCCAGCATTCCCTCTGAAGACTTGTCACAGTTTCTGCTGGCTCCGTTGACAATTTTCTAAAAAGCAAACTCAAGGGAAATCATTACGCTCTTTACATGTTGTCTTCTGCAGTACAGAATGATCCTGTGATATTTTAACACGGTTTTCCATTGCCTGATGGCAGCTAGCTAAGGTTAAAACAGAACAAGTCCCTCTGTTATTTTATGACTGTATTTCAGCCACTGAAGAAGACGACGAGATAACTGACAATTAAATGCCTGGGTTGTCAAAGCTAAAACGTATGCAGCCAATCAATGGAGTCTGTTGGGAGCACAGTTTTGTGAGAGTGATAAGAAAGAAATGACAAGTGGCACAGTGGAGTTTTTGCAATACAAATATAATAGTTATCACTGTTGTAAAATTGGGTGTGAGGAATACAAATGTGTGGGATTTTCTGTGTTGATACAAGACATGGCAGATTATTAGCATTTAAAATGGGGAAAAAAGCTATTCAAAAGTCATAAAAAATATAAAGGCATATTCTGAAGTGATATTGTTTAGAAAGAATTATTTTCAGAAGCAAACAATCCTCTGGTCGCCCAGTGTAGACCTATCTATCTATCTATCTATCTATCTATCTATCTATCTATCTATCTATCTATCTATCTATCTATCTATCTATCTATCTATCTATCTATCTATCTATCTATCTATCTATCTATCTATCTATCTATCTATCTATCTATCTATCTATCTATCTATCTATCTATCTATCTATCTATCTATCTACACACATCTGCTGTTAAGTGCATATCGGCCATTTCCATTTTTGCTGGTGAGTATTGTCAGGTCAGCTCTGAATGGATAGAATTTCGGAAAAATTCCAGCCCATCAGATACCCTATAGTGCCAGAGTTTCTTAAAGTTTACTAGTTTCACCATTCATGCTCTATATGTGGAAAGATCAACTGAAAATGTTCTCCTGTGTTCAAATTACAGCCCATTTATGTCCAGATTAGGTAATTGCCCTGCATTAGGTTAAAACACCCTTTACACTTTTCTTCATGCTTTTTGCTTTTGTATTACAATTGGGGAAATGTGGATACTATTCCTATGGCAAGCAGCATTTCTGATGGCGGATTTTTACTTCCATCAAATATTCTATGGAAGTGCTAATAAGAAAAGCCATACAAGACGAGGCAACTAGCCTTTACATAAAGAGATCAGCAATGGCAGCCTATACATTTCTTTCATGGCATGGTTTACCTTTGTTAACATAAGCGCAGAATGTTGTATGTTTCCCTTGCCAGCCTTAATATTTGTATTCCAGTAGGGGGTCAATGACTTGTATGAGGCACCTAAAAAAAAAAAGTTAATGCAGGTAGAATACAGAACAGCCGACACCAAAATGAACGCTTTATTTTTCTCGGCTAGAGAGCATTAAAGCCATTAGATCAGCACAACAGCCAGGTAAACATTTTCAGAAGAAGAGATTAGTAAAGGCATCATTCATATTTCTGTCTGCACAGGTTTTAAACAGAAGGGATTGAACATGCAATATTTCAATACTGAACTAGAGCTTCTTTGACATCCCCTATCAACTATGCATGTGTGGCAGTTGAGTGTTTTTTAGAAGCATGTCATAGAAACGACCATGCAATCTTCTGCCTCTGGTCTTGGATTCCTTATGAACATCTGCTGTGCTAAATAAAATAAAAAATAAAAAATAAAGTCTTAGTCTCTAAAGCAAAGAGGGCTGTTAATAGGCAAAATACCAGATCGTCTAAATTAAGCAGCCACCAATATTTGTTGGATATGCCAGTGCTGCTTCAAGGCCAGTGAGACAAGGAGGCATGGCCACTAAGCTGCTAATGCATCTGGCCCACAGACAGGGGTTTTTTTTTCTGTTGGCATACATTATGCCAGTTTAGATGTAAACCATACCTTATGACATTTTCTTTTTTAGCTTCTTATGTTTAATCATACTGATATATGGAGTAGATGATTATTATGTTTTCACTAATTTTATAAGGACTCATTCGCATGGGCAGCTGGGAGGGGGAGAGGAAGGCGGTGAAAGCAAGCTGTGTTGAGCTACAGGTTTTCCACCGCCCTTCCCTGGTCACCCACCTAAACACAGCAGTGCTGTGCAAAAAATGGAAAGGCATGTCTCATTCAGCAGGCAGTATCTCCAACGGATGCAACCCATTTAGATGGGGCTGCTCTGGAACGGCCTGTGATGCATGCGCGTGTGCAGTGAGTGTACATTTTGGAGGTTAAAGCAGGCAGTTAGGAGGTGACATGTCGTATTGCTAAACATGTTATCCTTTTAAGCGACTCTTAATGACCCATTGGGTGGGTTGAGTCGGTCCACTCAAAGTGCACAGTTTTCCCACATTTTTCTATCTGCCTTGATTATTATGGGGGAGGGGGGGGGGTCATCTTTTGAATATTTCAGTTTTCTAACTTAATGGTACCAGAACAAAACTCCTTGAGTTGCAACAGAAGATATGGTAGTCAGGACTCGGCAAGCTGAGCAGTTTGGGCCATTTTGATTAACAAGTCCTAAACACCCTGAAACTGATTCTTAACAAGGTCCAGCCATGTGAAGGTCTGTACCCTTAAGATAATATGTAAAGCCAAAGCTTTATTTCACTTTGGATCAAATGGAAAAATGGGGTTAAACTCCCTCATGTTTTTTTTGTCATTTTGTGTCCCATTTAAGAGATTTCCCTTCACTTTCATTGACAATAGTCACTAGAACACAGAGATGGCAAACCTCTCTATTGGGGTCACAGGCAGCAATAAAATCTAGGGGTGCTCTAACCACTTACCCCTCTATCCAATGCTAAGATAAAAAGTTTTCGCTTTAGATATACTTTAAAAATGTATGCACAGTTTTTACATAACTTCCAATATAAAGTTAAAGGGCAGCTCTAAATTGAAGTGATGACTGTGCTTTAAAAAAAACCCATCAAAACTGCAGTTATCAATCACATAATCGTTGATAGATTGGTTTAGCAATAGGCAATACAATCTCATAGAGAGAAATAATTGGTCAGTGCGGTATTATAGAAGGCAGATGGCAATCTGTCTCTCTTCAGTTGTGGGAGAAAAGTGCATTTTCCCCTCCAATATTCTTTATATATATTTTACCTAAATAGATCATCTTTGAATTGTAGTTTACATGTAAAGTGAATTACAGTTCATTCAGAATCCAATGCCATGAAATCTATTTTAATTTCACATTTCATAAACTGCATAAAGTGCCTGTTGTGAAATTCAGTGCTTGTGCTTCCAAAGCTTAATTTTAATTTTTTTTTTGTTATCCATGGTCTCAGGTTACAAGGCTCGTTCATAATATCGCCGGCTATTGCTGCAAATGCCTTTATATATTAACTGAAAGAAATATCGGGCCTTAGCTGTGAACAACATGACAAGGAGACATGTGGCCTGTCCTTTGTCATTCTCAAATATACTCTGGATGTGGCCAGTGCATCGTAGACTGATCTGTCAAACTAAACAAACAACTCACATTGTTAACATTTCCTAAATCTTGCATTAATAAAACCAGAGTAAGTCTCTGAAACCACAGGAGATTTCCCCTTTCTCAGAGCAATGATGGATTGGATTCCTTCATGGCTGAGTAATGAAA
The DNA here is from genome assembly GCF_965119305.1 of Pelophylax lessonae. NCBI lineage: Eukaryota > Metazoa > Chordata > Amphibia > Anura > Ranidae > Pelophylax > Pelophylax lessonae. Next base: position 196,917,464 of record NC_138768.1, read on the forward strand.
TAGCTTCGGCTATTGAAATGGAACATTTTGTTTTCTTTTTGTTTTCACTTAAATAGAAATGTGAGATAAAACTTTAGCGTGACACCAGAATTGCTAAGCCTGAGAATTTAAAATACCATTTGCTTGTCACTTGTTAAGAGTTCTTTATTAGGTCATTACTAAGCTGTTATTATTTTAACACGAAAACAGTCATTTCGTTTAATCTTTTCTGGCTGATTTTCTTATATTTTTCATATTAATTATTATGTTAAATGTTTACCTCCTTTTTTTTTATTTCAGACTATAATATATGAAAATGAAGAGATTCCAAAAATATTTCTTGATTTTTTAAACGTTCGACATTTACCCTCGTTGCCAAAAGCTGAAAGCTGTGGGTAAGATATTTTTTTTTTTTTTATCTTTGTAGATACTCCATTTTCATTGTTTGAAATATATTGTTTTTCCTTAATTCACTATAATTTTTTAAGATCCATAATGATTACGATATAAATAGAATTGAAGTAATGACAATATTGTTTCTCATTGTCTTAAGTACCTACATTATTAGTAATGTTTGTGTTCCTTGTCCTAAAAATCAGGCTGGTTAGTTTAACAAGTCTATGGCTATTTATTTGAATGGCACCAAAGCCACATACATCACAATCGAATATTTCAGAAAAAATATGTTCAAACTTAAAAATACATAAAATATGAACTATAGGGGCTTCATTTCACTAAGGTTACTAAACAAATGACTAATACTATTAACAATAATACCATTAATGAGAAAGAAAGGAGGACTTTGTTTTAATTTTACAAAATGGTGCATCTATCACCTATACACACTGGAGGCAGCCATTTAAGGCTCCTCTTTAGTACAGCCTTATTGTTAGGGACTGGGACCATGTCCTCCAGACCACCTCTGTTTTCCTGTCCCTAGTTCTTTGTGGCTACATTTTTCTAATATTTTCTTTCACAAATCCTGGCCTGATGGTGACATTGCTAATTATTTTTTTTTTCCGTATTTGGATGCATTGCTTGGTCTATTTTACATTTTGAGATGACTTCTGTATGATATAATAATAAGGCCTATTCTTTGAAGTTTCATGAAGATAGATATAATAGTATTCACGGCCACCTTTTGTCACAAACCCGGTTTACCTCTATATAGCTTTTGTCGTTCGAGTTATTATCAGCAATAAGTCTGCAATAATGTATTCATATATATTCCATTTAATTAATCCTCCTAAATATTGCAGCTTTATAAAATGTGTGTGTTTTAGGAATAACCCTGAAACAAAGGCTGCAAAACTGCAGGCCACTTTTTTATGTTTGAAACATTAGAAAAGCTAGCCCAGCACTAAAGGGCCCCCCTAGCACTGTTAACAGTCCTCTGAGAATATGAAATTCAGAAAGTTTATTTCTGAGACTTGTGAATTGAGTATTGTGGCTGTTAATCCTACTTAGGAACAGTTTGTTAATTGATTTAAAGTGGGTATAAACCCCATTTAATAATTTTGACTTAAGCACATATATCTGTAGTGTTTACTTATCTCTCTCCAAAGCTCTGAGTGCCATTTCTTTCTGTTGCTTCTTTCCTCTGTTATCAGCAGAGTCACTTCTGAAAAGTTCTCTGACAGTTGAGATAACAGCAGCTGGAATTTTGTGTTGGGGAGGGAGCTTAGAGGTAGATAATCACAGAGCGTGTCTATTCAGACTACAGCTCTGCATGTTCTTTCGTTCCTCTGCGTATGTGGAGTGGGGGTGTGTGCCTTTCCTCCAATCAGCTCTCATGCAGTGTAAGCCTAAACTCCCCATCCATTGCTGAAAGAGGAAGAAAAATTTCTAACATAATCTGCACTTTCCAAACAGTGTAGAAAGGGAAAGACAGTAGATATACAAGTAAAACTTATGTAGGGTGATTTGCTTAATCTCTGTGTATCATCTAAGGCTATTCACTTCACTGGGTATAGGAGAATGTTAACAACCACCTAACATTCCGTTCAGAGTTGCATCTTGCCTTGCCCACATGTCTCCCAGTACTATTATATTATATACCAGTGTTTCTAGACTCTGGTCCTCAGGGCACACTAACAGGCCAGGCTTTAAGTATTACCTTGGGGAGATGCAGACTAGAATACTGCAATCACCGAACAGCAAATTATATCACCTGTGATGTATTTCAGTTTTCTTGCAAACCTGGCCTGTTAGTGTGCCCTGAGGACCGGAGTTGAGAAACACTGGTCTATACTTCTGCAAAGAGATCCATTTGCATGGAAATAGAAAAATAAATACTGGCAATTTGGATCCTATTTTAGGAGCTAGGGAACACAATAAATAATTATAATATATAATATTATATAATGTATATTTTAAGTAATATTGCTGTCTGTGGCCTTACTGGGAATCCCCTTCACTACTTGTCCCAGTTACTACTGTCTCTGTTACAGAAAGTAATGGGAAATCCACTATATTTTTCAATTAACAAGGTCTTTATTGCAAAAAAAAGCAAGGAAATTACATGCAAAAATAGAAAACAAAGAATACAACCGTTCATATGGAGAATGCAATGAGAATACAGCTGGGTGAGCACAATAAACAGAGAATGAGCAGGTATAACAATCAGACATTTTGATGGAAGAGCTGCCAGATACAGCAAGGGCAGAAAACAAACCCGGGTGGCAGTCTACAAAGTCCATGACCAGCAACAGCCTAAACACCGCACACAGTATGAGGGAAAAACCACACACCAATATTGTGTGGTCTATATACACGTCTCCGGAGCCCGAACCCATCTGTCCCAGACCTTGTTGTATTTGGATGAGCAGCCCCTGTGGGTATATATCAATTTTTTATAGGGCAGGGTCGTATTGACCTCTCGGAGCCAGTCCCGGAGTGAAGGAGGAGTGTCTCTCATCCATCGACTGGCAATGCATTTTCTGGCGAGAAACAACGTTTCATGTAAAAACAGGGTGGTGTATTTATCTATACTGACATCAGGGGGTATCCCTAATAAGCAAAATTTCGGGGCCAGCGTCAGAGGGGAACCCATGGTGTCATGAAGAAATCCAACCACCTGTCCCCAGAAGCCCTGGATCTCCGGGCATTGCCAGATGAGGTGGTAAAAGGTGCCTTGTTCCTGCCGACACACAGGGCACTGCCCGGACACCTCACTACGGTACTTAGCCGTCATTATTGGCGTCAAGTAGGCCCGGTGAAGGATGAACAATTGGGTTAGTCGATCCGAAAGTTTTGGAGAGACCAGTTGACAATTGTCGAGGGCGTCTTCCCACTCCTCATCGTCCATGGTCCCAACATCTCCCTCCCATTTAGTTTTAACAGCGTAGGCCAAGACTGTAGAAGCTGGTAACAGAAGGGCATTATACATATGAGAAATGAGTTGTTTAGATTCCGATCCCATCACTACCTCCAATACCGAGATCGGGGACAGGTCGGGCATAGGTCGGGGGAATTGAGCAGAGAAAGCGTGCCTAATCTGCAGGTATCTGAAGAACATATGGTTGGGAAGGTCATACTGGCTTTTCAGGGCGTCAAAGGGCGTAAGGGTGCCATTAGTGATTATATGAGCAAGATAGCTGATTCCATACTGGACCCAAACATGTGCATCCGGGATAGAGGCAAACTCGGGGAGGCTAGTATTATGCCAGAGAGGCGTGTGTGCATGAAGCCGGGGAACGTCTAATTTAGCGGACACCACGTCCCAGACACGCCTGTACTGGAACAGCATGGAAGTGCGGTCCCCACGGGACGCGGCGCCCCGCATGCCCATCAGAACCAGTGACAGGGGATCCGCAGATGCAAGGGCCCAGGCAGGAGTGAGGAGAGCCAAAAACCTCTCCCTATCGGAGTTGTGAAGGTGGAAAAAGTGGGACAATTGCGAGGCCAAGTAGTACAAATTGAAATCAGGAAGGGCGAGGCCACCCAAGTCAGTGGGATTCTTAAGTTTCCTCCAGGCCAATTTGTGTCTACTAGAGCCCCATATAAAAGGCTTGAGGATAGAATCGATCTGAAGGAAAAACTTAAGGGGGAGGTATATCGGAGACTGCCATAAGATGTACAATAGTTTGGGGAGTAGCACCATTTTGACGAGGTTGACTCGGCCACGCACCCCCAGAGGAAGGCGCGCCCACGTCTGGGTCTTGGATTTCAACAATGCAAAGAGGGGTTGTAAGTTATCGCGTATGTAATCGCCCGAGGAGTTGGTCACCAGGATCCCCAGATATTTAATACGGGGCACAACCTGAAGTGGAAAGAGCGGGTCAATGGGGAAGGGGGATATATCGTCGATAGGCAAGATTTGAGATTTGTCCCAGTTAATTTTTAACCCAGAGTAACGACCAAATTGTTCAATAAGGGTGAGAGCGACGGAGAGGGAGGTGCCCGGGTCGGCCAGGTATAGCAGTGTATCATCGGCATACATACCGATTTTTTCCTCCAGGGCGCCCACTCTAAGTCCATGTATGTCAGGGTGTGACCGTATCGCAATCGCCAGCGGCTCGGCCACCAACGCGTATAGAAGGGGAGAGAGGGGGCAACCCTGCCGGGTACCCCTGGTGAGGGGGAATCCAGCCGACGTGCACCCATTGGCCGAAACCTTAGCCATCGGAGCCTGATATAGAACACGAACCCAACGGATGAAGTTTGGGCCAAAGCCATATCCCTCCAGGCACCGCCACAGGAAGCCCCATTCAACCGAATCGAAGGCCTTTGCCGTGTCCAAGGACACCACGACTCTGGAGCCAGCATTATCATGAGTGGCCTGAAGGTTCATGAACAGGCGCCTCAGGTTGAAGGAGGTGTTCCTGCCCGGCATAAAACCCGACTGGTCAGCATGGACTAAAGACAAAATAACTTTGTTAAGTCTGATCGAAAGGACCTTGGCCAGTATCTTGACATCTACCTGAAGTAGAGAGATCGGGCGGTAGGAGGCAGGCTGGTGAGGGTCCTTACCCGGCTTGGGGATAAGCACAATTAACGCTTCCCGTAGGGAAGGAGGCAGTGTGGAAGTTTCAAAGGCATGTTCAAACATAGTCAGTAAGTGTGGCACCAGTACATCGGAGTAAGTGGAGTAAAACTCTATAGGCAGGCCATCCATACCCGGTGCCTTGGACCTAGGGAACTTGGCCATAGCCTCTAGGATCTCATCCTGTGTCAGCGGGGCCTCCAAGAGAGTCAGCTGGTCAGCCGTCAGTTGGGGGAGAACGTCTGAGGACAAGAACGGTAGGATTGGTGAGTCATCAACCGGGGCAGTGGAGGTGTACAGGTCTCGGAAGAAGTCCCGGAAGCAGCTTGCCACCCTCCCAGGGTCAGAAATGGGGGGACCATGGGGGGAGTGTAGGGTGATTACCACTGGAGGTCTGTCATTACTATGAACCAGATATGCTAAAAGTTTGCCCGCGCGTTCGCCATGCTCATATAGCTTTTGTTTCTGGAAAAAAAGGGACCTGCGAGCCTTCTCAAAATCCAGTTGTTCCACCACTCTAGTCAAAAGTTTTAATTGATCCGCTCCAGCCGGAGTCGGGTCCGCCGTGAACGCCGCCTCCGCGACTGTCAGGGCCCCGGTGGCTTCAGCGTAAGCCCGGGCAGAGTCCGATTTAATGGCATTGATAGTGGTCGTCAGGGTCGACCGAGCATGAAGCTTGAAGGTCTCCCAGACCACCAAGGGTGAGGCCGAACCACCATTTTCAGCAAAAAATTGTTGCCACACGGCGGCCAGGTCAGTCCCCTCAGGGATGAGGGAGAGCCAAAACGGGTTCAGCCGCCACGCCGGCCGAACTCGTTCACACTGAATCTTAAGCGTGACCCAATAGGGGCTATGGTCGGAGAGACTACGGGGCGAGAAGCCTGCGTCCAAAAGTCTGGGGAGCAAAAAGGGGGAAATAAAAATGAAATCTATACGGGACATAGAATTATGAGCTGCCGAGAAGCATGAGGATGCCCTGAGGGAGGGATACCTAACCCTCCAGGTATCCAGCAAATTAAATTCTGCCATAAGGCGGGCAAATCTGGTGGTCGTGGGTTGGGGCTGTGCAGGCCCGGAGGTGTGCAACCTGTCTAGACCGGGGTTCATGGTGTTGTTAAAATCCCCAAGCCAGATTGCTGGTGTACGGGGGTGCAACATCATGAAGTCCAGACCCTCTAGTAATATAGTGGCCGCAAAAGGTGGGGGTACATAGAAGGCCAGCAGCAAATAGGGTTCACCATGTAGCAGTACGTCCAAAAACACATATCTTCCCAGTGGGTCTACTGAGGACCCCCGGAGCTCAAAATGCACTGATTTGGCGACCAAAATCGCCACTCCACGGGAGTGGGAAGTGAACAGGGATTGGAACGTCCAGCCTATCCACGGGCGCTTCAGCACCCTGTGGAGAGCACCATCAAGATGGGTCTCGAGCAGAACTATAATATCGGCCCTGAGGCGTTTTAGGATGTCAAACACCGCCGACCGTTTAAGTTTATCTCTCATGCCCCGGACGTTCCAGGTAAGGAATTTAAGGTGCGCCATAGAATGGGGCTAATGGGACAGCTTGCAGGAGCTCCGGGGATTCCGTTCGACTCAATCCACCACCCGACAGTACCATATCTGGGAACCACATAGCAGCAGTAAGAGAGGTCAAAATTACACCCAGCTTTAAAGAAACATACAATACAGGTATTATAATGCGTTGCATAGTGCTCGAAAAAAAATACAACATGACATACATCAACAATAAAGACAACTCACCCACCCTCCCCGCCCTGCACCTACCCCAACTGGTGCGGGCTTTCGAGTACCCAACCCAATCAATCACCTGGCGCGACCCAAAAAAGGGGCCCACCAACAGGAAAATAAAGAAAAGAAAAAAAAAAAAAAAAAAAAAGGAGGAGCAACAAAATATTCCAGTAGAAGCAAGGGGCACAGTGGTGCACCGGTGTAGTGGAAATACCACCCCTGCCACCCGGTGCCGTGACAGAGGGGAGGTTGGGGAAAGCGCCTAACATAGGCGAACATGGAGAGCGAAACTTCGCTGGGTAGCAAGACATGCATATAGGACAAACAGTGAGAGACTCCAGATGCTCCACCGGCTTGTACGGATGGGAGTGTCCATGCCGGGTGTAGATGAACTAGGAGAACAACAAAAAATAGTACTTGCGTCCGGCTAGGTGAATCAAAGGGATAAAGGAGGGTCGTGGGCCTCCCAGCCCGTGAGCCAAAGCAGTTCCAAATAGTTCCAAACACCCTCCGACACGACCGCAGCTCCAGGCCAGGAGCCAGAGGGCCCGGGGGGGTAAGCGAAGACAGCAATACAGAGCAAGTGAAAGGGGAACAATGAAGGAGTCCAATAGATCCGGGGAGATTCCGCCATAAGAGAAGGGGGGAAGAGGCACGAGGCATAATCAACCTCGAGCCTCAAGATGCTCCAGCCAGGAAATAGCAGCTTCTGGATCGTCAAAGAAGTGCACTCTATCGTCTCCCTCCACACGGAGACGGGCAGGAAACAGCATGGCGTACCTGATGTTCTTTATGCGGAGCCTACGTTTTGCTTCAATAAATGTTTTCCGTTTTTTCTGAACCTCCGCCGAAAAGTCAGGGAATATTGCCAGTCTTCCATTCCCAAAGGGGATATTGCCCTTCTCCCTGCTGAGACGGAGCACAGCATCCCTGTCCCGGAAATTCAGGAGTTTAGCTATGAAGGTGCGGGGGGGTGCTCCTTGCGGCGGTGGTCTGCCAGACAGGCGGTGGGCCCTCTCCACCACAAAAGTAGCAGAGAAGGCTTCACGGCCATATGTGTCAATCAGGAGTTTTTCTAAAAAGTCTGGCGGGTGAGCTCCTTCTGCCCCCTCAGGCAATCCTATAAGCCTGATATTACACCTCCGCAGCCTGTTTTCTATATCATCTTGCTTGAGCAGGAGCTGGGTGACCTGTAGCTGGAGGCGATCAGAAGCATTTTGCAGGGGGGGCAGGGAGTCCTCCACAGTGCTTATCCTCTGCTCTGCCTCAGTCACCCTCTCCCGCACTGCCTGGAGATCTTGGCGGACCAGGGAGATGTCAATCTTCACCTCCTCAATCCGTGAGGTCAAGGAAGCCTGGCACAGTGAAATAGCCTCAAGCACCTTTGCAGTGTCGGCTCCCGCCGCGCTCGCCTCCGCTCCCGCCTGGGCGCCATCTTGGGACTGGGAGTCCTTCTCTGTGCGGCGGTATTTGTCCAGCTTGGCGGCCGTGTCCGCCGTTTTTTTGGGCGGCGACATGCTGCGGACGGTCCAGAGGGCGATCGGTGATATCGGGGAGGCAGAGAGGATCTCGGGGTGCAGGATATTGTGTGATAAGCAGTATACGCCGGCGGAGCTGCTCTCACTCACGTCCTACTCCATGCCGCTCCAGGCCACGCCCCCCCGAAATCCACTATATTTAAACTGGAGGTGAGGGGGGAAATCTTTCAACAAGTAAACTTGTTCTGCTGACAACTGTCTTAAGAGGAGAATTCCCCTCACTTGGGAAAGATATGAAGTGAAAGAAAATCTCAATGACAGGACATAGACAGGAAAAATGACCATTCCCTACTCATCCAAAAAGGAACAAAAAAGTTTAGCTTTACATACTCTTTAAATAATATAAAATAATAATTTTACTATCTTTTAGGTCGATTGAAGAACTTGAATCAGAAGAAACCAGGTAAAACTAGAATGGTTTTCTGATTGATTATAAAGTTGTTTTAGGAAGGAATTTGGGAACTATTTATTATAATTTTCTTTAGGTATTTATTGTAAATTGAGATGGTAAATGTCAGTGGGTGGGGTATATTTTTTCCTTTTTAATATATTATTTATGTTGTGGTGTGTTGTCAAATTTATATGTGACTTTCCATACATTTATTTATTTATTGTGTATAGCATTGGAAGGAACTACAACTTCATTTTATGATTATTATTGTAAACTGACAATACATTTCTTGATTCCTAATAAAAGTCAAAAGATTTACAGCATTGCTTTTTTTTTAAAGGAAGTTTAAGGCCTCATGCACACTGGATGTTTTTAGAGCTGCTGTTAGCAGCGTCAGACGTTTTTTTTTGCAGCTGCAGAATGCCCATCCATGTTATTCTATGGCCTCATGCACACATAGAGCTTTTAGGAGCTCCAAGTGGCATAGGCGTTTTACATCTCCAAAAACAACCCAGGAACTGTGCGTTCTGGAGCTGCAGCGTCAAGCTGTAAAAACGTCTGACGCTGCTAAAGGCTGAATAACGTTGCTTAACGTGCGTTAAGCCACGTTATACGTTTTTTTTCTTCCATTCAAAATCAATGGTTCCCTATGTGAGCCTATTGATTTGAATGGAAGTGATCCGACTTGTGGTGCTACTTGCGCTGTGAGAATCTCGAGGGGGGAACTCCACGCCAAAATGGGGAAAAAACAGCGTGGGGTTCCAAACCAGGCCCTTCGGTCTGGTATGGAATTTGAGGGTAGCCCCACGCCAAAAAAACGGCGTGGGGTCCCCCCCAAGATTCATACCAGACCCTTATCCGTGCATTCAGCCCGGCAGGCCAGGAAAGGGGAGGGGACGAGCGAGCGGCCCCACCCCCCCGGACCATACCAGGCCACACGCCCTCAACATGGGCCTCATCCCCACAACCCTGGCCGGTGGTTGTGGGGGTCTGCGGGCAGGGGGCTCATCGCAATCTGGAAGCCCCCTTTAACAAGGGTGGCCCCACCAGATCCCGGACCCCCTCCTTATGTGAATGGGTATGGGGTGGTACATTGTATCCCTACCCATTCACCCCATAAAAGGCAGTGTATGCAAATAATGACAGGAGACGTTTTGAAAAGTTTATTAAAAATCTTCATCCGCTCTTCTGCCCTCCGCTCTTCTGCCCTCCGCTCTTCTGCCCTCCGCTCTTCTGCCCTCCGCTCTTCTGCCCTCCGCTCTTCTGCCCTCCGCTCTTCTGCCCTCCGCTCTTCTGCTCTTCTGCCCTCCGCTCTTCTGCTCTTTTGCCTCCTCTGGTCTTCTTCTTCCTCCGGTCCTCATCCGACGCTGTCCCCGGTGATTATGCCGGTCTCCGGTCTCTGCAGCTTATTATATAGTCATTAGGGACGTGGCCTCCCGGTGATGTCACCAGGAGGCCACGCCCCCAATGGCTATATAAGAAGCTGCAGAGACCGGCATAATCACCGGGGACAGCGTCGGAGGAGGACCAGAGGAGGCAGAAGAAGACCAGAGGAGGCAGAAGAGCGGAGGGCAGAAGAGCGGAGGGCAGAAGAGCGGAGGGCAGAAGAGCGGAGGGCAGAAGAGCGGAGGGCAGAAGAGCGGAGGGCAGAAGAGCGGAGGGCAGAAGAGCGGGGGGCAGAAGAGCGGGGGGCAGAAGAGCGGAGAGGAGAAGACCGGATGAAGATTTTTATTAAACTTTTCAAAACGTCTCCTGTCATTATTTGCATACACTGCCTTTTATGGGGTGAATGGGTAGGGGTACAATGTACCCCGTACCCATTCACATAGGGAGGGGGTCCGGGATCTGGGGGGGCCACCCTTGTTAAAGTGGGCTTCCAGATCCCCATGAGCCCCCTGCCCGCAGACCCCCACAACCACCGGCCAGGGTTGTGGGGACGAGGCCCTTGTCCTCATCAACATGGTGGCAAGGTGCTTAGAGGTGGGGGGTGCAGAGCCCTCCCTGCCCCAAAGCACCCACACCCCCCTATGTTGAGGGCGTGTGGCCTGGTATGGTCCAGGGGGGGTGGGGCAGCTCGCTCGTCCCCTCACCTTTCCTGGCCTGCCCGGCTGCATGCTCGGAAAAGGGTCTGGTATGGATTTTGGGGGGGACCCCACGCCCTTTTTTTGGCATGGGGCTACCCTCAAATTCCATACCAGACCCGAAGGGCCTGGTTTGGAACCTGGGGGGGGGACCCCACGCCATTTTTTTCCCCATTTTGGTGTGGAGTTCCCCCTCAAAATTCTCACAGCGCAAGTCGCATCATCCTGATCCGACTTGCGGTGCGACTTCCATTCAAATCAATAGGCTCACATAGGGAACCATTGATTTTGAATGGAGGCAGAAAAAACGCTGCCAAAAACTACGTGGCCAAACGTGCAGTAACGCAAATGGAAAAAGCTACTAAAAGCTGCTTTTTCCTGGCGTCAAGAAACAGCTTTGGAGCTCCTTTTTATGACGCCCTGTGTGCATGGAGCCTAAAACAAACAAAACATGTCCACACCCTTCTCATCAGATTGTAAGTAATGTCTAGTACAGACGATGAGAAAATCGGACAAAACATACCACTTTTGAAGTGATCGTACAATAATCTGATCATTCGCAATCGGTAAGCAAAATTATCCAAAGGGACAAACACGAAAATTGTTCTTGTACGATACCAGAACAAAGTGATTTTCCTTTAATCTGTACAGTATTCATCCAAAAATATTGGAAGACCAAGACCATGCAATGGAAATTAAAGAATACATTATAATACAACACAAGACAGCACATTACATCATTTTCAAAGTTGTATTCTGTTGTATGAGAATTTTCTTAACTTTAGTAACCTATTGGTTTTCCATAGGAGACTAGGATGACTTTAGTAACCTATTGGTTTTCCATATGAGACTAGGATGCAAAGAAAAAGCAGACAGTAATGCGTCCAATATCCTCATCGTGTGTGTGTACGAGGCTTTAGAGCATTGGTTCTCAACTCCGGGCCTCAGGACCCACTAACAGGCCAGGTTTGCAAGATAACTGAAATACATCATAGGTGATATATTTTGCTGCTCAGTGATTGCAGTATTCTAGTCTGCATCTCCCCAAGGTGATACTTAAAATCTGGCCTGTTAGTGGGTCCTGAGGACCGGAGTTGAGAACCTCTACTTTAGAGTATTTGCCTGTTAATGGACAAGCTCACTGATGTGGACTATAGTCTAAATTTCTGTTCACAATAGTTCTCTGAAAATTGGCACATGTTCCAGTTCTATCCAGGATGTGAATGCCGAGCCAAGTGTGAATATGGCCACTGATCCCTGTGGCCAGGCACACATACTATTTTCCAAACCGCTGGGAACACCGCAAAATGTATACACTGCCTCGCCCTGGACAGGCTGTGACAATGAGAATGCAATGATTTTTGCATCTGAGGCTTCACTGCTGTTATCCAGTTTGATGAAGAAGCCATCAGATCCTTCTTGTATTGGGTTTTTGCTTCATGACAGCATCTTTTAAAAATAAACAGAAAAGTCTATTTCAGTGTAGGCCTAGCTATATTAGTTTCAACACTTACTGTATGTAGTTGTACCACTTATTGTTGATGGGGAAATGCCCACTTTCCTCTTTGTATTCAGAGGTAGTAATATAAGGTTAATGTAATATAATGTCGTATTAGGTAAGTTGTGATATTTGCGGCAGCATACTTTGGTAGTGAGGTAAGTAACTAACTCATGGATTGTAATACTAAATAAATGATGCCTGGTCCTTTAAAAACTAAAATGTGAAAATGTTATGGTTTGGAGCAGTAATGGCTAACCTTGGCATCCCAGAAGTTTTGGAACTAAATTTCCCATGATGCTCAACTACACTGCTGAGTGCATGAGCATCATGGGTAATGTAGTTCCAAAATATCTGGGGTGCCAAGGTTCGCCATCACTGGTTTGGAGGAAGTCCAAAACGAATATTTTAGTTAAAGTATGTCTTGGGTGGGCAGTAATAAGTCTCTCCAGAATCCCAGCCTAACCATTAAAAGTCTCAATGCTGCTGTCACAGCACCCTAATCCTACATTAATGATGAATATTATTGTAATGGCAATTTGGAAAGTACAACAGTTTAACCGGCCAGATCTACCAGTAAGTTGTTTTTCAGATTGTCTTTTTTTTATGCATTATGATCACAGCAGTGCCTCTGCTATTTATTTATTACATATCCAGGGTGAGATAAACTGTGCCCAGTCTGCAGTAATTGGGGCAAAGGAAACTGCAGCAAAACAGAAGCAGTAACTGTATTTGAATTTCACCGCACTGCAGTCTCAACTCGTCATCCTATTGAAACTAGTTTGTTGCATTTTCTCTTTACTATTTTTGATGCTGATGCTTGTGTTTTTGACCTTTCCAGCAAACTGTCACACCAGCCTGTGCTGCTGTTCCTAAGGGATCCATATGTCTTGCCTGCAGCCAACGGTAATCAAACCTGTCATCTGTTAACTGCTGTTTACTGATCTGACCCAGCAGCACAGAACTGCAGGGTTATTACAAACGTTAAATGCTTTTTTGTCACATCTTATAATTTATAGTTGCTGCAGAGGACAAAATGTAGCCTGTTTGCAACTTGATTTATTATTTAATGCAATGTGTTACTTTTATTTATACTTTGGAGGTTTTGTAAAGGTGTGTAATTTACATAATATGAAGACATAATCCGCAAATAAAAATATTAAAACTAGGGCCTCTTTCACACGGGCTGTCCAATCAGGTCTGCTTGTCGTTTTTTCAGGCAGACCTGATCGGACCCTCCATTCACCCCTATGGAGCGAGCGACGGATATCAGTGGACAAAGGTCTGCTGACATCTGCCGCTATCTGATCTGATCCTGGCCACGAAATCCAGATGGATGGTAGTCCTATTTTCCATCCATCTGGGGGGTCAGATAGGATCGGATGAAAATGGATTGGCAGTCTGTTTTCACCTGATTCCCCATAGAGGAGAGCGGGACTGTGTCCATCTGAACAAAGATGGACCTGTTATCCCCCTGCTCAGCGGGAATCAGCGGAGCAATCCCCAGCTAAGCAAGCGGAATCCAGCAAACTGAGGCGCCTGTGTACAAGGGGCCTTACAGCATATAGTTCTATTCAGAAAACTGTACAACTGAGGTAGTCACGCATTATCAATCACAGCACCCAAAAAAAAACTGACATAAAAGATTTTATATATATATATACTTGATTTTACATTAACGAGAAAGTAGATAAAAACTGGGAATTGATACAGTCATAAAAAAACTCAGCACATGTATGTAACATAACATGGCTCATGGTGTGGCCAAGACAAACGATCCTAGGCCATACTGTTGACAAGTAAAAAGATCCATAAAGGAGAGTTTACAATAGTTCAAATACAATCTATCTCTTATATACACAAAACCAAAGTTTTATCTGTCAATGCATTTCTCAGATGAACCCCACTTCTTCAGGAGAAGGAACTCAAGTAGTTAAATATGTTCTTTTTTTTTTTTTACAAATCATTGTGCAATAATTAAATTAACTAAGTTCACTCATGCCAACTAAAATTAATACGTGATAAAACTACAATAGATAAAAATTAAGGACTGCTGCTACTACATCCCCTAAGTAAGAAAATTATATAGTCAACCAACTATTAGCAGCGCAAATCCTCAAATGTATAAATAAAGTGCTTAAGAACCAGAATTTACAAATACTATACTAAAGATAAAGTGCTCAAGTGCAATGCATAGGTGATAAATAACATTGATAATTGTCATGAAACATAAATAGTGTCCAAAATATAGTGCAAAAGAGCAGTAATCCAAATGTGGTGTCCAAAATAAAGTGCAAAAAACAATAGTCCAAATATGTTGAAAGTGCATCCACAAATACTGTATACTGGAATTCCAAAAAATAGCATGAAATCCTCTCAAAAGTGCAAAGTGCTAATTGACCAAGTTCAGTAGTGATGGTGACACCCTCCGTGTGCTCCGATAATCAGAAAGAGTACTACACTATGAGGAGTCCATCTTTTGTGTTTCCAAATGCCTACGTCTAGGAATATCCTCCATAAAGCAAGTTTGGGCTGATGGACTAGAGATCACGGGGATCGCCTAAGCGTTATTTGATCTTTTTTGCCGTAAGGTAATAAGATCAACAACATCTGGTGAGTTTGAATTTATGGATGCACTTTCAACATATTTGGACTATTGTTTTTTGCACTTTATTTTGGACACCACATTTTGATTACTGCTCTTTTGCAATATATATATTCATACACTGCTCAAAAAAATAAAGGAACACTTTGAAAACACATCAGATCTCAATGGGGAAAGATATCATGCTGGATATTTATACTGATATGGACTGGGTAATGTGATAGGAACGAAAAAGATGCCACATCGTTTAATGGAAATGAAAACAATCAACCTACAGAGGGCTGAATTCAAAGACACCCTGAAAATCAAAGTGGAAAAAATGATGCAGCAGGCTAGTCCATTTTGCTGAAATTTCATTGCGGCAACTCAAAATGGTACTCCCTAGTTTGTATGGCCCCCACGTGCTTGTATGCATGTCTGACCACTTTGAGGCCTGCTCCTAATGAGACGGCGGATGGTGTCCTGGGGTATTTCCTCTCAGATCTGGACCATGGCATCACTGAGCTCCTGAATAGACTAAGGTGCAACCTGGTGGCGGCGGATGGACCGTAACATAATGTTCCAGAGGAGGTGTTCTCTTGGATTTAGGTCAGACGAGCACAGGGGCCATTCAATAATATCAATTCCTTCATTCTTCAGGAACTGGCTGCATACTCTCACCAAATGAGGTTGAAACCCAGGACCTACTTCACCAGTGTAGGGTCTGACAATGTGTCCAAAGATTTCATTCCGATACCCAACGGCAGTCAGGGTGTCATTGTGTAGCCTGTAGAGGTCTGTGCGTCCCTCCATGGATATGCCCCCCCCCCCACAGACCATAACTGACCCAACACCAAACCAGTCATGCTAAACAGGCAGCATAATGTTCTCCACAGCTTCTCCAGACCCTTTCACGTCTATCACATGTGCTCAGGGTAAACCTGCTCTCATCTGTTAAAAGCACAGGGCACCAGTGGTGGGCCTGCTAATTCTGGTGTTCAATGGCAAATGCCAATCAAGCTCTATGGTGCCAGGCAGTGAGCACAGGGCCCACTAGAGGACATTGGGCCCTCAGGCCACCCTCATGAAGTCTGTTTCTGATTGTTTGGTCAAAAACATTCACACCAGTGGCCTGCCGGAGGTCATTTGGTAGGGCTCCGAAAGTGCTCATCCGATTCCTCCTTGCACAAAGGAGTAGATACTGGTCCTTCTGATGGGTTAAGGACGTTCTATGGCCCCGTCCAGCTCTCCTAGAGTAACTGCCTGTCTCCTGGAATCTCCTCCATGCTCACGAGTCTGTGATGGAAGAAGCAGAAACCTTCTGGCAATGGCAAGTATTGATTTACCATCCTGGAGGAGTTGGACTGCCTGTGCAACCTATATAGGGTCCAGGTATCGCCTCATGCTACCAGTAGTGACACTGACCCTAGCCAAATGCAATGAGTGAAAAACAGTGAGAAAAGACAAGTAGGGGAAAAAAATGTCAGTGGCCTCCCCCTGTAAAACGGAATTTTTGTAAAATCTTACCTGTAAAATTCCTTTCTCTGAGTCCTCCGACAGTCGCCGCCTCTTCATATTCGTCACTAATGGGGTTATTGACCTTTGCTCCGTAGGAGTAGCTAGGCAACAGAATATATTAATATCAAAGCTTTTAGCATATCCCACCCCCAGGGGGTGGTCCCCTCAGTCCATACCTCCCTGCTTCCTGCATTTCCAACTCAGTTTCAGTAGCATAGCAGTAGAATACATAAACAAACCCCAAAAGAGGGGCGGGGGCGGCGACTGTCGGAGGACTCGGAGAAAGGAATTTTACAGGTAAGATTTTACAAAAATTACGTTTTCTCTTACGTCCTCCGACAGTCGCCGCCTCTTCATATTCGTCACTAATGGGGACGTCCCATAGCAGTGTAGACATGAGGGGTGGAAAAAACAGCCGCGCCCAAAGCAACGCAGTACCCACATCAGAGAAAGGAACCTTACCAAAGTAAGAGAACCAACTGGGCAACAGGAAAAAACGTGCTCAACAGGAGCAACAACCCAGGAAAAAACAAGTAACCTAGGGGTAAAAACACCCCCAACAACCAAGGGCCCAAACAGGGGACCCTAAGGCACTGCCGCACTAAGAACCTTGCGGCCAAAGGAAGCATCTGCCGATGCCTGAACATCCACTTTGTAAAATTTCGAGAAAGTGTGAACGGACGACCAAGTCGCCGCCTTACACACCTGGGCCACAGAAGCCTGATGACGATAGGCCCAAGACGTACTCAGAGACCTGGTAGAGTGCGCCTTCACAGGAAAAGGAGGAACCTTCCCCTTCAAAGCATAGGCTTGCACAATGGTCTGTCTGATCCATTTGGCGATGGTCGCAGCCGACGCCGCCATGCCCTTCCGAGGTCCCTCAGGAAGGACAAAGAGAGAATCCGACTTGCGAAAGGATTTAGTCGAAGACAGGTAAACCCTGATCGCCCTAACAACATCCAAGGAATGCAAAGCCACCTCCTTCGGATGCTTAGGCTTCACGCAAAGCGAAGGCAGAACAATATCCTCATTGAGGTGAAATTCCCAGATCCTCTTCGGAAGAAAAGACGGGTTAGGTCGCAAGACTACCTTATCCAAGTGAATCACCAAAAACGGAGATTTGCAGGACAAGGCCGCCAACTCCGACACCCTGCGAGCCGAAGTGATCGCCACTAAGAAGGCAACCTTCTTGGACAACAGAAACAACGAGATCTCCCTGATAATTTCAAAAGGAGCATGTTGCAACACGGACAGAACAAGGTTCAAATCCCATGGAGGCAGAGGCTCCCTCCTAGGAGGGACCAAATGTAGCACCCCTTGAACAAAGGTGCTAACCAAAGAGTTAGACGCCACAGGGCGTTGAAAGAGAACAGCCAGCGCAGAAATCTGACCCTTAATCGTGGCCAACGCCAAACGCTTGTCCATGCCCGTTTGAAGGAAAGCCAACACTCTCGACACCGAGTACGAGCGAGGGGAATACCCCCTGGACTCACACCAGGCAAAGTAAGCCTTCCAAGTACGGTAGTAAATCTTCCCCAAAGAGGCCTTCCTAGCCTTGATCAAAGTGGGAATGACCTCAGGGGAGAGACCCCTATCCTTCAGGACCTGGCTTTCAACAGCCAGGCCGTTAAAGCCAGCAACTGTAAAGCAGGATGGAATATCGGTCCTTGAGACAGGAGATCTTCTCGAAGTGGCAGGCGATACTGATTCCAGGGCGCCACTAACGTGTCTGAGGCGTCTGCCCGAGGATCGCGCGTCCTTGCCACGAACCTTTCCACCTTGTTGTTTAGACGAGACGCGAACAGGTCCACATCTGGGGACCCCCACTTCGCGCACAACATCTGGAAGACATCCGGGTGAAGGGACCATTCTCCCTGGTCCAGGGTCTGGCGGCTCAGATAATCCGCCTGCCAGTTCTCCACCCCCGGAATGTGAACTGCAGATATCGCCGGGACGTGCGTCTCGGCCCAAGACAGAATGTCGGCTACTTCCCGAGCCGCCCTGGCACTCCTGGTGCCCCCTTGGTGGTTGAAGTAGGCCACCGCTGTGGCATTGTCCGTCTGTACCCGAACTGGACGGCCCTGAAGCCTGTCCGTCCAACGCAGAAGACAGAGATTTATCGCCCGCAATTCCAGAATGTTGATCGGAAGGGAGGATTCCTCCTCCGACCAAGTTCCCTGGGCGGACAGAACGCCCAGAACACCACCCCAGCCCGACAGGCTGGCATCCGTTGTGATCACCGTCCACGACAAAGGACGAAAGGACTTGCCCCCCGACACCGCCGGGGACTGGAGCAACCACAAAAGACCCCTTCGAGTGAGATGGCTCAATGACAGCCGCAGATCCAGAGATTGCGGACGCCTGTCCCACTTGGCCAGGACCTCCGCCTGGAGCTCCCGTGTGTGAAACTGGGCGAAGGGAATCGCCTCGAAGGCCGAAACCATCAATCCCAGACACCTCATGCACGTCCGGAGGGACGAGCACTGATTGCCCCTGAGGGACCTGACCTCGCACTGAAGTATCCGAAGCTTGTCTTCCGGCAGGAAGACCTTCGCTTGAACAGAGTCCAGAATCATCCCCAGGTAGGGAAGACGAACCGACGGATACAACGTGGACTTTGGAAAATTTATCGTCCAGCCGAATTCC
The DNA here is from genome assembly GCF_965119305.1 of Pelophylax lessonae. Classification (NCBI taxonomy): domain Eukaryota; kingdom Metazoa; phylum Chordata; class Amphibia; order Anura; family Ranidae; genus Pelophylax; species Pelophylax lessonae. Next base: position 196,936,432 of record NC_138768.1, read on the forward strand.
TGCAGAGTCTGCATCGTGATGGACAGGTCGTCCACCAGGCCCTGACTGGTCGCGGACCGAATCAGAATATCGTCCAGATACCCCAGGACAGAAATGCCCTGGGCCCTCAATAAGGTCAGAACCGGCGCAAGCACCTTGGTGAAAACCCGCGGAGCCGAAGCGAGACCAAAGGGTAACGCCACGAATTGGTAATGATCCTCCTCAATGGCAAATCGAAGATACCTCTGGTGACCCTCGAAGATGGGAACGTGAAGGTATGCATCCTTCAAGTCGATGGAGGCCATGAATTCCCCCGGAACCAGGGCAGCCACCACCGATCGCAGGGATTCCATGCGGAACTTGCGAACCCGCACAAAGCGGTTCAGAGCTTTCAAGTCCAGAATCGGACGTACCTTGCCCTCCTTTCTGGGCACAGTGAACAGATTGGAATAGAACCCCCGAAATCTGTCCTGATGAGGCACCGGGACCACCACTCCCTGGGCCCGCAGGTCCCGCACCGCCAGGTGCAGATCCTGCAAGCGCTCCGGAGTCAGCTGAAGGTTTGAGGGGAAAAATCTGCCCGCCGGCCGAGAGAGAAACTCGATCTTGTATCCAGATCGAACGATTTCCTGAACCAACCTGTCCCGAACGCGGTCCAGCCAGGGTTGAAGAAAACCGAGCAAACGTCCCCCCACCCCAGAAACGGGTGAGGGCGCCCCTTCAGGCCGCATTGTTATGGGCAGCGGAACCGGACTGGCCGGACTTCTGCTTACCCGACCACGGCTTCTTCTGGGAGCCTTGGCCTTTGAAGGGCTTGCCCTTATATTGCGACCGAAAGGCACGAAAGGACCCCTGAGAGGGCCTAAATGAGGCATTCTTCTTACCACGAACAAACTTATTCTTGTGAGATTGGGGCAAAAGAGTGCTTTTACCCCCAGAAATACCCTTTATCAGAGTATCCAAAGATTCGCCAAAAAGGCGAGATCCCGCGTAGGGCAAATTAGCCAAAGTCTTGCGGGAAGATTGGTCAACAGACCAACATTTCAGCCATATCAGGCGACGGTTCAAGACCGCCACACTAGAAAGACGCGCAGCCAAAGGGACCAAATCCAGGTCCGCATCACACAAATACATGACACCCTGATGAATCTGATCCACCATAGCCAAAGTTGTCGGCGGGGCAGAGTCAGCCACCAGGGTACGCCTGAGCACCTGCGTCCAATCCGCAATAGCCTGGGCTGCCATAATGGAAGCAAAAATAGGCTTCAGCATAGAGCCAGCAACCGTATAAGCATGACGGGCCAGAGATTCCAACCTCCTGTCTGTTGGGTCCCGGAACACCGGGGTATCCTCAGCAGGAATCGCAGTGGATTTATTCAAAATCGCCACCGCGTGATCCACCTGAGGCAGCACACACCAACGCTCATCAGTAGCTGGTGTAAAGGGATACCGCAGCTTGAACCTACTCGGCACAGCAAAAGGCTTCTTTAAATTGCGCCATTGCTCATCAACCGCGCGCTGAAATTCCGTAGAGCAAGGAAAAACCTGCGATGTTTTGCGTTTCCTTTGCGTCCCATAAGAGGACATCAAAGCAGGAGGACATAGTTCATCCTGCAAATGCAGCGTTTGTTTGATAGAAGCAACCAACTCATCCATGATTGCAAGCTCTTCAGACGAGCCAGGGGGAGAACTATCAACCCCTTCCACCTCAGCCTCCCTGTCAGACCCCACAAGGTCTAGGGATGAGTGAGACCCTGAGAAGGGCACTCCAGCCATAGCAGCCCCATCGCCCTCCGAATCAGAGGAAATAAGACACCCTGGGCCGTTTTGTGGATCGATCAGCCACCAGCATCTGCACTTGAGCAGCTAAGTTTGCCACAATAGTGGCCAGATCAGCCCCCTCGGGGGAAGCAGCAGCCCCTTGGCCCCCCACCAGGCTGGGAGGAAACTTGCAATCCTGAGAATCCATGCCCCAGCAAAATAAGTAATAAAGGGTACTGCCCCTTTAAGATCGTGGCGAGCGTAGCCCACCGCACCCACTGAATACACCGACCCCCACAGGGACAAGAAACTGGGCAAGAAATACAGGAAAAAAGGAATTATAAAAACCTGGAGAGAACACACAGGCTGCTGCACCGATCGCTGTCCCAGAGCAAAAGGAAGTGATGCAAGACTAACCGCCCCTATGAAGCCTATGCAAGGCTACACAAACATGGCCGCTCGGCTGAGGAATCCCAGGGCAAACAGAACATGGCGCCGACATGTGGCCGATTCGATCGCCACTCAAAATGGCGGCGTTTGGCGCCAAAAACGCCGCCGTGCAGTACCTCACAGGACCTGCCACCATGATATTGCCCCAAAAAAATGGATCGCCTCACAGCATGCTGAAAATCTGACTGCTTCACAAAGACACCCAGCAGAGCGGGAGAGCCCCCCCCCCCCCTTCACAGCCCACACACACAGGCAGCAAGTTCACACAGGAACTGACAGGGAGCACAGCAGCCACACAGACATGCAGGGTCACACAGTCCCAGACTGACACCCAAATAGACAGGTCCCCACATAGAGTTACACTTACCAGTCCGGATGGCATGGGGAGCCTGCTCCAGCGACCAAACCGCTGCACTGAGGACAGGGAGTGTCGCAAGCATGACGCAACGGAACCGCGGTGCGAAACCGCAATGGCGTCCAGTGAGGTAGCCACCTCACCGATAGCATCCCTGCAGCGAACAGGGATGGGTCGTTCAATGTGCCAGGGCAAAACCTAAGCTGAAAGCTCGATGGCAGGCTGGGAAGCCCCTGGCCCTGAGCCCTGGGAACCAGGGTGGCCAGACTGAGACCCAGCACCGCACGATCATCTTCATCAGAAGAACTAACTAACGCTGAAAATAAAACAGCTAAGTAAAAGAAAGAGAAAAAACTTCAAATAAAATCAAAAAGAGAAAAGAAGCTGAGACTGAGAACCCCAGCACAGGAACAGCCTGCATACTCCTGAGCTAGGCATAAGAAACTGAGTTGGAAATGCAGGAAGCAGGGAGGTATGGACTGAGGGGACCACCCCCTGGGGGTGGGATATGCTAAAAGCTTTGATATTAATATATTCTGTTGCCTAGCTACTCCTACGGAGCAAAGGTCAATAACCCCATTAGTGACGAATATGAAGAGGCGGCGACTGTCGGAGGACATAACAGAAAACCATTTTTGTTTTGGAGGTCGTCTGTTTCCCCTCTAGTGCGCCTGTTGTTAATTTAATTACCAAAGCAGCTGAAACTGATTAACAACCCCCTCTGCTACTTAACTGACCAGATCAATATCCCAGGAGTTCAATTGACTTGATGCTATACTCTGATTAACAAGTGTTTCTTTAATTTATTTGAGCAGTAAATGTGTGTGTATATATATATATATATATATATATGTGTGTGTGTGTGTGTGTGTGTGTGTGTATATATATATATATTGTGTAAATATATATAGACAGTATGTGTTTGTGTGTATGTAGTCATGGCCAAAAATATTGGCACCCCTGCATTTCTGTCAGATAATGCACCAATTCACCCAGAAAATTGTTGTAATTCAAAAGTTTAGGCATTCTCATGTTTATTTCTTTTGTTTGTAATGGTATGAGACAAAAAAATTGGGGGAAACAAAAAGTCAAATCTGACACATTCCATGCAAAAAACTCCAAAAATGGACTGGACAATATTATTGGCACCCTTTAATATTTGGTAGTACACCCCTTGGAAAAATTAACTGTAATCAGTTGCTTTCTGTAACCATTAATGAGTTTTTTACACCTCTCTACTGGAATTTTGGACCACTCTTCTTTTGCTAACTGCTCCTGTTCTCTCAGATTGGAAGGGTTCCTTTTCCCAGCTGCTGTTTTGAGATCTCTCCACAGGTGCTCTATGGGATTTAGATCTGGACTCATTGCTGGCCAGTTCAGTACTCTCCAGGGCTTTGTTTTAAACCATTTCTGGATGCTTTTTGACGTGTGCTTTGGGTCATTGTCCTACTGTAAGACCCATGACCTCTGAACTTCTATGGTAGTCTTCAGATTTCATAACGCCATGCACCTGGTCAAGACATACAGTGCCTGAAGCAGCAAAGCAACCCCAAATCATCAGTGAACCTTCACCATGTTTGACTGTAGGGACTGTATTATTTTATTTAAAGGCCTCATTTATTTTTCGAAAACAGTAGAATGATGGGATTTGCCAAAAAGCTGTAATTTTTTTTCTCTGTCCACAGCACATTCTCCCACAAGTGATTTTGGCTTCCTCAGGTATGTTTTTGTTTTTTTTAGGTTTCTGTTTTAGCAGTGGAGTCCTCCTGGGTCTCCTATCATAGCCTCCCTTTTTATTGAGATGGCGACAAATAGTGCGAGCTGTCACAGTTGTACCCTTTGCCTCAGCTTGAGTTTGTCTGGAAGTAGATCGAGATTCTTTATCCACTAATTCGAACAATCCTTTGTTGCAATCTTTGATCAGTTTGTCTTTTTTCGCCCACGTCCAGGGAGATTAGCTACAGTGCCATGGGCTGTTGCACACAGTGGACACAGGAAGATTATGTTCTCTGGAGATGGACTTGTAACCTTGAGATTGTCCATGCTTTTCCACAATTTTTTTTTCTTAAATCCTCAGACAATTATTTCTTGCTCTCTTCCCCATGCCATGTGTGGCACAGAGACACACAGCAGAAAGATTGAGTCAATTGTTCACAATTTTAACCGGTTGCTGGTGTTATTTCTATATTGTCACCACTTGTTAATGGATACAAGTGAGTTTAAAGTGATTTGTAAAGTCTTTTTGTTTTTAATAACAAATATATTATACTTGCCTGCTCTGTGAAGTGGTCAGATCCTCTCTCTCCTGATTGGCTGACTGACATTGATTGACAGCAGTGGGAGCCAATTGCGCCACACTGCTGTCTCAGCCAATGAGGAGGGGAGTCCTGGGTAACTGAAAAAGTCCTGCAACATCACTGGAAAAGGATGGGCTCAGGTAAGTATTAGGGGGGCCGAGGGGGGCTGCTGCACACTGAGGATGGTACATACATTGGAGAAGGAGTCATGGCCTGCATTTTCCCTTACAATCCCTTTAATTACAAATTATAGGAGCATCACAAATTTGGAATGCAATTATTTCTTACATTTTTAAGAAGGTGGCATCAATTTTGGCCAGTCCATTTTTGGAGTTTTGCGTGGGATGCGTCGGATTTGGCTTCTTGTTTCTCCACTTTTTTGTGTCATACCAATATAAATAAAAGAAGTAAACACGAGAATGTCTAAACATTTGTAATTGCAACAATTTTTAGGGGTGAAGTGATGCATTATCTGACAGAAATGCAGGGATGCCAATATTTTTGGCCATGACTGTGCATGTGTGTGTGTGTGTATATATATATATATATATATATATATATATGTGTGTGTGTGTGTGTGTGTATATATATATATATATATATATATGTATATGTGTGTGTGTGTATATATATATATATATATATATATTATAATTTTTTTTTTTTTAATGGTATAATAATGAATACAGAGCTGAATTAATGTGTGTCTTTTGTATCTGCTTAGACTTTAGCATTAAGTCCCCAGCTGTACTGACATATTTATTTTTCTTACTCAGATCATGCAGCAAATGTTGTGATAGAGGGTGTTCTTCATGGCATATTTTACCCACACTTACAGACCAGCTAAAGTCATGATGCCAGTGGTACAACGCATCCTCCTTCCTGTGGAACTCTGGAGGAAAAGCACATGCTCTTGTAAACTTTAGCTACAGTGTTTGGTGGAAGAGTCTGTAATATGTACTAATTTATTCTTTTTTTTTTTCACTAGAAAATGTAATAGTGGTTTTGTAGTGTGAGAGCTAACCACAGACATGTTGCACATGTTCAATTAAACCTGAATCTTAGCCAAATAGGCATATTTTACACTGGGCATTTGATGAACACACCAATTTGTCCATTACAGCGGACTAACTGAATCCCAAAGTATGTGTGTGCACACACACACACACACACTATATAGTATAGTTGGTTTTGAAGGCCGGTTTTGTTCTGATTTTGCGGTTTCTTCTCAGTGGTGTGTGAAAGGGAATATTGATATATACAGTGTGCTGCCACTGCATGTATACCTCATATCAGAACTTTATGTATTATGGTCCAATGTGTGTAGATGGCTTGTCACCTAGTTCACAGGCATTCGGTCATATCTGTGAAATTAGCCAATACTCTTTTAAAAGAGGATTTAGAAACCTTTTTATATCTTAATAGCTTTAAAACTTTAGAAAAACAAATAACCCTTGTGTATAAACCATTCCCTATTCTACTACATGATCAGAGATTTGAATGTGTGCCACTAAGTATGAGCTCTCCTTAGCATCTCCATAGTTTTGTAGGTCTAACCAGAAGAGAAAAAAAAATGAAGATCCATGATGCAGTGGGAGTTTTCCCTGTTTAGTTCCTGCATAAGCTATGCTGTCAGAATTGTAAAGCAAGGAGGATGGGTGTACACAGACACATAGATTGGTAGAGTGTTCAGTACTTGTGTTGCATATTTGCTGCCTTCCCAATGCATGTGAAGTTGGTCAGTTTTGATATGGTTTGATTTCAGCAAGTCCTGATTTTAAAGAAAAGTTTTTAAATAACTTTTCGACATTTATTACTTTAGCTCTCCTGGTGCTCCATGTGGTCTGTAGAAAGTGCGTGCCTGTTGTGTCACCTGTACTGATTAAGAGCAGCTTGGCTTGTGATTGGCTAGACTGTCTCTGATCTAAACCTGATCTTGCAGGCACCCGCCCCCTGTCGGCGCAGTGAGCTAAAAGCAAAGGGCATTGTGTTGGCCAGAAATGCCTCCGATTTTGTCTTCAGTGGGCCTTTGTCACATGCAGTCCTAGTCATGTTAGCCTAGAACAAGCATTTTCCTTTAAAGGGGTTGTAAACCGCTGAACATTTTTTTTTTTTCCCCTTACCCTGTCAAATAATGTCATAATGTGCTAGTATGCATTGCATACTGGCACGTTATCTTAAACTTACCTTAAAACGAAGCTCTTCCAGCGCCGAAATGTCAGCGCTGCAGGCACTCCCGTCTTCACCCGTCTTGCTTCCAGGTTCGCGGACTCCGGCTCTGTGACTGGCCAGAGCCACGATGGCATCACTCCCACATATGCGTGCGGAAACTGACGTTTACAGCACAGGGCTCTGAAGGGAAGGCACAGGTGGCTGTTTCTTCAGAGCGCATGCGCTAGTGATGTCATTAGCTGCATGTACAGTAAATATCTCCTAATTTTACACTACCTATAGGTAAGCCTTATTATATAGGCTTACCTATAGGTATAAGTTAGTGGTGGAAGTTTACTAGTAACTAGAGCCTAGGGGTTAAATTACACATGGGCCTGCAAAATTGGCCCATACCAGCATGTATGTGACTGGTTTACTTTTATAAAATGTCTTTGCGTATAAGAGCATAAAACCTATTTTGATTTGTCTTGCTGCTATTCATTACAGCTTACTTTTTGATCTGTGACTTGCATATCATGTATCAGAGATTTAACAGTACCTCCTAATCATAGCACACAATTGTTTAAGATATTGATTTTTAAAAAATAATCATGCAGAAATGAAAACTAACTACCCTGTATAATGATTAAAGGCTGATTATGATCTCCAAAAATAATGTTTTAACAATGAGATTTCATTATATAGGAGACCCTTCCCCTATGTCTTCTGCTGCCTACAGAAAAGTGGGTCCCTGTGAATCCCTCTCTGTGATCCCACAATACATTATTCTGGAATTGGTCTCACAAAGCTTAGAAAGTAGATTGCTTTGGTGTACCAAATTGATTGCACTGCAGGACTATGCTGGGCAACATCGGCCAGTTCAATAAAAAACAAAAAAAGGCCAACATTTGGCCCGAGTGTATGCCAGCCAGTCAAGCAGAAGCCAGCCGAGCTTGCTGGAAAACCAGCAGCCGACCGGCTCCTGAATAGCACTTTTTCAGCCAATGGCTAGGAGTGCTGATCAGAGTGTTCTCAGTAGGGGGATCGCTGTACTAATTTCAGATTTTTTTTCAACCTGCTGTGTACCATAACCATGCTTAAGATCAATTAGACCCTTTATTTGTTGAAAAAAATGAGCATTTTGCCTTCTTCAGGCTGGGTAAATGGTTCTCCAGTGCAGTGGATGGTACATACATTGGAGAAGGAGTCATGGCCTGCAAGTTACTTTGTGCAGCATTGTGTTGCTCTGCTTGAACGGAGGACTCACTTCATCAGGGAGTATCCAGATCCATGGATTAAACTTAGTTCTTTACAGGTACTGATTTTCACAGGCAAACAAAAAGGTACCTATAGATAAACGACATTCTACATTTTTTGTGCCATAAAATGAGGAAAATAAAATCCTGTACATTACAGGTCATACACTATAGTAGTATATATAGTAGAGTAACACTATTGACAATGCATGATTATTTGATCAAACTGTTACATTGACATATTTATTGCATCATATTCAGATGAGTATATCATTGTATAATATAAATTGTGATTACTATTACCAAACTGATGTATAGATCGGTGTATCCATTTACTTGCATTTGTATATTTAATTTGGAATACTAGAAGAGATTAATGTTTATAAGCAGTAATAAAGTAAAAAAAAAGTACCAAAATTGTTTGGAGTTTTTTTTATTAAAGTATGTGACACACACTAATGCAGCCTACAGACATTGATGGCAGTACATGTAGGATCTACCCACTAAACCACATGTCAAACACAAGGCCTGCAAGTTGAATCCAGCCCTCCAGGCCATTACGTGTGGCTTTTGCACCTCTCCTGCAGCTGTGGCAACCCCCTTGTTTCTGCCCCCACCTCGTCTCGGCGGCACCTCTCCTGCAGCTGTGGCAACCCTCTTGTTTCTGCCCCCACCTCGTCTCGGCGGCACCTCTCCTGCAGCTGTGGCAACCCCCTTGTTTCTGCCCCCACCTCGTCTCGGCGGCACCTCTCCTGCAGCTGTGGCAACCCCCTTGTTTCTGCCCCCACCTCGTCTCGGCAGTCAGCAGCAGAGGGGAGGACAGAACTCCTCCGCCAGATCCTGAGCTTTTCCGTTCAGCTGCAGAGAGGCTTATTTCTGCCCACCTTCCCCGTCTCGGCAGCTGAGAGGACAGAACTCTCCCTACAGATCCTCAATGTGCAGCCGCAGCACCCAGACACCTGCCCTGGTCTCCCCATTCAGCAGACTCCAGCCCTCCTCCACACCCTTCACTTTCTGCTTCCCAGCATCACCCACAGCAGCACAAGGTAGGGGGGGGGGTGGACAGTGATGTAAGGGAGGGTGGGGGACACGACTGCTAATGGGGGGTTGACATCTGATGTAATGGGGTTGGGTGCTTTGGGCTATATCTTACAGATAAGATACAACCGGCTCTTTGAGGGCAACTACAATGCTAATGCAGACCGTGATGATGTTAAGTTTGATACCCCTGCACTAAACCATTTCTGTAGGTATCTTTGCAGAGGGAGAACATACATATTGTACTCTGGCACCGGTGGGAAAGCAGTAGCTGTCCACAGAAAAAGGGGGATAAGGTTGGGTAAAATTAATTTTAAAGGCTTCAACATAGAAGCTGGAAGCTAGTGGAAAGCTTTGTATATGCACAGTTGTTTTTCAGTCTGACATTTGCAACCTAAAGTCTATGTGAACTAGGCTTTAAGTGAAACTGAACCCAAAAGGTGAAGATTTGCTATATTATAGGGAGAATTTAGAAATGTTTATTGTGCCTAAAAGCAATCCTGAAATTCCACCTAAAAATTAGCATTGTACTTCCTGCTTTGTGGAGTTGCCTAGGCACTCCTGTGCCTGCAGCTTCATAGCTGTAATTATATACAAAGAACATGGCACTGTAGGTGCAGAGCCCATAAAAGAATGGTTTGGGATGACTGCAGTGCTTAAAGTATGGAATCACCAATCTTGGAAAATGTTCATTCAATTGTTTAATTGTGTAGAAATTTTGGACACTTTTCTTTCCATTAATTGAAAGGATGTTTGGTGATGACACCATTTTTCAGGATGAGAATGCATCATGCCATAGGACAAAAGCCGTGAAAACTTTCCTTCAAGAAAGACATATAATGTCAATGACATGGCCTGCAAATGGTCCTGACCTCAATCCAATTGAAAGTCTATGGTGAAAATGAAAGAACATGGTCCATGACAAGGCTCCAATCTGCAAAGCTGATCTGGCAACTGCAATAAGAGAAAGTTGGAGCCGGATTGATGAAGAATAATGTTTGATATTTAAATCCATGCCTCAGAGAATTCAAGCTGTTTTAAAAGCCAGAGGTGGAGCAACAAAGTACTAGTGGTGTACTGTATTGTTTTCATGATTCCATATTTTCCATAGAATTTAGTGATTTCCATTTTTTTTTTTCCCTCTACTTGATCTGCTAAAACAGTTGCAAATGACTACAGTTTTCTTTCTTTTTTTTTTTTTAAGTGGTTCTTAAAGCCAGAAGGTTGGAATGGTAAATGAAAACAATTTTGAGGCATGTCTGTCATTTTTTTTTTTTCTACACAAACAATTGAATGAACTATTTCCAAGAGTGGTGATTCCATACTTTTTTTGCCAGGGGTGGCATTACACAAAGTACTCAAGGAGAAGCGTAGCTTTAAAAATAAAGGGGGAGGGGGTAAGGTGTATGACAGCTAGATGTGCAGTGGCTGCATGGACTCACCTGCACAACCAAGTTTGGTACGGACAGGTGCATGGCCCTGAATGCACAAACTCTGTGCTCCCATCCCTGTGTACCTGTCAAACTTGGCTATGCGGTTGAATCCGTACAGCTGATAAATGTACCATTCACTTATGACTGCCTGCATGCAGCTGCACTCTAGTACAAAAAGATAAACCGCTCCTCCCAATGTATATGGCTCTGCTCTTGCGTGAATAAGCCCTAAGTGCAACCTATCGGTTAAAAATATGAGCGCTGCCATTACCAGATTTTTTTTTTTTTTTTGTTAAACCTGGAAGCTGATTGGTTTCTATTCACAGCTGCACCAGTTTTAGTAAATCTTCCCCACTAAGTAGTGAAGCAAGGAAAAGCACCTTTATAATCTCTTAGCTGTTCCAACATTCTTGTTCCTCACTCTTAATATGTTCCTCTCTTCCTCACAGTATTATGTTGTCTTGAAAAATATTTTTACTTTACTGCAACCGCTCATCTGAACTGTGCCTGCTGTTTTCATATGGTTATAAAGGACATAAACACCACATGGTCAGATAAACATATTTACATTTATTTAAAAAAGAAAAAATTTGTAAGGTATTAAAAAGGTAATTCTAGTCTTGCCAGTCATCCACTTCAACCACAAATGGTTCTTTGATGTTGATCTGGCCACTGTTCACTATAACACACTCCTGTAGGGGACGGTCCTTGTCATCTGTGGGTTGGAGCTCTATAGAGTGCACCACAGCCTAGAGAGAAGGTGGACAGAAAGCAAATCAGATATGTAAAGATTTTTTAATTGAAAGCCAGAAAGATTTCAGAGGTGTCATGGCAGAGCCTAAAGTGTCCAGCAGGATGTCCTCTCTACATCACACTGCATGGAACACTCCTGAGATACCGGTCATGTTATCTCAGTCATGTGACCGGTATCCTCCTCCTCCCAGCACTTTTTTGAGGCTTTGCAGAAAGTATATTTGTAAAGCACAACTCGTGTCAGAGGACGACTGTTTTTCTAAGCAGCGTTATGGCCATGTAGTAAGAAAACACTGGTGCTTCATAATTGGAAAATTGAATCAATATTTTTTTGTTCACAAATTGTTTTATCTCCTTAACAGGAACCTGTACTCTTGGCAATATGGAGGCTGTCATTACTGACTTCTTAATCGGCAGATGGTGGTGATGGCACCAATATTGTGTGAACCACTGACCTAGAACTTCAATTGCTGCATGCTTGTTTAAGGTTTGTGAAATGAGTTGAATCAGGGAGCTAGCACTTTTAGATGAAGGCCAGCATTACCTTAGTATTATGCTAGCCATACACTATACAAAAAATAGTTCCAACTCATTTTCCAATAAACATTCCGTCGTGAGAGTAAACGATAGTGCCATCATGTAATGACCGAAGTTTGATCAATAAATCGTTCAATGGACATAAATGAATCCGTTTTTTGTCCATTTTGTCACATATGCGCAATGCAAACAGTTCAATTTTGAATGGGCGAGAAACATATTAACCTTTTATTTGGCAGAATTTTCCAAACTATTCCTTCAATTTTTTGGCTCTGAAAAAACAAAAACAGATTTTCTATTTTGTGCCCATTAATTGGACAAAAAACGAACGAACTGTCCAAATGACAGATTTTTTAACGATTTTTCATCTAGTGTATGGCTAGCATAAAACTCACAGCGAGTTGAACAAAAAAAAGAAAACCTGACAGATCCCCACATTAACAAAACAATGTGTGATGCGGGGATCTCATTTACTGTGCTATTAATTTAATGGGGGTTGTGGTGCGCTTCAAAGTGTTAAAAATGTGTTAAAGTGCTTGTGTGTGGTTTTCAACTTTAAAAATGGATAAATATTGTTGCAAAAATAAAAGTGTGCTATTTGCTAATTCCAAATATTTACAATATATCTTTGATTGTTATACATATAATTTGCTTGTGTAAATATTATTCCCAATACAATTATACAAGGTGAAATAGTGCTTCTTATAGGTGCTTTTTAAAGGCGCTCTGTGCGTCTAGTGCTAATCACAATAAAAATAAATATTCAACAAATCTTAAAAACAATGTATCAAATCTGTGCAGATTGGCAAATACACGTATCCTAAGGCCCCGTTCACATACAAGCGACGCTACTTCGGGGTTCCTGACTCTGTGACGTAACACGTAGGAGGAACCCGGAAGTGACGTGCGACACGGGACAGAGCTCCCACAGCGTTGTTTTGAGTTTGGATACTGGAAAAAGGAGTTTTTACATGTAAGTTCGCTACATTATTATATAATAAAAGTCTATAATACTGCACCATGATGGCCCCATCATTTTAATGAGCCCTAAGGAGGAGATACATACCCGAGGAGATTGTACCCTAAGGAAGGCATTCAAAGAGTCCCACTGATAACACGAGATCGGGAAGGAATATAGGATTCCCCTGGAAAGGTCCGCTGCTAATAGACACCCCGCTGGAACAAAGGAGGATAAGGAACCACCACCCATCCAGATACATAATACAGGCGTATTATCCTCTAAATTGAGGTGAGAATTTAGCACACCTAGAATTGTAATCACGGCACAAGGTGGAGGAAAAGAAGTCACATCATTTAATCACCATTATTATGATACTGTTTTTTTATACATAATTATTCCTTTATATCAAATTAATTGATGCAGCTTTTTTTATTGAAGATTGTTTGTATGCACCGTTTGGACTGGACAATTTAGGATACGTGTATTTGCCAATCTGCACAGATTTGATACATTGTTTTTAAGATTTGTTGAATATTTATTTTTATTGTGATTAGCACTAGACGCACAGAGCACCTTTAGACCCCGTTCACACTGGGGCGACTTGGTCGCCTGACAAGTCGCCGTGGTTCGCCTGCCATAGAGTAGCACAGGACCCGTTCTAATAGGAGCGACACAAGTCACTCCGACTTAGAAAAAGGGTCCTGTACTACTTTGGGGGCGACCTGGAGCGACCTGCATTGACTTCAATGATATGAAGTCCGTGCATGCCGCTCCGAGGTCACGGTGCGAGCTGTGCACCGCGACTTCACAGGTCGCCCTGGGAAGTCGGGTCGCCTGTATGTGAACCGGCTCTTAAAAAGCACCTATAAGAAGCACTATTTCACCTTGTATAATTGTATTGGGAACAATATTTACACAAGCAAATTATATGTATAAGAATCAACGATATATTGTAAATATTTGGAATTAGCAAATAGCACACTTTTATTTTTGCAACAATATTTATCCATTTTTAAAGTTGAAAACCACACACAAGCACTTTAACACATTTTTAACACTTCGAAGCGCTCCACAACCCCCCTTAAATTAATAGTATCTACAACTGTTTTATAGTATCAGTTCCTGTAGTGCAGCATCAGGGTAACAGGAAGAATCCATGATAGCGCAGGAACCATATTACATATATACATCATTCACTGTGCTATTGTATGCTGACGGTGTGACTCCACCCTCACCCCGCCAGAATACACTTTTAGCCGCTGGCTCAAAGCGCTGATCAAATGCTGGTTTTCCAGCAAGACTGTTTTGACAGAAGCCAGTCATTGGACCAGCTTCTGTTGAACAGACAGCAGCACGCATGTATGGAAAGTCAGCTGGTTCCTGCTGAACCAACCAACTTTCGGTATGGGCTTAAGAATCCCCTCCCCCTTTCGATCTCTTAAGTCTCTCTATTGATTAGTGAGGCTTCTCTTTACATTAAAAGTGTATCCAAAAAAATAACGGAATTTTTGTAAAATCTTACCTGTAAAATTCCTTTCTCTGAGTCCTCCGACAGTCGCCGCCTCTTCATATTCGTCACATATGGGTATTAGACTTTGCTCCGAAGGAGTAGCTAGGCAACAGAATATGTTAACATTAAAGCTTTTAACATATCCCACCCTCAAGGGGTGGTCCCCTCAGTCAATACCCTCCTACTTCCTGCAACCATATCTCAGTTTTAGTGGAATAGCAGTAGAGTATACAACCAAACCCCAAAAGAGGGGCGGGGGCGGCGACTGTCGGAGGACTCAGAGAAAGGAATTTTACAGGTAAGATTTTACAAAAATTCCGTTTTCTCTTACGTCCTCCGACAGTCGCCGCCTCTTCATATTTGTCACATATGGGGACGTCCCAAAGCAGTGCAAACATGAGGGGTGGGAAACGCATCCGCGCCGAAAAGGCAACGCAGTCTCCGCATCAAAGAAAGGAACCTTACCAAAGGAAGGAAACCAGCTGGGCAACAGGAAAAAACAAGTGCTCAACAGGAGCAACAACCCAGGAAAAGACAAATAACCAGGGGATAAAAAAAAACTTATCCCAACAGCCAGAGGTCCCCAACAAGGGACCCTAGGGAATCGCCGCACTAAGAACCTTGCGGCCAAAGGAAGCATCCGCCGATGCCTGAACATCTACTTTGTAGAATTTTGTGAAAGTGTGCACGGTCGACCAAGTCGCCGCCTTACACACCTGGGCTACAGAAGCCCCATGACGACAGGCCCAAGATGTACTCAGAGATCTAGTAGAGTGCGCCTTCACAGGCACAGGGGGAACCTTCCCCTGCAAGGCATAGGCCTGTTCAATGGTCTGCCTGATCCATTTGGCGATGGTAGAGGCCGACGCCGCCATGCCCTTCCGAGGACCCTCTGGAAGAACAAACAAGGAGTCCGTCTTTCAAAAAGACTCAGTCGATTTAAGGTAAACCCTTATCGCCCGAACAACATCCAGAGAATGTAATCTCACCTCCTTTGGATGTTTAGGCTTCGCGCACAGCGAAGGCAAGACAATATCCTCATTAAGATGGAATTCCGAAACTCGTTTCGGAAGAAAAGAAGGATTAGGTCGCAAGACCACCTTATCCAAATGAACAACCAGATACGGAGACTTGCAGGACAAAGCTGCCAGCTCCGACACTCTGCGAGCCGAAGTGATCGCCACCAAAAAGGCGACCTTTTTGGACAACATAGACAACGAGATCTCCCTGATCTGTTCAAAAGGAGCACGTTGCAACACAGACAGAACGAGATTCAAGTCCCAAGGGGGCAAAGGATCCCTCCTAGGAGGAACCAGATGCCGCACACCCTGAACAAAAGTGCCAACCAAGGAGTTGGAAGCCACGGGACGTTGAAACAGAACGGCCAGCGCAGACACCTGACCCTTTATCGTAGCCAGCGCCAAACGCTGATCGACACCCGTTTGAAGGAAGGACAGCACTCGGGAAACCGAGTACGTGCGGGGTGAAAACCCCCTGGACTCACACCAGGCAAAATAGGCCTTCCAAGTACGGTAATAAACCTTCCCCGAGGAAGACTTCCTCGCGTTGATCAACGTATGAACGACCTCTGGGGAGAGACCCTTCTCCTTCAGGACCTCGGTCCCAATAGCCAGGCCGTCAAAGCCAGAGACTGTAAAGCAGGATGGTATATCGGTCCTTGAGACAGGAGATCGTCTCGAAGAGGCAGACGCCACGGGGCGTCGACCGCCAGATTCACGAGGTCTGCGTACCAGGACCGGCGAGGCCAGTCCGGTGCCACAAGAATCACCGTGCTGCGTTCCGAGTGCAACCTGCGAAGGAACCTGGACAGCAACTGAATCGGTGGAAACGCGTACATCAGAATGTACTGATGCCACGGGGCCACTAACGCGTCCGACGCGTCTGCCCGAGGGTCGCGTGTCCTTGCCACGAACCTTCTCACCTTGTTGTTGAGACGAGACGCGAACAGGTCCACATCTGGAAGACCCCACTTCGCGCACAACATCTGGAAGACAGCCGGGTGGAGAGACCATTCCCCCTGATCCAGGGTCTGGCGACTCAGATAGTCCGCCTGCCAGTTCTCCACCCCCAGAATGTGAACCGCCGTTATCGCCGGGACATGAGTCTCGGCCCAAGACAGAATGTCGGCCACTTCTCGAGCCGCTCGGGCACTCCTGGTGCCCCCTTGGTGGTTGATGTAGGCCACCGCCGTGGCATTGTCCGTCTGCACCCGAACCGGGCAGCCCTGCAGCCGGTCCGTCCAGCGATGAAGACAGAGATTTATCGCACGCAATTCCAGAATGTTGATCGGAAGGGAAGACTCCCCCCTCCGACCAAGTTCCCTGGGCTGACAGAACGCCCAGAACACCACCCCAGCCCGACAGGCTGGCATCCGTGGTGATCACCGTCCACGAGATAGGACGAAACGACTTGCCCCCGGACACCATCGGGGACTGGAGCCACCACAGAAGGTCTCTTCTGGTGCGATGACTCAACGAGATTTGAAGATCCAGAGATTGAGGTCGCCCGTCCCACATGGACAGGATCTCCGCTTGGAGACCCTGCGTGTGAAACTGGGCGAAGGGAATCGCCTCGAAGGCTGAGACCATCAATCCCAGACATCTCATGCACGTCCGCAGAGACGAGTGCGGAACGTCCCTGAGGGACCTGACTTCCTCCTGAAGAGTTCTGAGTTTGTCTTCCGGCAGGAAGACCTTCGCCTGCACCGAGTCCAGAATCATTCCCAGGTAGGGAAGATGAACCGACGGACTCAGTGTCGACTTTGGAAAATTTATCGTCCAACCAAACTCCTGCAGAGTTTGCATCGTGACAGACAGGTCCTTCTCCAGACCCTGGCTGGTCGCAGACCGAACCAGAATGTCGTCCAGATACCCCAGGACAGAAATGCCCTGGGCCCTCAATGCCAGAACCGGTGCAAGCACCTTGGTGAAGACCCACGGAGCCGAGGCGAGACCAAAAGGCAACGCCACGAACTGGTAGTGATCCTCCGCAATGGCAAATCGAAGGAACCTCTGGTGACCCTCGAAAATGGGGATGTGAAGATACGCATCCTTCAAATCGATGGAGGCCATGAATTCCCCCGGAACCAGGGCAGCCACCACCGACCGCAGGGATTCCATGCGGAACTTGCGAACCCGCACAGAGCGGTTCAGAGCCTTCAAGTCCAGAATTGGACGAACCTTGCCCTCCTTTCTGGGCACGGTGAACAGATTGGAATAAAACCCCCGAAACCTGTCCCGATGAGGCACCGGAACTACCACTCCCTGAGCCCTCAGGTCCCGCACCGCCAGGTGCAGGTCCCGTAAACGCTCTGGAGACAGTTGAAGATTTGAGGGAAAAAATCTGCTCTCCGGCCGAGAGAGAAACTCGATCTTGTAACCAGATCGAACGATCTCCTGAACCCATCTGTCCCGCACGCGGGTCAACCAGGGCTGAAGAAAACCGAGCAAGCGTCCCCCCCACCCCAAAACTGGGTGAGGGCGCCCCTTCAGGCCGCACTGTTATGGGCTGCGGATCCGGATTGACCGGACTTCTGTTTTCCAGACCAGGGCTTCTTCTGAGAGCCTTGACCTTTGAACGGTTTGCCCTTGTAGTGCGACCGAAAGGCACGAAAGGACCCCTGAGGGGGCCGAAAATTAGCATGCTTCTTCCCAGAAGCCCCCTTAGCCTTGGGGAAATGGGGCAAGAGAGTGCTCTTACCTCCGGTGATCCCCTTAATCAACATATCCAAGGACTCCCCAAAAAGGCGAGACCCATCATAAGGCAGATTGGCTAAGGTCTTACGTGAAGACATTTCAACCAAACCAGGCGGCGAGACAACACCGCCACGCTGTGCACACGTGCAGCCAACAGGACTAGGTCCAAGTCCGCATCACACAGATACATGACACCCTGGTGGATTTGATCCACCATATCCAGGGTCGCCGGCGAGGCCGAATCGGCCACTAGGACGCGCCTAAGCATCTGCGTCCAACTTGCGACAGCCTGGGCCGCCATGAGAGAGGCAAACAGAGCCTTAAGCATAGAACCCGTAACAGAATAAGTATGACGGGCAAGAGACTCCAATCTCCTATCCGTGGCATCACGGAACACAGGGGAATCCTCTGCAGGAATCGCAGTGGATTTGTTTAAAACCGCAATTGCGTGATTCACTGGGGGTGGCACACACCACCTTTCATCAGTGGAAGGCGAGAAAGGATAACGCAGCTTGAACCTACTTGGTACAGCAAAAGGTTTGCGTAGATTGCGCCATTGTTCCTTAACAGCGCGCTGAAAATCATCATTGCAGGGAAAAACCTGCGGCGTCCTGCGTTTTCTCTGCGTCCCATAAGCCGCCAAGGCAGCGGGGGGGACACACTTCATCCTGCAAACGCAGCGTTTGTTTTATGGAAGCAATCAATTCATCCATGATTGCAAGCTCTTCAGGCGAGCCAGAGGGAGAATTATCAACCCCTTCAACTTCAGCCTCCACCTCGGACCCCACTAGATCCAGGGAGGAGCGGGACCCCGATAAGGAGGCCCCCGCCATAACAACCCCATCACCTTCACCCTCAGAATCAGAGGAAAGAGCAACTCTGGGTCTTTTAGTAGATTGAGCAGCCACCAGCATCTGCACCTGAGCAGCAAGGCCAGCCACAATAGTGGCTAAATCCCCCCCTGGGGGGAAAACAGCGGTCCCCTGGCTTTCCACCAAGGCGGTTGGAAATTTGCCCTCCTGAGAATCCATTGCCCCTATAACAAATGCCGGATAATAAAGGGTTAACTGCCCCTTTAACAAGCGCGGCGAGCGCAGCCCACCGCACCACACACAAGCACAATGAGACCCCCACAGGGACAATAAAACTGACACAGGCAATGGATAGGAAGGACATAACCTGAGGAGACCCTCGCCGCTGCTGCTGCCTCGATCGGTGTTCCTGGAGAAGAGGAAGTGATGCTGCCAGGGCGCTCTATGAAAGCCTATGGGAGGCTACAAGAAAATGGCCGCCATGCATGTAGAACATGCGGCCGGAGCGAGTGTAGGCAAAATGGCGCCGTTTGGCGCCGAAACCGCCGCTCCACAGTACAGTAATGCACACATGTCTGTATATAAAAAAACATGTCAGATCGCCGCAGCGATCGCTGTATAATGCCCAAACATGCCACAAAACATGCCCCACAGCACACAGCTTCTCACACTGACAAGGCTGACACACACAGTGTCACACAGCTCCCCCCCCCCCCTTGCAGCCCACAGCATGCAGCCGAGAGATAGGGAGACAAACAGTGTGAATAGAGGCAGGTTACACAGTCCCAGACTGACACCCCCCCAGACAGACAGGTCCCCACATAGATACACTTACCTCACAATAGCGTGGGGGACCCGCACAGGCGAACAAGCCGCTGCACATGAGGCAGGGAGAGTCGCATACAAGACGCACAGAATGGGGGTTAAGAAACCGCACAGCGTCCAGTGAGGTAGCCACCTCACCAATCATCCCTGCACCGAACAGGGATGGGTCGTTCACTGTGCCAGGAGCGTTACCTGGCTGAACGCTCGATGGCAGGCTGGGAAGCCACTGACCCACGACCTGCGACCAGGGGGATCAGCCCGAGACCCAGCCCGCATGATCCTCTTCATCCGAAGAACTAACTAATGCTGACAAAAAGAACAGCTAAGTAAAGGTAGAAAGAAAACTCAAACAAAAAATCAAAAAAGAAGAAAGAGTCTGGGGCACAAAGCCCCAGCACAGAGAGAACCAGCCACTCCTGACAAGCTAGACATTAAAACTGAGATATGGTTGCAGGAAGTAGGAGGGTATTGACTGAGGGGACCACCCCTTGAGGGTGGGATATGTTAAAAGCTTTAATGTTAACATATTCTGTTGCCTAGCTACTCCTTCGGAGCAAAGTCTAATACCCATATGTGACGAATATGAAGAGGCGGCGACTGCCGGAGGACGTAAGAGAAAAACATTTTTGGGCTACAATATGGAAGGGATAAAACACCCTTTTTCAGGTTTTATTTTTTTTTGCTGTGTTTAGATTTACAAAAGCTGTGTGCAGAAAAATAAAAAATGTAAACGCTGAAGCCATTGAACAGTTATTTATATGCAATAAAAGAATACAGTTATTGCTTACCATGCCATTCAGAACTTTGCCAAACACAACATGTTTCCCGTTGAGCCATAAAGGTCTTGTTGTGGAGATAAAGAACTGTGACCCATTAGTATCTGGTCCTGCATTAGCCATGCTCACCCAGCCAATGCCATAGTGATTCAGCTTAAAGTTCTCATCTGGAAAAGTATTCCCATAGATACTCCAACCTAAAATAAAATGTAATATTTAATTTGCCATCTTATCACTGTACAAAATACTGTATGTATCTTATTTGAAGGGGCACATTTTATTTTCAGACAGTGTAAACAAAATGCCTGCATGCTGTAACAATAGAAATATGTATATTGAGATATCGCTCATATGACATAGCTACATTACAGCTTTCCCAAAGTAAAACTCTGAGCAAACAAACTTTTATGGCCTTGCTTTTGTTTGCCATCTGCATGTGCAAGGATTTGTATCGTTGTTCGGTATTAAAGCTAGGCAATTTGTATTTGCAGGAAGAAATGGCAGCCTCCATGTTCCTTATGGAAAGGTTTCCTTTAACCACTTCTGGATCTGAAGATTTTCCCCCTTAATGACCAGGCCCTATTTTGTGATTTGGCACTGCGTTACTTTAACGGACAATTGCGCGGTCGTGCGATGCTGTACCTAAATAAAATTGATGTCCTTTTTCCGCAAATAGAGCTTTCTTTTGGTGGTATTTGATCACTTGTGCGTTTTTTTTTTTTTGCGCTATAAACAAAAAAAGAGCGACAACTTTGAAAAAAAAAAAAATATTTTTCACATTCTGCTATATGACATTCTCAAAAAAAAAAAATGTAAAAATCAAAATTTTTTAACATTTTAGGCCAATTTTTTTTCTGCTACATATTTTTGGTAAAAAAAAAAAAAAAACGCAATAAGCGTATTTTGATTGGTTTGCGCAAAAGTTATCGCGTCTACTAACTACGGGAAAGATTGTCTTTTTTATTGTTTTTTTTTTTTTTTTTCTAGTAATGGCAGCGACCTGCGATGTTTAGCGGGACTGCGACATTGCGGCGGACAGATCGGACCCCTGACATTTTTGGGGGACCAGTGACATTACTACAGTAATCAGTGCTAAAAATATGCTACTGTTACTGTAATAATGACACTGGCAGGGAAGGGGTTAATATTGTGGGTGATCAATGGGTTAAATGTGAGCCTAGGGGAGTGATTCTAATTGTGGGGGGGGGGGGGGGCGTGGCTTGTGACATGGTCATAGAGACCTGTGATCCTATATAGAAGGATCACAGGGGCTCTGTGATCATTCCAGGGAGAAGAATGGTCAGCTGTGTTTACAACAGCCAACCGTTCTTCTCTCTCAGCGGGGAGCGTTCGCGGGTGTCAGGCGGCAATCGGAGCCGCCTGACCCGTGCATTGGCTTACCTCGCCCCGTAGCTGCTTGCACTCAACCAACGTAGGTCTATGTCGATTCGCACAGCAGAGCCACATTGCTGCAGTTAACTCCTTTACAGCAAACCTATGAGAAATTTAAAAAAATCCCCAAAGCCACTCTTGCCTGTCCTAAGCAGCTTTGATGCCTCACCACTACTGTTGCTCTGTAAAAAAAAATAAAAATAAATCTCAGTACCTTGGGGTACAAAAGAACATATGAAATGTCACCTGTCTCCCCACAATGCAGTGCTTGGGAGCAGAATGGCCACTCGCTGGGGCCCATCACAATACGCAACTGTCCACAATGACTAGTCACCATGTAGAAGTGGCAGTAAAGTATAGGCACTGGAGGATGCCTAGGGCAGGATGGAGGGTTTGTGGCATGTCAATGGCTGGTCACTTTGCGGGGAGTCGGCAGTGGGGATCAGAGTGGCAGGGGAGTGGAGGTAAAGGCAGAGGGGTGTTTTTTCTTCTGGCACCAATTTACCAGGAGCCTAATATATATGATGTTTTGTGTTGCTGTCAGGAACCATAAACCAGGCAGAGACAGAAAATGCAGTTAAAATCACACCTTAAAAGAAATAACAGTACAGCAACGTAGTCAAAAACTGAAGTCAGGGTTTGGATGTCAGAGCGGGTAATCAGACGAGCTGGGGTCAGGAAGCCAGAAATCAGCGTAGTAAGGAGCCAAAGCAGGAACAGGTATTGGAAGGGAAGTCAGCCAGGCCATACACAGGTTATTGGTAATTAACCGACAGTTGAGCAGCTCTGAGCACTGAAAGAAAAGACCTGCCCGTAAGTAACAGAAGCCAGCCCTGACAGTACCCCCTCCACAATGACCCCTCCCCCTCATGGGGGGGGGGGCAGGCTTGAGGGAAAGAAAGAGTCTATGGAAAGCACAGAGGAGGGCAGGGGCATGTATGGCCGAAGATGAAACCCATGAGCGTTCCTCTGGACTGTAACCCCTCCGGAAGAGCTAGATATTAATAGTATGTGTCCATGAAACCTACGGGAGTCAATGATAGATTGCATCTCCTATTCCTCATGGTTGTCAACATGAACCGTGCAAGGGTATAGTTCCAAGATAGTATAGGGGTTGCACACCAAAAGTTTTAATAAGGAAACATGGAATACGTTAGAAATTCGCATGTTGGAAGAAAGATCTAATGCGTAGGCCACTGGGTTGAGCGTACAAAGTATGAGAAAAGGCCCAATATACTGAGGAGCCAGTTTTAGTGAGGGAACACTTGAGTCGGAGGAAGACAACCAGACCCTCTCCCCAATTTGGTAGGAGGGCGCAGGTAGGCGTTGGTGGTCAGCATGGAGTCTGTACCTCTCTGGAGTACCCAAGTAGAACGAAATTCCCGAAGATATTCCTCTAACTTACTTTCAAACCACAAAACTGCTATCATTATTCAGTGTCGAACTTTGTCGTGTACAATAAACTAAAAAAAATGTGAGATTCCCCTGGGTCCATCGAAAACCCGGAAACAGAAATGACATAACCCAAAAATGTAACCGGTTCACGATGGAACTTGCACTTTTCCAACTTGGAAGTTGTCCTCGCTCAACCTCTGTAGAACAAGGGAAACGTCTGTGTGGTAGTTCTCTAGAGATTTCAAAAATATGAGAATATCATTGAGGTAAACCACCACACACTGCTGCGGGATATCTTAAGGGACATAGTTTATAAACTGCAGGAGCGTTGCAGAGACCAAAGGGCATTATAAGGTATTCTTAGTGTCTGGTCCTAGTATTAAATGCAGTTTTCCATTTGTGGCTCTCTTTAATCCTCTCAAATCGAGCTTAGTGAAGACCGTTGCTCCCTTGAGGCGGTCAAATAAATCTGTAATCAATGATTAGATAAGCATTTTTTACAGTAGTGCGATTAAGACCCTTATAATTGATACAGGGTCTCAGTTCACAACTCCCTTCTTTTTCACAAAGAAAAAGCCAGCACTGGCAGGAGAAGAGGATTTGCGGATGAACCCCAAAGGTAGTGAATCTGCAACATACTCCTCCATAGCCTTATCCTCCAATACAGGCAGAGGGTAGACCCCACCAGAAAGGAGGAATGGCACCAGGTTAAAGGTCAATTGTGCAATCCTAAGGCCAGTGTGGCAGCAAAATACTGGCCTGACCTTTGTCAAAAACATCACTGAATTCACAGTACTCTTCTGGCAATGAAAAGACAAGCACATGACCTTAATCTGTTTCTGAAAACAAGTATTTGTGTATTCTGGTGACCATGACAGAACCTCGGCACTATGCCAACCAAAAGAGGGCTTGTGCCTCTGTGACCAAGGATAACCAATGACAACCGGGTAATGAGGTGATGAAATGACTTGGAATTAGATTATCTCGTTATCAAGAGCCCCTACAGCCTTGGTCAAGGAGCGGTTTCATGGGTCACATGGGCAGGCTGTAGAGGTCTCCCATCAATAGCCTCAATGGCCAGTGGAGAAGCACAAGGCTGCAGCAGTAACGAGTGCTTTGACACGGAGGCGCGATCTATGAACAAGCCTGCAGCCCCAGAATCTATTAGTGCCTGGGTAGTGATGGAAAACTTGGATCAGTAAAGGGTAACCAGAACTAGAGGCTTATCCTTCAGGATAGCTGGGGACACAAAGACGCCACCTAAGGTCTGTCCCCTACAGGACCTCAAGTGCGAGTGTTTTCCGAACTGGGAGGACAAGACTTCAATAAGTGACCTGCCTGGCCACAGTAAAGGCGCAATTTCTCTCTCCTCCTAAAGGCCCAGGAGAGAGATGTGTGAAACCCAGCTGCATGGGCTTTACTTCACCAGAAGGCATGGGAGGTGAGGGAGGCATCCGCAAGCGCTCCCTAAAAGGTCTCCCTTGGAGCCTGGTATCATGGGATCAATGAGAATAGCAAACAAGATCAACTCCTCAAGTTTCCTAGGTATATCTCGCGCTTCTATCTCATCTTTAAAGTTATCAGAGAGACCATGAGAGGCTCATTGTTCACACCAACATCGGCTGCCAGAGTATGGAATTCAATGGCAAAGTTGGCAGCACTTCCTGTACTCTGGTTAATGGATGTGATCACTGAACCTGCTTGAGTGGGCACGTCTTAATTTCCAGGGGTGTTATCGCCATCCATGTAGCTGCTACCTGCATGACTAACGCCAACGAGACCTGAGAGAACCAGTAGCAAAACCACAGTCGCAGCCTGTCCTGGTCCAATAGCAGTGGTTGCCCAGTGCACAGTCTGCTCAGGCTTCCAAGAATATGAATTCCACGACTGGAAGTGCATCACATCACTTCCGGTTCTGGCACCATCTTACAGCGCCACCGGAAGTGCGTCATCCGACGCCTTCTTGGTATACCCAAAGCAACAGGATGAACACAGGACGACCACATGTCCTGGAAGTGATGCCCCCCCACCATCTTAGGACTCCCAGGACATGCTCTTCAGCTGCACCATAAAGTGACAGACTCCTGAGGCCTGAACCGACCAATGCCCTCCCCAACATAAGGTCAAGTACAGCATGTGAAGCAGGGGACCCATACTGGCATAAAGTAGACAGAACCCAGGCACACTCGGTCTGAGAAACTAAAATGGGGTCTGGTAACCACAGCCACCAAAACCAAAGTAGCAAAACAAACATTGCGGTGTGTACCTTTGGAGGCTCTGGAAACCAAACGCAACAGAGATACAAGGGAGGAGAGGGGAGGGGCCTTTTAAACTCTTTCTAGTTTGTGTTTCCTGTAGAGGGTGGGGCCAATAATATCTCAAGCAGCTGTCCTGGAAGATGAGGAGAGAAACATTTCTTAAGGTGCTAGATCATTTACTACATATTAGCTGTTCTCTCATTGCAAGCAGGGTTTGTTAAAGTGTAAATTATTAAAACCGTTCCTAACTTGGACTCTGTTAGGAGGCAAAATACCTGTCTCATCAGCCTCCAATAGATGCAAGATGCATTTCCCCACCTCTTGAGCCACCACCTAGTTAAGCTGTAGTAATGCAGAGTATGTCCAGCTTAAAGTCTAAGTTCACCTTTAGGCCCCTTTCACACTTATGCGACCTAAAAGTCACGTGGTTTTGCTGCGATTTTGACTGGACTTGAAGTAATGCCTATGGACCTCAACACATCAAAGTCGGACCAAATAGTGCAGGGAGTACTTTGAAGTCCCACAGATATGAATGGTACTCATTGGAAATCATAGAGTACGACTTGTCATGCGACTTTGCAGTCCCAAGTCGCAGGACAAGTTCACGAGTGTGAAAGGGGCCGTAGGAACATGCTGCCAATTGATATTTGCCAGTCATCATCGTCCCCTTCATGACAGCAGACGGGGGGTTCCGCCCGCACAGCTGCATCATCCATTCACAGAGATCTGTGAATGAATAAACTACAAGTCCCATCTTCCACCATGGCAGATGGACTTGTAGTTCTCAATGAACTATGAACACGCTGATCAGCTGCTGTCTGCCCGTTCAGAGGTACAAGCAGAGAACTGTACAAAGTGTCTGCAGGAGCCTGACATTGGGGGATGGGGGGTTATCTAGGGGTGTGAGCAGAGTGGGAGGTATCTGGGGGTGTAATCAGGGTCGGGGGTATCTGGGGAGGGGAGGTGTAATCGGGGGGGGGGTTATCTAGGGGTGTGATCAGAGTGGGGGTATCTGGGGGGTGTGTAATCAGGGTTTGAGGGGTTATCTAGGGGTGTGAGCAGAGTGGCGGTATCTGGGGGTGTAATCAGGGTAGGGGTTCCTGGGAGGCGTGATTGGGGGGGCTATTTAGGGGTGTGATAAGGGTGGGGGTTATCTAGGGGTGTGAGCAGAGTGGGTGGAATCTGGGGATGTAATTGGGGTAGGGGTATCTGGGGAGGTGTGTTGGGGGGGGGGGGGCTATCTAGGGGTCTGATCAGAGTGGGGGTATCTGGGGAGGTGTGATTAGGGTTGGGGGTTATCTAGGGGTTTGAGCAGATTGGGTGGAATCTGGGGATGTAATTGGGGTAGGGGTAACTGGGGAGATGTGATTAGGGTGAGGGGGGGTTATCTAGGGGTCTGAGCAGAGTGGGGGGAATAGGGGGGTGTATTTGGGGTAGGGGTATCTGGGGAGGTGTGATTAGGGTGGGGGTATCTGGGGGTGTAATCAGGGTGAGGGTGCTATATGGGGATATATTTAGGGTGGGGAAATCTGGGGAGGTGTAATCAAAGTGGGAGTTACTGGGGAGGGGGGTGGGGTTGTGAGAGTTTCTATTGGGGGAACCCAGCTTTTGGACGTTTTAGTTGGCCCTACCTACCAGCTGCCTGTAGCCATTGAGGAAAAGTAAGGAATGCATACCCCACCCCCTCATTACACACTGCCGTTTTGGAATTTCAGCACCGTTTCCTTTTTCAATGGTGTGTGACGTCCTTCACGTTGCACCCCATCACATTATGGGAGCAATATGACAGAGGTACCAGCTCGGTTTTAGACAGGTAGTAGCAAGAGGATGATGGGGATGGGATGGATGGGGGGGGGGGGGGGCATCAAAATGCATCTTCACCTATGTTGACAAAAGTCCTTGCACCGGCCCTGTGAGCAATGCTCTGCAGGCTGGTGAGAAAAATAATAACTGCATTTTTTTTTTTTTTTACTTGTAAAAACGTGTATTTGCTTTTTTTTTTTTTTTATGCAAAAGTGAACTTACCCTTTAATTAAAAGTGAATACTAATATGCAGAATATTGATTTCACCAAAGGATTCTGGGACATATATTTCACTCTAACAGCATTTCTAGCTTTTTCATGTTTGTTTTTTTTTTTTTTAACCACAGAATAAACTAAATAAATTAAATAGATATTTTTCTCTTTTAAAGCCTTATAAATGTACCTCCTGTCCCATCTCCAGTTGAGAAATCCCCTCCTTGGATCATGAAATCTTTGATAACTCGGTGAAACGCGCTGCCTTTGTAGCCATAACCTTTCTGAAATGAGAAGGAAACAAATGTTAGGAAACTGCTATAGGAGCAGAGATATTAGAATGCATTGCTGGAATAACACACTGTTTGCTACCATTCCCGAAAATGTATCTTCTTACATTCATAGAATGAGTTTGCAGAACGTCTTTCTTTTTTAGCATTATTAGTCGGCTAAGGCCTCTTATACACAAGCACCTGGGAAGGGGCAACATAAATTCCAACATATTTCCCTCACCTGGAAAGAGCAGATGCTGCGTACAGCCGCCCTACAGACATGAAAGGCTGTACTGGGGTATAGCCATCATGCCTATGGGCATCTGTGTGCAGCACCTGGGCTTTCTGTGTGGGGGAAATACTCCAGAATATATGTTTCATGGGCCCAGGTGCCTGTGTGGAAGAAGCCTAAGGCCCCATTCACACATACGGCCCGGTTGTCCGTTTTTCATCCATCCGTTGACAGATGAAAAATGGACATCAATGCATTCCTATGGAAACTCACTCAAGTTTCAATGCCGCGCCAAGTAAGGCCTCATGTACACTGGACGTTTGAAAACCTCATCTGGACGCGTATGTGTGAAAGGGGCGTAATTAGGAAATGAAGAGCCATAATGAAAGGAATATTAGTTCAGGTGAAATGTCCTGCCATTAATTTACACACCGTTCACTTTCCACCTACTCAGCCAATAACACAGTTAAGCTTCTCAGAGTTTTTCCTCAGTTACGTCTTACACTGAGTAAGCCCAGCTCAGCTATGACGCTCCATTTACTTCTACAGAAAACAGAGGAGACATTGTGCATGTCACATCGTCCAGCTGCTCTCTCCATTATCCAAGCCTGCGTACTTACCTCCACAGGAAGACATTAATCACACCCACTATCTCTCACCAAATATTCTGCAGCCATTTCCATTGTAACATCTCCCCACACAGACACAACTATGTACACTGACCTACTTTGGACAGGCCCAGTTCAGTTTTCATAATAACTGGCTAGAAAAATAAACTTGGTCTCATTAAGGCCTCTTACACACGATACTCCTGTTTGAGCATCTCCTTTTTCAGCCGTAACAGGCGTATTTGTCTTATTGAAATGCGCGCATTTTCGTGCATATGCGTTCAAACAAATTTGCGGTGCAAATGTATTTTTGCGTTTTTGTAAAATATTCAAATTAGCATTTTTCTGATCAGCAGTATGTTCGTGTGAGTTCATTTGTTCGCAATTGCGCGTATTTGTGCGCAATAGCCATAAATTACTGTCCAAAGATGCAGATTTTTCTATTTTGTTCTTACTGAAGAATGCACGGCGCCTGATTACACGTCTGTGTGCATAGGCACTTTACAATGAATGGGATGTATTTTAGCTCAGAAAAAAAAAAAAAAGCTGTACTGAGGTTTTTAAGCTGCAGTGTGCAAGAGGCCTTAGAGGTGTGCTGACATGTTATTCAGGACTAGTGACAGTGAGTCATACGAAGGGCACATTTGTTTCCTCTCTGCACCTTCTGACTGATGCTGAACTACAGCGGGTAAAATGCTCCGGAAGGAAAAGTAATGTATAGGCACTGCAATAACACAAGTTTAGGCTCCATTCACACCTTGTTTTCAGGCGTTTTATGGGCTTTTTTCAGGTGTTTTTTTGCAGGTGTTTGGAGGCAGGCATTGACATCTAACAAAAACGCTTGTAATCTGCCAAAAAAAAAGCTCATGTACTTTTTTGGGCTTCAGGCGACAAAACGCTCATATGTGAACAGGGGCCATTGAAATAAATAGGAATCTGCTTGGGCGTTTTGAGACTTCAGAGATGAGCATTTTGTGAGCTGAAAAACAATCAGGTGTGAACAGGGCCTTAGGCTCCATGTACACGGGACGTTGTTAAAAGTCCCTTTGAATGCTGGAATTTTTAGGACGTTTGAAACGTCCGTTCGGTCGCGTTTGTACCCGCGTTTAGCGGCGTTTAGGTTTAGAACCGTTCCTAGAGGTCAAAAAAATTATTCCCCCTTTAAAATGGAAAAACGCGAACGCTAAACGCGGGTCATTGCGTGCAGACACGTTCAGACGCGTTTGTGTGTTTGAAACGCCGGGAAACACACGTTCGAACGCAAATAATTGCGTTCTAAAAAAAAGTCCCTGAACGCAACTGCCTGCAAATGACTGTAAACGACCTGGTGTACATGGACAGATAAGATAAAATGTAGATGGGTTCAGGGGCTTCTGAAAAAAACGCCCAACTGCTCCTAAACGACCATTTCCAGCGTCCCGTGTACATGGAGCCTTAATCTTATCTATGAACGTTTTTACAGAATCTGTCTCACTGCACTTTGAGATTTTAGTTTTCCTGTATCTGGCTTCTCTAGGTTTATATACAATTTAATTTGTGACTGTTGTATACTACCAACATTGGTTGCGTCAATTTTATAGGCAATCCTATTTTAGGCGGAACTTCACTCATTAACGATTTGCAATCCTAGTAGCATTAGTCATTTCCTAGAAAAGTATATATTTGCTGGAGTCTTCAGGAGGGGAGGAAAGAAGGAGGGTTTTTCCTCAGCTAAGCACACCCTCTTCTGCTTGCATGCCTGAGCTAAGGGAAGGTAGATTCTAAGAAGTAAATTGCACAAGAATCATCTGCCCTTACTCAAGTTGGCAAAGGCCAGAAAATGCTAGAGGGTGTTTTTTAGGCCTGTTGCACACTGCAGCCTGAAAAAGTACAGCTTTTTTTTTTTTTCTTTCTGAGCTAAAATAGAGCCCATTAATTGTAATGTGCCTATGCACACAGGCGCGTAAACAAGCACTGTACATTCCTCAGTAAAAAAAAAAAAAAATCAGCTTTTTTTGTCAGTAATTTACATATTGTGCAGAACAAGAACGCGAGAATAAGTTTTCGCGCCTTTGCGCGAAAAAGCACCAACGCATATACGTGAATGTACGTATGCATATATACGCGAATTCGCATAAATAGATAGAAAAAAAAACTCTGAAAAAGTAGAAAAAAAAAAAGGAGTATCATGTGCAAGAGGCCTTAAAGCGGAGTTCCGGCCTCAAATATCTTTTTTAACTAAAAATACCCCTATAATACTAATCCATCGCCCTTTACAGAACCGCTATTCTCATACTTACAAGGTATACAGTATTGGATTTTAGTCAAAATCTTACTTTTAAAAACGCTGTCTGAGCACGGCCATCTTAGACGTGGGCATCTGAAGCCGCAGTGAAATCTGCTGTGTCTTTCTTCCTGATTCCAGGGAGTGTTCTGGGAGTTCTTCCTGTTTCCAGCCTCCTGGGAGTGATAACAAACAGCTCCCAGGATGCAATGCAAAGGCGGAAGTGATGTCGGTGGCCGTGGCCACAGAGGGGGGAGAAGGAGGAAGTACAATAAAAAATGCCCTGAAAAAAAGGTAAGGGACCCCCGAAAAAAATTGAAAATGCCCAACTGTTGATCAGCATTGCGAGCACTCCAGGAATAACTAAAGTTGCAAAATAGGCCGGAACTCCGCTTTAAAGTGATTTCTCAACAAAATAAAGCATGGAGAAATGGATGGATGGGGGCGTTTGCTCTGAATATTACCAATGAATAAATTACCAATGAATAAATTGCCTTTTTGGTTTGTGAAGCTCAGATGAAGTGTAGTTCAATTTTAAAATGGACTATGTACTGGCACAAAGTCATCACGCTAAAAGGAAAGCTGTGTAAAAGATAACATAAGGTGTTTATACTGCAGTGTAAAATTGTGACCTGTCCAAACTTTCAGTGCGGCTCCAAGTAAGGCCTCATGTACACGGGACGTTTGAAAACCTCTTCTGGACGCTGTAAGTTGACAGCTAGTAAACCAAGTAAAAAAAACATTAGTTTGACCACTTTTACATGCCGCGTTTACCAGCGTTCATCAGCGTTTTTGTTTAGAAACGTCTGTGCAGATACGTTTTTACTGATCCCAAATGCATACAATATTCCCGCTCTCTCTCTCTCTCGCCCCGTTTAGACACGTTTCCAAGCAGTTAGAAGAATTTACCTATAAACTTCCGTCCTGAATAGGGTTGAGCGAACACCTAGATGTCCGTGTTCGACGGGTTCGGCCGAACTTTAAAAAAAAGTCCGGGTCCGTGTCCCGGACTTTTACCGAACTTTTCCCGGACACCGAACCCCATTGAAGTCAATGGGGACCCGAACTTTAAGGCACTAAAATGGCTCTAAAACACCAAAGGAAAGGGCTAGAGTGCTGCAAATGGCAGCAAAACGTAATTAAGAGCATGGCAAGTGCTCTGCAAACAAATGTGGATAGGGAAATAACTTAAAACAACAAAAAAAAAACAGAAAAATAAAACAATGTTCTTCTTCATCTCTGAAGGACGAGGCCCATATGGAGTAGGAGGGAGGTTGAGGTGGTGGTGGATGTGGCGGTGACATAGGCGTGCGCACAGGGTGTGCTGGGTGTGCCTGGGCACACCCTAATCACCTAGGGCACATAGCATTGCCAGTGAGGAGATGGGAAAGATCTCCCTGGGACCTGCTCTGCTCTATTTCTCCTTGCCTACAGGTACATGGCCCCGATACATTACTCTCCCTGCTGGCAAACACATGCATGTGTATTTCAACTTTGGGGTGCACACCTTAATGCAATAGGCTGCGCACACCTATGGGCGGTGTAGGTGGAAGCGGCGGTGGAGGAGGACCAGGGCCGGATTAACAGCATCATGGGCTTGGTGCTGAGGATTTTGAAGGGCCTTAAGGGCCGTGCCTTGCCATGCACCCAGAGGAGGAAGGGTGCAGCCATGCATGCCTAATTCAACATGGGATGCTGTCTCTGAAGCCCATAAACACATCCATGCATCGCCAACTGTCCCTCCTTGTCCGGCCTTCACGCTGTGTGGGGAGGTTCTGAGGGTGCTGCCTGGGGAAGCGAGCATAGAAGCCAGACTTCTGTGTTTACAAGTGACAGAAGAGCGGTAACAGTGAATATGGCCAACCCGGGGCCTATATAAAAGGTAGGGGCCTGGAGCTGCAGCTCCAATAGCCCCTACATTAATCTGGCCCTGAGGAGGAGGACGAGGTAGCCAACACTGCTTCTTTTCAAAAATTTTAAATGAGGGTACACCCCAAAAGAGTGAGAAAGAGCAAAAATGGAACAATGGGTGGGTAAGGTCGGTATCCATTGCTATTCTGCATAAGGTACGGAAAAGTCCCGTGGGATCCATGCCTGGTTCATTTTAATGAACGTGAGCTTGTCCACATTGTCTCTGGACAGGCGGCTGCGCTTGTCTGTTATAACGCCCCCAGCCGTGCTAAATACCCGTTCAGATAATACACTGGCTGCAGGGCACGCCAGCACCTCCAAGGCGTAAAGGGCAAGCTCAGGCCATGTGCCCAATTTGGAGACCCAGAAGTTGAAGGGGGCAGACCCGTCATTCACTACATGTAGGCGTGTGCACACATACTGCTCCACCATGTTGGTAAAATGCTGCCTCCTGCTAAGACGTTCCATCTGAGCTGCTGGTGCTGCTGTTTGTTGTGGCGTGCTGACAAAGCTTTTCCACATTTCGGCCATGCTAACCCTGCCTTCTGAGGTGCTGGCGGTGCCCTGGTTGCGTTGGCGACCTCCTCCTCCTCCTCCTCTGCCTTGTGCTTCCACTGTGGCCCCGCTGTCAGATGGGAATGCCAGCAGCATGGCGTCTACCAGCGTGCGCTTGTACTCGCGCATCTTGCGATCGCGCTCCAGTGAGTGAATTAAGGACGGTACGTTGTCCTTGTAACGGGGATCCAGCAGCGTGGCCACCCAGTAATCAGCACAAGTTAGAATGTGGGCAACTCGGCGGTCGTTGTGGAGACACTGCAGCATGTAATCGCTCATGTGTGCCAGGCTGCCCAGAGGCGACGAAAGGCTGTCCTCTGTGGGAGGTGTATCGTCCGTGTCCTCTGTATCCCCCCAGCCACGCACCAGTGATGGCCATGAGCTGGCCTGGGTGCCACCCTGCTGTGAACATGGTTCCATCTCCTCCTCCAGCTCCTCCTCCTCCTCATCCTCCTCATCCTCCAGAACTGTGCCCCTGCTGGACAATTGCGTCCCTGGCGTTTGCGTGTGCAGGAACCCACCCTCGGAGCCCCTTGCGAATGACTGCCCTGAAAGCCTTGGAAATGTTACCTCTTCATCCTCCTCCTCCTCCTCATCCTGTGCCACATCCTCTTCCATCATCGCCCGAATTGTTTTTTCAAGGAGGCATAGAAGTGGGATAGTTAAGCTGAGAACGGCGTCATTGCCACTGGCCATGTTGGTGGAGTACTCAAAACAGCGCAACAAGGCACACAGGTCTCGCATGGAGGCCCAGTTATTGGTGGTGAAGTGGTGCTGTTCCGCAGAGCGACTCACGCGTGCGTGCTGCAGCTGAAACTCCACTATGGCCTGCTGCTGCTCGCACAGTCTTTCCAGCATGTGCAAGGTGGAGTTCCACCTTGTGGGCACGTCACATATGAGGCGGTGAGCGGGAAGGCCGAAGTTACGCTGCAGCGCTGCCAGGCGAGCAGCAGCAGGGTGAGAACGCCGAAAGTGCGCACAAACGGCCCGCACTTTCTGCAGCAGCTCTGACATATCGGGGTAGTTTTTAAGGAACCTCTGCACCACCAAATTCAGCACATGCGCCAGGCAAGGGATGTGCGTCAAACCGGCTAGGCCCAGAGCTGCTATGAGATTTCGCCCGTTATCACACACCACCAGGCCGGGCTTGAGGCTCGCTGGCAGCAACCACTCATTTGTCTGCTGTTCCATGCTCCTCCACAACTCCTGCGCGGTGTGTGGTTTGTCCCCCAAACAGGCAAGTTGTAAAACTGCCTGCTGTCGTTTACCCCTGGCCGTGCTGAAGTTGGTGGTGAAGGTGTTACGCTGTCCGGATGAGGAGGCGGTAGAGGATGAGGAAGCGGAGTAGGAGGAGTTACGAACAGGAGGCAAACTGAAGCGCCCTGCAATCCTCGGTGGTGGAAGGACATGCGCCAAATTGCTATCCGCCTCAGGCCCATCCGCCACTGCATTTACCCAGTGTGCCGTTAGGGAGATATAACGCCCCTGACCGTGCTTACTGGTCCACGTATCCGTAGTTAGGTGGACCTTGGCACAGATGGCGTTGCGCAGTGCACACCTGATATTTTCCCCCACTTGGTTGTGCAGGGAAGGGATGGCTTGCCTGGAAAAGTAGTGGCGGCTGGGCACGACGTACTGTGGGACAGCCACCGACATAAGGTTTTTAAAACTGTGCGTCTCCACCAGACGGAATGACAGCATTTCAAAGGCCAATAATTTTGAAATGCTGGCATTCAGGGCCAGGGATCGCGGGTGGGTAGGGGGGTACTTCCTCTTCCTCTCAAGTGTTTGGGAGATGGAAAGCTGAACGCTTCCACGGGACATTGTGGAGATGGTTGTTGGTGACCCAGGTGGTGGTGTTGCTGACAGATCGTCTGTTTGCGGGGTGGCAGGTGCCGGTATCACTACAGATGTGGCTGGAGCGGCCGAGACTGCAGCAGAAGAGGAAGCAGGATGAGCCAGAGACGTTTCTTGGTTTTGAAGGTGTGTACTCCACTGCAGCTCGTGCTTTGCACTTAGATGCCTGATCATGCAGGTTGTGCTCAGGTTGAGAAGGTTCATGCCTCGCTTCAAGCTCTGATTGCACAGGGTGCAAACCACTCGTGTCCTGTCATCAGCACATTTTCTAAAGAACTTCCACGCTAGAGAACTCCTTTGAGCTGACTTTGGTGCGCTCGTTCCCTTGCTGCGTTGGGCAGTAGCGGGCGTAGTGTCTAGGGCACGGCCGCTCCGCTTCTGCACCCTGCTCCCTCTTCTGCTGTGCTGGTGGCTCTGTGCAACCACCGCCTCTTCCTCCAAACTACTCAGGTCACCTGCATGACGTTCATTCCATGTGGGGTCGAGGACCTCATCGTCCTCCACATCATCTTCCACCCAGTCTTCACCCCTGCCCTCCTTGTCGGTCTCCACAATGCTGAACGCCGCAGCAGTTGGCACCTGCGTTTCGTCATCATCGGAGACGTGCTGCGATGATCCTTGCATGTACTCATCTTGAGAAATAAGTGGTTGGGCATCGCTGCACTCAATCTCTTCCACTTCTGGGGCAGGGCTAGGTGGATGGCCCTGGGAAACCCTGCTGACAGAGTCCTCAAAAAGAATAAGAGACTGCTGTATGGCTTGGGGCTCAGACTGCTGGCCTGATTTGCAAGGGGGTGAGGTGAAAGACGGTTGGACATTGGCTGCAGGTGCCAACTCTGACCTTTCTGCAGTAGACTGGGTGGGAGACAATGTGAAGGAACTGGAGGCACTGTCAGCAGCAAACCAATCTACTATCGCCTCAACTTGTTCTGGCCTCATCACTTCTAGGGGCGTTTGATGCCCTACCAAATACTGATGCAGGTTCTGTCGCCTACTCACACTTGAGGAAGGTGTTTCACTTGTGCGTGTAGCTGGCACAGATCGACCATGTCCTCTCCTTGCAACAGGAGCTCTACCAGCAGCACCACGACCCAGGCCACGGCCCTTATTTGACGGTCTCCTCATATTTCTGTAATTTAAGATCTTGCCCTAGAAAGGTTTTTATTGAATAGCGGAATAGAAAATATGATCCAAAAAAAGTGTATGTATATCACACGTACACAACCACACTAGGCCCCAATTACTATTGTTTGTACCCCTAAAAGGCTAGATGAGGAGTAGGGGGAGTATGGAACAGGCAGCACCCTCAAACCTTCAGAAGTATGAGATGAACCCCAACAACTTGGAAAGGTGGATCTCTCTCACACGTACCGACACAGACTATCCCGCAATTCAATTGATCCTCAAAGGTTTTTATTGAATAGCGGAATAGGAAATATGATCAAAAAAAGTGTATGTATCTCGCACGTACACAACCACACTAGGCCCCAATTACTATTGTTTGTACCCCTAAAAGGCTAGATGAGGAGTAGGGGGGGTATGGAACAGGCAGCACCCTCAAACCTTCAGAAGTATGAGATGAACCCCAACAACTTGGAAAGGTGGATCTCTCTCACACGTACCGACACAGACTATCCCGCAATTCAATTGATCCTCAAAGGTTTTTATTGAATAGCGGAATAGGAAATATGATCAAAAAAAGTGTATGTATCTCGCACGTACACAACCACACTAGGCCCCAATTACTATTGTTTGTACCCCTAAAAGGCTAGATGAGGAGTAGGGGGAGTATGGAACAGGCAGCACCCTCAAACCTTCAGAAGTATGAGATGAACCCCAACAACTTGGAAAGGTGGATCTCTCTCACACGTACCGACACAGACTATCCCGCAATTCAATTGATCCTCAAAGGTTTTTATTGAATAGCGGAATAGGAAATATGATCAAAAAAACTGTATGTATCTCGCACGTACACAACCACACTAGGCCCCAATTACTATTGTTTGTACCCCTAAAAGGCTAGATGAGGAGTAGGGGGGGTATGGAACAGGCAGCACCCTCAAACCTTCAGAAGTATGAGATGAACCCCAACAACTTGGAAAGGTGGATCTCTCTCACACGTACCGACACAGACTATCCCGCAATTCAATTGATCCTCAAAGGTTTTTATTGAATAGCGGAATAGGAAATATGATCAAAAAAAGTGTATGTATCTCGCACGTACACAACCACACTAGGCCCCAATTACTATTGTTTGTACCCCTAAAAGGCTAGATGAGGAGTAGGGGGAGTATGGAACAGGCAGCACCCTCAAACCTTCAGAAGTATGAGATGAACCCCAACAACTTGGAAAGGTGGATCTCTCTCACACGTACCGACACAGACTATCCCGCAATTCAATTGATCCTCAAAGGTTTTTATTGAATAGCGGAATAGGAAATATGATCAAAAAAAGTGTATGTATCTCGCACGTACACAACCACACTAGGCCCCAATTACTATTGTTTGTACCCCTAAAAGGCTAGATGAGGAGTAGGGGGGGTATGGAACAGGCAGCACCCTCAAACCTTCAGAAGTATGAGATGAACCCCAACAACTTGGAAAGGTGGATCTCTCTCACACGTACCAACACAGACTATCCCCCAATTTAACTGATCCCCAAAGGTTTTTGATTAAATAGCGGAATAGAAAATATGATCCAAAAAAAGTGTATGTATATCACACGTACACAACCACACTAGGCCCCAATTACTATTGTTTGTACCCCTAAAAGGCTAGATGAGGAGTAGGGGGAGTATGGAACAGGCAGCACCCTCAAACCTTCAGAAGTATGAGATGAACCCCAACAACTTGGAAAGGTGGATCTCTCTCACACGTACCGACACAGACTATCCCGCAATTCAATTGATCCTCAAAGGTTTTTATTGAATAGCGGAATAGGAAATATGATCAAAAAAAGTGTATGTATCTCGCACGTACACAACCACACTAGGCCCCAATTACTATTGTTTGTACCCCTAAAAGGCTAGATGAGGAGTAGGGGGAGTATGGAACAGGCAGCACCCTCAAACCTTCAGAAGTATGAGATGAACCCCAACAACTTGGAAAGGTGGATCTCTCTCACACGTACCAACACAGACTATCCCCCAATTTAACTGATCCCCAAAGGTTTTTGATTAAATAGCGGAATAGAAAATATGATCCCAAAAAAGTGTATGTATATCACACGTACACAACCACACTAGGCCCCAATTACTATTGTTTGTACCCCTAAAAGGCTAGATGAGGAGTAGGGGGAGTATGGAACAGGCAGCACCCTCAAACCTTCAGAAGTATGAGATGAACCCCAACAACTTGGAAAGGTGGATCTCTCTCACACGTACCAACACAGACTATCCCCCAATTTAACTGATCCCCAAAGGTTTTTGATTAAATAGCGGAATAGAAAATATGATCCCAAAAAAGTGTATGTATATCACACGTACACAACCACACTAGGCCCCAATTACTATTGTTTGTACCCCTAAAAGGCTAGGAGTAGGGGGAGTATGGAACAGGCAGCACCCTCAAACCTTCAGAAGTATGAGATGAACCCCAACAACTTGGAAAGGTGGATCTCTCTCACACGTACCAACACAGACTATCCCCCAATTTAACTGATCCCCAAAGGTTTTTGATTAAATAGCGGAATAGAAAATATGATCCCAAAAAAGTGTATGTATATCACACGTACACAACCACACTAGGCCCCAATTACTATTGTTTGTACCCCTAAAAGGCTAGGAGTAGGGGGAGTATGGAACAGGCAGCACCCTCAAACCTTCAGAAGTATGAGATGAACCCCAACAACTTGGAAAGGTGGATCTCTCTCACACGTACCAACACAGACTATCCCCCAATTTAACTGATCCCCAAAGGTTTTTGATTAAATAGCGGAATAGAAAATATGATCCCAAAAAAGTGTATGTATATCACACGTACACAACCACACTAGGCCCCAATTACTATTGTTTGTACCCCTAAAAGGCTAGGAGTAGGGGGAGTATGGAACAGGCAGCACCCTCAAACCTTCAGAAGTATGAGATGAACCCCAACAACTTGGAAAGGTGGATCTCTCTCACACGTACCAACACAGACTATCCCCCAATTTAACTGATCCCCAAAGGTTTTTGATTAAATAGCGGAATAGAAAATATGATCCCAAAAAAGTGTATGTATATCACACGTACACAACCACACTAGGCCCCAATTACTATTGTTTGTACCCCTAAAAGGCTAGATGAGGAGTAGGGGGAGTATGGAACAGGCAGCACCCTCAAACCTTCAGAAGTATGAGATGAACCCCAACAACTTGGAAAGGTGGATCTCTCTCACACGTACCAACACAGACTATCCCCCAATTT
This sequence comes from Pelophylax lessonae, assembly GCF_965119305.1. Classification (NCBI taxonomy): domain Eukaryota; kingdom Metazoa; phylum Chordata; class Amphibia; order Anura; family Ranidae; genus Pelophylax; species Pelophylax lessonae. Next base: position 196,976,204 of record NC_138768.1, read on the forward strand.
AACTGATCCCCAAAGGTTTTTGATTAAATAGCGGAATAGAAAATATGATCCCAAAAAAGTGTATGTATATCACACGTACACAACCACACTAGGCCCCAATTACTATTGTTTGTACCCCTAAAAGGCTAGGAGTAGGGGGAGTATGGAACAGGCAGCACCCTCAAACCTTCAGAAGTATGAGATGAACCCCAACAACTTGGAAAGGTGGATCTCTCTCACACGTACCAACACAGACTATCCCCCAATTTAACTGATCCCCAAAGGTTTTTGATTAAATAGCGGAATAGAAAATATGATCCCAAAAAAGTGTATGTATATCACACGTACACAACCACACTAGGCCCCAATTACTATTGTTTGTACCCCTAAAAGGCTAGGAGTAGGGGGAGTATGGAACAGGCAGCACCCTCAAACCTTCAGAAGTATGAGATGAACCCCAACAACTTGGAAAGGTGGATCTCTCTCACACGTACCAACACAGACTATCCCCCAATTTAACTGATCCCCAAAGGTTTTTGATTAAATAGCGGAATAGAAAATATGATCCCAAAAAAGTGTATGTATATCACACGTACACAACCACACTAGGCCCCAATTACTATTGTTTGTACCCCTAAAAGGCTAGATGAGGAGTAGGGGGAGTATGGAACAGGCAGCACCCTCAAACCTTCAGAAGTATGAGATGAACCCCAACAACTTGGAAAGGTGGATCTCTCTCACACGTACCAACACAGACTATCCCCCAATTTAACTGATCCCCAAAGGTTTTTGATTAAATAGCGGAATAGAAAATATGATCCCAAAAAAGTGTATGTATATCACACGTACACAACCACACTAGGCCCCAATTACTATTGTTTGTACCCCTAAAAGGCTAGGAGTAGGGGGAGTATGGAACAGGCAGCACCCTCAAACCTTCAGAAGTATGAGATGAACCCCAACAACTTGGAAAGGTGGATCTCTCTCACACGTACCAACACAGACTATCCCCCAATTTAACTGATCCCCAAAGGTTTTTGATTAAATAGCGGAATAGAAAATATGATCCCAAAAAAGTGTATGTATATCACACGTACACAACCACACTAGGCCCCAATTACTATTGTTTGTACCCCTAAAAGGCTAGGAGTAGGGGGAGTATGGAACAGGCAGCACCCTCAAACCTTCAGAAGTATGAGATGAACCCCAACAACTTGGAAAGGTGGATCTCTCTCACACGTACCAACACAGACTATCCCCCAATTTAACTGATCCCCAAAGGTTTTTGATTAAATAGCGGAATAGAAAATATGATCCCAAAAAAGTGTATGTATATCACACGTACACAACCACACTAGGCCCCAATTACTATTGTTTGTACCCCTAAAAGGCTAGGAGTAGGGGGAGTATGGAACAGGCAGCACCCTCAAACCTTCAGAAGTATGAGATGAACCCCAACAACTTGGAAAGGTGGATCTCTCTCACACGTACCAACACAGACTATCCCCCAATTTAACTGATCCCCAAAGGTTTTTGATTAAATAGCGGAATAGAAAATATGATCCCAAAAAAGTGTATGTATATCACACGTACACAACCACACTAGGCCCCAATTACTATTGTTTGTACCCCTAAAAGGCTAGGAGTAGGGGGAGTATGGAACAGGCAGCACCCTCAAACCTTCAGAAGTATGAGATGAACCCCAACAACTTGGAAAGGTGGATCTCTCTCACACGTACCAACACAGACTATCCCCCAATTTAACTGATCCCCAAAGGTTTTTGATTAAATAGCGGAATAGAAAATATGATCCCAAAAAAGTGTATGTATATCACACGTACACAACCACACTAGGCCCCAATTACTATTGTTTGTACCCCTAAAAGGCTAGATGAGGAGTAGGGGGAGTATGGAACAGGCAGCACCCTCAAACCTTCAGAAGTATGAGATGAACCCCAACAACTTGGAAAGGTGGATCTCTCTCACACGTACCAACACAGACTATCCCCCAATTTAACTGATCCCCAAAGGTTTTTGATTAAATAGCGGAATAGAAAATATGATCCCAAAAAAGTGTATGTATATCACACGTACACAACCACACTAGGCCCCAATTACTATTGTTTGTACCCCTAAAAGGCTAGGAGTAGGGGGAGTATGGAACAGGCAGCACCCTCAAACCTTCAGAAGTATGAGATGAACCCCAACAACTTGGAAAGGTGGATCTCTCTCACACGTACCAACACAGACTATCCCCCAATTTAACTGATCCCCAAAGGTTTTTGATTAAATAGCGGAATAGAAAATATGATCCCAAAAAAGTGTATGTATATCACACGTACACAACCACACTAGGCCCCAATTACTATTGTTTGTACCCCTAAAAGGCTAGGAGTAGGGGGAGTATGGAACAGGCAGCACCCTCAAACCTTCAGAAGTATGAGATGAACCCCAACAACTTGGAAAGGTGGATCTCTCTCACACGTACCAACACAGACTATCCCCCAATTTAACTGATCCCCAAAGGTTTTTGATTAAATAGCGGAATAGAAAATATGATCCCAAAAAAGTGTATGTATATCACACGTACACAACCACACTAGGCCCCAATTACTATTGTTTGTACCCCTAAAAGGCTAGGAGTAGGGGGAGTATGGAACAGGCAGCACCCTCAAACCTTCAGAAGTATGAGATGAACCCCAACAACTTGGAAAGGTGGATCTCTCTCACACGTACCAACACAGACTATCCCCCAATTTAACTGATCCCCAAAGGTTTTTGATTAAATAGCGGAATAGAAAATATGATCCCAAAAAAGTGTATGTATATCACACGTACACAACCACACTAGGCCCCAATTACTATTGTTTGTACCCCTAAAAGGCTAGATGAGGAGTAGGGGGAGTATGGAACAGGCAGCACCCTCAAACCTTCAGAAGTATGAGATTGTGTTCACTGTACCCCACAAACATTGAGTTCACTGCACCCCACAATGATTGTGTTCACTGCACCCCACAAAGATTGTGTTCACTGCACCTCACAAAGATTGTGTTCACTGTACCCCCCAAAGATTGTGTTCACTGCACCCCACAAAGATTCTGTTCACTGTACCCCACAAAGATTGTGTTCACTGCACCCCAAAAAGATTGTGTTCACTGCACCCCAAAAAGGATGTTGTTCACTGCACCCCAAAAAGGATGTTGTTCACTCCACCCCAAAAAGATTGTGTTCACTGCACCCCACAAAGATTGTGTTCACTGCACCCCAAAAAGATTGTGTTCACTGCACCCCAAAAATGATTTTGTTCACTGCACCCCAAAAAGGATTTTGTTCACTGCACCCCAAAAAGGATGTTGTTCACTCCACCCCAAAAAGATTGTGTTCACTGCACCCCAAAAAGATTGTGTTCACTGCACCCCACAAAGGATTTTGTTCACTGCACCCCAAAAAGATTGTGTTCACTGCACCCCAAAAAGGATGTTGTTCACTGCACCCCAAAAAGGATTTTGTTCACTGCACCCCAAAAAGATTGTGTTCACTGCACCCCACAAAGGATTTTGTTCACTGCACCCCACAAAGATTGTGTTCACTGCACACCAAAAAGGATTGTGTTCACTGCACCCCAAAAAGATTTTGTTCACTGCACCCCAAAAAGATTGTGTTCACTGCAGCCCAAAAAGATTGTGTTCACTGCAGCCCAAAAAGATTGTGTTCACTGCAGCCCAAAAAGATTGTGTTCACTGCAGCCCAAAAAGATTGTGTTCACTGCAGCCCAAAAAGATTGTGTTCACTGCAGCTCACACACAGAAAAATGGATGTGGATCACTGACACCTGCCTATCTCCAATCCCACACCACACAGCAATATCGATTGTAGTTTGTAGAACACAGTTTCCCTAAAATTCAGCAGACTCTGTCCCTAACAGGATTGAGAAGAGATCGTAGATCAGGATTGAGTGCAGACCCCACCCCCCACACAGCAATATCGATTGTAGTTTGTAGAAGACACTGACCCTATAATTCAGCAGACTCTATCCCTAAAATGCCTACAACTCGCCCTGCCTAAACACTCCGACCTGTCCCTCAATTCTATCCGGACACAAATGGTTTTTTCCTGCCTATCTTTCCCTAATCAGCAGCCAGCACGTTGATGTGTGCTCTGTCCCTGAATCTAAGCAGCATAATGACGCCGCTGCGGCTGCCTCGAACTTATAAAGACTTGGTCACATGCTTCAGACGGCCAATCACAGCTACTGAGACATTTGCAGGCATGGCTGGGATGGCTTAAGGCACACCAGTTAAACGATTGTTGATTGGCTGTTGAAAGCCCGCCATGAAAAGAGCGCCAAAGCATGCAAAACCCGGAAATAAAACGACCGAACACGGATTTTTACCCGAACATACAGTAAAGTGTCCGTGTCCGTGTTCGGGTACAAAAAATCCAATTATTCGGTACGAACACGAATAATACAGTCCGTGTTCGCTCAACACTAGTCCTGAACGCATTGTTTTGCTTTAAGATAAAGCCTCTAAATGACTATGAAAATGGTCTCATGTACACTGCTGCTGATAAACGGACATTGTGAAGCAGTTGGGCATTTTTCTTTTAGCAGCCCCGGAACTCTCCTCTATGTTCCTTTATCCGTCCATGTACACTGAGAGGTTTAGTCCCAGTTCACACTGGTGCGATGCGGGAAACCCTGCGAATCAGTGCCGATTCCTGCATCGCACAGTGGTTCAAACTGAGATCTGCGAATCGCTGGGGGTGTGAATGTAAAGATAATAACCCCTCCAGATTAGATCGCAGTGCGAACGGAAAATGGTACAGGATTCGGATCGCATAGGTGTGATCACTCATGCGATCCGATTCCAGTGTGAACAAAAAAAAAAGGGTCCATTTTGCTGCAAATGCGATGGGGTTTCAGCCATACAATACAGCATCGCACTAGTGTGAACCGGCACTTATAGTCGTTTAGAGGCAGTTTTGTTTAGAGTAGGGATAGACCGATTATCGGCAAGGCCGATATATCGGGGGCCGATATGCACTTTCCCCGATATATTGGTATCGGCCACAGAACTGGCCAATGTTCCTGATATTTTTGTGACGTCATTCTGCCTTCTTAGGCCGCCTCGCTCACCTTGGACAGCCTCGTCTGGAGTCGGGACTAGTCTCGCGGGAGTGTATCACAGCCATACACCCACCCACAGCAGCCCGGTGCCAGCCAGCCACCCACACCCACAGGCCCTGTACCAGCCAGCCAGCCACAGGCACTGTACCAGCGAGCCAGCCAGTCACCCACAGGCCCTGTACCTGCCAGCCACAGGCACTGTACCAGCCAGCCACCCAAAGCCCCTGTGCCAGACACCCACCCACCACAGGGTGCCAGACAGCCAGCCACCCACCCACCACAGGGTGCCAGCAAGCCAGCCCCCCACAGACAGGGTGCCAGACAGCCAGCCAACCACAGGCCCTGTACCAGCCAGCCAAAGGGACTGTACCAGCCAGCCACCGACAGCCCCTGTGCCAGCCACCCACCTACCACAGGGTGCCAGCCAGCCACCCACCACAGGGTGCCAGACAGCCAGCCACCCACCCACCACAGGGTGCCAGACAGCCAGCCATCCACCACAGGGTGTCAGCCATTAAGCATTAAACAAAAATTAACATGTTCAGTACCAGGTATGTGTCAAAAATTGTCTTTTCAAAACTTTAAATGTACAAAATATCAGGCCATATTGGCCGATACCGATACGTTGGGACCAGAATATTGGTATTGGCCTTGAAAAACCATATCAGTCTATCCCTAGTTTAGAGGCATTATCTTGAAAGCAAAAAAATGCGTTCAGAATGGAAGTTTATAGGCATTTGAAACCCCAAATGCTTCTAATAGCTTGGAAACATTTATAGGCGTTTGTAATAGGAAAACATTGCGGACCATTTACAATAGGGAAAAACAGGAAAGAGAGAGAATTGTGGGCATTTGGGATCAGTAAAAACTGTTATCTGCACAAAACGTTTCTAAACAAAAATGTTGATGAACGCCGGTAAATGTTGCATGTAAATGCGGTAAAATGGAAGTTTTTAACCGTCAGTTACTAGCTGTCAAGTTCTAGCGTTCGGGGGAGGTTTTCAATCGTCCAGTGTACATGAGGTCTTAGGCACTTGACAGCTAGTAGCCGACTGGTAAAAAAAAAAAGTAAATTTTATCGCGTTCACATGCTACATTTATGTGCGTTTAGCAGCGTTTTTACACTGTAAAATGGTCATAAATGTATCTCTATTGAAAACACCTATAAAAGAAAAAGCTTATAGACTTGAGTTACCGCGTTTAGGCACGTTTGCACGCTGTTAGAAGCATTTGGTGTTTCAAATGCTTTTAAAAAAATGCCACTAAACTCAACTGCCTCCAAACGACTATAAAACGTCTCAGTGTACATGGACAGATAAGATAACAGAGGAGAGTTCAGGGGCCGCTGAAATAAACGCCCAACTCCTCCTAAACGTCCATTTATTGGCAGCAATGTACATAAGGCCTTGGAGTATAATATGGAGTGGTTTCCCGGTGGTGCTCAGGAAAGCGGGCACTGGCGTCCAGTTTCACACATCCAGAGGTGTCGGTAAGAAAGGTATGAAAAGCCGTTCAATCAACCCGAGCCTTGTTAGGTGTAAATGACTACTGCTCCACTGACCACGCCCCCTGGCACTTTTTGCCCGCCCACCAGGGCTTAGTCATAGAGGCGGGAGACGAGAACAGGACGAGAGAACTTATGCATCAGCCATGAAAACAAGTGAGCAAACATGTGGCTTGGTAATGTGATAATGGGGGGGGGATCATAAATTGGAAAAAAAGAGAGCATAGAAGTGAGAAAATAAAATAAAATTAGCAAGTGAGGAAACCTAAAGGTGAAGACAAAAGAAAATAAAACTGAAAATGAAAAAAGTTATTTAAAAAAGTCTTTATTTTTTCCTTTGTCACCCCGCAGGCTACCACCTCTACCATCCTGAGACATCACAGTGCATAGTACCAAAAAGAAGAAAAATAAATAGAGAAAAAGGGAAAGTGAAGAAAAGCTAAAGGGGTGACGACCAGGGATGTCCCCACCAATGGCATCAAACGATCTGTCAGATTAATGATTTAAAGTGGCTTATCGGCTCAGGCTTGAGAGCTGAGTACAATAGTATATTCAGAAGAAAAAGTGAAGTCTTTATTTTTTTGTTTCATTAACCACTTGCCTACTGGGCACTTAAACCCCCTTCCTGCCCAGGCCAATTTTCAGCTTTCAACGCTGTCGCAATTTGAATGACAATTGCAACACTGTACCCAAATTAAATTTTTATCATTTTTTTTTTCAAACAAATAGAGCATACTTTTGGTGGTATTTAATCACTACGGAGGTTTTTTTTTTTTTGCTGAACAAACAAAAAAAAAAAACAGTTTTTATAGTTTGTTATAATATTTTGCAAACAGGTAATTTTTCTCCTTCATTGATGTGCGCTGATGAGGCGGCCATTATGGGCCCTGATAGGCACCGGTAGGCTGCACTGTTGGGCACTGATAGGCTGCACTGATAAGGCAGCACTCATAGGTGGCACTGATGGGCGGCACTGAAGGGCACTGGTAGGGGACACTTATGATAGGGCACTGATAGGTGGCACTGGTGAGCACTGATAGGTGGCATTGGTAGGTGGAGCTGGTGGGCACTGGTAGGTGGCACTGGTGGGTGACACTTGTGGGCACTGGTAGGTGGCACAAATAATTCCTTTCCTCTTTGGGACCGATGTCCCTCTGACAGCAGCCAACAGTGTGAGGAGAAAAAACAGCTGATCGCCGACTGCTGTTTACTTTACATGATCAGCTGTCATTGGCTGACAGCTGATCATGTGGTAAGGGGCGGGACCGCCTCCTTACTCCGATCTGTGATCAGGCGAGTCTCATGCACAGGAGGACGTCAATGTATGCCCTCCTAGCAATTTAGGTCCGCGCTGTAGCCATCTTTGGATCCTCCAATCCCCAGAAAAGGAGAGGACTATGATATGCAAGGAAGAGGGGGAACTGGGACTGTGCATGGGAATTGGCACTTCCTACAGAGCCAGGTCAAAGGCACATTGCAAGTCAATGATCTGTGGAGAGGAAAAACACAAGTGTGCAGCACTAAAATACTTAATTTTTCCACCAAGATAATTGGTTGTAATAGATTAATAAACTCTACATCAGGGGTCGCCATCCCGTCAATCATGATCTACCTGTCAACCACATGCAGGTGACAGCTAGACTGCGATTGAGTGGATGAGCTCAGGCATCTTGTCGGCTGAGCTCTCAAGCTGGGAAGCAGTCACAGCCGATTCTAGGCACAGGCATTCCCTGCCCCGCAGCATGCCCTTTCATATGCAGCTGCAGGGCAGGGATTGCCTCTGCCTCCTATGGCTCTCTATCGGCAAATTGGGGCTTCTGACCCCTCTGTACTATGCCGTCCTGTGCCCTGTTGACATCCTGTTCTCTGCCCTGCTAACCTCTCTCTTGCCCACACTTGTCATCTGCCCTACTGATCTCTGTACACTGCTCTACATAATACTGACCCCTGTACACTGCCCTACATCCTACTGACATCTGTGCGCTGCCCTACATCCTATTGACCTCTGTAGGCTGCCCTACATAACACTGACCTATGTACACTGCCCTACCTACTACAGACCCGTGTACACTGCCCTACATACTACTGACTCGTGTACACTGCCCTAAATACTGCTGACCTCTGTACACTCCCCCAAATACTACCGACCTCTGTACACTGCCCTACCTACTACAGACCCCTGTACACTGCCATACCTTCTACTGACCCGTGTACACTGCCATACCTACTACTCACCCGTGTACACTGCCTAACCTACTTCTGACCCCTGGACACTGCCCTTCCAACTACTGACCTCTGTACACGGTTCTTCCTACTACTGACCTCTGAAAACTGCCGCTCCTACTACCGACCTCTGGACACTGCTCTTCCTACTACTGATCTCTGTACACTGCTCTTCCTACTACTGACCTCTGTACACTGCTCTTCCTACTACTGACCTCTGTACACTGCTCTTCCTAATACTGACCTCTGTACACTGCTCTTCCTACTGCTGACCTCTGTACACTGCTCTTCCTACTACTGACCTCTGAAAACTGCCTCTCCTACTACTGACCTCTGTACACTGCCCCTCCTACTACTGACCTCTGGACGCTGCCCTACATACTACTTACCTCTAGACACTACCCTACATCCCACTGACCTCTGTACACTGCCCTAAATACTACTGACTAGAGATGCACGATTCTGGAAAAAATTAGAATTTTTTTGCTTGGAATAAAGATCACGATTCTTTTGAACTTTTTTATTTTAAAGATTTACAAAATCTGAACATTAGATCACCAAACAAGATAGTAATAATGTGTCTAGGTTTGCTACCTAATCAAATACCTATCTGTCCCCAAAAAAGGATGTATTACATGTTGCAGTAGACTGCAAAACCTAAAAGGTATAAATGTGCAGACATAGCTGAAATGGAAAAGTTGATCTGGGACTCAAGGGGATTTTGGAAGAAAAAGGCCTTGTGACTTAATAGTAATAAGGAGCTATATACTTTGACCATTCTGGTAAACAAGTCCTTGGTGCGAATAACTCTTTCCATTTAAAAAAGGTTCCTGGTTAGCAGGCGTACCCATCTGATATATTTCACAGAAACTTTTAGTAGGCATGTATAATATTATCTAAATATGCCAAGATGCTGTATGTAAATAAATTACTGGAAAATATTGAACTTAAAATATTTAAATAAAAATAATTATGCAGTACTCATCGTTACCCACCCAGTTTCATTATTATGAGTGTCTCTGCTGCTCTTTACTATGATGAGCTACGGTAAAGGTAGCCTGAAGCGGAGGGGCCGATACCAGAACTGATGTCAGCAGGGAATCCTGCTGATGTCCGTTCCAGTATCGGCGCCATTTGCGTTCCACGCTAGCTCCACCGTGGCCAACGGCTTCCCCTTCGGTCCCTTCGCTCCAGGCCACCTTTACCTTACCAACCTGCCCCAAAGTATATACTGATGAGAATCTCGTGAACATACTGGATGGAGATCATGGGGGGGGGGGGGGTGTGAATCGAGATCATGATTTTATTAAAATTATCGTGCAGCTCTACTATTGACCTTTGTACACTGCCCTACCCACTACTGATTCTGATCATTGCCCTGCATACTACTAACCTCTGTGCACTGTTCTACATGCTACTGTCCCCTGGACACTGCCTACATGCTACTGTCTCCTGGACACTGCCCCACATACTACTATCCCCTGGACACTGCCCTACATACTACTGTCCCCTGGACACTGCCCTACATGCTACTGTCCCCTGGACACTGCCCTACATGCTACTGTCCCCTGGACACTGCCCCACATGCTACTGTCCCCTGGACACTGCCCCACATGCTACTGTCCCCTGGACACTGCCCCACATGCTACTGTCCCCTGGACACTGCCCCACATGCTACTGTCCCCTGGACACTGCCCTACATACTACTGTCCCCTGGACATTGCCCTACATACTGCTGTCCCCTGGACACTGCCCTACATACTGCTGTCCCCTGGACACTGCCTTACATACTACTGTCCCCTGGACACTGTCCTACATACTACTGTCCCCTGGACACTGCCTTACATAATACTGTCCCCTGGACACTGCCCTACATACTACTGTCCCCTGGACACTGCCCTACATACTGCTGTCCCCTGGACACTGCCTTAAATACTACTGTCCCCTGGACACTGTCCTACATACTACTGTCCCCTGGACACTGCCTTACATACTACTGTCCCCTGGACACTGCCTTACATACTACTGTCCCCTGGACACTGCCCTACATACTACTGTCCCCTGGACACTGTCCTACATGCTACTGTCCCCTGGACACTGCCTTACATGCTACTGTCCCCTGGACACTGCCCTACATGCTACTGTCCCCTGGACACTGCCCTACATGCTACTGTCCCCTGGACACTGCCCTACATGCTACTGTCCCCTGGACACTGCCCTACATACTGCTGTCCCCTGGACACTGCCTTACATACTACTGTCCCCTGGACACTGCCTTACATACTACTGTCCCCTGGACACTGCCTTACATACTACTGTCCCCTGGACACTGCCTTACATACTACTGTCCCCTGGACACTGTCCTACATACTACTGTCCCCTGGACACTGCCTTACATACTACTGTCCCCTGGACACTGCCTTACATGCTACTGTCCCCTGGACACTGCCCTACATGCTACGGTCCCCTGTACACTACCCTACATGCTACTGTCCCCTGGACACTGCCCTACACACTACTGACCTCTGTACACTGTCCTACATACTACTGTCCCCTGGACACTGCCCTACATACTACTGACCTCTGTAGACTGTCCTACATACTACTGTCCCCTGGACACTGCCCTACCCACTGCTTACCTCTGTACAATACTGACATTTGGGGGCTTGCTAGTTTCCAAAAAAAAAAGAAATGCAGCACCCTGGTGATGTTGTCATGGTAGATCTCCACTTCACAAAGGTTATCTACCCCTGCTTTTCTTGATTGCCAGAAAAGAAAAACTATAAAAGCGTAGGCTTAAGTGCTAGAGAGGTTGTTAAACTGAAGAACCTGTGGCATGGGGACAGACATTCATTTCCTCATTCCAGTCATCTCTAGAGGTATGTCTCTGCACAAAGACATTTCAGTAGCTGTTCATTCCAAGGTGAGAAACTACTCATGTCCCTCAATACCCAATGTCAATAAATTAAACATTGGCACAGAATCTAAAAATGAGGCATTATCTATACTGACCAGTCAGCATGTAAATATTTGTTGCCCAGGTGTCATACTCAATCAATAACTTTGATACTGAATTAGTCACTGACCCAGAACAAGCATACATTATGCACACGATTTCTAAATGTTCCATGTTAGTGGCAGCCCAATGGCTAGCATTTTCTGAAGGATGGCAATAATGGCTATCCTCTATATTTCACACAATTGGTTTACTTTGGAAAAATTAATTAAAAATCGTTGCCGTACCTAACAAGTTTTCAGATTGTTATTTGCATCTAATAAAAGTATTATAGTCCTAATTATGGACACAATCAAAAGGAAGGGGGGGGATTCAAAGGTTCTAGCACAAACATCTGCATCGGAGATTCACATAAAATAGCTGACAAATTCCTATATTTACATTGAAGGATATCATGGCATGTGCAATGCACTTTATAAGTTTGATGTGCTGAGAAAATGGCAAAGCTTGCCTACTACTCTATATTTTTTTTAGAATTATAGACAACAGCACTTACTGTGTAATTTAGGCAGTTGCCTGGGAGATACCTGGATTCATCAGGAGAGAGTAAAGTGTATCTATAGCCAACACTTTTTTTTTAGTTTTGGATAGAATGGGAAAACTGCACTGACAGGCTCCGCCCCTATACGCGTTACGTCGAGCGTTCAGCATTGACTTCATCGGTAGGAGTCAATGCTGAACACTCGTTGTAATGCGTATAGGGGCGGAGCCTGTCGGTCACACGTCACATCATCTCTCTGCCACAGAACAGCTGATACCACTCGCACTGCTGAAGTGCTTTGCTTTTCTAAGTGTATATCTGCCCATCGATCTATTTACCCTTAAAGGGGACTGCTTTATCTGACCCATTGGTGACTCTTGGGTCAGATGGGAAGGTGAGAGGCTTAAACACTTGGTGGTGGATTGAGGAGCATGAATATTGTATTTTTCATGGAGGTGTACAAGACCAGAGTGGTTTATAATTTTATGTGGGCTTTTATTGCAGTGTCATATCATTTATTTATTTTTATTTTTCCCCAACATTGTTATGTGTTTTCACCATTATTCCTTTTGAGGATTTATTTGGTTTTACATTATATAGTATATAGTAGATCACTTCTATGATTCACTAATAAGAATCATTGTATCACTATTCTGGCGCAGCACATTTCTTTTGGATAGATACAACTGAATGGCCCCATGCTCACCTGACCTAAATCCAATAGAACACCTCTTGGTCCATCCTACGCTGCCAGGTTGCACCTCAGTCTGTTCAGGAGCTCAGTGATGCCCTGGACCAGATCTGGGAGGAAATACCCCAGGACACCACCCGTCATCTCATTAGAAGCATGCCTCGACATTGGCAGGCATACATACAAGCACGTGGGAGCCATACAAACTACTTTTTTCAGTTACTGCAATGAGATTTCAGCAAAAAAGTCTAGCCTGCTGCATCATTTTTTCACTTTTAATTTGGGGTGTCCGTGAATTCAGGCCTCTGTAGGGTGATCATTTTTATTTCCAGCAAACAATGTGGCATCATTTTGTTCCTAACACATTACCTAGTCCATATCAGTATAGATATCCAGCATGAGATTTTTTTCCCCATTGAGATCTGATGTGATTTCAAAGTGTTCCTTTAATTTTTTTTGAGCAGTGTATTAAACCCCATAGTATAGGCCAGAAATATTACACAGTAGCAACCACAAAGTCAATCTGTACAAACAGATCTTGCTTGAGCAACCGGTGTCCTTCCAGCTGTTAGACAGGAGCAGAATAAACATCCCAAACTGTCCTATCCAATTGAGACTTGCAGAGCACATTGGTAATTGTAGTGCCCATACATCTGGAGGACTGTTGCTTCAGCCTGGGCTCACACTAGTACGTGAGGAACACGGCATGCGATTCGCACTGAAAATCTCACCGCATTCCTGTGCAAATCTAATGCGATGTCTGTGCAATGCGATTCTGGCAATCGCACTGCATTTTGCAATCTGTTTCTGGGTGTCGTTAATCTAACATTGACACCCGCAGCAGTTTGCATGGATGCCATGGGATTGCTATGCTATGCGATGTGTGGAAACTCAGCGAATCTTGTGCGTGTTCCGCATCACATCACTGTGAACCAGGGATAAAAGTAATACTGTCAGATAAGCTGAAAATATGTCATAAATAGGAAAAGGATATATATATATATCAGCGCTCACATTTTCCACTCGCCTGCTCGCATTTTGCATGTGGAAAATGATTGCAGGCGAGGACGAGAGATGAGAGGAAAGGCGGCCGGATAATCAGAGCGGGGATCGTTGCACTGTAACATCTTTCATTTGAATTGCCAGGCGCTCAGCTTCACACGTAGTCCCGCCTCCTGGCTCGGCTCCTATGATAGACAGAGCACCGCCGGTACCTGTGACGTCTATCATAGGAGCTGAGCCAGGAGGCGGGACTACGTGTGAAGCTGAGCGCCCGGCAATTCAAATGAAAGATGTTACAGTGCAGCGATCCCCGCTCGGATTATCCGACCGCCTTTCCTATTCCTCTCTCTTCTCCTGCACAGGTGAGGCTGCAATCCATATTTATGGTCACATGGTTTGGGGGGGGGGGTCTAATATAGGATTACAAGGCTCAGCATGTCTTATTTATGGTCACATGGTTGGGGGGCCATCTCCTATAGGACTACAAGGCTCAGCATTCCATATTTCTATTCACATGCCTAAGGGGGGGGGGGGGTCTCATATAGGACTACAAGGCACAGCATGTCTTATTTATGGTCACACAATGGGGGGCGTCTCATATAGGACTACAAGGTACAGCATGTCTTATGTTCACATGATGGGGGGGGGGGGGTCTCATATAGGACTAAAAGGCACAGCATGTCTTGTGGTCACATGACGGGGGGGGGGGTCTCATAGGACTACAAGGCACAGCATGTCTTATTTATGGTCACGTGATGGGGGGTCTCATATAGGACTACAAGACACAGCATGTCTTATTTATGGTCACATGATGGGGGGGGGTGTCTCCTATAGGTGGGGCAACTGGTGGCGAGTAACCCTTAAGGCCTGGCTAGTAGCTCAGGACTTGAAATTTTGAGCCCTGTATATATTTATATATACACACAGTGCATCCGGAAAATATTCACAGCGCTTCAATTTTTCCACATTTTGTTATGTTACAGCCTTATTCCAAAATGGATTAAATTCATTTTTTCCTCAAAATTCTACAAACAATCCCCAATAATGACAACATGAAAGAAGTTTGTTTGAAATATTTGCAACTTTAATAAAAATAAAAACTAAAAAAAAATCCCACGTACAAAAAGTACATGGGATTGTAATTGGTGCCAAAGGTGCTTCAACAAAGTATTGAGCCTTTGCAAAATACTTTGTTGAAGCACCTTTGGCACCAATTACAGCCTCAAGTCTTTTTGAGTATGACGATACAAGCTTGGCACACCTATTTTTGGGAAGCTTCTCCCATTCCTCTTTGCAGGTCCTCTCAAGCTCCATCAGGTTTGATGGGGATTGTCAGTATACAGCCATTTTCAGATCTCTCCAGAGATGTTCAACCGGGTTCAAGTCTGGGCTCTGGCTGGGCCACTCAAGGACATTCACAGAGTTGTCCCGTAGCCACTCCTTGGTTATCTTGGCTGTGTGCTAAAGGTCGTTGTCCTGTTGGAAGATGAACCTTCGCCCCAGTCTGGAGGTCCAGATTGCTCTGGAGCAGGTTTTCATCAAGGATGTCTCTGTACATTGCTGCATTCATCTTTCCCCCTCTCTTGATTATTCTCCCAGTTCCTGCCCCTGAAAAACATCCCCACAACATGATGCTGCCACCACCATGCTTCACTGTAGGGATGGTATTGGCCAGGTGATGAACGGCGCCTGGTTTCCTCTAGACATGACGCTTGCCATTCAGGCCAGAGTTCAATCTGTGTTTCATCAGACAGGGGGTTTTGTTTCTCATGGTCGGAGTCCTTCCAGTGCCTTTTCTCCAACTCCAGGCTGGCTGTCATGTGCCTTTTACTGAGGAGTGGCTTCCGTCTGGCCACTCTACTATACAGGCCTGATTGGTGGAGTGCTGTAGAGAAGGTTGTTCTTCTGGAAGGTTCTTCTCTCTCCACAGAGAAACACTGGAGCTCTGTCGGTGACCTTTGGGTTCTTGGTCAACTCCCTGACAAAGGCCCCTTCTCCCCTGATCGCTCAGTTAAGCTGGGCAGCCTGCTCTAGGAAGAGTCCTGGTGGTTCCAAACTTCTTCCATTCACGGATGATGGAGGCCACTGCGCTCATTGGGACCTTCAATGCTTCAGATCTGTGCCTCGATACAATCCTGTCTCAGAGGTCTACAGACAAGACAATTCCTTGGACTTCATGGCTTAGTTTGTGCTGTTAACTGTGGGACCTTATATAGAAAGGTGTGTGCCTTTCCAAATCATGCCCAACCAACTGAATTTACCACAGGTGAACAGGTAGAAACATCTCAAGAATGATCAGTGGACACAGGATGCACCTGAGCTCAATTTTGATTGCCATGGCAAAGGCTGTGATACTTATGTACATGTCTTTTTGCATTTTTTTAAAAAAAATTCAAAGATTTCAAACAAACTTCTTTCATGTTATCATTATGGGGTATTGTTCATAGAATTTTGATGAAAATAATTAATCCATTTTGGAATAAGGCTGTAACAGAACAAAATGTTAAAAAAGTGAAGCGCTGTGAATACTTTCCGGATGCACTGTATATACACAGTAGATCCTCAGTTCTCTCTCATCTCCCAAAATAGGATATATACAACATTATCATATTTCGTCATAAACGGATTTTGAATGTTATTTTCTTTTCAAAGAGAAGAATGGCCAAACTTCTCTTCTGGTTCACAGGAGATCACTTAGCTGCTCTGCCCCTCCAGTGAGCACTGGAGGGGCAGAGCAGAGAGCGGTGACTGACCATCACTGCTTTCTACTGAGAGCGAACCAAGAACTGAGCGATCATATAAATCGCTCAGCTCTTAGGCTTAGAGCCCGTAGGGGACAACTGAAGCAGGGAGGTATGTATGTCTGTTTGTTTTGTTGACCTCCCACGCTTCTTTATTTTGTAATATTACCTCCTTCTCCTAAAAAAGACTAAGGTTTGTAGGAGTAAGAACGTAGAAATCTAACTTATTTTTGAAGGACATTCTCAATATATCCATATGGCTATATTAAAGCTGCTTACTTCTCCGGTTGCAAGTGCAACAAAGTTTTTCACCGTTTTTGGGACAACTTTTCCAAACAATCCAATGATAATACGTCCGGCATCTCTATCACCAATCCTTATATCGAAGAAAACCTGTAAAATACAAGGGAAGTGGCACAAAATGCATTACAATATAAAAGGATATATCAATAAATAAAGGCAAAAACAAATATCAGAATCACTTTACTAGGTTAGGGCTCTTTCACAGGGGTGGCTGGCGGAAGGGGAGGGTGGGGGGTGCTAAAACAGGCAGCTAAACTGCGGTTTTACAACCGCCCAGCCACTCACCTGAATGTTAGTATTACAGCCTGACAGGCAGCATTTTTAACTTGGACTGCAGAGTTTGACAGATGACATGATCTGTCAAACATGCCCATTAACATAAATGGGACCACACTGCAACCACAAGCCAAATGCTTGACTGTGGTGCAAAAGAAACAAAAAGGTGTCTGAATACTACAATAGCACTTGTCAACTGCTGTTTTACCACC
This sequence comes from Pelophylax lessonae, assembly GCF_965119305.1. Taxonomy (NCBI): domain Eukaryota; kingdom Metazoa; phylum Chordata; class Amphibia; order Anura; family Ranidae; genus Pelophylax; species Pelophylax lessonae. The sequence continues at coordinate 196,993,760 of NC_138768.1, forward strand.
CTCTGAAAACTGATCACCGCAGATCGCTGTTAAGAGGGTGGTAGGGACTGCCACCTGTCTGAAAGAGACCTTAGAGATCATTTAGGTGGATCAAAATGATTTTTAAAGCTGGCCATAGACGGTGCAATCAATTTCCCCATCAACACTGAATAATGTTGGTTGGTCATTAAACCTGTCATTATCCCCCCAAAAACTGTAACTCAGCCTTTTATTATCACACTGTAAAGGGTGATGATGATGTGCAGGAGAAAGAACTTGCTCTGTATTTTTTGAGCCATGCTTTTTCTATGGGCAGACAACAACATGCAAGGCTACATATAAGTAATCAACTGAAAATTAATGGAGCCATAGACTGAGCTGGTTTATAAAAAATGAATGAAAGCGATATTGTCCAGAACAGCTCTGGAAAGCTAATTGTCTGCATTGAGGAATGCGAGGAAGAGCTGTATGATCTTGTTCATGTAAATGTGACACCAACTAGCTCTCAGGTAGAGGTCTATAAAAACGATCAAGGTCACATTGTTTGAAATCCTAGCAGTTTGCCCTGCAGTCTCCACCATAAATGTGGACTTTTGACGAATGAGAATTCCTCTGTATTATTGATTATAATTAAATCTGTCAAATAAGAATGTGGTCAAGGTTACTATCAAAAGAGATCAGGAAAAGTTCAAATTATCCTCTTTTTCTAAGCAACACATTTATTCACTGATAATGCCTGTCAGTAAATATATTGATATTACAGTGTATCTCTAGGCAAATCCTTTAGTTGGGGATAAAGTGGGGGAAGGGATGGACCTATTGTTTTCTGAGCCACCATTGAGAAAATGTACCTCTGTCTATACCAGACTTGTATAAAGTACTCGAAATCTCTACTTGAGTAAAAGTACAAGTGCTCGATCAAAAAATTACTTGAGTAGAAGTGGAAGTGCTCGCAGAAAAAGTTACTTAAGTAGAAGTACTAAAGTATTCAACATTTTTTTTACTTAAGTATTGCAAGTAGTTTTTTCAAAAAATTTGCTACTTAAGTACTAAAAGTAAAAAGTACCAGTAGTTTTGAAAAAAAATTTCTACTCAAGTACTGAAAGTAGAAGTACAAGTACTGTGTTATGTAGTTATTAAAGAAAGAAGTCAAAAGTTTGAACATCATATTGTTTTTATTATTTCAAATGATTTATTCAAATGATTAACCTGTGTTTGTTAGTAGTTTCTTGATGCACTTTAAGCGCTGTAGCACCATTTATTTGTTTGTTTCATATTTTCTTTTTATTGGAAAGATTTGGTATAGCAGCTTTTATTATACACAACCTTTATTTTCGTATGCGCTAATTTACAAATGACATTATACACATTTTTTTGAGCTTTATGCAACCTGCCATCTACTGTTCTGGCAGTGGTAATTTTTTTAAAAGTAACGAGTAACTATGCAGCACAAAAAAAAAATACTTGAGTAGAAGTATCGAAATCATCGAAAAAATGTAGTGAAGTAAAAGTAGAAGTAGGAGAAAAAAATTCTACTCTAGGAAAGTACAGATACCGCATTTCGGTACTTAAGTACAGTACTTAAGTAGTTCTACTTCGTTACTATACATCTCTGGTCTATACTAAGCTGGCCATACATGGATCCAAATTCGGATTGTTCAGAATGGGCTGGCCCAATTCTGATCCATGCAGGAGCACCTTCAGTGCCGCTGGACTTAGCCGGAAACACGGATCAGTGTGTTCTGAAGGCGGGGAGGGCTCGCCGCTGTCAAAGTACAATAGCACAGTGGGAGTGAATCTCCCATCCACATCGAATAAATGGATGGGGAAATCGGGTGATTTTTGTTTTCATTCAACTTGCTATGAGAAAGAAAAGTAATAGGAAATCCAAAGTTTTAAAGTGGTTGTAAGTCTCGGTTCACACTTGTGCGATGCGGGAAGGCTGCGAATTCGCAGCCTGTTCCCGCATCGCAAACGCACATCTGGCAGTTCACACTGCCATATGCGATACGCAGGGGATGTCAATTAAATGTTAACGTTGATCGCAGTGCGATCTGACAGTTCGCACAGAATCGGATCGCACTAGTGTGAACCACTGTGCGATCCGATCCTGATGCGGCTGAAAAAAAGGGTCATGTGCGAGTTTGGTGCGGATACAGTGCGAATTCAGCCATACAAAGTGTATGGCTGAATTCGCATCCGCACATCCGATTGCATGTAATGAAGGAGCAGTGCGCTCCGAATTACATGCGATCGCCGTAGCCGCAATAATGTGAACCGGCACTTAACCGCTCGACTTTTTTTCACGGCACAGGGCTCTGAAGGAACGGCACAGGTGGCCGTTCCTTCAGAGTGCATGCGTCAGTGATGTAACTGGCTGCATGTACCATAAATATCTCCTAAACGGTGCACGTTTAGGAGATATTTACAGTCACTGCCTATAGGCAAGCCTAATTATAGGCTTAACTATAGGTACAATTTAGAGATGGAAATTTACTTTCTCTTTAAAGATATCCTCAGAACAAGGGGAGAGAAGAAATCTTCCAATGAAAACACTTGTTCCAAGGACAACTGTCTCGCTTTGGGAGATTTCCTCTAACTTATGCCTCGTACACACGCAACGATTATCGGCCGACCAAACGTCCGACTTTTGTCCAGAGTGGTGTTTTGTTGGTTGGAATGTGCCTAGACTGCACACGAATTTTCTCGGCCAACAAAAACCTACTGCAGAAGTGATGTCATGTTCTGGTTTACTTTCCGTGTGTTTTTTCTTCTCTGAGCATGCCCAGTCTTGCTCATCAGATTTTTGTCTGCCGAAATCTGTACTGACTGACGGAAAATCGGCCGTTGTGTTGACGGCCAACAAAAATTTTATAGCCTGCACACCAGATTTTTTTCGGCCGAAAAGTCGGAGTTGGTTGTTGGAAGCATCATACTAACAAGCCGAAAATCGGCCAATCGGACGTTGGCCGAAAATTCCCAGCCAATAATCGATGCGTGTGTACAGGGCTTAACTGTTGCTTTCCTGAGACATGAAGTGAAGAGAATTATCCAGCACTATAGTATATAGACAGCAATAAATAAATAATACCTAGCATGACTTTTATCTCTTCCCTACTCTATCCTAAAATAAAAAATGGCTCGAAGTACGCTAAAATATATATTTAACCACTTAAGCCCCGGAGGATTTGGCTGCTAAAGGACCAGGGGTTTTTTTGCGATTTTTTACTGCGTGACTTTAACGGACAATTGCGCGGTCGTGCGACGCTGTACCTAAACGAATTTGACGTCCTTTTTTTCCCACAAACAGAGCTTTCTTTTGGTGGTATTTGATCACCTGTGCGATTTTTTGATCACGCGCTATAAACAAAAAAAGAGCGTAAATTTTGCAAAAATAACAATATTTTTCACATTTTTTTATATGAAATTCCCCAAAAAAAAAAGTAAAAATCAAAATTTTTTAACATTTTTCGGCCAATTTGTTTTATGCTACCTATGTTTGGTAAAAAAAATCGCAAAAAGCGTATTTTGATTGGTTTGCGCAAAAGTTATCGCGTTTACTAACAAAGGGAAAGATTTCTGTCATTTTTGGTGTTTTTTTTTTTAACGCGTAATGGCGGCGATCTGCGATTTTTTTTCGGTACTGCGACATTGCGGCGGACAGATCGGACCCTTGACTGACATTTTTGACACTTTTGGGGTTACCAGTGACATTACTGCAGTAATCAGTGCTATACATATGCACTGTTACTGCAAAAATGACACTGGCAGGGAAGGGGTTAACTTTATTGGACAGGGAGGGGTTAAGTGTGTCCTAGGGGCGTGCTTCTAACTGTGTAGGGACATTCCTATTGGTGTAAAAGCAAAGATCCACCGTTCTACATAGTAGAACGGACAGATCTTCACTTTTACACAGGGAGAACTGACAGGCAGCTTGTTTACACAAGCTGCTCTGTCTTTCTCCCTTCACAGGAGCGATCGCAGTGTGACTGGCGGACATCGAGTCCGCCGGTCACACGCACTGACTTGCCTGTGAACGAGCCGCGGCGGGCGCGCGCCTCGGCGGGCGCGCGCCCGCCCGCGATAGGCTCGCAAGTCAGTGACAGGCGAGTGACGTACCGATACGTCACTCTGCCTGGCCGGGGCTGACCGCCGCAGTATATAGTCGTGCGGCGGTCGGCAACCGGTTAAAAAAAAAGTATGGGTTTCAGTAAAATAAAATAAAAAAAATGATACTCACGTAGCTGGAAGCTTCACCTGTCCCCCGCCTCTTCTAATGCTGGCCATACACTATATGAAAAATCAGCCCAAATTCAGTCATTTGGACAGCTCTTTGGTTTTTTGGCCAGTTACTGGGCACATATCAGTAATCGGTTGTGACGTTTTTGACCCCCAAAAAAAGAAGGACAAGTTTGGAAATTTTCTGCTGAACGAACAAAAAATAAAGGTTAATGTGTTTCTCGTCCAAACTGTTTGCCCTATGTGAAAAAACAAGCAAAAAACTGATGTGCATTGAACGATTTATCAGTCATTACATGATTGCACTATCGTTTGCTCTCACGACCGAGTGTTAGTTTTTCGAAAACGAGTTTGACCGATTTTTCATATAGTGTATGGCCAGCATAAAGCCTCGTACACACGATCAGATTATCGGACGATCTTTCGTCCATTTTTTGTTGCATGCTAGTCTCATGTCGAAAGTGAAGAGGTTACTTTCATACTAAAATTCCTCGTACGACAGAATTCAACTTCAGAAGTGATGTCATGTGTTGAATTGTTTTGTATGTGTTCTTTCGTTTCTGAGCGTGCCTAGTCTTTCTCTTATGATTTTTTCGGACTAAAACTGTACTAATTAAACGAAAATTGGACGTTGTGTTAACGTACGATAAAAATTTTATAGCCTGCACATCCAGTTTTTGTCGTCCGAAAACGTAATCGGCTGTCTAAAGCACTATGCTAACAATCCGAAAATCAGCAGATTGTTCTCCAGACTAAATTCGTGTGTACGGGTCTTAAGACTTAGAACTGAGCAATCAAAGACCGTTCTCAGTCTTCAGCCAGCAGAGAGCCTGTGACTGTCAGTCACCAGCTCTCTGCTCTGCCCCAATCCCTGAAAAACAACCCCACACCATAATCCCCCCTCCACCAAATGATTTGGACCAGTGCACAAAGCAAGGTCCATAAAGACATGGATAAGTGAGTTTGGGGTAAAGGAACTTGACTGGCCTGCACAGAGTCTTGACCTCAACCCGATTGGGATGAATTTGAGTGGAAACTGCGAGCCAGGCCTTCTCTTCCACATCAGTGCCTGACCTCACAAATGTGCTTCTGGAAGAATGGTCAAACATTCCCATAGACACACTCCTAAACCTTGTGGACAGCCTTCCCAAAAGAATCGAAGCTGTCATAACTGCAAAGGGTGGGCCAACTCCATATTGAACCCTACGGACTAAGACTGGGGTACTACCATTAAAGTTCATGTGCGTGTAAAAGGTAGGCGTCACAATTCTTTTGACAATATAGTGTATGTCTGACTATGAGAATCAGGTTGGGTAGCTCTGTTTTGTGTACATGCTTTTAAAAAAACCTCTGTGACTGCTAATTTTGTAATGAAGGGATCCCATGATGAAGCCACTTTTAGTAATTTTCCTGATTTTTTGTATATCAAAGGATGTCAAAATTTTGTTTTCATTATTTAACCTGCCCCTTGCTTTATGCTTTACACAATGAAACAATTTACATTTTTCAAGCAAAGGACACATGCCATATAACATATACAGTATAGCCTGCATGGATTCTGGCCTGTCTTCCCCGGCCTCTCCAAAAGATTTCTTAACAGCCAATCAAACCGAATGGGCCTGAGGCATCAAATGACCATTTGACAAGTTGTATCATCCATTTCAATCAAAGCCCAGTGATCACTTCGTTCGAAATTCATGTGCATTGAGCCAATGAAAGAAAAATATAACATTTGCATAAAAGCCATTATGTTCTCGCCAACTTCTATGGTTACTAGATAACTGCAGAGATGAGGTGAGAGCTTCCACCGGTCAGCAGACATGCGTGGCAGTGCTCCTCTCAGTTTACAATGCTTCTCTCCCAAACAACAAAGTGCAGTAGTGAATCAAGTCGGCTTCATGAGCTTATATGCACTGCCTTACATGGTCTAAGGCAGTGTTTCTCAACCTTTTTTCAGTCAAGGCACCCTTTAAAAATTATGGACAGTCTCAGGGCACCCCATTCTAAAATGTAAAAACTATTCAAATAGTCTTACATAAGGCAGCAACATCCACAAGTCCAAGTAGGACACCCAACGTTAGAGGGGATTTATTCTTCCAAAGCAAATACACTTTTGTAATTTGGTACTGACTAGTATTCCATTTTTTCTCTTCTCCCTCGGTTTTTCTCTATCATTCAGCTAATATGAGGGGCAGGGGAGGGTCAAACAAGGATGGCAACTGACATCCTCCTTATCAACTGATGATGCCAGTGGTCGTTAGGACGCCGACAGTTAGAAGGTTGTAATTGTGCACAATGAAAACAATTTTTGTCAATTTTTAGCCATTTTGCCAAGGCACCCCTGAAGAAACCTCAAGGCACCTCAGGGTGCCTGGGCACACTGGTTGAGAAAGGCTGGTCTAAGGTATAGATAGCCTGTAGAACACTAGACAGCCAGGCAGATGTGCAAGAATTCAAAAAATAAAGACTTAGGTGTGGCTATTAAAGTAGAGATCAACCAATTATCGGCAAAGCCGATATATCGAGGGACGATCTGCACTTTCCCTGATGTATCGGAATCGGCCCCTGAGGTTACCGATATTTCAGGAAAGTACTTGTACCGGAGGGATGCCTGCAGCTAGAGGCATCACCCCGGTATCAGCGTCCATAGCCGACGGTCGGCTGACTTGTAATGACAACCGATGTGGCTGAGAAGTCGCTCGGCTGTCATTATAAGGAGTGGAAGGGGACGCCCCCCCCTCCCGCTGCCTTCCGCAGCTCGCGCCCGGATCTCCCGTCCCACCGGGAGACCCCGGCAACCATCCTGCATGGGCGCTGAAGAGAAGACCCGATCAAAGCCGCATTCGGCTCTCTATGTAAAAACACGGAAGTGATGTCATGACATTACTTCCGGGTACTTGGCGCCAAATTCAAAAAAATTATAGCTTTCAAAACAGCCAAACTTGGCGTTTTCAATGCTTTTAAGTGCAGAGGAGGGGTTTGGGGTCTTTTAGACCCCCAGATCCATTCACGAGAGTACCTGTAAAAAATAAATAAATAAATACAAAATCATTTTTAATGTATGAAAATATCGGCCGATACCAATATGCGATGACCAAAATATCGGTATCGGCAATAAAAAAAATGATATCGGTCAATCACTATATTAAAGTATGTTGTGGTATTGTCACCCAATCAAATTTCTACAGGTCACCATACCTGACATGTCCTTTAGGCAGTCCCTTTAAGCAGGCTAGATGGTGTGATAGGGGTGCCAAAATTTTGAGGGGAATGTCACAAAGGACTCTGGGAAGTCCCGAACCCAATAGTGATGTCAGCACCCTGCCCACAAATCTGACTCTGAACACACAAGAAAGGCTTATGGCAGTCAGATAAATGCTTAAAACTTCAGGGAAAATGTATTTATTACTTGTTTATATTTTACATGATTGTTTACACCAGCGGTCACTAAATGGCGGCCCATTAGCGGACCACACGATGCTTCCGCCCGGACCGCTACCTGTATTCAGCCCCCTCCTCACTGCGGCTCCTGGCTCACTCGCAGCCAGTGTCCTGTCTGGCCGCGAGTAGGGGCGTCACGTCACGCGCGCGCCCCGCCCCCTGCTCCTGACTGATGGGCAGTCAGGAGCAGGGGGCGGGGCGCGCGCGTGACGTTACGCCCCTACTCGCGGCCCGACAGGACACCGCGATGTCCACGATGCTCCCGCCCGGACCGCTACCTGTATTCAGCCCCCTCCTCACTTCGGCTCCCGGCTCACTCGCAGTCGGTGTCCTGTCGGGCCGAGAGTAGGGGCGTCACGTCACGCGCGCGCCCCGCCCCCTGCTCCTGACTGCGGCTCCCTCTCAGCCGGGCAGCAAGCTAGGGCGTGACACTATGTGCACGACCCGCCCCCCTGTTCGCGGCTTTTGGCTCAGCTCCTGGCTCCAGGTATGTGGAGCATAGCTGCATTTAAAGAAAAACCTCTCAAGCTTTAACAAGTGTGCAGACTGGCATATTTTGTTGTGCTCATTAGAGTGCCCCATAAAAAAAAAAAATGTGCCCATCAGAGTGCTCCCTTGACCTAAAATGTGCCCATCAGCGTGCCCCTTATTTTATGTTAAGGGACACGGTGATGGGCATATTTTATGTTAAGGGACACTCAGATGGGCATATTCTATGTTAAGGGGCACGCTGATGGGCATATTTTAGGTTGGGCGCAACGCTGATTTACACGTTTTGTTTTGCCCAACAGAGTGCCCCCTAACATAAAATGTGCCCATCAGCATGCCCCCTAACATAAAATGTGCCCATCAGCATGCCCCCTAACATAAAATATGCCCATCAGAGTGCCCCCTAACATAAAATGTGCCCATCAGCCTGCCCCTTATTTTATGTTAATGGTCCCGCTGATGGGAATATTTTATGTTAAGGGGCACTCTGATGGGCATATTTTATGTTAAGGGGCATGCTGATGTGCATATTTATGCTGTGGTACACACTGATGGGCATATTTTATGTTAAGGGGCACTCTGATGGACATATTTATGCTATGGGGCACACTGATGGGCATTTTTTATGTTAAGGGGCACTCTAATGGGCATATTTTATGTTAAGAGCAACGCTGATTTACACGTTTTGTTTTGCCCATCAGCGATCCCACCATCATAAAATGTGCCCATCAGGGTGCCCCCTAACATAAAATGTGCCCATCAGCGTGACCCTTAACATAAAATATGCCCATCAGCGTGCCCCTTATTTTATGTTAAGGGTCACGCTGATGGGCAAATGTTATGCTAAGGGGCACGCTGATGGGCATATTTTTTGTTAAGGGTCACGCTGGTGGGCCATCAGCGATCCCACCATCATAAAATGTGCCCATCAGGATGCCCCCTAACATAAAATGTGCCCATCAGAGTGCCCCCTAACATAAAATGTGCCCATCAGCTTGCCCCTTATTTTATGTTAAGAGTCATGCTGATGGGCATATTTTATGTTAAGGGGCATGCTGATGGGCATATTTTTTGCTGTGGTACACACTGATGGGTATATTTTATGTTAAGGGGCACTCTGATGGACATATTTATGCTATGGGGCACACTGATGGGCATATTTTATGTTAAGGGACACTGTGATGTGCACAATTTATGTTAAGGGGGCACACTGATAGGGACAACTGATGTAAGGGGGCACCCTGACGGGAATGCCTGACGTAAGGTGGCACTGTGATGGGGACAACTGATGTAAAGGAGCACTGTGATGGAGACCCCTGATGTAAGGGGGCCCTCTGACAGGAAAGCCTGACGTAAGGTGGCACTATGATGGGGACAACTGATGTAAAGGAGCACTGTGATGGGGACATCTGATGTAAGGGGGCACTCTGACAGGAATGCCTGATGTAAGGTTGTACTGTGATGGGGACACCCGATGTAAAGGAGCACTGTGATGGGCACATTTTTTTTGTACCTGTTAACATAAAATGTGCCTAGCAGCATGCCACTTATATTATGTTAAGGGGCACACTGATGGGCACATTTTATGTTAAGGGGCACGCTGCTGGGCACATTTTATGTTAAGGGTCACGCTGATGGGCACGTTAGGGGGCACACTGATGGGGATATCTGATGTAAGGCGGTACGCTGACGAGAATTCCTGATGTAAGGGAGCACTGTGATGGGGACACCTGATGTAAAGGGGCACTCTCATGGGCACACCTAATCAAAAGGGCACTCTCATGAGCACACCTGATGTGGTGGGGATACCTGATGTAAGGAGGCCCCCCTATGGTGACACCTAATGTAAGGGGGTACTCTAAAGAGGACACCCTATGTAAGGGGGCACTGTGATGGGGGAGGGAACCTTATATACTAGGGTACTCTGATGGGGACAAAAGATGTAAGGGGGAACACTAATGGGAGACACCAGATGTAAGAGGGCTTTCCATTGCAGAAACCTGATGTAAGTGGGCACTCTGATGAGAATACCTGAGGGAATACTCTGATGTTGGAAACTGATTTCTGGGGGTATTGCGATGGGGGCACCCAATGTAATGAATTACTCTGATAGGGGCAACTGATGTAAGGGGGAACACTAATGGGGACATTTACATTTACAGAGTATTACCAGAGTGTGTGTAGGAAATAGTAGCAAAAGCGCCAGAGAGCATGGCTTGTGCCAAGAAAAGGAAGGTTGATGCTGAAAACCGAGCCTTCAAAGATGAATGGACAGACCAATGGACAGACCAATACATGTTCATTCTTCCTATGGGAAGTTTAAAACCAGTTTGTCTCATTAGTTGCGAAACGGTGGCGATAATAAAAAGCAGCAATGTGCAGCGCCACTACGAAACAAAACACGGTTCGTTTGAGCAAACATATCCACAGCATTCCGAGGTGAGGGCACATAAATAACTGAACTAAGAGCCCAGTATGACAGATCCACCAAAGTCCTCTCACATTCATTTACAGCCCAGCAGCGTGAAAATTAATGTTCACTTAAAGTCGCATGGATTTTGGGGCAACACAAAAGACCATTTACCGACGGTACATTTGTTAAGGAGTGCTTGAATGCTGTTGCTGAAACTTTACTTGAGGGTAAACAAAAAGAGCTGTGTGAAAAAATCAACCAAATTCCACTATCAGCGTCAACGGCAACAAAAAAGACTGAAATATTAACAGAGGATGTATTGGCACAACTTGATGCAGCTATTCAGAGTGCAGTATGCATTTCTTTAGCCATTGATGAATCAACAGATATAACGGATAATGCCCAATGTATGTAAGATTTTTTCACAAAGAAACAAAAAGAACTCTGTGAGGACCTGTTAGGTGTAACACCACTTGAGACACATACAACAGGAGAAGACATATATGAGGCCATTAGAGAGATTCTGAAAAAGAGGATAGATCTGAAAAGAGTGGTCTCAGTCACCACATATGGTGCCCCTGCCATGGTAGGAAAGGAGAGAGGAGCTGTGGCACCACTTAAAAAGGACAACCCTTACCTTACTGCTTACCACTGCATCATTCACCAGACTGTCCTGTGTGCCATTCTATCAGAAAAGTTTGCACAAATCATGGACACTCATCAACTTCCTCAGGGTATCCCCATCCCATCAACATCGTTTTACTATTACTAAGAGAGTTTCTTAAAGAAGTTAAGGCAAATGACCTTTTACTTCACAACAATGTTAGGTGGTTGAGTAAAGGCAGTGTATTGGAACGCTTTTGGTCCATTCAAACAGAAGTACCGTATCCGCTTTCTTAGTACAACTCAAAAGCCAGAAAGCAAAATAGTTTTCACCGTTTTTACAAGATGAGAGCACAATGGATAATATTGTTTTCCTAGTGGACATAACATCACATCTTAAAGTGGAGTTCCACCCTAAATTTATACTTACCTCCATCTTCTCGCTCCGGGTCACCTGAAAAACAAATGGATAATCGCAATTTTTTATTTTTTTTTTTACTTACCTTGTAGAGAAAATATACTTACCTTACTTCCTTCTTCCTCCCCTCGGCGGCCGCGGCGATTCGTCACTTCCTGGCTTTGCAATGATTCCTGGGAGCTGAACGTCATCGCTCCCAGGAATCATTGCGCCTGCACCGGCCCCGACGTCAGTTCCGGGGCGCGCGCGTCATTCCCTTCTAAACAGCTTCTGGGCATACCCAGAAGCGGTGGAGGGATGACGCGCGCGCACCGGAAGTGACGTCGGGGCCGGTGCAGTGCATCGTGGGACCGAAGAAGGAAGAGGATGCGGAAGAGGATCACGCTGGCTTCAAGCTGCCCACACCTGAGATGGCAGCGCTGGACAAGACATTTTCAAGGTAAGTATTTCTCCCAAAAGGTAAGTGCAACCCGGGACAGATCCGAGGCTAGCCATTGTGGAATGTACTAGCCCTGACTGTCCCGGGGGTATTTTTATTAAAAAATGTATAACCAGGGTGGAACTCCGCTTTCACTCAATTCTAGGGCAAGAACAATTCCATCTGTGATTTGATGACCACTGTCCTCTCCTTCCAGAGAAAACTGGATTTGATTAGGGAAGATCTTAAAAGAGAGTGTGTGCATTTCACAAAGGTGAAATAGCAGATTCAAGGAAAGAGAGATGTATCTCCTTTTGTTGATTTCATAGATAACCCAATTGTGAGGCTTTGAATCACTTGTGGAGTGCAGCGGGGAAGGGATGATGAAGATGGCTGTGCAGAGGACGTCTATGTGGACAGATTTAACCCGGATGCCTGCATACTTAGATGGGCCTGTTTTAATCATCAACCATGTGAGTTGCTAAATATTGAACCTTCATTAATGTAACCATATTGCTACACTTTAGAGGCTCCTCTCTTCTTTTTCATACATGAAGCTACTTGTATATCAAGACATCGCTTGTATATCAAGACATCGCTTGTATATCAAGACATTGCTTGTATATCAAGTCAAAATTTATTTAAAAAATTTGCTGGTCTTGCAAAGCGCTCTCAAACCAAGTTACTCTCAAACCAAGGTTTTACTGTATTTTAGTTTTTATTTTTACTTTTTACCCCCCCCCCCCCCCCCCAACAGATTTCAGTTTGTTTTTCAATTGAGTTGTACAGTTTATAGGTCACATTAAAAGGTGGAAAAAGTTCTGAAATTATTTATCTTTTACTCATTTCTTTACATCACAGAAATCTGACATTTTAGCAGGGGTGTGTAGACTTTTTAAAACCACTGTAAATGCTAGAGTATGTTGCCTATACGCAGGGCTTTTTTCAGCTGGTACTTGGTGGAACTCAGTTCCACCACCTTTGGCTCAGGCCCTCTGCTCCCTACTCACCACTCCCTACTCACCACTATCGCTTGTAAACACAGAATTCCGGCTTCTGTGTTTACAAATCACAGCTTGTCTCCCAACAGCTGAGAGCAGGATGGGGACAAGAGAGATGCAGGTTCCTGGGGTGCAATGCAGATGCCGACACCCCCACTGGATGATCTCCCTTAAAGTGAAAGAGGCAGAGCCAGCTACAGTGTGCGAGGAGGAACAAGAGACTGAGTGCTTCAGCTTAATACAGCAACAAACGTATGTATGACAAGTAGAAGATGGTGGAGCCTTTAAGGAGGTGAGGAGAAAATGGTAGCGGTGGAGGTGGAGGGGGGGGGGCTGCATGCAAAGGTCAGAGCTGAAGAGGGGTGAAAGTGAGATGTGGATGAGGAATGCAAAAGTAAGCAGCTGTGGAAGAAGGCTGAACTCTGCACTCTGTATACAGAACACCCCCGAACTCTGCACTCTGTGTGTAACCTCCCCCAAACTCTTCACTCCTTACATAATGCACTCCTGGTATTAAATGCCTCTTTGAGACCCTCCCTCTGTTATTCAAATTTGCCGACACCCACTATTTCATGCAGTTTGGAGGGTGCGTGTGAGTGGGGGAGGAGGATTTTAGGGGGTCGTGGTTGAATTCCTGTACCTATTTTCTGAGAGAAAAAAAACCCTGGCTATAAGTGCTGGAGTATGCCACAAATAAATGCTGGAGTATGCCACAAATAAATGCTGGAGTATGTCACAAATAAATGCTGGAGTATGTCACAAATAAATGCTGGAGTATGTCACAAATAAATGCTGGAGTATGCCACAAATAAATGCTGGAGTATGCCACAAATAAATGCTGGAGTATGTCACAAATAAATGCTGGAGTATGTCACAAATAAATGCTGGAGTATGTCACAAATAAATGCTGGAGTATGCCACAAATAAATGCTGGAGTATGTCACAAATAAATGCTGGAGTATGTCACAAATAAATGCTGGAGTATGTCACAAATAAATGCTGGAGTATGTCACAAATAAATGCTGGAGTATGCCACAAATAAATGCTGGAGTATGCCACAAATAAATGCTGGAGTATGCCACAAATAAATGCTGGAGTATGTCACAAATAAATGCTGGAGTATGCCACAAATAAATGCTGGAGTATGTCACAAATAAATGCTGGAGTATGCCACAAATAAATGCTGGAGTATGTCACAAATAAATGCTGGAGTATGTCACAAATAAATGCTGGAGTATGCCACAAATAAATGCTGGAGTATGTACCCAATAAATGCCGAAGTATGCCAAAAATAGATGCTGAAGTATGTTTCCTATAAATGCTGGAGAGTGTTCTCTATAAATTCTGGAATATGGTCCCTATACTTTCAGGGGTAAGTTCCCTATAATTTCTGGAGGATGTTCCCTATAAATTCTGGGGTTTGTTCCCTACAAATTTTCAGAAAAAGTTCTGAGGAATGTTCCCTAATAATTCCAAAATGTGTTCCCTATAAATTCTAGGATGTGTTTCCAATAAACTCTGGAGTATCTTCCCTATAATTCTGTGAGCTTTTCCCTATATATTTACTTAATGTTCCCTATACATTTTGGGTTGTGTTTGCTATTAATTCCAAGGTATGTTTCATATACATTTCAGGGTATGTCCCTCAAATTTGGAGTTGTATTCCCTGAAAATTCCAGGGGGTTGGTTTCCTTTAAATTCTGGGGTTTGACCCCTTTAATTTCTAGGATGTGTTCCCCCTAAATTAAGGGGTTTGTTTATCCAAAAATGCAGGATATGTTCCCCTAAAATTCTGGAATGTATTCTCTCTAAAGTCCCACATCTCCGGTGTGGCCGCCGAGCGCACTGCAGAAGGGTCCTGAGTAGGGATGCACCGAATGTTCGGCAACCGAACATTATTCGGCCGAAAATAGCAAAAAAAGCACTTTCGGTGTTCGGCCGAATAAGTAAAAAGGCCGAATAAATTTGTGCCGAACAATGTCCCGACCGGCGACCCGCCATCCCCGAGCATCACTGTAAACATAGCCAGAGGCACTACAGGAAGCAGAGCGGATGCTTCCTGTATAGCCGCTTAGCGCCGGGGTCTGTCACAGGCGGAGTGATACCAAATGTACTCCGCCTCCGCCTGTGACAGGGCACAGGAGCCATACAGCAAACATCGACTATGCAGATGGGAGGGAGGGAGGGAGGTAAGGAGAGACATGAGAGGACAGAGACACGTGAGGACAAGAGAGAGAGACACGAGAGGACAAGAGAGAGAGTGAGAGGACAAGAGAGAGAGGACAAGAGAGAGAGAGAGAGGACAAGAGAGAGAGAGAGAGGACAAGAGAGAGAGAGAGAGACATGAGAGGACAAGAGAGAGAGAGAGAGACATGAGAGGACAAGAGAGAGAGAGACACGAGAGGACGAGAGAGAGAGGACAAGAGAGAGAGAGAGAGAGAGACATGAGAGGACAAGAGAGAGAGAGACATGAGAGGACAAGAGAGAGAGAGAGAGAGAGAGACATGAGAGGACAAGAGAGAGAGAGACATGAGAGGACGAGAGAGAGAGAGACATGAGAGGACGAGAGAGAGAGAGAGAGAGAGAGAGACATGAGAGGACAAGAGAGAGAGAGTGAGAGGACAAAAGAGAGAGAGACATGAGAGGACAAGAGAGAGAGAGAGAGAGAGGACGAGAGAGAGAGACATGAGAGGACAAGAGAGAGAGTGAGAGGACAAGAGAGAGAGACACGAGAGGACAAGAGAGAGAGACACGAGAGGACAAGAGAGAGGACAAAAAATTGGCAAAATAAATGGAAAAAATGCGAAACACCGCGTTCGGTATTCGGCCTTCGGCCAAGCATTTCATTATTATTCGGCTTCGGCCAAGAATTTCATTTCGGTGCATCCCTAGTCCTGAGCGTCTTTGGCTCACTTTCTGGTCCGATTCAGGCAAAAATTCAGACCTGATTCACACCTGACACGGAGAACAGGGACGCACCGGACTCTCTGCTGTGATCTGCAGCCACAGCTAGTGTCAACCCGGCCTTAATCCTAGGGTTTTTCCCTATAAATTCTAGGATAAGTTTACTATAAATTCAATACAGTACACTATAAATTGGGGCAATGTTCCCTATAATTTCTGGAAAGTGTTCCCTATAAATCCTAGAGTTTTTTCCCCACTGATCGAGGCAATGTTGCCTATAAATTGGGGCAATGTTCCCTATAATTTTTGGGAAGTGTTCCCTATAAATCCTAGGGTTATTTCCCCACTGATTGGGGCAATGTTCCCTATAAATCCCAGGGAGTGTTCCATATAAATCAGGATAATGTTCCCTATAAATCGGGACAATGTTCCCTATAATTTCTGGGAAGTGTTTCCTATAATTCCCAGGGTTTTTTCTCCACTGATCGGGCAATGTTCCCTATAATTTCTAAGAAGTGTTCCCTATAAATCCCAGGGTTTTTTCCCCACTGATCGGGGCAATGTTTCCTATAAATTCTGGGGAGTGTTCCCTATAAATCAGGACAATGTTCCCTATAATTTCTGGGAAGTGTTTCCTATAAATCCCAAGGAGTGTTCCCTATAAATTGGGGCAATGTTCCCTATAATTTCTGGAAAGTGTTACCTATAAGTCCTAGAGTTATTTCCCCAATAATCGGGGCAATGTTCCCTATAAATTCCAGGGAATGTTCCCTATAAATTCTGGGAAGTGTTTCCTAAGAATCCCAGGGTTTTTTCCCCACTGATCGGGGCAATGTTCCCTATAAATTCCAGGGAGTGTTCCCTATGATTTGGGGCAATGTTCCCTATAATTTCTGGGAAGTGTTCCCTAATAATCTTAGGGTTTTTCCCCCACTGATCAGGGCAATGTTCCCTATAAATTCTGGGGAGTGTTCCCTATAAATCGGGACAATGTTCCCTATGATTTCTGGGAAGTGTTTCCTATTAATCCTAGGGTTTTTCCCCCACTGATCGGGGCAATGTTCCCTATAAATTCTGGGAAGTGTTCTCTATAAATCGGGACAATGTTACCTATAATTTCTGGGAAGTTTTCCCTATATATCCTAGAGGTTTTTATCCCCACTGATCGGGGCAATGTTCCCTATAAATTCTGGGGAGTGTTCTCTATAAATTGGGACAATGTTACCTATAATTTCTGGGAAGTTTTCCCTATATATCCTAGAGGTTTTTATCCCCACTGATCGGAGCAATGTTCCCTATAAATTCTGGGGAGTGTTCTCTATAAATCGGGACAACGTTCCCTATAATTTCTGGGAAGTGTTCCCTATTAATCCTAGGGTTTTTTCCCCACTGATCGGGGCAATGTTCCCTATAAATTCTGGGGAGTGTTCTCTATAAATCGGGACAATGTTACCTATAATTTCTGGGAAGTTTTCCCTATATATCCTAGAGGTTTTTTCCCCACTAATCGGGGCAATGTTCCCTATAAATCGGGGCAATGTTCCCTATAATTTCTGGAAAGTGTTCCCTATAAATCCCCGGGGAGTGTTCCCTATAAATCGGGGCAATGTTCCCTATAATTTCTGTGAAGTGTTCTCTATTAATCCTAGGGTTTTTTCCCCACTGATCGGGGCAATGTTCCCTATAAATTCTGGGAAGTGTTCTCTATAAATCGGGACAATGTTATCTATAATTTCTGGGAAGTTTTCCCTATATATCCTAGAGGTTTTTTCCCCACTAATCGGGGCAATGTTCCCTATAAATCGGGGCAATGTTCCCTATAATTTCTGGAAAGTGTTCCCTATAAATCCCCGGGGAGTGTTCCCTATAAATCGGGGCAATGTTCCCTATAATTTCTGTGAAGTGTTCTCTATTAATCCTAGGGTTTTTTCCCCACTGATCGGGGCAATGTTCCCTAAAATTCTGGGGAGTGTTCCCTATAAATTGGGACAATGTTCCCTATAATTTCTGGGAAGTGTTCCCTATAAATCCCAGGGAGTGTTTCCTATAAATCGGGGCAATGTTTCCTATAATTTCTGGGAAGTGTTCCCTATTAATCCCAGGGAGTGTTTCCTATAAATCGGGGCAATGTTTCCTATAATTTCTGGGAAGTGTTCTCTATTAATCCTAGGGTTTTGTCCCCACTGATTGGGGAAATGTTCCCTAAAATTCTGGGGAGTGTTCCCTATAAATCAGGGCAATGTTCCCTATAATTTCTGGGAAGGGTTCTCAATAAATCCCAGGGATTTTTCCTTACTGATTGGGGCAATGTTCCCTATAAATCCTGGGGAGCGTTCCCTATAAATCCTGGGTAGTGTTCCCTATAAATCCTGGGGAGTGTTCCCTATAATTTCTGGGAAGTGTTCCCTATATATCCTAGGGGTTTTTCCCCACTGATTGGGGCAATGTTCCCTATAAATCCCGGGGAGTGTTCCCTATAAATCGGGACAATGTTCCCTATAAATCCCAGGGATTATTCCCTATAAATCGGGACAATGTTCCCTATAATATCTAAAGGCGTGCTCCCTATAATTCCGGAGGAGAGCTCCCTATAGATGGGGGTGAGCTCCTGGCACTGACTCAGGAAGACATGTAGATATGGGTTGCAGATGTTCAGCTGCTGTATAGAAGGATTTCCTATCTCTGTCCCATGCCCCGGTAAGGAGCTCTCACAGCTCTATGATTGCCAATAGAGTTTGCTGAGTTGGGTAGCTCGGAGTTCCTCTTTAATAAAGGAGCCGTTCCCATTGAGGATCCAGCGCTCCCCCTGTACATTCCGCTATATGAGTGTGGAGAGGAGGACATGTATACAGGAAGGTGTATAAAGTCTATGGAGGGTTAATGTCCCCCCATCTCCGGTACCTTATGAGTGACAGCGGGACCCCTCTTCCTGTACGGCTCGGCGGAGTGCAGCGCTTGGAAGGTAAGGCAGAGAACGAGCAGAGCCCGGCACATCCTCCCCACCATCTATCCAACACCCGACACAGGCAGCAACGTCAGCAGGACATCAAGGGGGGATCCCCTTCCTCTGCTCACACTGTCCCGCTACACGGCCCCGCCCCATGTACCGCCCCTCAGCCCCGCCCCGCCACACATACAGCTGGACTTGTTGCGCTTATCCCGGAGCGATGCGGTCATGTGACCAGTAAGACCCCTCCCAGAGGAGATCTTCTACACTGCTCCATACATTGTTATCACTGGAAGGACTTCTATTCTATATACTGTACCGCACTCAGGGCTGCTGTTAGAAATAACGGGGCCCCCTACAGCTTGCCTGGCAGCCCCCCCCAAAAAAATAAAGATGCCCTAAAATCATTATTAGCGGACACAGACATAACAGAGACCCTGTGTGAAATATCCCTATTTGATTGTTTTTTACATTTGTTTAAAAATATATATATATATAACTTTTTTCAAATGTTACAAATTATTACAATTATTTTATTTTTTAAATGATTTTTTACTTTTTTTTTTGTACAATTTGTTATTTTTTTTTGCAGAACAGGGAAGACTGGAGGGAGGGGGCAGCACACTGAAAGAGGGGCACATGGGGGGGGCAGGGATCAGAAGCAGGCAGAACAGGGGAGACTGGAGGGAGGGGGCAGCACACTGAAAGAGGGGCACATGGGGGGCAGGGATCAGAAGCAGGCAGAACAGGGAGGGGGATTCGGTGTCAAGAGAAGCAACTATAGCAAGGATGCTCTGTGCCTCTCCCTGCAGCAGCTGAAAGTCGGCAGGTGGGGGAAAAACTCACTTTCAGCTGCTGCAGAGAGCTGTACAGGGCATCCCTCTGTAATTGCCCCTCCGCCCGACTTCACTTATTCCCCATGCTGTTGGGCCCCCCTGTGTGCTACAGGAGAACTGGCGGTCCCCCATAACAGCGGCCCTGACTGCACTGATATCATATAGTGCTGAGCACCAATAGCCAAGACGGTGCAGGCGCCTCCATCCCATGATACACTTCTATATACCGCACTGATATCATAGAGTGCTGAGCATCAATAGCCAAGACGGTGCAGGAGCCTCCATCCCATGATACACTTCTATATACCGCACTGATATCATAGAGTGCTGAGCATCAATAGCCAAGACGGTGCAGGAGCCTCCATCCCATGATACACTTCTATATACCGCACTGATATCATAGAGTGCTGAGCACCTCACAGTCTGGACGGTACAGGCGCCTCCATCCCATGGTACACTTCTATATACCGCACTGATATCATAGAGTGTGGACCACCTCGCAGCCAGGAGCCTCCATCCCATGATACACTTCTATATACCGCACTGATATCATAGAGTGTGGACCACCTCGCAGCCAGGAGCCTCCATCCCATGATACACTTCTATATACCGCACTTATATCATAGAGTGCTGAGCACCTCACAGTCAGGACGATGCAGGAGCCTCCTTCCCATGATACACTTCTATATACCGCACTGATATCATAGAGTGTGGACCACCTCGCAGCCAGGAGCCTCCATCCCATGATACACTTCTATATACCGCACTTATATCATAGAGTGCTGAGCACCTCACAGTCAGGACGGTGCAGGAGCCTCCATCCCATGATACACTTCTATATACCGCACTGATATCATAGAGTGCTGAGCACCTCACAGTCAGAACGATGCAGGAGCCTCCATCCCATGATACACTTCTATATGCCGCACTGATATCATAGAGTGCTGAGCACCAATAGCCAAGACGGTGCAGGAGCCTCCATCCCATGATACACTTCTATATACCGCACTGATATCATAGAGTGCTGAGCACCTCACAGTCAGGACGATGCAGGAGCCTCCATCCCATGATACACTTCTATATGCCGCACTGATATCATAGAGTGCTGAGCACCAATAGCCAAGACGGTGCAGGAGCCTCCATCCCATGGTACACTTCTATATACCGCACTGATATCATAGAGTACTGAGCACCTCACAGTCAGGACGATGCAGGAGCCTCCATCCCATGATACACTTCTATATACCGCACTGATATCAAATGTTGCCATGTTTTCATTGAACACACCATGTAAACATTCACAGTGCAGGTGGAAAAAGTATGTGAACCCCTAGACTAATGACATCTTCAAGAGCTAATTGGAGTGAGAGGTCAGCCCACTGGAGTCCAATCAACGAGATGAGATTGGAGGTGTTGGTTACAGCTGCCCTGCCCTATAAAAAACACACACCAGTTCTGGGTTTGCTTTTCACAAGAAGCATTGCCTGATGTGAATGATGCCTCGCACAAAAGAGCTCTCAGAAGACCTACGATTAAGAAATGTTGACTTGCAAAAAGCTGGAAAGGGTTATAAAAGTATCTCCAAAAGCCTTGCTGTTCATCAGTCCACGGTAAGACAAATTGTCTATGGATGGAGAAAGTTCAGCACTGCTGCTACTCTCCCTAGGAGCGGCCGTCCTGTAAAGATGACTGCAAGAGCACAGCGCAGACTGCTCAATGAGGAGAAGAAGAAGCCTAGAGTGTCAGCTAAAGACTTACAAAAGTCACTGGCAAATGCTAACATCCCTGTTAGCGAATCTACAATACATAAAACACTAAACAAAAATGGATTTCATGGGAGGATACCACAGAGAAAGCCACTGCTGTCCAAACAAAACATTGCTGCACATTTACAGTTTGTACAAGAGCACCTGGATGTTCCACAGCAGTACTGGTAAAATATTCTGTGGACAGATGAAACCAAAGTTGAGTTGTTTGGAAGAAACACACAACACTATGTGTGGCGAAAAAGAGGCACAGCGCACCAACATCAAACCCTCATCCCAACTGTGAAGTATGGTGGTGGGGGCATCATGGTTTGGGGCTGCTTTGCTGCGTCAGGGCCTGGACGGATTGCTATTATCGAAGGAAAAATGAATTCCCAAGTTTATCAAGACATTTTGCAGGAGAACTTAAGGCCATCTGTCTACCAGCTGAAGCTCAACAGAAGATGGGTGTTGCAACAGGACAATGACCCAAAGCATAGAAGTAAATCAACAACAGAATGGCTTAAACAGAAGAAAATACGCCTTCTGAAGTGGCCCAGTCAGAGTCCTGACCTCAACCCCATTGAGATGCTGTGGCATGACCTCAAGAAAGCGATTCACACCAGACATTCCAAGAATATTGCTGAACTGAAACAGTTCTGTAAAGAGGAATGGTCAAGAATTACTCCTGACCGTTGTGCACGTCTGATCTGCAACTACAGGAAATGTTTGGTTTAAGTTATTGCTGCCAAAGGAGGTTCAACCAGTTATTAAATCCAAGGGGTCACATACTTTTTCCACCTGCACTGTGAATGTTTACATGGTGTGTTCAATAAAAAAATGGCAACATTTCATTCTTTGTGTGTTATTAGTTTAAGCAGACTGTGATTGTCTGTTGTTGTGACTTAGATAAGGATCAGATCACATTTTATGACCAATCTGTACAGAAATCCATATCGTTCCAAAGGGTTCACATACTTTTTCTTGCAGCTGTATACCACACTGATATCATAGAGTGCTGAGCGCCACACAGCCAGGAGACTCTATCCTATGACACACTTTTATATACCGCACTGATATCATAGCACCTCACAGCCAAGACGGTGCAGGAGCCTCCATCCCATGATACACCTCTACAGTGCCTTGCAAAAGTATTCGGCCCCCTTGAACTTTGCGAACTTTTGCCACATTTCAGGCTTCAAACATAAAGATATAAAATTGTAATTTTTTGTGAAGAATCAACAACAAGTGGGACACAATCATGAAGTGGAACGAAATTTATTGGATATTTCAAACTTTGTTAACAAATAAAAAACTGAAAAATTGGGCGTGCAAAATTATTCAGCCCCTTTACTTTCAGTGCAGCAAACTCTCTCCTGAAGTTCAGTGAGGATCTCTGAATGATCCAATGTTGACCTAAATGACTAATGATGATAAATAGAATCCACCTGTGTGTAATCAAGTCTCCGTATAAATGCACCTGCACTGTAATAGTCTCAGAGGTCCGTTTAAAGCGCAGAGAGCATCATGAAGAACAAGGAACACACCAGGCATGTCTGAGATACTGTTGTGGGGAAGTTTAAAGCCGGATTTGGATACAAAAAGATTTCCCAAGCTTTAAACATCCCAAGGAGCACTGTGCAAGCGATAATATTGAAATGGAAATCTACGAAGACCTGGCCGTCCCTCTAAACTTTCAGCTCATACAAGGAGAAGACTGATCAGAGATGCAGCCAAGAGGCCCATGATCACTCTGGATGAACTGCAGAGATCTACAGCAGAGGTGGGAGACTCTGTCCATAGGACAACAATCAGTCGTATACTGCACAAATCTGGCCTTTATGGAAGAGTGGCAAGAAGAAAGCCATTTCTTAAAGATATCCATAAAAAGTGTTGTTTAAAGTTTGCCACAAGCCACCTGGGAGACACACCAAACATGTGGAAGAAGGTGCTCTGGTCAGATGAAACCAAAATCGAACTTTTTGGCAACAATGCAAAACGTTATGTTTGGCGTAAAAGCAACAAAGCTCATCACCCTGAACACACCATCCCCACTTTCAAACATGGTACTGGTAGCATCATGGTTTGGGCCTGCTTTTCTTAAGCAGGGACAGGGAAGATGGTTAAAATTGATGGGAAGATGGATGGAGCCAAATACAGGATCATTCTGGAAGAAAACCTGATGGAGTCTGCAAAAGACCTGAGACTGGGACGGAGATTTGTCTTCCAACAAGACAATGATCCAAAACATAAAGCAAAATCTACAATGGAATGGTTCCCAAATAAACATATCCAGGTGTTAGAATGGCCAAGTCAAAGTCCAGACCTGAATCCAATCGAGAATCTGTGGAAAGAACTGAAAACTGCTGTTCACAAACGCTCTCCATCCAACCTCACTGAGCTCGAGCTGTTTTGCAGAGAGGAATGGGAAAAAATTTCAGTCTCTCGATGTGCAAAACTGATAGAGACATACCCCAAGCGACTTACAGCTGTACAACTTAAGGGGGGTATTAACTTAAGGGGGGTGAATAATTTTGCACGCCCAATTTTTCAGTTTTTTTATTTGTTAAAAAAGTTTGAAATATCCAATAAATTTCGTTCCACTTCATGATTGTGTCCCACTTTTTGTTGATTCTTCACAAAAAATTAGTTTTATATCTTTATGTTTGAAGCCTAAAATGTGGCAAAGGTCGCAAAGTTCAAGGGGGCCGAATACTTTTGCAAGGCACTGTATATACCGCACTGATATCATAGAGTGCTGAGTGCCTCACAGCCAGGATGGTGCAGGAACAAAAACACTGGAGGTACTCCAAAAGAGATTGCCAATATAGTAGAGGGTTCCCAATATATAGAAGTAGGAATTAAAACACCCTCCTAGTCACGCCTAGCCTGGTGTCCGTTAACAAAAAACAGCATATAAACTACAGGGACTGGAGACACAGGGGTTCTCCTAGAGAGTCAACTAAGGACACCAGAAATTGGGTGAAAAAATACATTTTATTAAGGATCAAAATACACACATTGAGGTGACTCAGGGTATTACACACATGACAGTTAAAAATAATTCATAAAAAACTGTTCCGTCCCCACATGAAGGAGAATGAAGGTATAACTGATAATAGCTGTGTGACTTCTTACCTTCGTATCCAAGCAGTGGGGCAGACCGGACCGGCAGATGCTCAGGTTAGATGAATCCAGACTTAGGCATGAGGATGAAATCAAAGTGGGTTTATTCAATCCAGATACAGCAATAGACGGTGATACAATACTGTCCTGTAGAAGTGGTATCAATACTGTCCTGTTGGTGTCTATCCTGAGGCTAACTGCTGGTCAAAAATTGATGCCTCTTCACAAGTCCAAAAATGTGGAGCTTCCAGTCACACAGCCATGAGGAACTGAAGATGGCTGCTGGATGTGACAAGACACACAGTCTGAAAACGCACGCCCCTTAAACAATAAACTTTACTTAACATAGACAAGGCATGCGGCATGCAAATTCTGGCCAGCAGATGGCAGCAGTACGACAATGCATAGAAACAACAAGTGAAAGAAAGATGATAATGCAATGTACAAATAACTATGAAGAGAACAGCACAAAAACAACATGGCATATGCTGCAGCAACCCGGGTAGTGTTAAGGTGCACTTGATGGGGCCTAGTAGCACAGGGAGGGAACGTAAACCTTATTCATATGGATGGAGCAGTCCCAGCAAACAAATGGCACTCAAGGCAACAATGCATCAGAGGATATCTTCACTGCTGAAGGGGTGAATCCAGACAGGTAAAGATTGGGAAGCTTTGTAGAAAACCAAATTACTGTAGCTGGTCAGTAGGGGTCCCTGTGAGAGCCGTCCTGGATAGAGAGTAGTGTAACAGGGGATAATAAAGTACTTCGTATTGAGGGACGGTATAGATAGCACTGGAGACCCTGTATGGCAGGGGTAAAGGGCACAGTACCTCATACAGAGGTGGGGTCCATACAGAGATGCATGCTGATAGAAGAGAATCCCGGGGTCCGGTAGCAAACTGGCGGTGCGTGCAGCCTGGTCGAGCGCTCCCTCGATCCCTCCCTGGCTCTGCCGAGCGTGTCTGGGAAGGGGCGGGCTTGCAGCTTGCGGCCCAACGTCACTCCTGACGTGGGTGGCGGCTTGCGCTTGTTGCGGCCATGAGGCGCACGAACACCGAGATCCCAGTTGGAAGGTCAGAATGACGCGGTGCTGACGCGTTTCACCAGCCTATCGCTCGTTTCCTCAGAGCTATGGGCGTGTCCTGGAGGATCCCCTATAAGAGGCCCTTAATTTTCAGCACCTGGTCGTAATCGAGACTAACAAGTCCAGTAATATTCCACTTTGGCCAAAAGATGTCTCTTTGGGGGATAATACAGCTCATTCAGGATTCCAGGGGGGGAGAAAAATAAAACAATTATTTTCTAATACAATAACCCTCCCTATGGGTAAGCAAAGTTAGCAAATAGGTACAAGTTAAAAAATACAGGATGGATGAAACACTTCCTAGGCTTGACACACCTAAGAATATGATGAAATAAACTAAAAATAAAGGAAAAGAACATTAAACACTGTGACCACAATCATCTCTCAGCTTAGTAATAGAGTATTCCTGGGGGAGAGGGCCTAACATCCAGGGGGGTCAACATTGACCACCGTGGAGAGCCACAATTCCCATCCATCAGAAAAATAATAGCCCTACCCCCTGGTCAAGAAGGAAAACATTAAGGCAGAGGTAAAGAAAGGAGAGGACAGGGAAAAGAGTTGATCATTGGTCTTAATTAGTATAGGTTAATGTAGGTATGGGGTACAGTCACGATGGACCATCATATGCTAATATATTCCTAACTAGATTTTAGATTAAGTGCTTTATTATGGCTGATATATATCACCTTCATAGAGACTAGGACAGCAGGAGTCCCATGGCTGCACTGGTTGAAGGAAAAGACTAATAGCAGAAATAGAATGAAGTGGGGGAGGACTGAAAGAGAAAGAAAAAGAATGGAGAGCAGGGGCGGAGAAAAGTAGAAGTAATAAGTAAATTAACCTGGACAATTACAGGGGAAAATAACACATTTCGCAGGGGATGGAGACCATAGTCTCTGCCATAACAAAAGTATTGGCCTGAGAGAGGTAATTAGTGTTCAAGAAATGGCTGGAGGCTTAATTCAGTATTAAGTCCTGACGGGGCAAGTGACCCCATCTTGTAAATCCAGTAGTTTCCTTTCTGTAACAAAATGGTATCAAAATCCCCTCTTCTCAAGGGGAGCCTAAGTGCAAAGATGCCTCTTACTCTAAGGCCAGTCGGGTTAGATATGTGATGTTCCAGGAAATGTAGCGGAATTGTTTTGTTATCAACTTTTTTCCTGATGTCTGCTACATGCTCGCTGATTCTGACTTTCAGCTGCCTTTTAGTCTTTCCGATATAGGTTTTTTTGCAGGGACAAATGAGTTGGTATATTATCCGTATAGTCTGGCAATTAATGAAGCTTTCTATTCGGAAAGACTTGGTACCGTCACAACTTGTAAAGGAGTCAGATTTAAGAACAAATTTACAAATTGAGCATCTACCTCAGGCGAACATTCCTTTTAGAGGAGGTAGGGAGGATAGCCAGTCACCACCTGTCCGCGTTCTTACATATTCCGAGTGAATCAAGGTATCTTTTAAATTTCTGGCCCTTCTAGCCGTAATTAGCGGTCTCGGGCCAACGATTTTACTGATCAAGGGGGATATAGTCAACAGTGTTTATCTAGGATGTTCTTAACTTGACCCCACTGAGTCCCAAATTTGGTAACTATCCGTGGGTGTGAGGTAAAGTTACTTGATGGCAAAGCTGGCTCATCTACCCTGGTCGAGAAGAGGCTTGATCTGTCCCTAAGTGCTGCCCTTTTACAGGCTTTCTTGATCACTCTATTGGGGTATCCCCTTTCCCTAAACCTCCAGTGGAGGTCCCTGGCCTCAGTTTGGTAGTCAGATGGATCAGAACAATTCCTTTTAATGCGTAAAATCTGGCCAACTGGGATACCCTCCACCAGAGATCTGGGGTGGTGACTATCAGCCGCCAGTAGAGTGTTGGCCGCCATCTTCTTACGGAAAGTTTGAGTCTTCAGTTTATGGCTCTCCTGGGAGATAAGGAGATCCAGAAATGGAAGATCATTTTTGGAAGCCGTAAATGTCAGCCTGATGTTTCTCTCATTGTTGTTTAATTCCTCAATGAAAGTTCCCAATTGGAGAAGGGTACCCTTCCAGAGGAGCAGGACATCACCGATGTACCTCAGCCACAAGTGGCAGTGGCTGGGGTACATCGGGGATGGATAGACAACCTGCTCCTCCCAAAGGCCCAGGTGGAGGCACGCATACGCCGGCGCTCAGGGGGCACCCATGCATGTGCCCCTCACTTGTTGGAAATATACATTGAGGAACTGAAAGAAATTGTTGTTGAGCATGAATTCCAAGAGCTCAATCAAGAATTTGTTATGTGCTCCTAGTCTTGGAAATTCCTTATGCAGGAAGTGTGCTACTGCCCACAGGCCCCACTCATGTGGAATCGACGTGTAGAGCGTTTCTACGTCTATGCCAACAAGTAGGCAATTTTCCTCCACTATCACGTTATTAATTTGATGCAAAACATCCCTCGTGTCCTGCACATAGGAGGGGAGCCCACTGACGATTTCCTTAATTAGGGAATCCACATATCTGCCGACCTTCTCCAGGGGACCCTTTATCGCTGAGACTATGGGTCTCCCTGGCGGGTTGTCTAAGGACTTATGGAGTTTTGGTATCGTATAGAAGGTCGGCAGATTGTATGTGTCAACCCTAAGGTAGTCAGCTTCCTTTTGTGAAATCAAATCCACCTCTCTGGCTAGACTAATTTTACAGTTTAGGGCAGCGACAAGGGACGGAAAGGGATTGGAAGATAATTTTTTATATGTCGTGGCATCATTTAGTTGTCTTAAAGTCTCTTTTTCATAGAGCTGTATGAGGTACTGTGCCCTTTACCCCGGCCATACAGGGTCTCCAGTGCTATCTATACTGTCCCTCAATACGAAGTACTTTACTTTGGAGGATCAGACTTATTATCCCCTGTTACACTACTCTCTATCCAGGACGGCTCTCACAGGGACCCCTGCTGACCAGCTACAGTAATTTGGCTATCTACAAAGCTTCCCAATCTTTACCTGTCTGGATTCACCCCTTCAGCAGTGAAGATATCCTCTGATGCATTGTTGCCTTGAGTGCCATTTGTTTGCTGGGACTGCTCCATCCATATGAATAAGGTTTACCTTCCTTCCCTGTGCTACTAGACCCCATCAAGTGCACCTTAACACTACCCGGGTTGCTGCAGCATATCCCATGATGTTTTTTATTAATTATTTTTAACTGTCATGTGTGTAATACCCTGAGTCGCCTCAATGTGTGTATTTTGATCCTTAATAAAATTTATTTTTTCACCCAATTTCTGGTGTCCTTAGTTGACTCTCTAGTAGAACCCCTGTGTCTCCAGTCCCTGTAGTTTATAGGATGGTGCAGGAGCCTCCATCCACTGATACACTTCTGTATACCGCACTGATATCATAGATTACTGAGCGCCTCAAAGCCAGGAGCCTCTATCCCATGATACACTTCTATATACCGCACTGATATCATAGAGTGCTGACAATCTCATTGCCAGGACGTCACAGGAGCCTCCATCCCATGATACACTTATATATACCGCACTGATATAGAGTGCTTACCACCTCATCCCCAGGAGACTCTATCCCATGACACACTTCTTTATACCGCATTGATATCATATAGTGCTGGCCACCTCACAGCTAGGACGGTGCAGGAGCCTCCATCCCATGATACACTTTTATATACTGCACTAATATCATAGAGGGCTGACCACCTCACAGCCAGGACGGTGCAGGAGCCTCCATACCATGACACACTTCTATATACCGCACTGATATAGAGTGCTGACCACCTCATTGTCAAGAGACTCTATCCCAAGACACACTTCTACAGTGCCTTGCGAAAGTATTTGGCCCACTTGAACTTTTCGACGTTTTGCCACATTTCAGGCTTCAAACATAAAGATATAAAACTGTAATTTTTTGTGAAGAATCAACAAGTGGGACACAATCATGAAGTGGAAAGAAATTTATTGGATATTTCAAACTTTTTTAACAAATAAAAAACTGAAAAATTGGGTGTGCAAAATTATTCACCCCCCTTAAGTTAATACTTTGTAGCGCCACCTTTTGCTGCAATTACAGCTGTAAGTCACTTGGGGTATGTCTCTATCAGTTTTGCACATCGAGAGACTGAAATTTTTGCCCATTCCTCCTTGCAAAACAGCTCAAGCTCAGTGAGGTTGGATGGAGAGCGTTTGTGAACAGCAGTTTTCAGTTCTTTCCACAGATTCTCAATTGGATTCAGGTCTGGACTTTGACTTGGCCATTCTAACACCTGGATATGTTTATTTGTGAACCATTCCATTGTAGATTTTGCTTTATGTTTTGGATCATTGTCTTGTTGGAAGACAAATCTCCGTCCCAGTCTCAGGTCTTTTGCAGACTCCATCAGGTTTTCTTCCAGAATGATCCTGTATTTGGCTCCATCCATCTTCCCATCAATTTTAACCATCTTCCCTGTCCCTGCTGAAGAAAAGCAGGCCCAAACCAGGATGCTGCCACTACCATGTTTGAAATTGGGGATGGTGTGTTCAGGGTGATGAGCTGTGTTGCTTTTACGCCAAACATAACGTTTTGCATTGTTGCCAAAAAGTTCGATTTTGGTTTCATCTGACCAGAGCACCTTCTTCCACATGTTTGGTGTGTCTCCCAGGTGGCTTGTGGCAAACTTTAAAGGACAATTTTTATGGATATCTTGAAGAAATGGCTTTCTTCTTGCCACTCTTCCATAAAGGCCAGATTTGTGCAGTATACGACTGATTGTTGTCCTATGGACAGAGTCTCCCACCTCAGCTGTAGATCTCTGCAGTTCATCCAGAGTGATCATGGGCCTCTTGGCTGCATCTCTGATCAGTCTTCTCCTTGTATGAGCTGAAAGTTTAGAGGGAGGACCAGGTCTACGTAGATTTGCAGTGATCTGATACTCCTTCAATTTCAATATTATCGCTTGCACAGTGCTCCTTGGCATGTTTAAAGCTTGGGAAATCTTTTTGTATCCAAATCCGGCTTTAAACTTCTCCACAACAGTACAGTGGCGTAGCGTGGGTTGTCAGCACCCGGGGCAAGGCAAGTAATTTGCGCCCCCTAACCCGACTTTGAGGTCACAAAAGTGTGAAAGGGGCCTTCAGTAATCAAGGTATAGTGTGCCCCCTTTCAATGCAGAGAGACCAGCGTGCCCCCTTTCAATGCAGAGAGACCAGCGTGCCCCCTTTCAATGCAGAAAGACCACAGCATGTCCCCTTTCAATGCAGAATGACCAGCGTGCCCCCTTTCAATGCAGAATGACCAGCGTGGCCCCTTTCAATGCAGAATGACCAGTGTGCCCCCCTTCAATACAGAGAGATCATTGTGCCCCCATCAATGCAGAGTGACCAGCGTGCCCCCATCAATGCAGAGTGACCAGCGGGCCCCCTTTCAATGCAGAGAGACAAGCGTGCCCCCTTTCAATGCAGAGAGACCAGCGTGCCCCATTCAATGCAGAGTGACCAGCGTGCCGTGCCCCCCTTCAATGCAGAGAGATCAGCGTTCCCCCTTTCAATGCAGAGAGACCAGCGTGCCCCCTTTCAATGCAGAGAGACCAGCGTGCCCCCTTTCAATGCAAAATGACCACAGCGTGCCCCCTTTCAATGCAGAATGACCAGCGTGCCCCCTTTCAATGCAGAATGACCAGCGTGCCCCCTTTCGATGCAGAATGACCAACGTGCCCCCTTTCAATGCAGAATGACCAGCGTGCCCCCTTTCAATGCAGAATGACCAGCGTGCCCCCTTCAATGCAGGGAGATCATCATGCCTACATCAATGCAGAGTGACCAGCGCGCCCCCTTTCAATGCAGAGAGACCAGCGTGCCCCCTTTCAATGCAGAATGACCAGCGTGCCCCCCTTCAATGCAGAGAGATCATCGTGCCCCCATCAATGCAGAGTGACCAGCGTGCCCCCTTTCAATGCAGAATGACCAGTGTGCCCCCTTTCAATGCAGAATGACCAGTGTGCCCCCTTTCAA
The DNA here is from genome assembly GCF_965119305.1 of Pelophylax lessonae. NCBI lineage: Eukaryota > Metazoa > Chordata > Amphibia > Anura > Ranidae > Pelophylax > Pelophylax lessonae. The sequence continues at coordinate 197,025,379 of NC_138768.1, forward strand.
TGCAGAATGACCAGCGTGCCCCCTTCAATGCAGAGAGATCAACGTGCCCCCTTCAATGCAGAGTGACCAGCGTGCCCCCTTTCAATGCAGAGAGACCAGCGTGCCCCTTTTCAAAGCAGAGAGACCAGCGTGCCCCATTCAATGCAGAGTGACCAGCGTGCCGTGCCCCCCTTCAATGCAGAGAGATCAGCGTTTCCCCTTTCAATGCAGAGAGACCAGCGTGCCCCCTTCAATGCAGAGATACTTACCTGCAGCGGCGGCTTCTCCTCAGTTCCCCGCGTCTCCTCGAGTCCTCCCGCCTCCTCCTCGGCCAATGGCATGTGTTTGCCTTTCGGCCAATCAGGAAGCGGGTCTCGGACCCAATTCCTGATTGGCCAGGAGGAGGATCCGTGTGACAATAGCAAATTTTTTATTCGCTATTGTCACACAATGGGTGGGCTCGGGGCGCACTGCTTTGCGCCCCGGGTCCACCCTTTTTTGAAGCCTATTAGAGCCTCTGGCTCTAATCAGGTGATTAAAAAAAAAAACCCACTCTGTGACAGCGCCAGGCTGCTGACTCACTCGCTGCTAAACTGACTGAGCAGTGAGGAGAGGCGGCATAGGCGGGGCTTGGCTTGCAATGCCACCCCACCCTACACCAATGGACAGGTGAGGCACAGTCCAGCCCCGCCCCGACCCATCATTTTCAGCCATAGGGCGGCCGCGCTGGACATCTTTCAGCCTAAAGATGGAGGCAGCCGCAGTGTGTGAACTGTGTATGTCAGACAGACAGAGTGACACTGCAGATGCGCCCCCCCCAGATGTTGCGCCCGGTGCGGACGGCCCCCCCTGCACCCCCCACGCTACGCCACTGCAACAGTATCTCGGACCTGCCTGGTGTGTTCCTTGTTCTTTGTGATGCTCTCTGCGCTTTAAACGGAACTCTGAGACTATCACATTGCAGGTGCATTTATACGGAGACTTGATTACACACAGGTGGATTCTATTTATCATCATTAGTCATTTAGGTCAACATTGGATCATTCAGAGATCCTCACTGAACTTCTGGAGAGAGTTTGCTGCACTAAAAGTAAAGGGCTGAATCATTTTGCACGCCCATATTTTCAGTTTTTTATTTGTTAACAAAATTTGAAATATCCAAAAAAATTTTGTTCCACTTCATGATTGTGTCCCACTTGTTGTTGATTCTTCACAAAAAATGACAGTTTTATATCTTTATGTTTTAAGCCTGAAATGTGGCAAAAGGTTGAAAAGTTCAAGGGGGCCGAATACTTTCGCAAGGCACTGTATACTCATAATATCTGATTCTAGTAAATAGCAGATTTAAAGATAATAATATCTTACATATTGACATCAGAGGTCACAATAACTCATTAGCAAACAGTGAAACAAATAGAATGATAGACAATACCTCAATAAGAAGAGGACAATTTTACAATCAATATAATTCAAATGCGGTTTGTCAATGGAATTAAATCAATTGCTAAGTCTAGGACATCAAACCAATGTACTCTTTGTGACTACAGGATAGACTCATCTGAGAGCACAAAATCTTGTAAGTGTGATCATTGTAATTGTGTACCAAAGAAAGAGATACATTTGTTCCTTATATCTATCATTCTCAAATAAATCCCCCCCCCCTCCCCCCTTTGCTACACAATTATAATGATTAGACCTTTTACTCTAATGCACACTAAGCGTAAAGTAGAACTATAGACAAAACTTTTTTTGACATTGAAAATATACAAGGTTCCACCCCTTTCACGTACGTGCACACATATCATCTAGTAACCTTCAGAATTATACTTATAATGAATGCAACAAAACCCAATCCATTAAGAATTATAGTGTCCAAAGTCTGAATCGTGTGACCCAACACCAAGAATGTAATGTGCTTTAATTGTGTTCTCTTCTCTTCTTACACTTGCAAACTTTATACCACAACATTTAAAAGGAGTTAAAAATGCATACTCACCAATGGAACTTGACCTCTAAGTAGAAGAAGGTCAATAAGCACTTTATCCTCCCGTTTCCCTATCTGTCAGGGTGCCTTTACAGTCCGTCTATCCTCTCTGTGTGTATTCAACTTGGCTCTAAACACTCACCAATGACTGGGAAAATGCCAGAATAATCATATCATAGTGCATTATTTATTGAATTAAAAAGGTTCCACCAAGCATGTAAACATATACTACAAACAGTACCTAGAGTTACCAGCACCAGTGTATACAGCTGAGCTGGTGTGCAACCGGATGTGACGTCACTCTGAAGCTGAAAGTGACGGCAAAGGTCTGCCTCAAAGTGTTTCACCAATGAGGTGTCTTCAGGAAGTTCCAAGCTGCCATGTTTTAAGAGCTTATCTAGTGCCAACTACTTTCTGATTGGTGGACTACATAAAAATGGCAATGGCTGTTTCAGCTGTATACTCTGTCATGCTTGCAAGCTACAAATACAAATTTTTAAACAGCATTTAAAATAATTTTTTTACTACAATACCCAGTTCTCAGCTTACTATCATGATGTGTTTATTTTCTACACCTAGATCAAAACCGCCAGTTTCTTCTATGCTATATTTTATATTTTATACTTATGACTTTCTCTTATTACAGTATGCCCTAAAACCAATTTCTTAAAATTAAAAAAAATAATAATTTATTAGTTAATTAATACATGTATGGCCACTATTGATGTCTTGTGGTGTTTTATTCCTGTATGTATGGAAAAGTAGTAACCCCTGTCAGATTTTTTTTCGACATCTGTGTCCCATTGCAGAGATTTCCCTTTACTTCCTGTCCCATAGTCAAGCAGAAAGTGAGAAGAAATCCCTGCAAATTAAGGGAATTCCTTGGGGACCCCAGGTCACCCAAACTAGTGTCCCCAGTGGAAGGTTTCCCCTCTATTACTTTTCCGAGGACAATCCAAAATTCAGAATTTTCTTTTACTTTCAATTTCAATGATTGTGGTAAACAGGACAAATAAAGAGGGTGAATCTCCTAATGGGGCCAAAGACAGCTAAAAACTGAAACGTTTTCTAACCCCTCTGCATTCCATCCAAGACTAAATATAAAAGTTTTGCTTTTGGTTATACTTTAAAAAAAAGCCACAGTTACAAGGATTGTGCATTTTTATTTCAACCTGTCAAAGCACTCTATGTTCGCTTTTGTGTCCATGCACACTTGGGCATTTTCAGGCTGAAAAAAAAACATCACAAGAGTGTTTAGTAGAAGAGCTGAAGAGCAGAAAAAACACTGAATGTGCCTAAACGTTTTTTAAATGCTCCGAAACACTAGACTCATCTAGCTCCTAAGTGTTAAAGCATTCCAGTGGTCAAAATAAATTAATATTCTGGCCTATGGAAAGCATTTATTCTTAAACACTTGGCACACCTTAACATGCTTAGAGGCATCTAAACGTGTGTGCAATATGTGGCTTTAGGCAAGTTTTTTTTTTAAGCTTCCTCCTACCAGGAGCTTTGGCATACAGAGGAGCAAAGCAAAATCCCTGTGTGCATGAGGCCTTTTTGTGCTCCAAGGTGTGTCTATGCTGTAGTCACACAAAGTACATTTGTTTGATGTTCCAGACCCAGCAAATCATTTAAAAGAGACGTCACAGAGCAGATCCAGGCTCTGAAAACACCCCAACCATTTGGTTGCAATCCACCCAGATGCCTGGTCTGGCAGCTGGCTCAGCCTCTCTACAAGCCGCTGAGAGTCTGTGCCAGCCGCTCCTACCCTCTCCACAGCCCAGCGCTTTGGTGAGCACTGGAGGGGCAGAGCAGATGACTGACAATAAGTTTGATCACTCAGTTCTCGGTCTTAGAGCTGGCGGGGGACAGATGCAGCATAGGACCAATGCTGCATCCACCTAGGTGAGTATAATTTCTTTTTTTTTTTTGTGAATCAGATTTTCTTTTTTTTTTTACATCCACTGACAAACTGTATTTAATACATATATATATATATATATATATATATATATATATATATATATATATAGTATCTCACAAAAGTGAGTACACCCCTCACATTTTTGTAAATATTTTATTATATCTTTTCATGTGACAACACTGGGGAAATTACACTTTGCTACAATATAAAGCAGTGAGTGTATAACAGTGTAAATTTGCTGTCCCCTCTAAATAACTCAACACACAGCCATTAATTCCTGAACCTCTGGCAACAAAAGTGAGTACACCCCTAAGTGAAAATGTCCAAATTGGGCTCATTTAGCCATTTTCCCTACCCGGTTTCATTTGACTCTTTAGTGTTACAAGATCTCAAGTGTGAATGGGGAGCAGGTGTGTTAAATTTGGTATTATCGCTCTCGCTCTCTCATACTAGTCACTGGAAATTCAACATGGCACCTCATGGCAAAGAACTCTGAGTATCTGAAAAATAAGAATTGCTGCTCTACATAAAGATGACCTAGGCTATAAGAAGATTGCCAAGACCCTGAAACTGAGCTGCAGCACGGTGGCCAAGAACATACAGTGGTTTAACAGGACAGGTTCCACTCAGAACAGGGCTCCCCGTGGTGGACCAAAGAAGTTGAGTGCACATGCTCCACGTCATATCCAGAGGTTGTCTTTGGGAAATAGATGTATGAGTGCTTCCAACATTGCTGCAGAGGTTGAAGAGGTGAGGGGTCAGTCTACCAGTGCTCAAACCATACGCCGCACAATGCATCAAATTGGTCTGCATGGCTGTTGTCCCAGAAGGAAGCCTCTTCTAAAGATGATGCACAAGAAAGCCCGCAAACTGCTTGCTGAAGACAAGCAGACTAAGGACATGGATTACTGGAACCATGTCCTGTGTTCTGACGAGACCAAGATAAACTTATTTGGTACAAATGTGTCAAGCGTGTGTGGCGGCAACCAGGTGAGGAGTACAAAGACAAGTGTGTCTTGCCTACAGTCAAGCATGGTAATGGGAGTGTCACGGTCTGGGGCTGCATGAGTGCTGCCGACACTGGAGAGCTACAGTTCATTGAGGGGAACATAAATGCCAACATGTACAGTGACACACTGAAATAGAGCATGATCCCCTCCCTTTGCAGGCTGGGCCGCATGGCAGTATTCCAACATGATAATGACCCCAAACACACCCCCAAGACAACCACTGCCTTGCTAAAGAAGCTGAGGGTAAAGGTGATAGACTGTCCAAGCATGTCTCCAGACCTAAACCCTATTGAGCATCTGTGGGGCATCCTCAAATGGAAGGTGGAGGAGCGCAAGGTCTCTAACATCCACCAGCTCATCATGGATGAGTGGAAGAGAACTCCAGTGGCAACCTGTGAAGCTCTGGTGAACTCCAAGCTCAAGAGTGTTAAGGCAGTGCTGGAAAACAATGCTGGCCACACAAAATATTGAAACTTTGGGCCCAATTTTGACATTTTCACTTAGGGGTCTACTCATTTTTGTTGCCAGCGGTTTAGACATTAATGGCTGTGTGTTGAGTTATTTTGAGGGGACAGCAAATTCACTCTGTTATACAAACTGTACACTCACTACTTTACATTGTAGCAAAGTGTAATTTCTTCAGTGTTGTCACATGAAAAGATATAATAAAATATTTACAAAAATGTGAGGGTGTACTCACTTTTGTGAGATACTGTATATAGATATATATAAATATATACTGTGTATATACACTATATCGTCAAAAGTATGCACATGAACTTTAATGACATCCCAGTCTTAGTCTGTCGGGTTCAATACTGAGTTAGCGCACCTAACAGCTTCAACTCTTATGGGAAGGCTGTCCACAAGGTTTAAGAATGTGTCTATGGAAATGTTTGACCATTCTTCCAGAAGTGCATTTGTGAGGTCAGGCACTGATGTTGGACAATAAGGCCTGGCTCGCAGTCTCCACTTTAATTCATCCCAAATGTGTTCTATTGGGTTGGGGTCAGGACAGTCAAGTTCCTCCACCACAAACTCACTCATCCATGTTTTTATAAAAAAAAGTTTACTGCATTGAGTTGCCGCCATGTGATTGGCTGATTAGCAATTTGTGTTACCAAGCAATTTTAAAGGTTTATAACAAGGTGAATAAAGTGGCCGGTGAATGTATGGTCAGCTTCGGCATATTCCTATTTGATTTAAATAATTGTAAATTACATAGTTACATAGTTAGTGAGGTTGAAAAAAGACATCAGTCCGTCCAGTTCAACCTATGATGTGTGTGTGTGTTTGCTTTTAACCGTACATTGTATACCCCTGTATGTTGTGGTCTCTAAGGTGCCCATCTAATAGTTTTTTGAAACTATCAATACTCCCTGCTGATACGACTGCTTGTGGAAGAGAATTCCACATCCTTACCTCTCTTACAGTGAAGAACCCCTTACGCATTTTAGGGTTAAACCGCCTTTCCTCTAGTTTTAGTGAGGGGCCACGTGTCTTATTGTATCTCCTTTCTCTGAATAGTTTGTTCCTTATGCTAGGGTCGCCAGTACAGTATTTGTACATTGATATCATATCCCCTCTCAAGCGTCTCTTATACTTTCCTGTTTTAGTATTGTTACAGAAGCAGAGTGTAGGCCAAGAAAGTGACATAGAAATAAACATAGTTTGCTGCACCAGGTTTTAGTTACATAATTGACCAGTGTGACTGTGGAGCTAGAATTAAAAAGTCCACAAAGAAGGTTTGGGTGGTATAATAATTTCTATAAAACAACTTTAAAAAAAAAATTCTGAATTTTTTTTTTTTTTTTAAATACCTAAGTATAATAAGAGAAAGTTAAAGAGGGGTTTCTGTTAAAGTGTAACTAAAGACAAAATGTTTTTCCTGGTGCCTCTATGGCAGCATACGATTGACATAGCTCCGCCTATGACTCCTCCCTCGGGATTGGTAAACTGCTTTTAAAAGAAATGATAATAAAGCTGCCAGTAGTCTCTTTTTGTTTTTCTCAAGCCTTACATTTGGTGAAGTTAAGGATCATGTCCCTTCCTCAGCCCTAGGCAGTTTCTATCTGGGCTTCTCCCAGGTGCAATCCCAGCCCTAGGGCTGCTTACAGCACTTATAACTTATCATGCTTTTTGAAGTTTGAGAATTTGTGAAGCATAGGAACAAGGAGAATATTTAGTTCACCTTTTCTCTTTCTGTTTGTCCCTTTATTGTCTGCTTTCCTGTCCACCTTTTTTCATCCTTAAGCCTCCTTTCAACTATAGCTGGTTAAGGGACTCACACACTTAATATCTGGCCATTCCATTTGGGGCAGAGAGCAGTCCCCCGAGTGTCGCATGCATGCCCACTTAACTGAGCTGTGAGTGCCATCCTAACTTTGGGAATTCTAGTGTTGGGCAGTGCCACGCATGCGAGGTGTGCCTGCGGGAGACCAGTGTCCATTTTTGACAAGGGTATTTTGCCCTATTGAGTTGGTGAACCTGAGAGGAGGAGTTCACAGCCTCGTTTCCTCCTCTTGTCACTTTTAAATGCAATGGCACCATAGTAGCTCTATCCCTCTTTGGTCTTTGCCTCTCCCTTATAGCTATAGAGGGGGAAGATTCTGTGCACGATGCACTGCTGCAAGACCTTGGTATGTTTCAGAAGGTAGTTTCTGGGGTTCCAGTCAGCAGTCTATGTTTGTTTGATCTGTTCATACTTGCAATATTCCTCCTTCCCTCTCAGCTACTCTCTTTACTTCTCCTTTGTTACCTGAAATGACTGAATTGCTTCATCCATCCTAAAAGGTTCAATATAGAAGCAGGTTCCTGGAACGATTGCAAAGGCTCCATTTCACTTAAATAATCTGAATAACAACATCCATGTGAAAAAGCCTCCTTTGGTTGTCGAAGGTAAACACTGTGTAAGTGTCACCCATTGGTCCCAACTCTTGGACCATACTTACCACAGATGCTAGCTCAATAGGTTGGGGAACGGACTGTGGACAAGCAAGGATACAGGGGAAATGACAATTCAATACCAAGGGAATTGTTTCAAAAGTGTTGGAGGTCCGTATAGCCCTTCCAAAACTGACGGGATGCCCTCTCAGAGCAAAGGACAGTAAACCCTCCCTCAGGTGAACAACAAAGTGGCAGTTTCATACATCCAAAGGCGGCGGGAGGGCCCACGGAATCACCTTGCAGAAGGAAGCTAAACCAATAATGTTATGAGCAGAAGAGAACCTGTTGGACCTAAGAGCGGTATACTTACCAGGCAAAATTATTGTGGAATATTAATATTAATTTGAATATACCTATTCGCCTCAGCAAACAGCACCAAATTATTCAGGTTTATCTCCTAAGAACCATATCATCTGGCAGAGAATGTGAATTCTCTTTCATGCTCATAGAATTGCATTTGAGCTTACTCCTTCTCCCCTCCTCCACTCATCATGAAATTCCTTACAAAGGAATCCAACACAGGCTCCATCTTCAAGTATGGCAATTGGAGGAGGTTCCAAAGCCTAAGTTGCTCAGATGCAGTCATCTCTACACTTTTATTTCAAATGATTTTTATTAGAATTTTAGAACATAGTACAGAAAAAGTTTAAGTGCGATGCATAATAAATTTCAAACATATTGGACTAGGTGGGACTTTAAATGAGACCCAAGCTGGTGTTGCCCGGCGTCTCCATCCCTATAACAAGAAACAAAATGAGGTTGAAGGATTGTAAGAGGTGCATGAAAGTCAGCCAGCCCCCAGTCTGATGTACTCACCCTCCAGTCTGTCACCAACCAAATAGACCTGTCTCTTGGTACAAAGAACAGGGGTTTAGTTGACACACATTTGCAAACGCATGTGAAAGCTGCAGAGCCACTTCACGGCACCCTGTTAAATCTGCAGTCCTAACACTCTTAATTTAGTGTCCTCACACTGGAGGCACATGGCCGCTAATGGGTGGATGGGGAACAGGTGAGAGGGAGACAGCCCAACCTCCCCCAACCCACCCTCATCCACGACTGGCTGTTGTCTCAAAGACTCAAATAATTAGGTTATAACCATGGTGCAAACTGGAAGAGACCAGCTGAAAAGCATTTATTTGGTTGGTGACAGACTGGAGGGTGAGTACATCAGTCTGGGGGCTGGCTGACTTTCATGCACCTCTTATAATCCTTCAACCTCATTTTGTTTAATAAACTTCAAACAGCATCAACAAGACATGGAAATAGTGCAATTGTCCAATCTCTTAGTTCTAAAGTGGATAACATCAAACATAGTTATTTAAAGCATCAGCATGAACAGCTACTATTAACTCTGTAAGTTATAAACAGAAAAAAGGAAAAAAAAGAAAAAAAAAAAAAAAGAAAGAAAGAAAGAAAGAAAGAAAGAAAGAAAGAAAGAAAGAAAGAAAGAAAGAAAGAGGGTAAACGCATTAGACCCTATGGAGACTTAATTTGTATGTCAGCCAGGGTTCCCAACGCTGGTGTAAATTAGTGTGGTTCCCATCTCTGTAGGCCATTAAAGTCTCATACTGGAAAATTACGTCTAACTGGCATTTAAGTTTGGAAATGCTGGGGATAGCCGAGAATTTCCACTTTCTAAGGATCATAAGTCATGCCACTGCTAGTATATTCACCACAATGGGTCTCACTTGAAGAGGGTATTTGTCAAGATTAATGGATAAAATTGCTTGTTCCAAATTTGCTTTAACCCAAACTCCAAATACTTCAGCAAGAAGATTAAATACTGAATTCCATAAACTTCTAAGATGCAGACAGGCCCACATCATGTGGGGTAAGGTTCCCACTCTGCCGCAACCTCTCCAACAGGAATTACCACCACCCTTATTAAATTTAGCTGTAGCGTAGGGAGTAAGGTACCATTTCAGGAGGATTTTTTGACCCATTTCCCAGTGATTTGCACATTTGGTGAATTTCTGATTACAACAAATTGCCTTTTGCCATTGCTCTTCCAAATAAGATATTTACAGGTCTGTTTCCCATTTAATAAATGGGGGGGGGGGGCTCTTCATGAAACTGTCTTTTGAGTTAAAATCAAGATAAAACAATGAAATAGCTCTTACTCCCCCTTAGATTTAGAGTTCCAAAAAGACCACACCAACGTAGGGATAGATAAGGTTGTTAAAAGGTGCTGGGAGATGTACGCTGCTATACTAGCATATGTCAGAAAGTCTCTAGAGGAAATTCGAAATCTGTGTTGCAAGGTTTGAAACGGGAGTATTTTACCATTGAAAATTGAATCGTCTATGGTGTATATCCCATGGGATATCCAATGTTTAAGGGATAAATGTGGCAATAGAATTTGAAGAATCTCCATAGGGATGGGGATTTGAGTGGATTGGGATGTTTTGTTGCTGAGCTTAAGATAAGACGACAATGCAGTCAAGGCTGCTTCAATGATCAGGTGAGTCCGGTCAGTGACTGTAAGCTTAGTCATGGCTGCAATAAGGAAGTTCCTGAGACTGCCAGATGGGACAGAATCCTGCTCTAGTTCACACCAAGGTTTGGTATAGGGGTGGGAGACCCAAAATGTCAGTTGGTCTAGTATAACAACTGTATGATAGTCCCTAAAATTAGGGATCCCCATACCACCCACTTTCTTATGTTTTATAAGTATAGAAGGTGCACATCTCGACCTTTTGCCTAACCATACAAACTTAGATAAATCAGCCTGCAATATACGACAAAATTTGTAGGGGATGCATATGGCAAGGATTCTGAAGTAGTATAGAATACGTGGGAGTATGGTCATTTTAAAAGCAGCAAGTCTGCCCGTCCAGGAAAGGTAAAATCTCCTCAATCTCTCCAGCTCTTTTTGCATTGAGATTAAGTTGGATAGGGGTGACACCATCTTAATACTTAAGTAATTAATTGTACCTTGGGCCCAAGGATATGGGAGGGTTTTTTTTTTTGCAAAAGCAATTTAGTTTGCTCATGTATATTGATTCCTAAGATGGTAGATTTGGATGCATTCACTTTGTAATACAAAACCTTGTGGAATAAATCAAGAATTTCATGTGCCTTGGGCAGGGAAAGATTCTGATTGGACGAGGTCAAGATAATGTCATCTGCAAAAAATGAGATGGTATAATTTTTATCTTGGACAGACAAACCCTCGATCAGAGGGTCCATATGGAGCTTTTCAGCTAGTGGTTTTATGGGTAGGGCAAATATTAAAGGTGAAAGAGGACACCCTGCCTCGTACTGTTGGATATAGGAAATTCTGTGAAAAATAGGCCGTAAACATAGGCAGAATACTGGGTTTAAAGAGCGGAAATGGCTGCATGAATGTTACCTGAGAAACCAAACTTATCTAACACTCTGGACAGGTATCCCCAATGCACCTTGTCAAACACCTTCTCTGCATCTAACGAAAGAAACAGAGAAGGCGTACCCCTTATCTCGGCATAGTGAATAAGATTTAAAATGCGCCTAGTGGCATCAGGGGCCTGTCTACCGAGAACAAATCCCACCTGATCTGCATTAATGAGGTTGGGTGCAAATTTAGCTATTCTGGTAGCCAGAACTTTGGTTGATTGGTCCTGGAGGACGGGTGGCAAAGATGGACTATCATCTGTTTAAAAATGTTCTCTTTAATTTGGTGAGCTAGTAATTTACCTGCCTTGTTACCATTACAGTAACGATTAGATTTTAGTGACCGAAACTGCCTGGCATGTTGTGACATAAGAAGCAGTCTTAGTTCCTGGAAAGAAGATGTACACCGCTCAGGTGTATCTATATCCACAATCCACCATGGGTGCTGGACCTCGGATGGCCACCAGGTAACAAGAACATGAAGAGAAAGTGGCCGCACACCAAACGATGACTTGATAGTAGCAAAGATTTATTGTACAAATCCGGATACAAGGTACAACAGAATGGAAATGGTAGACGCGTTTCACACGACCAACAGTGTGCTTGTTCACTACTAGTGAACAAGCACGCTGTTGATCGTGTGAAACGCATCTATCATTTCTATTCTGTTGTACCTTGTATACAGGTTTGTACAATAAATCTTTGCTACTATCAAGTCATTGTTTGGTGCGCAGCAACTTTTTCTTCATAGTCTTATTTCCTGCCTAGCTTTGGATAATTTGGTGCTGACCATGGGAGAGGCCTGATTTTTGTTAACTCTCTCCAGCTTTCTTATGTTGGTTAACAGATCATCAAGTCGCTGCATCCTGGACTTTTTTGCCACTGAACTCATCTGGAGGAGTATGCCTCTCATATAGGCCTTGTGGGAGTTCCACAAAGTGAAGGGATCAGACACCGAATTTTCGTTTTAGGACAAAAAACTCCTTAATACAATTCCCGACTTTTTCCCTTTTTGCTGGGGTTGACATTAGGTGGACATCATTACGCCAACGATTAGCCTTAGTAGTCACATAATCACCTTTCACAGTGATGGATATAGGCGCATGGTCTGACCATGTAATATCACAAATTTTAGGTTCACATACATTCTGAAAGAGAAATTTGTCCACTAAAAACAGATCAATGCGAGAATATGTCAGGTGAGCAGAAGAAAAGAAGGTATAATCCCTTTTGGATGCGTGGTGACAACGCCAGACATCAAAAAGGTCAGAGGAAAAAATATAATCCTGAAGGATCGAGGTGAGAAACTGATGTCTAGAGGGGTCAGACATGTCAAGAGATTTAGTCGGGACTGCATTGAAATCTCCGCAGATGATTGTATTTCCATAGGGGTGTTGTTGGATTCTTTTACATATTTTCTTTAAGAGTACTAGGGGACTGATATTAGGTAAGTACACATTCACCAAAGTTTATGGTTTATTGTTGATCTCGCATTTCAGGATTATAAATCGTCCCTGTTCATCAGCTTCTTCCGAAGTCAGTTGAAACGACACAGTGTCCCAAACTGCAATTAGCACCCCTCTCTTTTTTGTCACAAAACGGTATTGGAAGATGTGTGGAAAACTTTTGTGAGCGATATTCTGGGGATTTGTTTTCTTGAGATGGGTCTCTTGGAGGCATAAAACATCTCCTTGAAGGCGTTTGGCTTCTGCCCACATCTAACTACGCTTGGCTGGGCTATTTAGGTACTTCACATTGAAGGAAAGAATTTTGAACTTCTTTTTAACAGGCCAGTCCGCCAAGTGAGGGAGAGCTTTTTTTTCTTCAAATGCATATCTGTAGTCACTGTAAGGGCCCCACTTTGTATCCAAGGTGTGTGGCACCAACCATCCGGGCACTGGAGTCGGAGATGGGTAGTCAACAAAGGATCCAGAAGACAAAAAAAAAAGAAAACAACCAAAAAAACAAAAAGAGGTAAGTCCTGATTTACGTTTCTAGGAAATGATATCTGGGATGAAAGGTGAACAGATAAAAAAAAGCAATTCACTCTCCAATCTGAGCAGATAATTATCTGCTAATATTGGGGTACAAACATTTAACAGGTGTTAACGAGAACCAGTAGATGCACTCAACGGCCACCAAAACCGATAGAACTGAGGTAATTAGGCTACGATCATCCCGCTTCCTCCTCTTGCCAGTTGAAAAGATGGGAGTGAGATGGTGGCGATTCTTCATCCAAGGGGATCCATTGTCCAGAATCTGCCATGTTTTCAGGTATTTGATACCCTCCTCTACCGTAGTGACGGGATTGTTTTCCCATTATAGTCGACTAACAGTTTTGCTGGATAATTCCCCCGATATGGAATTTGATGGTTGCGGAGGGGTTTTGTTATAGTAGCAAGGTTTTTCCTCCTCGTCATGGTGTAGCGGGAGAGGTCCGTGAAGAACTGCAGATCCCTCAGAGTGTCGGGAAGGTTGTCGCACTTCCTAAATAGAGACATAATTTTCTCCTTAATATGGTAAAAAATGAATCCTGACTATGGTGTCTCTAGGTAGATGTTCTGGGAAGTGTTTAGGCTTAGGGAGCCTATGGATACGATCGATGACTAACTCTTCCGGTGGTGAGTCTGGCAAAGCCTCTCTAAACACATTCGTGAAGAATGCCTGGAGCTCCATTTGTTTGACCGACTTTGGAATTCTGCGTATCTTAATGTTTTTTCTGCGCGAGCGGTCTTCTAAATCCGCTAGTTTAGATTAGATCCATGGGATATCGTCTTCTCGCTCATTATGCGCATCCACCAGGTCATTAAATGTGGAAGCAAATTCTCCCATTTTATCTTCAATATATGACACCCTGTCACTAACCTCCTTGACTTCTGATTTGAATTGTTGCGCCAGTGACATTATGACTGCATGTATGGTGCTTCGTAAGGACACCAGCATGTCTTTAAGAGTAGTGTCAAGCACAGGCTGGTTAGTAGTGGGAAATGCCAAATAGATTCGTGCAGTTCTCTGGTATCATCTAGAGAATGTTCTGCAGCACTCACTTATCATAAGCTTGTCCTGGTAGGCGACAGTCTCTGCCTTGATTTGGCTGGGCTGGAGGTGGTGGATGGAGTCTCTGTGGCAGGGTTGCTATGCTGTGGAGGTTTAGGCAAGGAGTCTCTGCTCTGCTGCTGTGCTGTGTTCTTTTCGCTTGACTAATCCAGCCATCTCCCTGTCATGCGGCCGCCGCCATCTTGGCTTGTGGAGCGGGGAGAAGAAGTCCACCATGCGACCTGGCCGCACTACTCCTCTCCTCTTGCAGGACATATCTAAATGGTCTCCCAGACTGCAGGAGCTGAAAATCGCCGCCCTCCTTTGTTGCTTCATGCCGCTGTGCGCTCCGGTAATCTGCCACTGTGCAGAGCAGATAGTTTACGCGGCCAGCTTCTCTGCGCGCCAGCCACGCCCCATCTCTACACTTTTAAAGAAAAGTTTCACAAACAATTTGTATGCACCGATATGGGATGTTTGTTGAGTTCACAGATGGAAAATACTTTGATCCTGTCTCACCTCACTCAGCTCACTTAAGGTGCAAATATCTGCAGTCTCAGCAGTTACAAATAAGAAATGGGCCAATGAACCACTCGTGGTACAGTTCCTTGAGAGGTGTAGTGAAAATTGTGCCCCCCAGAAGATGTAGTTTCCTGCAATGAGATCTGACAGTGATATTGGAACTTTTGACAAAGCATTTCTTTGCTCCAGTGGGACAGTTTTCCTTATGGGATATTATGCTTAACCACATACCCACTGGGCACTTAAACCCCCTTCCTAACCAGACCAATTTTCAGCTTTCAGTGCTCTCACATTTTGAATGACAATTACTCAGTCATGCAACACTGTCCCCATATGAAATTTTCATCCTTTTTTTCCACACAAACAGAGCTTTCTTTTGGTGGTATTTAATCATAATTGTGGTTTTTATTTTTTGCGCTATAAATGAAAAAAGACCAAAAATTTTGTTAAAAAATGCATTTTTCTTCATTTTGGTTTTAAATTTTGCAAATTTAGTCATTTTTCCTTTATAAATTTTGACCAAAATTTATACTGCTACATATCTTTAGTAAAAATAACCCAAATAAGTATACATTTTTTGGTCTTTGTGAAGGTTATAGAGTCTACAAGCTATGGTACCAATCATTGAAAATTGATCACGCCTAAAGTACTGACGGCCTATCTCATTTCTTGAGACCCTAACAAGTCAGGACAGTACAAATACCCCCAAAATGACCCCTTTTTGGAAAGTAGACATTCCAATGTATTTAGTAAGAGGCATGGTGAGTTTTTTGAAGTTGTAATTTTTTCCCACAATTCTTTGCAAAATGAAGATTTTTAAAAAAATATATATATTTTTCACAAAATGGTCATATTACGAAGTTATTTCTTACACACTGTATAGGCATACTTGCAACTACACCCCAAAATACATTCTGCTACTCCTCCTGAGTATGGCGATACTACATGTGTGACACTTTTCCACAGCCTGACCACATACAGAGGCCCAACATCCAAGGAGCACCGTCAGGCGTTCTAAAAGCAAAAATTGCACATATAATTTTCTGACGACTTATCACACTTTTGAAAGTCCTGGAGCACTTGGACAATGGAATTACCCACAAAATGACCCCATTTTGGAAAGAAAACACCCCAACACATGATCTAGGAGGCATAATGAGTCTTTTGAACATGTCATTTTTTTTCCACAAGTTTTTGGAAAATGTGGAAAGAAAACCAAAACGCATTTTTTTTTTACACAAAGTTGTCTATTTATTAGACATTTCTAACACATAGCATGTACATAGCAAAAATGACACCCCAAAATACATTTTGCCACTCCTCCTGAGTATGGCGATACCACATATGTGACACTTTTCCACAGCCTGACCACATACAGAGGCCCAGTCAGTGAGACACTGTAGGGCACTGATAAGCATTGTAGTGGCACTGA
This sequence comes from Pelophylax lessonae, assembly GCF_965119305.1. Lineage (NCBI taxonomy): Eukaryota > Metazoa > Chordata > Amphibia > Anura > Ranidae > Pelophylax > Pelophylax lessonae. Next base: position 197,041,587 of record NC_138768.1, read on the forward strand.
TGTGGCATGGATGTGGCCCAGATGAGCACTGACGTGGCATGGATGTGGCACTGATGAGCACTGACGTGGAATGGATGTGGCACTGATGAGCACTGATGTGGTATGGATGTGTTACTGATGAGCACTGATGTGGCACGGATGAGCACTGACGTGGCATGGATGTGTTACTGATGAGCACTGATGTGGCACGGATGAGCACTGACGTGGCATGGATGTGGCACTGATGAGCACTGACGTGGGATGGATGTGGCACTGATGAGCACTGATGTGGCATGGATTAGCCCTGACGTGGCATTGATGTGGCACGGATGAGCACTGACGTGGCATGGATGAGGCACAGATGAGCACCCTGACGTGGCATGGATGTGACACAGATGAGCAGTGACATGGCATGGATGTGGCATTGATGTGGCATGGATGAGCACTGACATGGCATGGATGAGCACTGACGTGGCATTGATGTGGCACCGATGAGCACTGACGTGGCATGGATGTGGCACAGATGAGCACTGATGTGGCATTGATGTGGCACGGATGAGCACTGACGTGGCATGGATGAGCACTGATGTGACATTGATGTGGCACGGATGACCACTGACGTGGTACGGATGAGCACTGAAGTGGCATGGGTGTGGCACGGATGAGCACTGACGTGGCATGGTTGTGGCATGGATGAGCACTGACGTGGCATTGATGTGGCACGAATGAGCACTGATGTGGCATGGATGTGCACTGACATGGCATGGATGTGGCATGGATGAGCACTGACGTGGCACGGATGAGCATTGAAGTGGCATAGATGTGGCACGGATGAGCACTGACGTGGCATGGATGTGGCACAGATGAGCACTGACGTGGTATGGATGTGGCACGGATGTGCACTGATGTGGCATGGATGAGCACTGATGTGGCATTGATGTGGCGCGGATGACCACTGATGTGGCACGTATGAGTACTGAAGTGGTATGGATGTGGCACGGATGAGCACTGAGGTGGCATGGATGTGGCACGAATGAGCACTGACGTGGCATGGATGAGCACAGATGTGGGATGGATGAGCATGGATATAGCATTGATGAGCACAGAGGTGGCATGGGGGGGCACAGATGTGGGATGGATGAGCATGGATGTGGCATGGATGAGCACTGAGACGGCATGGGCAGGCACAGATGTCGCACAGATGAGGCACGGATGAGGCATGGATGAGCACGGATGTGGCACAAATGAGGCAAGGATGAGCACGGATGTGGCACAGATGAGCATGGATGTGGCATGGATGAGCACTGAGATGGCATTGGTGGACACGGATGTGGCATTGATGAGCACTGAGGTGGCATGGGTGGGCACAGATGTGACACGGATGATACATGGATGAGGCACGGATGATGCATGGATGGGGCACGGCTGAGGCACTGATGGGGCACGAATGAGGCACTGGTGGGGCACAAATGAGGCACTAATTGGGCACAGTTGAGGCAGAGGAGGCGTGCAGCTGCAGTTTCTCTCCTCTCCTCGCACGCTGTACCGATTGCTGTGTACAGCGTCCGAGGATAGGAGACAAATGAACCGGACATGCGCCGGTTTGCTGTGACGTGATTGCTGCATCATTGGATGGAGCGATCACGTGGTAAAGGACCGCTCTCATTGGCCCTTTACCACGATCCGTGATGCGTCGGGTCCCCGGGACCTGGCGAGCACGGACACTCCCGTGTGCGCACCCCAGGGGGCGTGCGGGATCGCGATTCTGGGAGGACATCCATGTACGCCCTCCCAAAACTATACAACCACTTTGCAGCCGTATTTCAACCATGGGCCGGTCGGAAAGTGTTTAAAATAACATTTCTGATAGTTGTAACATCTGGTAAGAGAATGTTTGGGGGAAGAATATACTGTATTTCCTTTTTTCCTGATAGGGTGGAATTGCAACCCATAGAGGGCTTTATTTCTAAAGTTGCCTCTTCTTTACACTCTGCCAGCACTTGGACTCTTGCAGCCTTTCCAGATCCAAAAACCAGTTCTCTCACGTTTTGGATATATCTAGAGTCCTCAAGGCCTACCTGGCAGCCACAGAACCCTTCAGACAATCAAATAGATTACTTATCATTGCCTGGGGAAAAAAATAAGAGGAAAGAGGCCTACTCCAGAACCCTAGCTTCCCAGATCATTAAACAATACAGAAAGCATACAAGCTGCCAGGCAGGGAGCCTCCTTCAAAGGTAAGGGTCCATTCCACCAAGGCAGTGGAAGCATCCTGGACAGCCTGGATACAATTTAAACCATCTGTAGAGCAGCTACTTAGCAGCTCACTTTTCTGAAAAACAATAGGATTGTATTTAGAGGCTGTGTGGACTTTTTTGGTACTTCCATGGACAACAACACATAAATTGGTCTAAAAAACATTATTTTATTGGATCAATCAGATAAAACATATACAGTATTGTGCCAATCCAAATGCACTAAAATGCTCTCTTTTGACTGGAATATTACATAAAGATATCAATAGCTAGATATTATGGTCTATCACATAGAATTTATCTGTTTCTTCTCAACATGTTTCGTGTTTCTATCCGCTTCTTCAGGAGTATTATTAGAGAGCAGACATATTTATAGAGAGACAGTAGTGGTCATGATATAAGTATATAACACAGCATATATGGTTGGACATTTAAACCCAGTTCATAGAGATGCATATAGGCTTACCCAACGAGGCTCCCAAGGAGGTTCACAGCAGATGGAGCGCCAAAGGCACATGTCTCCCCTTTAGCTAATTTGGAGTTCTTATACCAAATATCTTGTATATCCGATAGGCAGGATTCACACATTACCCCCCCCCCTTTTATGGTGCTCTCATACCCCCCGGGGAGAAGCGTACCCACAGCACCCACAAGACCAACCAAAACATTGTGTGCTGAAGCCTCAAGCCTCCATAATCCCTTTCCTGTATCTTGAAGCCTCAGGTTATGGTCTTGTGACATAATAAAAAGGCATGATTACAACATTTGCGGAGACTGATATATTTATTGTTACATTAAATTAATCCATCATAAAAACGGCTTATGTTTCAGCTTTTATCTATCATAAAGTGCATTTATTCTTGGAGTACATTGCAGAGATGTTCTCATATTAAACGCAGTTTAAGTATACATTCATAACTCATAGTTATTTTTTCTTACAGGTGGAAAAAATATTTTATGCAGTTCCCAGCTTTACACTTCTCCAAAAAGTACTTTGACTTCAGCAGCACATAAATCTTTAAGATGAGCCAGTGGAAAGTTGTTTGGGTTTTGTGTAGTAACCTAGTAATGGGAGTTTAAAATTTAGCTTATTATAGTTAAAATATGCAGTACGCCTGACCTGGATATGAAGTTTTGCTCAAACAACTGCTGGCAAATGGCTCTGCGTTTACAGATATACTTTTTCAGGTTTTATTGTACTGACAGACTCTAAGGGATGTGTTCCTTTGTAAAAACAAAGTGTAATCTGACATAAATCATTAGCGCAGTTACAGCGAGAACTAAACACTTGTAAAATATGAATCTATTTTTTTTTTGAGCCTACGTTGGAAGACTCAGGACACTAATTCAGCAAACTCACAATAACAAGTCAGATTTGCTTAATATAAAACTCTATCTATATATATAAACTATCTATCTATCTATCTATCTATCTATCTATCTATCTATCTATCTATCTATCTATCTATCTATCTATCTATCTATCTATCTATCTATCTATCTATCTATCTATCATAGCATAATGAATTAACACATCCACATAAAAAATTACACTAGTGAGTTCAGTTGTGTGCTGCTGAGGATGAGAATGGCCTGGTAGGGTATGCTTTCAGCATCAGTTACAGTTAAGGCACTTGTTCACACCAGATACAATGCCTTGAAAAAGTATTTATACCCCTTGAAATTTTCAACATTTTGTAATGGTTCAATCAAACACGTAAATGTATTTTATTGGGATTTTATGTGATAGGCCAACACAAAGTAGCACATAGTTGTGAAGTTAAAGTAAAATGATAAATGGTTTTCAAAATTTTTTACAAATACGTATCTAAAAAGTGTGGCGTGCATTTGTATTCAAAGTCAATGCTTTGTAGAACCACCTTTCACTTCAATTACAGCTGCAAGTCTTTTTGGGTATCTCTCTCCGAGCTTTGCACATCTAGAGAGTCACACTTTTGCCCATTCTTCTTTGCAAAATAGCTCAAGCTCTGTCAGATTGGAAGGAGAGCGTCTGTAAACGGCAATTTTCAAATCTTGCCACAGATTCTCAATTGGATTTAGGTCTGGACTTTGACTGGACCATTCTAACACATGAATATGCTTTGATCTAAACCATTCCATTGTAGCTCTGGCTGTATGTTTAGGGTCATTTTACTGCTGAAATAGTGAACCTCCACCACAGTCTCAAGTCTTTTGCAGACTCTAACAGGTTTTCTTCTAAGATTGCCCTGTATTTGGCTTCATCCATCTTCCCATCAACTCTGACCAGCTTCCCTGTCCCTGCTAAGGAAAAGCATCCCCACAACATAATGCTGCCACCACCATGTTTCACAGTGGGGAAGGTGTGTTCAGAATGATGGGCATTGATCATTTTCTGCCACACTTTTAGGCCAAAAAGTTCAATTTTGGTCTCATCTGATCAGAGCACCTTCTTCCACATGTTTTCTGTCTCCCCCTACATAGCTTCTAGCAAACTGCAATTGAGACTTCTTATGGCTTTCTTTCAACATTGGCTTTCTTCTTGACACTCTTCCATAAAGGCCAGATTTGTGGAGTGCACAACTAATAGTTGTGCTGTGGACAAATTCTCCCACCTGAGCTGTGGATCACAATAGGCCTCTTGGCTGCTTCACTGATTAATGCTCTCCTTGCCTGGCCTGTCAGTTGAGGCGGATAGCCATGTCTTGGCCGGTTTGCAGTTGGGCCATACTCTTTCCATTTTCAGATGATAAATTGAACAGTGCTTCGTGAGATGTTCAAAGCTTGGAATATTTTTTTTAAAACCTAAACCTGCTTTAAAAATATCCACAACTTTATTCCTGACCTGTCTGGTGTGTTCCTTGGCCTTCATGATTCTGAGGGCTTCACAGAACAGCTGTATTTATACTGAGAATTAATTACACATGGGTGGACTCTATTTACTAATTAGATGACTTTTGAAGGCAATTGGATCCACCTGATTTTAGTTAGGGGTATCAGAGTAAAGGGGGCTGAATACAAATGCACTCAGATAATATTTGTAAAAAAATTTAAAAACCATTTATCATTTTCTTTACAATTCACAATTATGTGCCACTTTGTGTTGGTCTATCACATAAAACCCCAATAAAATACATTTACGTTTTTGGTTGTAACATGACAAAATGTTGAAAATTTCAAGGGGTATGAATACTTTTTAAAGGCACTGTACGTTGAGCTGTGTTGAACAGCATAAATCAATGCAGGCCTAATGCAAGGGCACATAGAAAATAGTTGCTATTTATGTGTTTCATTTACACCATATAACTGCGTTTGTGTGTGTGTGGCATAATATCACAGCATGTCTGCACTTTTACGCAACGCATATCACCGCATGTCAATGTGCTGTGGTGCCCTAAGTTCACTTAAAGTGGAGTTCCGGCCTATTTTGCAACTTTAGTGATTCCTGAAGTGCTCACTATGCTGATCAACAATTGGGCATTTTCAATTTTTTTCGGAGGTCCTTATTTTCAGGGCATTTTTGATTGTACTTCCCCCTTCTCCCCCCTCTGTGGCCACGGCCACCGACATCACTTCCGCCTTTGCATTGCACCCTGGGAGCTGTTTGTCATCACTCCTAGGAGTCTGGAATCAGGAAGAACTCCCAGAACACTCCCTGGAATGAGGAAGAAGGACAAGGCAAATTACACTGCGGCTTCAGGTGCCCACATCCAAGATGGCCGCACTCAGACAGCGTTTTTAAAAGTAAGCTTTTGACTAAAATCCAATACTGTACACCTTGTAAGTATGAGAATAGCGGTCCTGTAAAGGGCGATGGATTAGTATTATAGGGGTATTTTTCGTTAAAAAAGGTATTTGAGGCCGGAACTCCGCTTTAAGTGTTTTATTTTCTAATGGTAATAAAAAGAAAAAGAAAAATGAAACAGTTTTTTTGTAACAACCCCAACGCATGATGACACCAAGCTATGCAGTGGAATAATATCCTTACATGCTGTCTCCAACTTACAAGCTGACCTCAATGCACTGTTTATTTGGGCGACTATGTGGCAAATGATAATTAATGTTGATAAATGTAAAGTTATGCATTTGGGGGTAAAAACATGCAAGCATCATACATATTATGGTGCATAGGAAGTAAAGGGATAAATCCCCATTGTGGACATGGACAGCAATGTCAACCTTATAAAGGTTCTAAATTCCTTTAAAAAATTACATTTTTTTTTTTGCTCTTCATTTGGTTCTGTCTCCAGTATCTCCACTGTAGATTCTTAAAAACGCTCCCGCCTTTCTATTGTTTTATGGTTATGATCTAAAAACACTCTGAACAATAAATATTTTGCTACAAAAAGCAGATTATTAAGTTCAAAGTAAGTTAAAGATCAGCGGAGCCCATGGTTATAGTCAAAGAGAAAGTTTAACTCCAATTTTTTGGCACTTTAAATGGATTACATATATTATGAAAACAGAGGTTTCTGCATTCGTTCTCAGAGATTTTATGTGCAAAGAGCTCTCCAAATGTGCAATAAGAATATAGTTTTGGTTGATTCCCTCTGAAACATATTAAAATATAAGCAGCAGACCTGTGCTTGGCCAGATTGGAAGACTGGTAGCATTTTACCCCTCATTAAACCATCAGTATGATACACTCCATGTGCACTCTATGTCCAAGAGTTTGCAAAGATTTTAAACACCAGCATTCCTATCATTTTATTGGCCTGGCACAAAAATGGCTGTTAACTTGCTCTCTATTTCCATAGTATTTTCCACAACTTAAAAATACATTTCCACTAATACAATAAAGTTAGGAAGAAGATATTTCAATTGTACAGGGCATAGTAGGAAATTAAAGTGACACTAAACAGTGGTTTAAAAAATAAAACCTATTTAAATATATATTCCTAATTCTAAAAAGTACCTTCTATTGCTTTCAGTTTCCTCCAAATCTCCAAAGTCCTTTTTTTGCTGTTGCGATCCAACTTCAGCTTAGAGAGTGGCTACGTTTGTCCTCCATGGTCCCACTGCATGTAGGAACATAGCCATTCTCTCTTGCTCTCTCCTGAGATGAACTAGAGAATATGGACTAGGGGATTTGTAGTGTTCATACAGTAGTTCACATGACCACAACTAATGTATACAGAGGACGTTACAAAGAGGTAGAAAAACACAGTAGGAAACAATTTCATGAAAAATAGATTACAAGATCATTATGTAGCACCCTCTAGTGCACGTATATCAAACACAGGGCACGCGGGTTGAATGCGGCCCTCCAGGCCTTGTCATGGGGCCCTCACACCCAGTTTTGCAGCAAGGACATGGCCGGAACTCTCTTCCACCACCTCTGGCTCTTACCCTCCGCTCCCTGCTGTCACTTGTAAATACATAAGCCTTCTGTGTTTACAAGGGACAGCTTTGCCCTCAGCGGCTCCTGGAGCTAACAGATTCCTGGAAGCACTTACAGTAGAGCACAGTGGAGACACATCTCCAGAATCTAAGAGAAATAACAATCTCCCTGCAAATACACAGGTAGTAGAGCTGCCTACATAAGGAGGTACTAGGGCAGGGCCAGGTAGATGAAAGAGATGTGAGGAAGCTTTTCGGGGGGGGGGGGGTTGGTGTTACAAACTCAGTGCACCTCTAAACTCTGCACCCTATATACAGCACACCCCTGAACATTGCACTCTGTACATAATGCACCCCTGGACCCTGTCCTCTGTACGTAACGCCCTCCTGAACCCTGCACTCTGTATGTAGCGCACTCCTGAACCTTGTACTCTGCACCCAATGCACTCTTGAACCCTGCACTCTGTACGTAATGCCCTCCTAAACTCTGCACTCCGTACATAGAACACTCCTGAACTCTGCACTCTGTACATAGCGTAGTGCTGAACTCTGCATGTAATGCAGTCCTGAACCTTGCACTCTGTACATAGTGCACCCCAGATACCAGGCCCGTACTGGGAAAAATAATAGGCCCGGGTATTTTAGACTGAGCAGCCCATACCAGGTGTGGACTGACAACTCCTGGGGCCCCCGGCAATAGGGGATCACAGAGCCTCCTGTGTCCCCACCTACACTCTAGTCACAGCTACAAAAACCCCACCCACATTATACAGCCAAGCTGCATAGAGGGGGCACACCCAGTTTTGCAGCAAGGATATGGCCAGAACTCTCTTCCGCCACCTCTGGCTCTTACCCTCCGCCCCCTGCTGTCACTTGTAAATACATAAGCCTTCTGTGTTTACAAGGGACAGCTTTGCCCTCAGCGGCTCCTGAAGCTAACAGATTCCTGGAAGCACTTACAGTAGAGCACAGTGGAGACACATCTCCAGAATCTAAGAGAACGAACAATCTCCCTGCAAATACACAGGTAGTAGAGCTGCCTACACAGGGAGGTACTAGGGCAGGGCCAGGTAGATGAAAGAGATGCGAGGAAGCTTTTCGGGGGGGGGGGGGGGACTGAGCAGCCCATACCAGGTGTGGACTGACAACTCCTGGGGCCCACCTACACTCTAGTCACAGCTACAAAAACCCCACCCACATTATACAGCCAAGCTGCATAGAGGGGGCATTTAAATATCAACTGCAGCATAGCCTGCTGGAAGTTCCCGGCTTTTTTCTGTAGAAGCTGCTGGGCATTAACAATTTGACCTCCGGAAGGTCTACCTCTCTTCATGACCAGGACATTTTTTGCGATATGGTACTATGGTACTTTCACTGACAATTGCTGTTTCATGCAACACTGTACCCAAGTAACATTTATGTCCTTTTTCCCACAAATAGAGCTTTCGTTTGGTGGTATTTGATCACCACCACTGGGATTTATTTTTTTTTGGCCTATAAATAAACAAAGACTGACAATTTTGAAAAAAGATTAATAATATTTTTTAATTTCTGTTTTAAAACATATGCAATAAAAAAAAAAATGGAATGTTTTGATAAATTTAGGCCAATATGTATTCTGCTACAAAGGTTTGGTTAAAAAAATCCCAATAAGCGTATATTGGTTAGTTTGCGCAAAAGTTATAGTGTCTACAAACTATGGGATATATACTGGAATTTGTATTTATTTATTTATTTATTTGACTAGTAATGGCAGTGATCAGTGACTTGTAGCTAGACTGTGATATTGCAGCAGACGTTCAGACACTAACTGACACTTTTGACAGTTTTTGGGAACAAGTGACACTAATACAGTGATCAGTGCTAAAAATATGCACTGTCACTGTACTAATGACACTGGCAGGGAAGGGGTGAAATATCTAGGGCGATCAAAAAAATGTGTGCCTAGCCAGTGTTTTTGTGTACTGTGGGAGGTGCTTTTACTAGGGGAAGAGATTGATTTTATTCCCTGCTTTGTGGGGAAAGAAATTCTATTACTTCCCCGCTGACAGGACAGGGCTCTGCCTTGTGCACATAGGCAGGGCTCTGTCCTGTGTAAATTCATGACGATTGCCAAGTGCCGGCAGTAATCCATTGACTGACAAACTTTGATCGACATCTTCTGTATGTAATTACAGCCAGGTCGCTGGCTGTGTGCGCCCCCTACCCGGAGGTGTCAGATCACGTACTAGGTAATCTAGCTGATCTGGAGCAGCTGAGCCGCCTTGCCCCTCTATATCTATGTCTAGAAGGGAGAAAGAGATGGGGAGATAGGAAAGTAGGAGAAGTAGGAGCGAGATGGAGCAAGGGGGGAGAGGGAGGGGTAAAGAGGGAGGTGAAAGAGGTGGGGTGAGAGAGAGAGGAGGGGAGTTAGAGAGGGGGAGGGAGAAAGGGGGGTAGGGGGAGAGAGAGGCAAAAGAGGGGGTGAGAGAGAGGGTGAAAGAGAGAGAGAGGAGGGTGAGAGAGAGAAGGGGGAGAGGGTGATAGAGGGGGTGAGAGAGAGAGGACGAGAGAGAGGGGGCATGAGAGAGAGAGAGTAAGAGAGAGGGAGATGAGAGAGGTGGGGTGAAAGAAAGAGGGGGGGATTAGAGAGAGAGAGAGAGAGAAAGGGGGAGAGAGAGAGGGGGGGTGAGAGAGAGGGGGTGGGAGAGAGGGGGTGAGAGGGAGAGGGGGGTTGAGAGAGAGAGGGGGTGAGATAGAGGGGGTGTGAGAGAGAGATAGGGGGTGATGAGAGAGAAAGGAATGAGAGAGAGAGGGGGTGAAAGAGAGACAGGGAGATGAGAGGGGTGGAGAGAGAAGGGGTGAGAGCGGGAGGATGAGAGAGAGGGGGTGAGAGAGGGAGAAGGAAATAAGAGAGGGGGTGAGAGACAGAGGGAGGGTGAGAGACAGAGGGAGGGTGAGAGAGAGGGAGATGAGAGGGGGGTGAGAGAGAGGGTGGCGAGAGAGAGAGGGGGTTTAGAAAGAGGGGGTGAGAGAGAGAGAGGGGGTGAGAGAGAGGGGGGTAGAAAGAGGGTGAGATGAGCGAAATAGGGTTGGTTGATCAGTATGTCTGCTATTCCCAATTATGGCCTATCCCACCATTATACTGTATGAAGTACAGTGCATCCCCTAACCACATACACAGGTCTCCTCTCAGTGTTGTCTGTCCCATGTCCGTGTAGAAGGCGGGCTGTCACACTCTGATTCTCAGCTGCACTCCGGTCCCTCTCCCTCCCCTCCTCCCACCGTTACAGCCAGTAAAACCGGGTCCAGGAAGTATCCAAGGCCATGATGACAATCCTGAACGGATGGTAATCAGCCCATTAAGGCACAGTGAATAAAGTGTACATTGATGACATCTTGCTATGTGCAGACACAAAAAAACATTGTGAACAAGACTCTCTTTCTCTGTTGAAATATATGAACAGATTTGCAGGGTGTCAAAGAACAATCAACCCTGTCAGCTTTCTCCCAGAGAGGAAAGAAGACCTTGAAGAGGAGGGTGATCACAATTGCTTGGAACTCATGGATGAAGAAACGCAGCAAATATTCCCAGTAAAGACCACTCCTCTTGAAAATCCTGATCTGAACCTATTTGTAGATGGTTCATGCCTATGCAAGGATGGAGTCCCAAGAACGTCATATGCAGTGATAACACTGGAGGAAGTGGTTGATACCCAATTACTCCCTTCAACACTCTCGGCGCAGGTTGCCGAATTGGTAGCACTCACTAGGGCTTGTGAGACCACAAAGGATCAATCAGCTAACATCTATAAGGATTACAGATATCCTCTAGGTGTAGTTCACAACTATGGACCCACATGGAAGAACAGAGGATTCACAACTGCTGCAGGAGAACCAATTCAAAACTGGAAATATGTTCAAGAGCTTTTTGAAGCAGTCACCCTCCCAAAGTTAGTCGCTATCCTGAAGGTCAAGGCACATATTGGTGGACAAACCATGGAAGAAAAAGGAAACCAGTTGACTGATTATACTGCCAGGAAGACAGCTGAAACACAAATGGAGAAAATTATGACTCTAGTCACTGATTTTTCAAAAGAAGAAGAAGATCGTAAAAGATTGGAGGAAAGTAGAGAACGAGTACAGAAGGCGAAATAACTAATCAGGAAACTGCAAGAATCTGCTCTCGATAACTGCTATGAAATCATGGAAAGGGATGGAGCAAGGAAAGACCAAGATGGGCTCTTGTGCAAGGAAAATGGAATATGTGTCCCACCACAAACAGAGAAAATGATCATGCAATCAGCCCATGGACCAGGTCATGCAGGCCCTAAAGCAATGGGGAGAAACATTAAGAAGGCTGGATGGTTTATCAAATACTCCAGGAATGCATGTCAAGACTTTGTTGAGGGATGCATAATTTGTGCTAAAAATAATCCAGGAAAGCCAACTAGAGTGACACAAAGACATTTGGTCAAGCCACTGTTTCCTTTTCAAAGACTCCAGATTGACTACATCCAAATACCTAAATCAGGCCAATACCAATATGTTTTCAGGATGGGTGGAAGCCTGACCAGTAACTAAAGCACATGCCAAGACGACAGCAAAGAAGCTCCTTTCTGAAGTAATATGCAATTTTGGAGTCCCTGAAACCATAGAGAGCGACCGTGGAACACATTTCACTGGACAGATCATGCAAATGATATGCAAAGACTTGGGAATTGAGCAGGCCCTTCATACCCCTTATCATCCCCAGAGATCAGGAAAGGTAGAAAAATACAATGGGATTTTTAGGAACAGGTTAGCTAAACGAATGCAGGTAAGAGAGTAAGGGTCAGTGAAGAAACAGTGGCCAGAACTATTGCCTCTGGTTCTTTACAGCATCAGGACTACCCCTACCTATAAGACAGAGAACTTTAGCCCTTATGAGATTTTGTTTGGGGGCCCACCTAAAACAGGATTGTATTTTCCACGTCAGACTGCTATAATGTATAATTATCTTGCTGCTTATGTAATTGCCTTGCACAAGCAACTAACTACGAAGCACAAGCTTGTTTTTGATTCTATTCCAGATCCAGATCAAGTAACTGGAACACATGACTTACAGCCAGATGATTGGGTCCTAGTGAAAGAACATGTGAAAGTACCCTTGGGACCAAAGTTTGAGGGACCCTACCAAGTGCTCCTGACCCCTGCCACAGATGTAAAGTTGGAAGGAAAACAGACGTAGATACATGTCAGCCATTGCAAGAAAGTACAGCCACTCTTAAAAGATGAGTAAAATGCTGTTATGCCTTTGCTTGATTCTAGTAGTCAAGGCTATAGAAGAAAACCCCCTGTACAAATTGCACATGTTGGCAGGCATAAGGGGTAACTTGAGTAATTGCTGGATCTGTTTACATAAACCAGACAGTTCAAAAGGTATACACCTGATACCCATTCCCATTAATTTAACCACCTGGAAAACTGTATCTTTATGGGCCAGGCCAAAAATTGGCAATGATAGGGCACTTTGAAATGTAAGCGCGTACATATTATTTTACTCTGGTATTTTGTTTAATAAACAGGGTTACACTATATATACCTTTTTGTGTGTCTATATATCGTCCATATCTTTGGAGTATGGGAAGGATCCCAGGGGGATTTGAGTTTGAATATCGGTCTACATCAAATGTTTATATCCTTGGAGCCAGAAGCAGTTTTTCGGGTCCTTATTTTGCCTATGTCCATGGAGTGTGGGAGAGATCTCTGGGTGAATTGCAATCGGCAATTTGTCTTTACCAAGCATTATAGGTCCTTGAGGCCTGAAGCTGTCTGATAAGCACATATTATTTATTGTTACCCACCGGGTGAAAATTATCCTACTATTATTTTCTATGGTGTGGAGATCCTAACTGCCATTATCATCATTTTATTATTAGATATTACCCACTTTCATTGGACGTTGGAAGATTGGACTATCTAATATTTACTTATTCACCTAGCACTTTATTGTGATATGTATCGTTTGCACTCGATTTTTTCACTTATTGATCTTATGGTATTTATTTATTTATGCATTTATAAGAGGCACCAACTTGATTTATGTTTTTATTTCTGTGTGCCAAAGTTATGTATATTTAGTGGTAGTTTTTTGCAATTGGCACACTGACACATTTTGAGGTATCCTTAACCGGTTGCCGACCGCTGCAAGTACATATACTGCGGCGGTCAGCCCCCGGCCAGGCAAAGTGACGTACCGGTACGTCACTAGCCTGGGAGCCAATAGCAGGCGAGCGCGCGCCGCCTGCGCTCGGCTCGTTCACAGACACCTCCGTGCGTGTGACCGACAGACCCGATGTCCGCCAGTCACTCGCGATCGTCCGCTGTGAAGGGAGAAAGGCAGGCGGCTAATGTAAACAAAGCCGCCTGTCATTCTTCCCTGTGTAAAAGCACTGATCTAACGGTCCTGCTATGTAGGACCGTTGATCTCTGCTGTTACACACACAGCCACATCCCTGCACAGTTAGAAGCACGCCCCTAGGGACACACATAGTCACTGCATCTCTAATAAAGTTAACCCCTTCCCTGCCAGTGTCATTTTTACAGTAACACTGCATATGTATAGCACTGATTACTGTAGTAATGTCACTGGTACCCCCAAAAGTGTCAAAAATGTCAGTCAAGGGTCCAATCTATCCGCCGCAATGTCACAGTCCCGCAAAAAAAAATCGCAGATCACCGCCATTACTCGTTAAAAAAAAAAACAACAAAATGACAAAAATCTTTCCCTTAGTTAGTAAACGCAATAACTTTTGTGCAAACCAATAAAAATATGCTTATTGTGATTTTTTTTTACCAAACATAGGTAGCAGAAAACAAATTGGCCAAAAATTTAAAAAAAATTTGATTTTTACATTTTTTGGGGAATTTCATATAAAAAAATGGGAAAAATATTGTTATTTTTGCAAAATTGTTGCTCTTTTTTTGATTATAGCGCATGATCAAAAAATCGCACAGGTGATCAAATACCACCAAAAGAAAGCTCTATTTGTGGGAAAAAAAGGACGTCAAATTCGTTTAGGTACATCGTCACATGACCGCGCAATTGTCTGTTAAAGTCATGCAGTGCCGAATCGCAAAATACTCCCTGGTCAGGAAGGGGGTAAAATCTTCCGGGGCTTAAGTGGTTAAACAGCACCTTCTTCATGTTCAGTATTGGTGTATAGTCCCACTGCAGTGAAGAAAATGCACCTTTTCTTTCCTCAATTTGGACTCACTATCTCATTTTGAAGGTCTTGTCTGAATACTTCCTAACTGAAAGTAACATAGTGTAGTGTAGGAAAATCTAACTCTGACTCATGCTGTAAATCTGTTAATCTTAATTGGGTCAGGGTTATTAGAGTTCAGGGTTTGATCACTCATCTTGGCAGCCCCTTTTGGTGCCTCCCCATTTCCAGATTATTGGAGAACATTCTGAAACTAGTAGGCGGGGATGAGGAGAAACTGCCTTACATACCCCTAGTCAAGAAGGGTGCTCTGCCTCGGGTCGGAGCTTGGGTGCTGGCCTGGAAGGACCCTATCATAAAATAGGCTGGAGAGAAGCTTTCCTGAGAGGCAGTGGGAACAAGAGGACATAATTCAGCATGGTGCAGGGGCCAACAAAGGGGGGGGGGGGACATGTAGCAAGTCTCTCCTGAAGATAGTGGTGTGCTTAAGTCTTTGGCCTTTCCCTGGGAGATCTCCAGAGAGTCAGTCGGGTGGACTGGTGTAAAGAGAGTCAGCCAGGTGGGCTGGTGAATAGAGTCATCCAGGTGGGCTGGTGAAGAGGCAGCCAGGTGGACTGGTGAAGAGGCATTCAGGTGGGCTAGCATTTTATGCAGAAGTGGAGCTGTAAATAAGAAGCTATCCCTGGATCTATTGTTGTTTGTCAAGTGGGTATCTCATAAATTCCTCCCATGAATGCAAGTGGAAGATGCTGAGTGCTTGGCTGTGCAGCAGAGGGGAACCCTGTCAACTGCAGCTCCTACGAGGGGTGTGCTACATTTGGGGGCTCGTCAGGAAATTTCCGCATGGTACTCTGCATGGCTGTTGCCCTTAGCAACCGGCAACCATCAAACCAGAGGACTGTACTTTGTTGCTAAAAAAAACAGGAAGATGGAATTGTGCTATATTACTGAAACTGTGACTGTTGCTGTGTTATTCAAGTGCCATTGTCCATAACAACCATTGCGAATTGTTGCCAAACCAGTGTTAAACTGCAAACCCAGTTGCCCCAACAGTGGTTGGAACCACTTGTGATACAACAATCGCCTACTTTTTTCAGTAAGAAGTGTATTATGTGTCATTTCCCGTGACAACCACGGCGGGTAATCATGTTTGTAGGTTATAAAGTGTTCAGCTGTGTGAACATTGCTGGGGAAAGTGACTGTACACTAAAGTGTCCTACTAATTCCAGTGAAATGTGCATGGATGTGTCCGCCATCACCCGTGACAACCAGGGTGAGCCGGTGGGTTACTGCAGGATTGTGTCTCTCAGTTTTCCAATCAAGGCTGAAACTAAGGACTGTCCTAATCCTGCTAAAGTCAGTGGGGCATGTGTCACACTTTTCCTCATTGCCCATAGCAACTACCATGGGTTTTCATTACTATTTGCGCCCAGTTGTCCAACCATGGCTGGGACCGAGTGGCATGCCCTAAATGGTCCTTCAGACATAAGTTCATGTAAAGTAACTGTGTCTACCCAAGCTGTTCCTGTATGTTCCAGTCTGGTCAAGAGAGTGCCTGGGAACAGGCCTGCTTATCAGAGCTGCTGGTGCCAGAAAGTCTGAGTGGGAGGTGGGGCTGCAGTCTGAGGCAAGTCCAGTACACCCTGCGCATGGAGAGATAAAGAGAGAGAGGAGCAAGATGGAGGATGGTGCACGAGTGTACCCCATGCCGACCTGGCTGCCTCAACTGCAGGAGGTGACGCTGGCCTATACCGGCATGCAGCTGGATCATCGAGGGAGATTTGCCCTCAAGTTAATTGGAGGAACAGAGAGACTGTGTCTGCTGTGTCCTGGGTGCAAGAGGCCCACCACCTTGGTCAATGCTTGGATCCGGTGTGGGCATTGCAAAGAGTCGCTGACAAGGTTTATTCCAAGTGACCAGGAGCCGCTCATTTACAGTGTGAACCTGCAATCAGGTTCATACACAGAACCGCTGAAAAAGTCCTGGAAGGCAAGAGCGGGCCAAGGGGACAGCTACAAAAGGCAGGGTTTAGTCCCAGGTTTCGAGATTCCCCTGTGAAAATGGAATGTGAGGTTGATACAGAGATTCCCCCACAAAGACAAGTGACACCCATGGAGGACGCTGGCAGTCCATCTCGACTTACAGTTCGGCAGGAGACATGGTGTACCTGATAGCACTGCCCAGCAGGAACTAGCAGATGTCACCGGAAGGCCAGCTGTACCAGTCCACCCTGTCAACCCCAACTGGATGGAGCCAGTGTGTGAAGACAGCTGGTTCTCAGTAAGCCAGAGGGGAGCAGCAGCGGTGGGGCAATAGATTGGGGGTCATCCAGACTACATGCAGAATTCGTGCCCATAGCTGCTGACTGGGAAGAGTGGTCATCACACAGCAGCTCAGAAGGAGAGTGGAAGTGGGGAGACCATTCAAAAAGATGTGGAGATACTATTGGAAGTATCAAATGTGTCAGAGTCAGCTGGAAGGGCCCAAAGATCCCTGCAGACCCCCATTTGTGTCTGGCGGCAGTTTAAGATCAAGCCATCTAGAACCCAGACCAGAAGTGCTTCATACAGGCAGTGGGTAGTGCGGTCACTCCAGGCCTCCATCCTTCCTGAAAGAGGCACGTCACGGGAACTTCCAAGGACAGCGAAGGACAGCACTAGAATGGAGTCTAGATTACTCTTATGTCCCACAAGACATCATGGAGATTATTGAGGACTCTCGTGCCAAGTGAGAGGATGACATGATCTGGGACTTTATTTATACCCCCAAACCTCTTTGGGCACCCCAAAATGAAGAAGCTTGGGCCTGGTTTCAGGGCATTCAGCAAGAATGGTGGTTGGACCAGGCTACAAGAATCAGGTGGTGATCATTAAGGCTGGAAGTCACTCCACTGCTGTCAGGGGAGCTGATGGCAGCATCAAGAGATTGCCAAACCCCCACATGCACTTGTAAAAGGGCTGATTGAACAGTTCAGCCTGAAGATAACAGGAATGGACAGCGAGTGCGCTGCAGCAGAAGATCTGCTATTTCTTGTTTCATTCCTCATGCACTAGGCTGGAACAAAATCCTAATCTACTAATCTCCCTAATCTACAAAGCCCTAATCTACAGTATTGTGTTCCTGAAGAAGATCCCTGGGTGAGGCCTAGTGTTGTATTGCTTTGCTATTATGGGGGCTGCCAACTGTATCAAGTCTCTCTTGAAGACAGCGGTGTGTTTAAGTCTTTGGCCTTGCCCTAAGAGATCTCCAGAGAGTCAATCAGGAATACTGGTGTAAAGAGAGTCAGCCAGGTGGGCTAGTGATGAATCAGTCAGGTGGGCTAGCATTTTCTGCAGAAGCAGAGCTGTAAATAAGAAGTTGTCCTTGGATCTATTGCTGTTTGTCAAGTGGGCATCCCATAAATTCCTCTCCCCATCCAGGTTATCAACCCCTAAAATAATAACAAAAACTGCTTGACTGTGGAGCAGTGGGGAATCCTGCCATTTGCAGCTCCTAAAAGGGGTGTGCTACAATTAGGTAGAGGATAGGTAAGGATTATTTTTGGAGAATGAGGATATTGTTTATTGTCACTTTAAAGTATTTTTAAACCCTTGTAAATCCTTATATTGAATTTATCTTATTTACTCTACTTTTGTCTGTTAAATTTACCATTAAAGAGTTTTTCCATATCTGTTTGGTAAGAATTTTATGGATTGGTTTTAGGTTCACGTTAAAGTATGTATATTGAAAATGATTAAACATTGAGGGCAGGCATGTACAGTATGCAGGGATGGGGAGAAAAAGTGCCTTTGTGGGTTTTTTTTTCCTGGAGTTGGACTTTAATTCAAATTTGGACCAGAGTTGCTTTGCCTTGCTTATACTTGTACAGTCACTCTAAGCAAAGAAGGGGACATTTATATGGTCCCGCTGGTGCTCAGGAATGGGGTGAAATATCATCACTCAGTAGTGTAAAGCATACAAAAATAGCCACTCTCCCAATCCAGTTTCTGTAGTTAACATGTGTGAAATTGCCTCAGCCTTGCCTTGCTCCATGAGCAACACTCTCATAGAGTACCTTTATGACTAAGCCCCGTGAGTGGGGTGAAACATGTAAGAGGGTGTGGCTTGTGGAGTAGTGCAAGGCTGAGGCCATCTCACACATGTTAACTACACAGACTGGATTGGGAGAACGGTGATTTTTCTAAGTACACTTGTTTTGTCTGATGTTAATGTCATCATCAATTAAAACTTTTCCTCTAATTTCACAACAATCAAAGCCTCAAATGGCTGCAATTCCATTACCGAAGCCCCACGTTAAAGTCAGAATGATTTCTGCTATAAATAGCAGTTAGCACCCATGTATCAACATACAGACTTTCCAGAACAGATGGTCTGTGCTGGAACTCTGCTTGAAAAGTCCTACACCAAGAGTCTATGGTCTATGGTCCTGCAACTTTATGTGCATTATAGGTTTTGTACTTTGACCCGATTTACAGTGCCCAAGTGTGTCCATTCAAAGCTGGCAGTCTCCCTAGAAACAATCTTGTTTGAGTTGTCACTCTCTCCTCGCATAATCCTGTATGAGTTGAGTATGTCTTCTAAGTCTTATCCAAACCAATGCTTTTTTTAATCACTTTGTTGGTGACTTTTTATGCAAGTCCCTATTTTCTTCTGAGACAGGCCTAAATAAACTGCCTGTATCATCCAAAATTACTTTATCTAAGTTCTTCTTGCTACAGTGCCATTGCTACTACTAATCTCTCCTGAGATTACATTTTTGCTCACTGCCTGCTCCAAATGTCTTTATCCCCTGCTGTGGCTTTGGTGGTTCTAATGCCTGTTTTCAGTAATAAGGAATGGAGGAGTTCCCTTTATGCTTCTGGGAACCTTTATGGGCTTTGTTGCATGGCATTATTGGAATTGCAAATAGGTCTTCCAAGTTTGTGACAAACCCGGTTGGATGGCCCTACCATGTTGCTAAGTGTCTTGGGTCCTGAATTGTAAAAAATATTGCAGTGCAAAGCTTTTCAGTCATGTGATATGCACTTAATGGTATCTAGTATTGTAATGGACTCTGACAATGAACATTTCTGTGTTGGGAGGGTTACTGAGGTAGCAATAGACACAAGTGTTTGACATTCATTCTGTGGCCACACCCTGGCAATGAAGCACCCTGCTTGTTGCCAGATCCTGACAGGGGGGGCAGTCTATTATCATTCCTGGGTGGTGGGGTACTTTCTTGACAACTAGAAACTGAGGGTGGAATGTCTTGTGATGCTATTTGCCTTAGGCCCTTTTCACATATGCGGACCATTTGTCCATTTTTTATCCATCCATTGATGGATGAAAAATGGACATCAATGGAATGGAAAATCCATTTACATGATCATCATCCATTTACATCTGTTTAAATCTCCTTCAACGTTTTTGGAAGGGATCAAAGCCCTATTTTTCTTCCATAAAAAAAAAAAAAGAAAAAACAGATCGGACGAAAAACAAATGATTTTTCTTTGCATGAAAAAATGGCTTTAAGGACTCTAGCTGGTGGATGTAAAATTGGATGAAAAACAGATGTAAACTTCATCCATTTTTTCTTTGAAAAAACGTGACTGAACTGATAAAACAAACGGTCTGCATGTGTGAAATGAGCCTAAAACCTAGTACACATGGGCTGAATGTTGAGTGGCATTGACCGGTTTCTATAGACTTTCGGCCCGTGTGTAGGGCAGTCGGTCAGCTGTTTGGCCAGCTTCTGTCAAAGGATCATGCCCGAAAAAGGTCTGCCAACCGGCTCCCGCTCAGCACTCTCAGCCAATAGCTAAAAGCACTGACTGGAGTGTTCTGGCGGGCGAGTCGTCCGTCTGTCACTCAGAACACAATAGCACAGAAGGGGAGATCGCCGTACTAAAATTGGATTGTTAGTACAGCGGCTCCGACCTGAGCTGTCAGTTTTCTTTTTGTTCAACCCACAGAGTTGATCGAAAAAACTAGTAGTGTGTACGAGGCTTAAGAGAGGAACCTCCTACCAAGGCTACTGTCATTTCCTAGACATGGACACATTACTAAATTACTTCTACAATGAACGGTTTCCAGCTGTCTGTTATTTTTCCACCTTTGGGTGTCACAAAGGACTGTCTGTAGATCATATTGTTTTTTTTCTGGGACTAATTATTATTGGAAAGCAATGGGAATGAGCAGAAATAGGACCTAAAAACATCTGGTGACAGAATATATTCCCAGCCATGGCCCTCTTGTATTAAACCCCCACTGTGGAATTCTGTTATATAAATGAAACCTATGGCGAACTTAAGAAAAAAAATACAAAATCAGTGACCTGTATCCTGCAGTCTCCTTGGCTTTTTGCTCAGTTGTTAACCTTTGTTTCATTAATGCGGTGTAGGCAATGTATAAACTGCATTTGTATACTTGTTTTGCTTGTCAAAACATCACCGAGTGTGCAGTTAGTTAGAGGTATTGGCAAATTAATGAATACCTTCCTCTATTTTCTAGGCAGCTGTAGCAGATGCCACATCTCTAAAATTACCTGCAGAGCTGAGAAGAGAAGAGAAGAAAAGAACATTTCAGAGTTGAAGGAAGGGCATGCCCCGCTAGAATAAGTCTCTTTGAACTGCGTGATACAAATAAATCAATAGTTTTATTTCAGTTTAAGTGGGCCTAAGGGAAATAATTATGAAAAAATCAGATACAAGCCTATTGTGTACGTTCAGAAATTTCACGGCAGGGTGACTTGTTTATCATGCACTCGATTTGTACACAATAAAGAAGAAAAAATCTAAAATACCTCCATAATTTCAATAAAGACTGGCCTTTTAAATCAAATGTTGGTGGCAGATTTGGCAATCTGTCATTCTGTTATTCTACATTCAAAGATGGTCCGTCCTAGCTGGCCAGCTGTCAGGTACTTGCTCAGAATGACCAGCGGAGTACTTTGGGTCCCAAGGGGCTCTGTTTTTTTTTTCCCGATCATCATAATCAGAAAACAGTGAAAACATTAGAATGACAGAGAACACAGGGACGAGGAGGATTCATTTTATTAAATACATAACTGCATTATTGAATTTTTAAAAATCTGCTCGGGTTTTAGCTTAAAGTATAACTAAAGGCAAACCGTTTTTTTTAGTTTTGGATAAAGTAGAGATAGATTCGAACACCTGTCAATTTGTATTGCTGTCTGTGCCCCCCCCCCCCCCCCCCGTTAAAGAGATTCAACCTCTCTAATTGTGCTGTTTACCATTATCATTGAAAGTGAAAGTAAAGCCTCGTACACACGCACCGATTGTTGGCTGACCGATCGGCCGTCTTTTGTCCAGTGTTGTTGTGTTGGTTGAAATGTGCTCTAGACTGCACACGAATTTTGTCGGCCAACAACAACCAACTGCAGAAGTGATGTCATGTTCTGGTCTACTTTCCGTGTGTTTTTTCTTCTCTGAACATGCCCAGTCTTGCTCATCTGACTTTTGTCGGCCGAAATCTGTACTGACTGACGAACAATCGGCCGTTCTGGTGACGGCCAACAAAATTTTATAGCATGCACACCAGATTTTGTTCGGCCGAAGAGTCGCAGTTGGTTGTCGGAAGCATCATACTAACAAGCCGACAATCGGCCGATCGGACGTTGGCCGAAAATTTACGGCCAACAATGGGTGCGTGTGTACGGGGCTTAAGGCTCCTTTCACACGGTCTGCTGTGTGGTGCGGACCGTTCTCTGCTCAGCGGGGAGCGATCCGCCAATCCCCACTGAGCAGGCGGATGACAGCTCCATCTCCGCACTGTGTGTGGAGAGGGAGGTGTCAGAGCCCCGCTGCTCTTTATGGGGGAATCGGATGAGAGTGGACCGCCTGTCTGCTCTCATCCGATCCCATCCGATCCAATCCCCTGGACGGATGGAAAATAGGGTATTAATCCGTCCGGATTTCACAGACAGGATCAGATGCGGATGGCAGCAGGTGTCAGCGGACATGTCTCCGTTGACATCCACTGCCCCATAGGGATGCTCACTTTTGTGCCAGCTGTTTAGACATTAATGGCTGTGTGTTGAGTTATTTTGAGGGGACAGCAAATTTACACAGTTATACAAGCTGTACGCTCACTACTTTACATTGTAGCAAAGCGTAATTTCTTTAGTGTTGTCACATGAAAAGATATAATAAATATTTACAAAAATGTGAGGGGTGTACTTACTTTTGTGAGATACTGTGCATCTGTTGCATGTGTCTGAGACCTTAACAAACTGTCCCAAGGCTTTCCTGAATTAGGCGCAGGTTGTTTTATAGGACCCCACCGCTAGAAGAGTCATAGATGATTTATCAAAGTCTGCCCATGTTCTTTTTTCAAACTACAGCCAGCTATATATTTCTAAATCTGCCAAGAATTCAATGTTATTTTCTTGCACCTATGGCAGAATTTGATGCACTGTTTCCAGGGTGGGATTGCAGCCTAAGTATTGTATAAAAAGTTTGCATAGAAAAATTTCAGGTGTCCCCATGTGCTGTCCTTAGGTTTTCTGCAGCGATGTTATCTTTGGTGATGGATGCAGGTTTTTTATTTTTGCAACTCCAAAACGGTACCATGGCTAGTCTCAGTATCTGTAAAAAAAAAACGTTGAAGAAGAATCTAAAGTTAGGCTTTGTAAAATCCTTTCAATATATGCAGCTGGCCTGCAGAACATTGAGTAGTGCTTTAGAGAAAAAAGATGCAGTAAGGTGATTTTCCATTGCTGATTACTTGAAACACACAAATAAAAAAGCAAAACTTGTTTTTACTCTGCTAAATTCTGCCCTTAACACAATGATCTTGCTTCGCATGGGAACGATTCACTTTAAATGACAAACTTATTCCAAATAGTTTTTATTGAAATTTGCATCAAAACAAAACATACAAACAGTATACAATATACAGTTGCTCACTCAATAACAGAAACTACAGTGGGTGAAAATAATCATTAGGAAATTAGAGCTGCATTGCCTAAGGAGAGCATAAACAACGTTACCATGACGGATGCCAGAAGATACATCAAACATTAGGTCTGCTCTGCTGCGTGGGGTACCATGAAGCCCATGCCGCCCATTTGTTATCAAAGGATGTTATGGACGAGGCTGCCCTAGCATGCAGTAAACGTTCATATTGGTAATTGAGATTTACTTGGATCAGTACTTCACTGTGGCTGGGGGGCCAAGTCATCTTTCCAGTGTCTCGCTATGACCAGCTTGGCCGCCAGTAACAGGTGGGTCACTATAGCATGGTACTCTATCGGGTAGTCGTGACTTCCTATGTGCAGGATTGCAAGAGCGGGGTCTGGTTTTTTAAGGATGCCAGTGATCTCCGCCATGATTTGGAAGATTTTCTTCCAGAAACTTGAGATGCCAATGCAAGCCCAGAATACATGTGAGATGTTTGCCACTTGCCCGCAGTTTCTCCAGCATTGGGGAGAGTAAGTTGGAATGAACTTAGCTAGGATAACTGGTGTTTTGTACCACCTTGCCACTATATCCTGGGAGAGGTCCCAGTGGTTCATACAGTGAGATGCGGAGGAGACAGCTTGGAATGCTTGTGTCCATTGAGCTGCACACCTAGGTCTTGTTTCCAACGCACCATCAGGGGGGTTTTTGTAAAGGAGTTTTTATTGCCCAGGTTATTGTAAAACAGGGAAATACCCTTCTTCACGGTCACCGGGGAGGTGAAAAATGCTCGGATTCGGTCATCTACCTGTATGGTCGGAGAAGGCCATTTCTTTAGGAAGCTACTTATCTGTAAGTAAGTGTACTTTGCTGATTGGGGGAGCGCATATTTGTTGGCAAGGTTGGCCCAGGGAGCAATCAGCTGGTCGGACAGCAGTTCGTCCACCCACTGAATGCCATGATCTGTTAGAATACGTGTCTTAAGATATGGGATGATAATTCCTAGGGTTTGGGTGGGAATACGGAGTTCCTTGGGATTGTGGGAAAGTTGGGAGGGAGAAAGCAGTTTCCGCCAGGCCAAAAGGGTAGCCTGGGTGGTTGGCAGGAATGAGTGTAGTGTCAGTGGTCTCCACGAGTCTGCCAGAAGCAACCAATGTAGAGACGGGGATTGTGTCATTGCTGCTTCAAGATGCACCCAGCGTGCCTCTGGAGACTCAAGGAACCAGCTCTCTGCTTGAGATAGGAGAGAAGCTGTATAGTAATCTTCCATTACGGGCCAGCAGATCCCCCCTACTCCTCTGTGCTTAATGAGATGCACCATAGAGCATCTGGGTCTCTTCCTCAGCCAGACAAAGTGCTTGAGGGCACTATTAAGTTCTTTGAGGTACTTGTTATGGATGGGAAGTGGGATTGTCCTGAACAAATATAGAATTTTGGGGATTTTAAATGAGGCGATCCTGCCAATCCAGGATAGCTCCACTTTCGCCAGGCGCTGTAGTTCCGGTTTGATTTTGGTAATGATGGGTTTGAAGTTCAAGTCTACTATTTTAGAGATGTCAGCGGCCAATTGTATGCCTAAGTAGGGGATAGATTGCTTAGCCCACGTGTAGGGGAATTGCTGTTGTAGATGCGTCCGCCTGTGCTGGTTTACCCCCAGGTCTAAAATCAAGGATTTGGTGAAGTTCACCTTATAATAAGAGATGGTGCTGAACCGAGTAAGGATGTCGTGGATGTGTGGCAGCAAAATAAGCGGTTTATTTACTATCAACACCACATCATCGGCAAAGAGGTTAATCACATGGTGTACTCGGTTTGCTGTGATGCCCGTTATCAAGGGGTGTGATCGCATCGCTTCGGCGAGGGGTTCCATCATCAGGTTAAAAATAGCTAGGGAAAGTGGGCATCCCTGCCTGGTGCCATTTTTAATGCAAAATTCTTTTGATAGAAATCCTGAGGTGTAGACCCTGTAGAGTACAGTGCCAGGATCGCTGGGACTATGGGTCCATTAAACCCAAATTTAGATAGGGTTGCTTTCATGTATCCCCAGTGTATTCTATCGAACGCTTTTTCAGCGTCGATAGAAAGCAGAAGGGTTTGGGTTTTGTGGGTATGAGCGTGGTGGATAATATTGAGAATACGCCTAGTGGCATCTGGGGCTTGTCGACCTTTGGTGAAGCCTGTCTGGTCCGGCTTTACAAGACTGGGGATGACTTTGTATAGGCGTTTAGCTAATAGTTTAGCATAAACTTTTATATCGGAATTCAAGAGGGAAATTGGGCGAAAGTTAGGTGGAGAATCCGGGGGTTTGCCTGGCTTAGGTAGTGTAATGATATGGGCTGTGAGCTTTTCTGATGGGAATTCTCCTGTGGAAGCAGCCGAAGCAAATAGGGTAAGGAGATGGGGTGAGAGGACTGGTTGGAATACCTTATAATATTCATTTGTGAGACCATCGGGTCCTGGGGATTTACCCGCCGGGAGGTTTAGAATGGTTTTACGGATTTCCTCAAGGGGGAAGTCACCATTGAGGTAATCCATTTGTTGGTTGGAGAGTTTAGGCAAAATAAACGCCAGGAAGTCGTTTATTAGGGGTTCCATGGGTTGTGGTGTGGTTGAGTCCGTGTCAAGGTTGTATAGCGACCCATAATACTCTGCAAACGTGTCTGCAATAGTCTGTGGGTTCTCCACTTTTAATTTGGTGGCATGGTGGAACAGGTGGGGAATTGTGGTTTTGGTGCGTTGGGTCTTGAGCTGTTTTGCTAGGAATTTCTGAGCTTTATTATGGTTAGCATAGTAATTAAGCCTAAGGCGCCGCATGTATAAGTCGTGCTAGTGGCAGAAGAATTCTCTGAGTTGGCATCTCAGGTGGGACAGTTTAGAGGCTAGCTCCGATGATGGTGGGGCCTGGTTGCTGTTGTCTAGGACCTTAATAGCGGCTAAGAGTTTGTCAAGATTTTCATTGCGCTGTCGACGCCTTCGAGCCGAGGCCTGAATCAGCAGGCCCCGTACGAAGGCCTTGTGGGCGTTCCAGTTCGTAACTGGCTTGTGTCCTTGGGGTCGTTCCTGTCAAAAAACAGCGTCAGTTCTTCGTCAGTTTGTCCCTATATTCAGCATCCTGGAGGACAGAATTGTCACATCTCCAGATGCGAGTGCCACCGACCTGTGGACCGGTCGACAACGTCAGTGAGATTGCTGCATGATCTGGCCAAGTTATGTCGTGGATCTCCGTTTTAGAGACCCTTTGGAGGGACACCAGGATGTAGTCAATACTAGAGTAGGAGTTGTGCCTGGCTGAGTAGTACGTGTAGGTTTTCTCTTCCGCATGGAGGCAACGCCAGGCGTCGTACATCCCTTCAGCGGGGAGAAGTCCGCCAAGCGGAGCCGGCCTCTGTCCGCCGAGGGAGGACGAGTCCAATGCGGGATCAAGCACTGTGTTCAAGTCCCCACAAAATATAACTTTGCCCTGTCGCACTCGAGAGATGAGCTTAAAGAGCCTCTTCAGAAATCTCATCTGGTGCGAGTTAGGGGCGTACGCATTAACAAAAGTATACAGGACATTATCCAACTTACATATGATCACAATATATCTACCATTGATGGCTAAGATGGAATCGAGCAGTTCAAAATGAAGGGTGTTGCGGAAAGCAAGGAGCACACCACCTTTCTTCTTCACTTGGGATGACATAAATACATGCGGGTAGTCCCTGTGGGTACACTGGGGAGAGTTGTCTTTCTGGAAATGGGTTTCCTGTACCGCCACTACATCAGCGGCGTGTCTTTGAGCATCCTTTCACAGTGACCTCCTCTTCGCAGGGTGGTTTAGACTCCTGGCATTGATGGAAAAAATAGAGAGAGACATGGGATCAAATATAACAGTGGGAGAATCTGTGGACGGAGGTAGGCATCTCTGTCATGGCTGGGGGGGAGACCAGTAGGGCAAGAAAGGTGACCAGTCTTCCAGCAGGCGTCAGATGGTGGGGCAGCAGAATCCAAGGTGGGAGAGTTCCATTAAACAGAGTGGCATCGAACATCTTGAGGAGTAGTCTGAGGAAAGGCATGATGTGTAACTCATGGGCATGGAAACAGACCCGTGGCTTGAAAGAGGGATGTAGGCACGGTGAAAGTCCATGGCCGGGGGTAAATGACAAACTTTTTAATACTTTAAAATTAAAGCAGTATTAAAACCTCAGCGTTTTTTTTTTAGCTTTCAAACCCAAAAGCAAAAATGTAATATATTGCAGCTCACCAATTCTTAGATTTGGTGGGTGCATTAGTCTTCTTTCTTTAGTCTCCCCCCACTCTTTTAACCTGGAGATCTTGCCAGTAAAACATATCTCCTGTGTTTGGGTGCCTACACTCTAGATCATATGTGTCAAACACAGGCCTGCGCACCTCTCCTGCAGCTGTGCCACCACCCTCATCACTGCCTCCACCTTGTCTCAGCAGTCAGCAGCAGAGAGGAGGACACAACTCTTCCGCCAGATCCTGAACTTATCCGTGCAGCTGCAAAGAGGTTAGTCTCTGCCACCCCCTTGTCTCAGCAGTTAGCAGCAGAGAGGAGGTCAGAACTCCTCCTACAGATCCTGCACCAATCTATGCAACTGCAGCACCCGCTCATCTCTACCTTCACTGGTCTCAGCATTCAGCAGACTCCGGCAGCTGACTCCCGCCATCCTCTGGTCCTCCCCCCAGACCCTGCACTTTCTACTTCCCAGGGCTGCCTGGCAGCAACACATTGTAAGGGTGGTGCAATGTGATGTTAGAGAGGGTGGGGAACTCTTTACTTCTGATCTGAGAGGGGGGGGGGGTGCTCTGGACATCTAGTCTTATAGCTACAACTGTCCCTTTGAGCGCGACCATAATGCTGATGCGGCCTGCGATTAAACTGAGTTTGACACCCCTGCTCTAGATGAAGTAGCACCTTTGGATAGCAACATTGTTAGTCTGGAGGTAGGGACTTTAAATCACTAACAAAATAAAGCCAAACTCCAGCTAACACTTTTTAGGCGGTTACAGCAACCATTTTATTCCTTTTGGGATAAAGGTTTTACATGAATAAATAAAAGCTGATCACTGAAAGCACCCCTATCAGTAGTATCAGTAGTAAATGGTTTGTCTCAACACTCTAACTGCTACATTTTGCAGGAGAGCTTGTTCTGTAAACAACAGACTTACTGGTTGGATCACCAGATGAAAAAACAGTATCTCACAAAAGTGAGTGTACAGCTTGTATAACAGTGTACATTTGTGTAACAATGTACATTTGTGTAACAGTGTACATTTGCACCAAAAGTGTAAACTTTTGTTACCAGCAGTTTAGACATTAATGGCTGTGTGTTGAGTTATTTTGAGGGGACAGCAAATGTACACTGTTATACAAGCTATACACTCACTACTTTATATTGTAGCAAAGTGTCATTTCTTCAGTGTTGTCACATGAAAAGATATGATTAAATATTTACAAAAATGTGAGGGGTCTGCTCACTTTTGTGATATACTGTAGGTGAAAAAAGCCTAAAAAAGAAAATGCAGCAATCACAAGTAAGAATTGGTAAGCCGCAATATGATAAATATTTGGTTTTAAGTTTAATACAGCTTTAATGTATTGCGCACAATAAAGATAATATTCATCAAAATTCCTATCCCAGAACTTGCAATTTACGACTTCGGATGCTGCTGACTCTTGCTCTCTTCGTACTGCTTCCCTGAACTTCCTGTCTTCATCAGAAAGAGCTCAAAGTGGACAGTGCAGTCTCCAGTCAGTGTGTTAGCATGGAGAAGGGAAGGAGATGAGGAGGGAGGAGAAGGGGAGTGACATGCCATCCTAGGGGCTGTGTGTTTCTATAGATGCTCACAGTGTACGGAGACACAACTTGAAAACCTGGATGCATGGGCGACTCCATTAGATGCTGCAAAAAAGGAGCCACCCTGAAAGAGGAAACCTTGAGCAGCTGTCATGGCACCAGTCTAACATGAAACATAGGCAGGATTCTGCATTGTCAGTAAGCTGCTCAAAGTGTTTAAAAACGAAGTGTTTATTATCCCTTTCATTTCTGACTCGGTTTTTCTTTTCCTGTGTCCCTGTTACATATTTGTAATATTAAACATGACACAAGAAAAATAGTACACACCATTATCTGACTTACTATGAGGGGCAATAAATGAATTTGCCTCAATTGCTTCCATCAGCTTGAACATGGCAAATAACAATAAGTTTCAATGAATTCAAATCAATGGAGTATTGAAGTTTGAGTTTTGCCATATGTCACACAGAAATGGAATGTTGGACACAATATCTAAGTTAATTAGTACTCTTGAGATTAAACCAAAGACATTAACAAATGACTGCAAACATTGTTGCCTGGCTTCATTAGTGAGTATGGAGTTTGTGCCATGAAAACCTATTGTATGCACATGTGTAATGTTAACGTTGTAAAGCAGGAATAATGTAATCTCACTGTAAAACATAAAATTAATAAAATTCATACTAGAATTAAATGATCATTGAAAGGTAAAGAAAGGGCTGCAGAGTGATTGAATTTATATAGAACACAGAATGCACACTCTTTTACCCATAGCATCTTATTTTACAGTAAGGAAGTATATTTTTCCCGAAACACTTTATATACAATGTAAAAATAATAATCTATCAAATAATAAATAAAAAGCATTTTCTATTATTTTTACATTAGGGGCCCATTCACACCAGCATGCATGCATTATGCTCTGTATTTCACATGCTTGTGCATTAAAGTGTTTGTTACCCCAACACTTCATCTTTCTTATGTGTGCCTGCTGTACCATGTACTTGTATGAGAAAGTATCCTGTTCTCTTTGTATTGCTTCCTTTGTGTGAAATCCTTGCTGTTCCTGTCAGGTCCACTGCAGTCTTATTAAAAACTGACCACACTAAGCAGTAGAGCACAACGTGGTCAGTTCTCTGGCTGTGCTAGGAACTCAGTGTACTCTCCTCCAATGATCAGATTTGCCCTTACACTCCCCTTTGCGCAGCCATTCACTGGGAAGCTCAGTGTAATGCTGCTTCTCCTCCCACTAGCTTTTATAGAGTTTAGAACTGATAGAAAGTCATAATTTATAGAAAAGGGTGTTTATAAGGTTTTTTTTTTTTATATCTATACAAAAATGTTTTGCCTTTTATTTCTATTTGAAGCTGAATGGGTTGTTTTACAAGGTGATTGTTTTATCTCTTATAATCACTTTAACCACTTGCCGACCAGCCGATGTCGCCATACGGCGGCAGGTTCCCGCAAATCCTGTACCTGTACAATGGTTCACTGTAGCGAACCTGAGGGCACGTGTGTGCCCATTCGCCAACAGGGAAGCTGAGGCAAATGGGCGCATGGAGAGAGAACAGCAGTCTGCTGTTATTACATGTAGAGCACATAGTGCTCAAAAAATGTTTGGGACTTTGTATGAGATGTGGCCACTGGGCACATGGTGTTATATATGATATTGCATATACCTGGGCTGGTAAGCACAAAACAAGTATAGAATCAATTAACATCATGTGTTTTTAATATTGTATAAATGGCAGTTGATAATAATATAAAAATACAATACAATGAGGGTAAAAGGGGTATGTATATATAAGGTTTGGTAAAAAACTGTAACAACATAAATAAACATTCAAGGAGGTACTACAAAACATTCGTGTATGCCAGGTGAAACTTGTGGGTATATTGTTTGCCTCATAGGCTCGACGCGTTTCGTGAATTACATTTTTCACTTCCTCAGGAGCAGGCATGGTAATGGCATCTAAAAAGATATATATATATACATATAAATGTGATATTACATTAAATAAAGGAATGTTTTGTAAAATTAGCGCAAGAAACTGAAGCTTACACATGAGTATGGAATGTCAGTCAGGTGATGAAATCGCCCGGAATTGAGTCCCCAAAGGGAACTGAGAAAGCGGCCTCCACAAACACAGCCAAGGCGCAAGATCCATGGTGTGGTAAAGAAATCAGGAAGAGGTATTGAAGGGCTCGATTTGGTAATAGCATGACACTGTACAAAGGGATATAAATATGCATATATGCATAAATCAAACCAGTGATCCATACATAAAATACATAAGCATAGAATGGTAAAGAAGGATGAGCCCAAACCATATGAAAAAAGAATCCAAGTCAGTATACCAAAGTGTGAGGTAGAAGTATGTGACTATATGGACATACCAAGACAGAGAGAAAAAAAGGGGTGAGACATGCATGAAAAGTGTTTGAACTATAAAGACCAGTGACATCCCTAAAACATCAAAGAAAACAGTGCTAAAGAATGAAAAATAAAGTGAGAATCACAATTATTGGGGAAGGAGAGTCCCAAGGGTGAGGATATTGAAAAAATGTGACGAAAAGGAGGATGATAGTGAGGCTGGGACAATTAAATAAAGTGAGTAATGGAACCTACGCTAGGACCGGGCGGGAGGCAGCTCTCAGCGTCACAAAGCTGTTCAGTACGGAGGGAGTCCATCGGGCAAGCCGGTGTTGCCCAAGACGGTCTCCCTCAAATGAACGCTGATGGAGTCACGTGCAGGGACGCCAACAAGCGTGTGACGTAATGCCCTGCACGGAGAGGTGTGACGCCGATGCGTCGCGGCCAACGGCCGAAGATCCCGCCCCCATCTCGGTATCTGGCCGAAGGGGGGAGAGAAGGACGGACGCGGACGGGGCGCATCGCAGTTCCCAAAAGGGACCACACGGGAGACACACAACCCAATGACATGGGTGAAAAAAGTAAAACAATGAGAACCAGTATTAAATAAACATACAAAATCAATATACAATACCCAATGCATATGTAATTCGTATATATGGTGCCAATTTGGGATAATACATCATTATATTACAATGATAAAACCACTGGTTTCACATCTCCATCCCTGGATCAATATTATTAAAGGGAAAAGGGAGGAAAACATGGGGTGGGGGGAAAGGGAAGGGAAGAAGGGAAGGGGGGAGGGAAGGGAAAAATGAAGGACAAAGGAAAGGTATTAGAGGATTGGTGGGACTTTGAATGAGACTCCTGCCTTGGGTCTCCATCCCTATGTCTACTATTACATGTAGAGCACATAGTGCTCAAAAAATGTTTGGGACTTTGTATGAGATGTGGCCACTGGGCACATGGTGTTATATATGATATTGCATATACCTGGGCTGGTAAGCACAAAACAAGTATAGAATCAATTAACATCATGTGTTTTTAATATTGTATAAATGGCAGTTGATAATAATATAAAAATACAATACAATGAGGGTAAAAGGGGTATGTATATATAAGGTTTGGTAAAAAACTGTAACAACATAAATAAACATTCAAGGAGGTACTACAAAACATTCGTGTATGCCAGGTGAAACTTGTGGGTATATTGTTTGCCTCATAGGCTCGACGCGTTTCGTGAATTACATTTTTCACTTCCTCAGGAGCAGGCATGGTAATGGCATCTAAAAAGATATATATATATACATATAAATGTGATATTACATTAAATAAAGGAATGTTTTGTAAAATTAGCGCAAGAAACTGAAGCTTACACATGAGTATGGAATGTCAGTCAGGTGATGAAATCGCCCGGAATTGAGTCCCCAAAGGGAACTGAGAAAGCGGCCTCCACAAACACAGCCAAGGCGCAAGATCCATGGTGTGGTAAAGAAATCAGGAAGAGGTATTGAAGGGCTCGATTTGGTAATAGCATGACACTGTACAAAGGGATATAAATATGCATATATGCATAAATCAAACCAGTGATCCATACATAAAATACATAAGCATAGAATGGTAAAGAAGGATGAGCCCAAACCATATGAAAAAAGAATCCAAGTCAGTATACCAAAGTGTGAGGTAGAAGTATGTGACTATATGGACATACCAAGACAGAGAGAAAAAAAGGGGTGAGACATGCATGAAAAGTGTTTGAACTATAAAGACCAGTGACATCCCTAAAACATCAAAGAAAACAGTGCTAAAGAATGAAAAATAAAGTGAGAATCACAATTATTGGGGAAGGAGAGTCCCAAGGGTGAGGATATTGAAAAAATGTGACGAAAAGGAGGATGATAGTGAGGCTGGGACAATTAAATAAAGTGAGTAATGGAACCTACGCTAGGACCGGGCGGGAGGCAGCTCTCAGCGTCACAAAGCTGTTCAGTACGGAGGGAGTCCATCGGGCAAGCCGGTGTTGCCCAAGACGGTCTCCCTCAAATGAACGCTGATGGAGTCACGTGCAGGGACGCCAACAAGCGTGTGACGTAATGCCCTGCACGGAGAGGTGTGACGCCGATGCGTCGCGGCCAACGGCCGAAGATCCCGCCCCCATCTCGGTATCTGGCCGAAGGGGGGAGAGAAGGACGGACGCGGACGGGGCGCATCGCAGTTCCCAAAAGGGACCACACGGGAGACACACAACCCAATGACATGGGTGAAAAAAGTAAAACAATGAGAACCAGTATTAAATAAACATACAAAATCAATATACAATACCCAATGCATATGTAATTCGTATATATGGTGCCAATTTGGGATAATACATCATTATATTACAATGATAAAACCACTGGTTTCACATCTCCATCCCTGGATCAATATTATTAAAGGGAAAAGGGAGGAAAACATGGGGTGGGGGGAAAGGGAAGGGAAGAAGGGAAGGGGGGAGGGAAGGGAAAAATGAAGGACAAAGGAAAGGTATTAGAGGATTGGTGGGACTTTGAATGAGACTCCTGCCTTGGGTCTCCATCCCTATGTCTACTATTACATGTAGAGCACATAGTGCTCAAAAAATGTTTGGGACTTTGTATGAGATGTGGCCACTGGGCACATGGTGTTATATATGATATTGCATATACCTGGGCTGGTAAGCACAAAACAAGTATAGAATCAATTAACATCATGTGTTTTTAATATTGTATAAATGGCAGTTGATAATAATATAAAAATACAATACAATGAGGGTAAAAGGGGTATGTATATATAAGGTTTGGTAAAAAACTGTAACAACATAAATAAACATTCAAGGAGGTACTACAAAACATTCGTGTATGCCAGGTGAAACTTGTGGGTATATTGTTTGCCTCATAGGCTCGACGCGTTTCGTGAATTACATTTTTCACTTCCTCAGGAGCAGGCATGGTAATGGCATCTAAAAAGATATATATATATACATATAAATGTGATATTACATTAAATAAAGGAATGTTTTGTAAAATTAGCGCAAGAAACTGAAGCTTACACATGAGTATGGAATGTCAGTCAGGTGATGAAATCGCCCGGAATTGAGTCCCCAAAGGGAACTGAGAAAGCGGCCTCCACAAACACAGCCAAGGCGCAAGATCCATGGTGTGGTAAAGAAATCAGGAAGAGGTATTGAAGGGCTCGATTTGGTAATAGCATGACACTGTACAAAGGGATATAAATATGCATATATGCATAAATCAAACCAGTGATCCATACATAAAATACATAAGCATAGAATGGTAAAGAAGGATGAGCCCAAACCATATGAAAAAAGAATCCAAGTCAGTATACCAAAGTGTGAGGTAGAAGTATGTGACTATATGGACATACCAAGACAGAGAGAAAAAAAGGGGTGAGACATGCATGAAAAGTGTTTGAACTATAAAGACCAGTGACATCCCTAAAACATCAAAGAAAACAGTGCTAAAGAATGAAAAATAAAGTGAGAATCACAATTATTGGGGAAGGAGAGTCCCAAGGGTGAGGATATTGAAAAAATGTGACGAAAAGGAGGATGATAGTGAGGCTGGGACAATTAAATAAAGTGAGTAATGGAACCTACGCTAGGACCGGGCGGGAGGCAGCTCTCAGCGTCACAAAGCTGTTCAGTACGGAGGGAGTCCATCGGGCAAGCCGGTGTTGCCCAAGACGGTCTCCCTCAAATGAACGCTGATGGAGTCACGTGCAGGGACGCCAACAAGCGTGTGACGTAATGCCCTGCACGGAGAGGTGTGACGCCGATGCGTCGCGGCCAACGGCCGAAGATCCCGCCCCCATCTCGGTATCTGGCCGAAGGGGGGAGAGAAGGACGGACGCGGACGGGGCGCATCGCAGTTCCCAAAAGGGACCACACGGGAGACACACAACCCAATGACATGGGTGAAAAAAGTAAAACAATGAGAACCAGTATTAAATAAACATACAAAATCAATATACAATACCCAATGCATATGTAATTCGTATATATGGTGCCAATTTGGGATAATACATCATTATATTACAATGATAAAACCACTGGTTTCACATCTCCATCCCTGGATCAATATTATTAAAGGGAAAAGGGAGGAAAACATGGGGTGGGGGGAAAGGGAAGGGAAGAAGGGAAGGGGGGAGGGAAGGGAAAAATGAAGGACAAAGGAAAGGTATTAGAGGATTGGTGGGACTTTGAATGAGACTCCTGCCTTGGGTCTCCATCCCTATGTCTACTATTACATGTAGAGCACATAGTGCTCAAAAAATGTTTGGGACTTTGTATGAGATGTGGCCACTGGGCACATGGTGTTATATATGATATTGCATATACCTGGGCTGGTAAGCACAAAACAAGTATAGAATCAATTAACATCATGTGTTTTTAATATTGTATAAATGGCAGTTGATAATAATATAAAAAAATACAATACAATGAGGGTAAAAGGGGTATGTATATATAAGGTTTGGTAAAAAAAAGTGTAACAACATAAATAAACATTCAAGGAGGTACTACAAAACATTCGTGTATGCCAGGTGAAACTTGTGGGTATATTGTTTGCCTCATAGGCTCGACGCGTTTCGTGAATTACATTTTTCACTTCCTCAGGAGCAGGCATGGTAATGGCATCTAAAAAGATATATATATATACATATAAATGTGATATTACATTAAATAAAGGAATGTTTTGTAAAATTAGCGCAAGAAACTGAAGCTTACACATGAGTATGGAATGTCAGTCAGGTGATGAAATCGCCCGGAATTGAGTCCCCAAAGGGAACTGAGAAAGCGGCCTCCACAAACACAGCCAAGGCGCAAGATCCATGGTGTGGTAAAGAAATCAGGAAGAGGTATTGAAGGGCTCGATTTGGTAATAGCATGACACTGTACAAAGGGATATAAATATGCATATATGCATAAATCAAACCAGTGATCCATACATAAAATACATAAGCATAGAATGGTAAAGAAGGATGAGCCCAAACCATATGAAAAAAGAATCCAAGTCAGTATACCAAAGTGTGAGGTAGAAGTATGTGACTATATGGACATACCAAGACAGAGAGAAAAAAAGGGGTGAGACATGCATGAAAAGTGTTTGAACTATAAAGACCAGTGACATCCCTAAAACATCAAAGAAAACAGTGCTAAAGAATGAAAAATAAAGTGAGAATCACAATTATTGGGGAAGGAGAGTCCCAAGGGTGAGGATATTGAAAAAATGTGACGAAAAGGAGGATGATAGTGAGGCTGGGACAATTAAATAAAGTGAGTAATGGAACCTACGCTAGGACCGGGCGGGAGGCAGCTCTCAGCGTCACAAAGCTGTTCAGTACGGAGGGAGTCCATCGGGCAAGCCGGTGTTGCCCAAGACGGTCTCCCTCAAATGAACGCTGATGGAGTCACGTGCAGGGACGCCAACAAGCGTGTGACGTAATGCCCTGCACGGAGAGGTGTGACGCCGATGCGTCGCGGCCAACGGCCGAAGATCCCGCCCCCATCTCGGTATCTGGCCGAAGGGGGGAGAGAAGGACGGACGCGGACGGGGCGCATCGCAGTTCCCAAAAGGGACCACACGGGAGACACACAACCCAATGACATGGGTGAAAAAAGTAAAACAATGAGAACCAGTATTAAATAAACATACAAAATCAATATACAATACCCAATGCATATGTAATTCGTATATATGGTGCCAATTTGGGATAATACATCATTATATTACAATGATAAAACCACTGGTTTCACATCTCCATCCCTGGATCAATATTATTAAAGGGAAAAGGGAGGAAAACATGGGGTGGGGGGAAAGGGAAGGGAAGAAGGGAAGGGGGGAGGGAAGGGAAAAATGAAGGACAAAGGAAAGGTATTAGAGGATTGGTGGGACTTTGAATGAGACTCCTGCCTTGGGTCTCCATCCCTATGTCTACTATTACATGTAGAGCACATAGTGCTCAAAAAATGTTTGGGACTTTGTATGAGATGTGGCCACTGGGCACATGGTGTTATATATGATATTGCATATACCTGGGCTGGTAAGCACAAAACAAGTATAGAATCAATTAACATCATGTGTTTTTAATATTGTATAAATGGCAGTTGATAATACTATAAAAAAATACAATACAATGAGGGTAAAAGGGGTATGTATATATAAGGTTTGGTAAAAAAAAGTGTAACAACATAAATAAACATTCAAGGAGGTACTACAAAACATTCGTGTATGCCAGGTGAAACTTGTGGGTATATTGTTTGCCTCATAGGCTCGACGCGTTTCGTGAATTACATTTTTCACTTCCTCAGGAGCAGGCATGGTAATGGCATCTAAAAAGATATATATATATACATATAAATGTGATATTACATTAAATAAAGGAATGTTTTGTAAAATTAGCGCAAGAAACTGAAGCTTACACATGAGTATGGAATGTCAGTCAGGTGATGAAATCGCCCGGAATTGAGTCCCCAAAGGGAACTGAGAAAGCGGCCTCCACAAACACAGCCAAGGCGCAAGATCCATGGTGTGGTAAAGAAATCAGGAAGAGGTATTGAAGGGCTCGATTTGGTAATAGCATGACACTGTACAAAGGGATATAAATATGCATATATGCATAAATCAAACCAGTGATCCATACATAAAATACATAAGCATAGAATGGTAAAGAAGGATGAGCCCAAACCATATGAAAAAAGAATCCAAGTCAGTATACCAAAGTGTGAGGTAGAAGTATGTGACTATATGGACATACCAAGACAGAGAGAAAAAAAGGGGTGAGACATGCATGAAAAGTGTTTGAACTATAAAGACCAGTGACATCCCTAAAACATCAAAGAAAACAGTGCTAAAGAATGAAAAATAAAGTGAGAATCACAATTATTGGGGAAGGAGAGTCCCAAGGGTGAGGATATTGAAAAAATGTGACGAAAAGGAGGATGATAGTGAGGCTGGGACAATTAAATAAAGTGAGTAATGGAACCTACGCTAGGACCGGGCGGGAGGCAGCTCTCAGCGTCACAAAGCTGTTCAGTACGGAGGGAGTCCATCGGGCAAGCCGGTGTTGCCCAAGACGGTCTCCCTCAAATGAATGCTGATGGAGTCACGTGCAGGGACGCCAACAAGCGTGTGACGTAATGCCCTGCACGGAGAGGTGTGACGCCGATGCGTCGCGGCCAACGGCCGAAGATCCCGCCCCCATCTCGGTATCTGGCCGAAGGGGGGAGAGAAGGACGGACGCGGACGGGGCGCATCGCAGTTCCCAAAAGGGACCACACGGGAGACACACAACCCAATGACATGGGTGAAAAAAGTAAAACAATGAGAACCAGTATTAAATAAACATACAAAATCAATATACAATACCCAATGCATATGTAATTCGTATATATGGTGCCAATTTGGGATAATACATCATTATATTACAATGATAAAACCACTGGTTTCACATCTCCATCCCTGGATCAATATTATTAAAGGGAAAAGGGAGGAAAACATGGGGTGGGGGGAAAGGGAAGGGAAGAAGGGAAGGGGGGAGGGAAGGGAAAAATGAAGGACAAAGGAAAGGTATTAGAGGATTGGTGGGACTTTGAATGAGACTCCTGCCTTGGGTCTCCATCCCTATGTCTACTATTACATGTAGAGCACATAGTGCTCAAAAAATGTTTGGGACTTTGTATGAGATGTGGCCACTGGGCACATGGTGTTATATATGATATTGCATATACCTGGGCTGGTAAGCACAAAACAAGTATAGAATCAATTAACATCATGTGTTTTTAATATTGTATAAATGGCAGTTGATAATAATATAAAATACAATACAATGAGGGTAAAAGGGGTATGTATATATAAGGTTTGGTAAAAAAAGTATAACAACATAAATAAACATTCAAGGAGGTACTACAAAACATTTGTGTATGCCAGGTGAAACTTGTGGGTATATTGTTTGCCTCATAGGCTCGACGCGTACCAAACCTTATATATACATACCCCTTTTACCCTCATTGTATTGTAATTTTATATTATTATCAACTGCCATTTATACAATATTAAAAACACATGATGTTAATTGATTCTATACTTGTTTTGTGCTTACCAGCCCAGGTATATGCAATATCATATATAACACCATGTGCCCAGTGGCCACATCTCATACAAAGTCCCAAACATTTTTTGAGCACTATGTGCTCTACATGTAATAGTAGACATAGGGATGGAGACCCAAGGCAGGAGTCTCATTCAAAGTCCCACCAATCCTCTAATACCTTTCCTTTGTCCTTCATTTTTCCCTTCCCTCCCCCCTTCCCTTCTTCCCTTCCCTTTCCCCCCACCCCATGTTTTCCTCCCTTTTCCCTTTAATAATATTGATCCAGGGATGGAGATGTGAAACCAGTGGTTTTATCATTGTAATATAATGATGTATTATCCCAAATTGGCACCATATATACGAATTACATATGCATTGGGTATTGTATATTGATTTTGTATGTTTATTTAATACTGGTTCTCATTGTTTTACTTTTTTCACCCATGTCATTGGGTTGTGTGTCTCCCGTGTGGTCCCTTTTGGGAACTGCGATGCGCCCCGTCCGCGTCCGTCCTTCTCTCCCCCCTTCGGCCAGATACCGAGATGGGGGCGGGATCTTCGGCCGTTGGCCGCGACGCATCGGCGTCACACCTCTCCGTGCAGGGCATTACGTCACACGCTTGTTGGCGTCCCTGCACGTGACTCCATCAGCGTTCATTTGAGGGAGACCGTCTTGGGCAACACCGGCTTGCCCGATGGACTCCCTCCGTACTGAACAGCTTTGTGACGCTGAGAGCTGCCTCCCGCCCGGTCCTAGCGTAGGTTCCATTACTCACTTTATTTAATTGTCCCAGCCTCACTATCATCCTCCTTTTCGTCACATTTTTTCAATATCCTCACCCTTGGGACTCTCCTTCCCCAATAATTGTGATTCTCACTTTATTTTTCATTCTTTAGCACTGTTTTCTTTGATGTTTTAGGGATGTCACTGGTCTTTATAGTTCAAACACTTTTCATGCATGTCTCACCCCTTTTTTTCTCTCTGTCTTGGTATGTCCATATAGTCACATACTTCTACCTCACACTTTGGTATACTGACTTGGATTCTTTTTTCATATGGTTTGGGCTCATCCTTCTTTACCATTCTATGCTTATGTATTTTATGTATGGATCACTGGTTTGATTTATGCATATATGCATATTTATATCCCTTTGTACAGTGTCATGCTATTACCAAATCGAGCCCTTCAATACCTCTTCCTGATTTCTTTACCACACCATGGATCTTGCGCCTTGGCTGTGTTTGTGGAGGCCGCTTTCTCAGTTCCCTTTGGGGACTCAATTCCGGGCGATTTCATCACCTGACTGACATTCCATACTCATGTGTAAGCTTCAGTTTCTTGCGCCAATTTTACAAAACATTCCTTTATTTAATGTAATATCACATTTATATGTATATATATATATCTTTTTAGATGCCATTACCATGCCTGCTCCTGAGGAAGTGAAAAATGTAATTCACGAAACGCGTCGAGCCTATGAGGCAAACAATATACCCACAAGTTTCACCTGGCATACACGAATGTTTTGTAGTACCTCCTTGAATGTTTATTTATGTTGTTACAGTTTTTTACCAAACCTTATATATACATACCCCTTTTACCCTCATTGTATTGTATTTTTATATTATTATCAACTGCCATTTATACAATATTAAAAACACATGATGTTAATTGATTCTATACTTGTTTTGTGCTTACCAGCCCAGGTATATGCAATATCATATATAACACCATGTGCCCAGTGGCCACATCTCATACAAAGTCCCAAACATTTTTTGAGCACTATGTGCTCTACATGTAATAGTAGACATAGGGATGGAGACCCAAGGCAGGAGTCTCATTCAAAGTCCCACCAATCCTCTAATACCTTTCCTTTGTCCTTCATTTTTCCCTTCCCTCCCCCCTTCCCTTCTTCCCTTCCCTTTCCCCCCACCCCATGTTTTCCTCCCTTTTCCCTTTAATAATATTGATCCAGGGATGGAGATGTGAAACCAGTGGTTTTATCATTGTAATATAATGATGTATTATCCCAAATTGGCACCATATATACGAATTACATATGCATTGGGTATTGTATATTGATTTTGTATGTTTATTTAATACTGGTTCTCATTGTTTTACTTTTTTCACCCATGTCATTGGGTTGTGTGTCTCCCGTGTGGTCCCTTTTGGGAACTGCGATGCGCCCCGTCCGCGTCCGTCCTTCTCTCCCCCCTTCGGCCAGATACCGAGATGGGGGCGGGATCTTCGGCCGTTGGCCGCGACGCATCGGCGTCACACCTCTCCGTGCAGGGCATTACGTCACACGCTTGTTGGCGTCCCTGCACGTGACTCCATCAGCGTTCATTTGAGGGAGACCGTCTTGGGCAACACCGGCTTGCCCGATGGACTCCCTCCGTACTGAACAGCTTTGTGACGCTGAGAGCTGCCTCCCG
This sequence comes from Pelophylax lessonae, assembly GCF_965119305.1. Lineage (NCBI taxonomy): Eukaryota > Metazoa > Chordata > Amphibia > Anura > Ranidae > Pelophylax > Pelophylax lessonae. The sequence goes on from NC_138768.1 coordinate 197,083,967, forward strand.
CCCGGTCCTAGCGTAGGTTCCATTACTCACTTTATTTAATTGTCCCAGCCTCACTATCATCCTCCTTTTCGTCACATTTTTTCAATATCCTCACCCTTGGGACTCTCCTTCCCCAATAATTGTGATTCTCACTTTATTTTTCATTCTTTAGCACTGTTTTCTTTGATGTTTTAGGGATGTCACTGGTCTTTATAGTTCAAACACTTTTCATGCATGTCTCACCCCTTTTTTTCTCTCTGTCTTGGTATGTCCATATAGTCACATACTTCTACCTCACACTTTGGTATACTGACTTGGATTCTTTTTTCATATGGTTTGGGCTCATCCTTCTTTACCATTCTATGCTTATGTATTTTATGTATGGATCACTGGTTTGATTTATGCATATATGCATATTTATATCCCTTTGTACAGTGTCATGCTATTACCAAATCGAGCCCTTCAATACCTCTTCCTGATTTCTTTACCACACCATGGATCTTGCGCCTTGGCTGTGTTTGTGGAGGCCGCTTTCTCAGTTCCCTTTGGGGACTCAATTCCGGGCGATTTCATCACCTGACTGACATTCCATACTCATGTGTAAGCTTCAGTTTCTTGCGCTAATTTTACAAAACATTCCTTTATTTAATGTAATATCACATTTATATGTATATATATATATCTTTTTAGATGCCATTACCATGCCTGCTCCTGAGGAAGTGAAAAATGTAATTCACGAAACGCGTCGAGCCTATGAGGCAAACAATATACCCACAAGTTTCACCTGGCATACACGAATGTTTTGTAGTACCTCCTTGAATGTTTATTTATGTTGTTACAGTTTTTTACCAAACCTTATATATACATACCCCTTTTACCCTCATTGTATTGTATTTTTATATTATTATCAACTGCCATTTATACAATATTAAAAACACATGATGTTAATTGATTCTATACTTGTTTTGTGCTTACCAGCCCAGGTATATGCAATATCATATATAACACCATGTGCCCAGTGGCCACATCTCATACAAAGTCCCAAACATTTTTTGAGCACTATGTGCTCTACATGTAATAGTAGACATAGGGATGGAGACCCAAGGCAGGAGTCTCATTCAAAGTCCCACCAATCCTCTAATACCTTTCCTTTGTCCTTCATTTTTCCCTTCCCTCCCCCCTTCCCTTCTTCCCTTCCCTTTCCCCCCACCCCATGTTTTCCTCCCTTTTCCCTTTAATAATATTGATCCAGGGATGGAGATGTGAAACCAGTGGTTTTATCATTGTAATATAATGATGTATTATCCCAAATTGGCACCATATATACGAATTACATATGCATTGGGTATTGTATATTGATTTTGTATGTTTATTTAATACTGGTTCTCATTGTTTTACTTTTTTCACCCATGTCATTGGGTTGTGTGTCTCCCGTGTGGTCCCTTTTGGGAACTGCGATGCGCCCCGTCCGCGTCCGTCCTTCTCTCCCCCCTTCGGCCAGATACCGAGATGGGGGCGGGATCTTCGGCCGTTGGCCGCGACGCATCGGCGTCACACCTCTCCGTGCAGGGCATTACGTCACACGCTTGTTGGCGTCCCTGCACGTGACTCCATCAGCGTTCATTTGAGGGAGACCGTCTTGGGCAACACCGGCTTGCCCGATGGACTCCCTCCGTACTGAACAGCTTTGTGACGCTGAGAGCTGCCTCCCGCCCGGTCCTAGCGTAGGTTCCATTACTCACTTTATTTAATTGTCCCAGCCTCACTATCATCCTCCTTTTCGTCACATTTTTTCAATATCCTCACCCTTGGGACTCTCCTTCCCCAATAATTGTGATTCTCACTTTATTTTTCATTCTTTAGCACTGTTTTCTTTGATGTTTTAGGGATGTCACTGGTCTTTATAGTTCAAACACTTTTCATGCATGTCTCACCCCTTTTTTTCTCTCTGTCTTGGTATGTCCATATAGTCACATACTTCTACCTCACACTTTGGTATACTGACTTGGATTCTTTTTTCATATGGTTTGGGCTCATCCTTCTTTACCATTCTATGCTTATGTATTTTATGTATGGATCACTGGTTTGATTTATGCATATATGCATATTTATATCCCTTTGTACAGTGTCATGCTATTACCAAATCGAGCCCTTCAATACCTCTTCCTGATTTCTTTACCACACCATGGATCTTGCGCCTTGGCTGTGTTTGTGGAGGCCGCTTTCTCAGTTCCCTTTGGGGACTCAATTCCGGGCGATTTCATCACCTGACTGACATTCCATACTCATGTGTAAGCTTCAGTTTCTTGCGCTAATTTTACAAAACATTCCTTTATTTAATGTAATATCACATTTATATGTATATATATATATCTTTTTAGATGCCATTACCATGCCTGCTCCTGAGGAAGTGAAAAATGTAATTCACGAAACGCGTCGAGCCTATGAGGCAAACAATATACCCACAAGTTTCACCTGGCATACACGAATGTTTTGTAGTACCTCCTTGAATGTTTATTTATGTTGTTACAGTTTTTTACCAAACCTTATATATACATACCCCTTTTACCCTCATTGTATTGTATTTTTATATTATTATCAACTGCCATTTATACAATATTAAAAACACATGATGTTAATTGATTCTATACTTGTTTTGTGCTTACCAGCCCAGGTATATGCAATATCATATATAACACCATGTGCCCAGTGGCCACATCTCATACAAAGTCCCAAACATTTTTTGAGCACTATGTGCTCTACATGTAATAGTAGACATAGGGATGGAGACCCAAGGCAGGAGTCTCATTCAAAGTCCCACCAATCCTCTAATACCTTTCCTTTGTCCTTCATTTTTCCCTTCCCTCCCCCCTTCCCTTCTTCCCTTCCCTTTCCCCCCACCCCATGTTTTCCTCCCTTTTCCCTTTAATAATATTGATCCAGGGATGGAGATGTGAAACCAGTGGTTTTATCATTGTAATATAATGATGTATTATCCCAAATTGGCACCATATATACGAATTACATATGCATTGGGTATTGTATATTGATTTTGTATGTTTATTTAATACTGGTTCTCATTGTTTTACTTTTTTCACCCATGTCATTGGGTTGTGTGTCTCCCGTGTGGTCCCTTTTGGGAACTGCGATGCGCCCCGTCCGCGTCCGTCCTTCTCTCCCCCCTTCGGCCAGATACCGAGATGGGGGCGGGATCTTCGGCCGTTGGCCGCGACGCATCGGCGTCACACCTCTCCGTGCAGGGCATTACGTCACACGCTTGTTGGCGTCCCTGCACGTGACTCCATCAGCGTTCATTTGAGGGAGACCGTCTTGGGCAACACCGGCTTGCCCGATGGACTCCCTCCGTACTGAACAGCTTTGTGACGCTGAGAGCTGCCTCCCGCCCGGTCCTAGCGTAGGTTCCATTACTCACTTTATTTAATTGTCCCAGCCTCACTATCATCCTCCTTTTCGTCACATTTTTTCAATATCCTCACCCTTGGGACTCTCCTTCCCCAATAATTGTGATTCTCACTTTATTTTTCATTCTTTAGCACTGTTTTCTTTGATGTTTTAGGGATGTCACTGGTCTTTATAGTTCAAACACTTTTCATGCATGTCTCACCCCTTTTTTTCTCTCTGTCTTGGTATGTCCATATAGTCACATACTTCTACCTCACACTTTGGTATACTGACTTGGATTCTTTTTTCATATGGTTTGGGCTCATCCTTCTTTACCATTCTATGCTTATGTATTTTATGTATGGATCACTGGTTTGATTTATGCATATATGCATATTTATATCCCTTTGTACAGTGTCATGCTATTACCAAATCGAGCCCTTCAATACCTCTTCCTGATTTCTTTACCACACCATGGATCTTGCGCCTTGGCTGTGTTTGTGGAGGCCGCTTTCTCAGTTCCCTTTGGGGACTCAATTCCGGGCGATTTCATCACCTGACTGACATTCCATACTCATGTGTAAGCTTCAGTTTCTTGCGCTAATTTTACAAAACATTCCTTTATTTAATGTAATATCACATTTATATGTATATATATATATCTTTTTAGATGCCATTACCATGCCTGCTCCTGAGGAAGTGAAAAATGTAATTCACGAAACGCGTCGAGCCTATGAGGCAAACAATATACCCACAAGTTTCACCTGGCATACACGAATGTTTTGTAGTACCTCCTTGAATGTTTATTTATGTTGTTACAGTTTTTTACCAAACCTTATATATACATACCCCTTTTACCCTCATTGTATTGTATTTTTATATTATTATCAACTGCCATTTATACAATATTAAAAACACATGATGTTAATTGATTCTATACTTGTTTTGTGCTTACCAGCCCAGGTATATGCAATATCATATATAACACCATGTGCCCAGTGGCCACATCTCATACAAAGTCCCAAACATTTTTTGAGCACTATGTGCTCTACATGTAATAGTAGACATAGGGATGGAGACCCAAGGCAGGAGTCTCATTCAAAGTCCCACCAATCCTCTAATACCTTTCCTTTGTCCTTCATTTTTCCCTTCCCTCCCCCCTTCCCTTCTTCCCTTCCCTTTCCCCCCACCCCATGTTTTCCTCCCTTTTCCCTTTAATAATAAAGCAGTCTGCTGTTGTAAACACAGCAGACAGTTGTTTTCTTAGTAATCATCACAGGGCTCCTGTGTTCCTCCTATTTAGGATCACAGGTCCCTGTGATGATTCCATAAGCCCACCCCCCCCCACAGTTAGAAAACACCCCTAGGCATACATTTAACCCTATGATTGCCCCGGGGTTAACTCCTTCCCTGCCAATGGCATTATTACCGTAACAGTGCATATGTTTAGCACTGATTTCTGTAGTAATGTCACTGGTACCCCCAAAAGTGTCAAAAATGTCAGTTAGGGGTCCGATTTGTCCGCATATCGCAGTCCCGCTAAAAATTGCAGATCGCTGCTATTACTAGTAAAAAAAAAAAAAACAATACAAATGACATAAATCTTTCCCGTAGTTAGTAAACGCAATAACTTTTGTGCAAACCATTCAAAATAAGCTTATTGCGATTTTTTTTGGGCCAGCCTGAAGTGATCTAGCAAGACTCAAAGGGTAACTCCACTTTCCTGGGGGTACCAGTGACATTACTACAGTAATCAGTGCTAAAAATATGCACTGTTACGGCAATAATGCCATTGGCAGGGAAGGGGTTAATACTATTGGTGATCAAGGGGTTAAATGTAAGCCTAGGGGAGTAATTCTAACTGTGAGGGGGTTGGGCTTTTGAAATGATCATAGAGACATGCGATCCTATATAGCAGGATCGCATAGTCTCTGTGATCATTGCAGGGAGAAAGACGGACGACTGTGTTTACATCAGCTGTCCGTCCTTCTCTGTCAGCGGGGAGCGATCGCCGGTGTCAGGCAGCAATCAGAGCGGCCTGACACCCGCACTGACTTCCCCGCTGATGATCGGCGGCACGCAATCGCCCCCTAGTGGCCTCCCAGGCAGATGACGCCTATTAACCTGATTTTGCCTGGAAGAGTCACACTGCTGATGTAAATAGGCAGTGCGCCGGCGGGAAGTGGTTAATGTGGAATATGTTCCTTGCTAAAGAACTTTATTTTTTTATCAAGTTGTTAATGGGTAAAGTTCCACTTTAACTGAACAGCAAGAAATATTAACAACAATATACAGAGTGATAACTTTTTTATAGTAAGATGGCATCCCAGGCGAGGTTCAGGGTCCCGTCACAGTATCGTTACCACAGAGGTGGAGAAAGGCCAAGAAAAAGTGATGGTAGGAACGTGCCACATATGAACTTTACGCAATGTTACATTTCACACAAAGAAGTCAGAAATCACAAGTTGTCTTCAAGTTGTGTTCTCTGTGCTTTCCACTTTCTTTTGACACTACAAATGTAGTTTCCCTGTATGTACTTATCCTGATATCTACACAGCTCACTCTGGAGAACCAGAATTAGGGAGCTGGTTTATTAGTCATAAAAAGTATTTGCCGGCCTGTTTAGCACATGCCTCTACATCCAGAAGCCAAGGGCTGTATTTACTATAATGCCAATGGCTAAGGTAGGTAGGGATAGAGGATGGAAGGGCAGCACCAAAATTTAAAATGTACACATTGAGGTTGATTTACTAAAGGCAAATAGAAAGAAAAGGGGTTTCATGAACCCCTTTTCTATATGGGACAGTGACAGGCAGCTAGCTGTGACAGAAATTAGTTTGGCGGGCTTTGTGAAGATATTGAGTTACTAGGGGGATAAATAAAATTCCAGTTGGTGATTGGTTGAAATGAGCCCCTATCATAGTCAGTTTACAGGTAGCTGGGAAGATTGTGTAAAAATACCTGTTTTTTCCAGTTAGCTTCCCGCCTTCTGTGCCTCATCTCAGCCCTATTTAAGGGGGCTCACAAGTAGCGGGTCGCTCAGACCACCTCAGAAGCCTGGAGCGAGCGGTTCCCGTGTCGTCCATCAAGATGAGCCTCATCCGCCAATTAATCGAGCGAGCTGGTGAAGGAGGAGATGAGTGCGTTAGACGCTGCCTCGCTTTGCCTACCTCTGGCCATTCGGAGCCTGTGTCTACTTTACCTGTTCCGCCGTTGGAAATGGAGCCTGTCGCCGGGCCGAGCTGGAGGGAGGAAGCCGTGACTCAAGCAAGAGGAAGTGCGCAACTGGTGACCCCGGCGAGAGGAAGTTCGCCATCGGTGACCCCGGCGAGAGGAAGAGCGTCATCAACCCAGCGACTGGATGCAGAGGACCAGCTTACGACGGAGATGCGCAGGCGCAGTGTGTCGGACCCATCCGCGGAAGACTCCCGGATGGCGAAAAGAAGAAGACTCGCCGAAGGTTTTCACCGCCTACGGAGGACCGGAATGCCCCGAGACGCCCGAGAAGGTCTTCGTTGAGAGCAAGGGAAGCCGGTCAGGACGTCACACCCGCTGCAGGCAGGCTAGCCCGTTCCAGGGCAGCTTCTCCGCGACAATCAGGAGCACCGGAGCGTCCGCACGGGAGTGGAGCCGGTCACGCTACAGGTGAGAGTCTTAACCCTGTGAGCGCTGTGGTTAGGGATGGATCTTTTTCTGCCCTTACAGGTACTAACTCCGGGGAACCTTCTATGTTAGCCGGGATGGCAGGGAGCAGTGCACTTCCTTCTCAGCCCCCCCCTGGGGATATTGCCCAGATATTACAGAATTTCCTGCCAGAGTTTAAAAGCTTAGTGAGTCCAATTGGTGTTCCTCCAGCTGTAGTTCAGCCTGTGTCCGCTTCTATTACGGATGTTTGGGCGCCATCTAGCGGCCTGGTGGTAGCCTTAATTCAGTACCTTTATCTGACACCATTGTTTCCCAGGATTCTAATGTGGGACTAACTTCTGTGGTATTACCATCCGAGTCCCCTTCTTTTTTGCTAGCTAAATCCCAAAATTTGCCCGAGGTGTGCTATGGCCTGTGAATTGTCCCCATTGGGCTTTCACTTGTCCGATGCTGTTAAAGAAAAAATTTGGAATGGCACTTTTGTGGACATTTTATCTCTTTTGCCCTCAGCCAGAGAGTTTGTGTCTAAAGGTGACAAAAAAGAGGATGAAGAGAGGAAGCGCCCAGTCACCAAGAATTTTAATAACTGGTTGCAGTCATTTTTTATTTACGCTGCTGTATTGTGTGAGAGATTTCCGGCTAAAAGCACGGGCCTCTTTCAACACCTTGATATTGTCTTGGAAGCGTATAAGAACTTTGGTGGCACAGCGTGGTATTCCTAGATGTGAGTCTTTGGCTGGATTTGTTTCTCCCCCAGAAGCCAATTTTTAACCGTCAGTCCTTTCCTGGACAGCAGCCTCAGCCAGCCACTTCCACTTTTCGCAAAGGAGTGTGCTTTAATTATAATGAGACGCAGTGTCGATGGCCTGGGACCTGCAAATATAGGCACGAATGCGCCTTTTGTGCAGGATCCCATCCCGTCCACAAATGTTTTAAGAAAATGCAAGGTGCTCAGAACCCCGGAAATTTTCCAAAAAGCCTCAACCCCAGTGAACCTGCCCGCAATGCTCCCCTGGCTACAACGGTACCCCGACAGGGTGAGGGCCACCTTAATATCTGAGGGCTTTAGTGATGGTTTTGTTTTGCCCAGGTTTTCAGGGCAGGGCTGTTCTCTGGTACCAAATTTGAAGTCTGTTCAATATTTAGAAGATATTGTTGTTGAGAAAATCAATAAAGAATTAGAAGCAGGACGGCTCTTTTTGTTGGCCCTTTTGTTTATCCTCCTTTTGATAATTTCAGAATTTCCCCTTTAGGAATTGTGCAGAAGAAAGAGCCGAACACTTATAGGCTTATTCATCACTTATCGTTCCCTGCTGGCGGGTCTTTAAACGATGAAATAAGCGAGGACCTGGCTTCTGTACAGTACGCCACTTTTGATGATGCACTTGTTATACTGAGACGTTTAGGTAGAGGTGCGCTTATGTCAAAAACGGACATTAAGTCCGCCTTTCGCTTACTGCCAGTGCATCCAGGGGCTTTCAATTCCTTAGGTTTTTATTTTTTGGGTTATTTCTTTTTTGATAGGTGTCTCCCCATGGGCTGCTCGCTATCCTGCTTTTATTTCGAGTGTTTTTCTTCCTTTTTAGAGTGGGTAGTTTCTTCCATGTCTAACTCCACTAACATAGTCCATTATTTGGATGATTTTTTATTTTTAGGCCCTGCAGGATCTTCAGATTGCTTGCACTTATTATATTTGTTCCTGGATATGTGTAAGCATTTTGGTATTCCACTTGCCCAAGAAAAAACTGAATGGCCATCAACGTGCGTTCAGTTTCTGGGCATTACGATTGATTCCAATTTAATGGAATTCAGGCTGCCAATGGAAAAGGTGGTTAAACTAGAACATTGCCTTTTGGTGATGATTCGCAAGAGGAAAGTTTGCTTGAAAGAGGTTCAGTCTCTTTTGGGTTTACTCGCTTTTGCGTCTAGGGTTATCCCTCTTGTCAAGTTGTTCGCTAGAAAGCTTTATCCCGCAATTTCTGGTCTTAAAAATCCCACAGCTCATGTTAGATTGTCAGCTGACACTAAAGAAGATATGCTGGTTTGGATTCAGTTCCTGATACATTTTAAGTTTAAGATTTTAAGTCCCCGCCAGTGCTGAAGTTATTGAGATATCTGGTTTCTAAATGCTTGTTTTTAAACATTTGGATTAAAGCTACTTTTATAGCGGGCAAGGATAACACATTGGCGGATTCATTGTCTCGCCAACAGATGGATCGTTTTTTCCAGCTGTTACCTACCGCGGATCCAACCAGTCATCATTACCCGGCCCGCCTTTGGGATATTGTTTAAATTTGGTCTCGGACAATATAGCTAATTCGTTGGCCCCGGCAACCATGGCAGGATATCGGTCAGCATGGTCCATGTGGTTATCTTACTTAAATGACATTGGGGAATGCCAAGACGTTTTTTCTGAGCACTTATTATTAATTTTTCTAAACAAGCTTTTTGAACAACGTTATTCATGGTCCCACGTTAATAAAATTTTGGCTGGGATATCTTTCTTTGTTAAGCTGCGTAATTTTCCCCCCTGTTCGTCCTTTTTTTCAATAAGGCAGGCTATGAAAGGTTACCGTAAGAGTACCTGGCAGAGGGATTCCAGGCAACCTATTACTCCAGAAATTTTAGAGCGACTATGTGAAGCTGCTGCAAAGGTATGTTTTTCTTTTTATGAGTCTGCTCTTTTTCAAGCTGCTTTCTCCCTCATGTTTTTTGGTGCCCTAAGGGTTTCAGAGTTGACCACGGATATGAAGTATGGAAAGACTGGTCTGATGATGTCTGATGTTTTATTTTATGACACCTCCATGAGTATTCTGCTACGATTTTCAAAGACCGATCAGTTGGGGGTGGGTAAATGGATTCACCTAAATGTTTACAGAGATTCATGTATATGCCCCATTTTTCTGATGAAACGTTTTTTGTCCGTACGGTGCCATAGTCCTGGCCCAATTTTTGTTCACCAATCTGGGAAACCTTTGACGAAATTCCAGTTTATAGCTGTGTTAAATAAGTGTTTAAGTTTTTTGAAGCTTGATCATTTGAAGTTGTCATCTCATTCCTTCAGGATTGGGGCAGCAACAGAGGCTGCAAGACTAGGAGTTAATGCTGAATGGTTGAAAAATATTGGTAGATGGCGTTCTAATGCCTACCTGTCATATGTCCGCCCTAATTTTATTTTTTAATGCTTTCAGGACGCAGGGTCTCAGTGTGGATTGTGGGCCACTCGTTCATCCACTGGGCCCGGGCGAGAGCTAAGAGAAGAGTTTATACAGAGAACATCGGCTTGGATCCACGTCTCTTTCAGGTTCATTGGTTCAGCAAGAGGGGCATGAAATGGTCCGAGTTAATATTCGAGGTCTGTAGGTTAATGCAGCTCCTTTCCCCTCCAGATGTTCTCATCATCCATCTGGGGGGAAATGATGTGGGCAAAGTAAAGACACTTGATTTGATTTTTAGGTTTAGGGATGATTTTGCTTTTTTACAATCTTTTTCCCCTCACACAGCCTTTGTTTTTTCGGAAATTGTTCCGAGGCTGTTATGGTTCAAGCACCCACACTTAAAGCCTTTAGAGAAAGTCAGAAGGAGAATTAATAGAGCTTTGGAAAAGATGTTGGGAGGTATGGGAATCGCATCATTCAGACACTTTGAGCTGGAGGGTGGGATTCCCGGACTTTATAGAAAGGATGACACGCATTTATCGGATCTGGGACTAGACATTCTGAATGCTGATCTAGGCACTTGTGCTGAGAGGGCCGCGCTGTGGGGTGGTGACAGGCGGGTTTGATGCCGCCTGTCTATTGGATATTTTTTATTGAATATTTTATTATTATAAACCTGGATTGTAGTGTCGGGTTTATTATTTATGAGTTGAAAGTTTGATGATTTTAAGGTTATTTAAATAAATAATTAACGGCCGCGGCCTTTTCAATCCAACAGATTGTGTGGGTGTCATCCTTTTTTATATAAGATAAGTATTAGTTTAAAGTAAGAGAGTCCTGTCTACTGTCCCATAGAAAGAAAAGGGGTTTCATGAACCCCTTTTCTATATGGGACAGTGACAGGCAGCTAGCTGTGACAGAAATTAGTTTGGCGGGCTTTGTGAAGATATTGAGTTAATAGGGGGATAAATAAAATTCCAGTTGGTGATTGGTTGAAATGAGCCCCTATCATAGTCAGTTTACAGGTAGCTGGGAAGATTGTGTAAAAATACCTGTTTTTTCCAGTTAGCTTCCCGCCTTCTGTGCCTCATCTCAGCCCTATTTAAGGGGGCTCACAAGTAGCGGGGGCCTCAGACCACCTCAGAAGCCTGGAGCGAGCGGTTCCCCTCCCCCCTCCCCTTTTTGTTTTGTCGAGGCCAGTTTTATTATTTTGGGTCACCTTTGTAAGCTGCAAAGGGGGACGATATGTTTAAGTATATGATTGAGTTGATGTGGATATTTTTTATTGAATATTTTATTATTATAAACCTGGATTGTAGTGTCGGGTTTATTATTTATGAGTTGAAAGTTTGATGATTTTAAGGTTATTTAAATAAATAATAAACGGCCGCGGCCTTTTCAATCCAACAGATTGTGTGGGTGTCATCCTTTTTTATATAAGATAAGTATTAGTTTAAAGTAAGAGAGTCCTGTCTACTGTCCCATAGGCTGTTCACACTGCAAGTGCAGTTGTTCCAGAGCTTAGTAAAATAGCTGAGACTTCACTTTGCAAAGAATACCCAATCACATGCAAGAAAAAAAACAAGATGTTTTCCTTACACATGACTGAATGGTAGGGGATAGCATTGGAGCATCGCAGGCTACTGTAGGGGAGTGTTGGGAGGCCATTCCAAATGAATAGCACTGCACAAAGGACTACAAAGGTGCTACACTGCATTGCGGTAATATGCAGTAAACTATAACACGTAGGTATAAGAACAACAGAACAAGCCATGGTAAAGCTGGCCGTATATGGGACAATTTGTTTCAGTCAGCCAGCAGGTTAAACGAAAAAAAAAAAAAAATGACTTGATTCCCCCATCTACACATTCAATGAGAATGCAGGAATCCTCACCACTCAGAATACAATGACTCCCCCGCTATCGGAATACACAGATCAGTGCTGCAGCCTCGGTTGCTGATTGAGTGAAAAAATATAGACAGAGCACTGTGACAGGAGTCACTTTGGGAGGGGGGCTTGTGGAACCCAGCTTACCTTAGAGAGGTTAGGAAAATCTAGTTTCAGCTCCCCAGGCCCCTGGGACAACTACTTAATGGACACTGAGAATGGGGTTTGGATTACTTTAAATGGGACAGTATTATGTATCAATAATATCTCTCAAGAAATATATGGTTTGTTTGATTTTGAACTTTACATTTTTATTGAAAGAGATAGTCACAGTGATCTCTGTTTCATGTACTCCAGTGTAGAAGTCGGGCAGTCTGTTGCTGGTGGTCTTCTGTTATTGTCTGTTTATTAAGGTATTATGTGTTTTCTGCTAAGCTTGGCTGTCCCATGGTTAATTGTTGATTGTGTCACCTATTGTTTTCCTGCTAGCATTTTGTGCACTCCACCTAGGCTGGTTTAAGTGCTGAGTTATTTTGCACGTTAATTATATTTCTGTATACAGTTGCGTTTGCATATGATAATGTGATCAGCCTCACCTGGTTGTGTAGTAAAACATTCTCTGTGAGTTTTCAATAAAGGTTCCAGATTTCATATGAGCTATTTGTCAGCCAGTCTTGTATGTTATGCAGCTAAAATATCTGATATCTATGTTCAGACTGGAGGAAGTGGTATACTGACAGAAGCACTCAAATGGAGTGTGGGACAGTTCCGTCACAAGCAGTTGAACAGAAGTCTATGGGTAGACTGACTTCTGTTCAACCACAGTGGTCACACATGGATCAAAATTCAGCTGGTCCCTGCTGAACTTGCTGAATTTCCATCTATGTATTGACAGATTTTGTCAGCAATAAGAAAAGATCAGCTTGAGAGAGACCACAGGCAATACTGGTAGCTAGTCCTTTCCCCACTGCCTATCTTTTTTTTGGTCACATAAATATTATTTAACTCTTTCACTGCCAGGCCTGTACAGCGTATGGACCTACAGCACTGATTGCAGCTGGCCAGGTACGTACGCTGTATGGACCTCCTTTCTCCTTCTGCTATAAGCTCATGGTCACTTCAGTGACCATAAACTTATAGCAAAATTGTTCAGAAGACTCTGCTGAACAATTCTATAACTCTGAACAGTGGATTACAATCTGCTGATCAGCGTTATTAACGTAAAATGTGACTCCCCCTTCCACTGCCGCTGCCTGCCTATCTTATAAATCTCTCTGTTCCTCCAATCAACCTGCTGCCTTGGCCGCTATAATGCCTCCCCCCTTCCAATGCCACTGTCACCCCCTACCTAGCACATCTTTCACCCCTAACAGGAGCAGCTTACTCCCCCATCCTCCAGCACCGATCTATGTGGCTGGATGAAATTGTCGGCTTCCCCCCGATTCCTCTCCCACCGACAATTGCATTAGATCCAGCCACAATTCTAACCCCCCCCCACTGTGACCCCCCCAAAGTGTCACCCCCCTTCCTCACCAATCTCTGGCATCCTGTCCATGCAGTGCTGCTGACCAGCTTCCCCTCCACCTCCTCCCGTTGGATGCTCCCAGGGAGATCGGTGACAGTTTGGAAGGGGTGGGGGGCTGGTAATGTGTTTTCCAGTTTTCCAGGCCCTCTTTCTTAATTTAAACAAAGAGCCCCCCGCTGTGACTTCCATCCCTGCAGTGCCCCCCCCTCACCGATGCCCAGTAAATGCAGCGCTCCCTGCACCCCATCCCACCGCCTGCAGCTGCTGCCCAGGAGATTGGTGAGTGTCAGGATGGAGAGCAGGCCCCCTTCCTTGAATGAATGAACAGAGCGATCGGTACTGATAGCTTCTTACCATTCATTACTGAAATATTGTAAACACTGTTTATTATATTTCAGTTTGTGAATGAACAGGAGTCTCTATGCAGACTCCTTTCTCATTCACTACAGGTTGCAGAGAAAGGGACTGTCTTCCTCTGTTTCTCTGTTCAGACCCCTGATGTCTCTGCAAACCCCCCCCCCCCCATTGAAAAAACAAATCAATTAAAAAAAAAAAATATATATATATATATATATAATTAAATTATGCCTGTGCAAAAAAAACAAAAACAAGGAAAAAAAAAAATTTGTGCCTGTAAAAGCCATCCGCTGCTTTCTTACCGCCTGTTTTAACCCCATTTTTGCCGACAAATGCACCGCAGCCAAATGTATTGCACACAGTTGCAGGGCATTTGCGAAACTTCCCCATTGAGTTGAATGCGAAGCATTCGACTGGTGCAAGAAAACTTTTCTGTGGGCGCAAACCAACAGGTTGCAGCTGCAGCATGTAAACAACCCCGTCTGCTGCCTATTACACCTTAAAGCGGAGTACAGTAATACCCAAAAGTGGAAGCTCCGCTTTACTGCTTCCTCCCTTCCAGTGCTACATTTGGCACATTTTGAGGAAGAGGGGGGAGCGGCTACCTGTCAAAAACAGGTACCCGCTCCCACTTCCGTCTAAGGCCCCCGGCTCCGACATCATTTGTGGCCTGTTCTATTTTCCCTCACTGCCTTCTGGGAGACACACACAGGTCCCAGAAGACAGCGGGACCATTCGGAAATGGACTGCGCAGTAGGAAACAGGCTGTGAAGCTTCACTTCCTGTTTCCCTTAGTAAGGATGCCAGCGACTGCACCCAAAGCCGATGGACAGTTTGGCTTCAGATGCTGATATCGCGGGCTCCCTGTACAGGTAAGTGTCCTTATTTTAAAAGTAAAATACTGTAGCTGCTCACTTTTAATTTTTCTCCCCCAGGCTGGAACTCCGCTTTAAGGAGAGAAGGTTGGCAGGTGGAAGAAAAGCTTCTTAACAGCAAATTTTTGCCACCTCCCCAACCACAAGTCTAAACAAGGCCCAGGGCCTCATTTATGCGGCATACTACAACAAGGCTGTGTTTAGCTGCACAGCGCTGCACAAGTGTTCCATACATCCCCATGCAGGCAGTCGCATCAATGTCATTTGAGATACAGTGGGTGCAGGAGAATGCACAGGTTCCTTGCATTCCTGTGTAGCCACTCCCATTTAAGTCAATTGGGACACAAATCGGATATATGGGCACAGCCACTGCTCCGAACTTGACATCCGTGTTGGTGCATGTCCCTGAATACTGTTTACATTTGGGGCCATGCACCTACACCCGAACAGATGTCAGATTTGTCCTTACAGCCGCTGCATCCCAATTGACATGAATGAGACTACCTGCACATGGATGCACAGAGAACCTGTGCATCCCTGTGCGGGTAAACACAGCTTTTCATATGGCCCCCGAAGGGAGTACGCTTTAGCACACCCAATGTGAATAAGTATTTAGCAGGAATTTTGTAAGTTATGTTGTGTTTTGTATGCTATTTGATATTTTAGGGATTTTTAAGTTAAACCAGCAATTTGATAAACATTTGGACTGCACAACTATTGTGCCCCTATAGTAGCACCTTTGTTTTTTTCTACTGCTCCTGTGCTTTCAGTAAATATATGGTTTTGGGGTGGGGGTCTTTTACAAACTCTGAAAGCTGTAAGTGAAAAATGAAAACCTACAGATTTTTATAGAAATATGCTTATCTACAGTTTTGCGTAGGTTCGATTTTCACCCTTTCACATAAAGGCGCAATTTAAACTTTACAAATATTTGTTATATATTAACTCAATACAGGTTAAAATTTTATATTTAGTAGGAATTTTTGACATGTGCTGTGTTTGTATATGCTAATAATGATTTTAGTGTATTTTGGGAAAATATTGATTTGATGAACATTTGCACAAATGTCATGGGGCAATAAAAATCTTCTTTTTATTCTACTGGTCATGTGCTTTCAGAAAATATATGGTTTGGGGGGGGGGGGGGTGGCTTTTACAATCTCTGAAAGCTGTAAGTCAAAAATGAAAACCTCCAGATTTTTAGAAAAATGTGGTTATTTACAGTATTGCATAGGTTTGATCTTCACCATTTTGCATAAAGGTGCAATTTAAAATTTACAGATATCTGTTATTTATTAACTCAATACAGGTTAAACGTTTATATTTAGAAGAATTTAGCAGACATTTGGAACATTTGCTGAGTTCGTATGTAGTAATAATGACTTTATATACACTATCAATCTGTCCAATGAGGAGAGAGACAGTGGCTGGAGCCACTGTTCTCGTGCACATCGGTGGATCAGATCGGGCTCAGGTTAGAAAAAGGGGGGGGGGGGTTCAGGGGGGAACTGCAGCACAGAAGATTTTTCACCTTAGGAGGTAGAAAACACATTGTAAAAAATTATGTTATGCAAAATGAATTACAGGGCAATTGGATTTGTAGGGAATAATTTTGGAGCCTAAGGATATAGTTTAGTTCCACTTTAAGCCTTATGTGATTTGAAAGGGACCGATGATAATTAGGAGTAATCACCCAATGCAACAATTGTCATCATCTATTACTGGCCCCCACAACCTGGGTGGTAAATTACTACTACTGTAATTATTCACAAAAATCTTTTACATTCAATAATGGCCGCTCTTGGTTATGTTAATAAGCAACTTAGTAGATCTGGAAGTTTCCAAATGTTTTTTTCCTCTTTTGTAAGGTCTCTACCAGTTGCCAAAAACATTAATCTCATAACCTCTGCTGTGGTATTAGGTTTCAAATTCTTTCCCTTTTTACGTGAATGCCTATTTATTTAATGTCATGCCATCTTTAGCATGTTAAATAAAGGATGATAGTCTACAGTAAGGCCCGACAATGAGGGAATGCAAACGTCTGCTGTGATGCTATGAAGGCAAATAGCAAATTCTATTTCTGTCTGGTAATACCTCTGTCTTGTGTTCTTTATCATCTAGAACAGGAAATTAACATCACTGAATAAACACAGCAGCTGAGCAACCCAATAAACCCAAGTTATAATATAGTCTGATGATAAATGGGAGAATGGTGATGGTGTAAGTGCAGATCTCATGGCAGTGAGCTATATACAATACTGGAACTCTAGGGTGTCCTAAATTAGATATCCACATAGAAGCACGTGCCTGCGCATGGGATATTTACAATGTCACACTGTTATAATATTCAACTTACATTATATGCATGTCTGTGTATGCAGAGGTTATCATTGACAAATGTCAATCTCTTTAATACTTCAGCTATACTGGCCATTGGTAGCCTGCCAACATATAGTGAATATATCACATTTCCATTTTCATCGGGACCTTCTTCTACTGGGAGGAAACAATGTGGTTGTTTGCACACAATTGTAGTGCCATTATATACGCATACACCTTTTAAAATAAGGCCTAATAAGCAAACTGCCTTTTTTATTTACAATTAACAGCCAAAGTTTTTTTATTTCTTTTAGTTACAGTGGATTTTATGTTTAATCCCTAAATTCTACATGATGTCACAATTTATTCCCTTGTCTAATCTAATGTACCGCACCCTAAATTCAATCCCTTCACCTAACTTTTGCACCTCTGTTGCTAGACTACCTATGCCACTACCTATGCCACCTACAGCAGTTAGAGTGGATGTTATTATTTTGTCCCTCTTAGACATTTTGCCTAGGGGACAAACTTAGCACTGGAACACGAGTTCTAGTCTTTGCCCTAGCTATCAAAAAATGTGTTGGCTGTGTTTATACCATAAACATTGCTTATAAATAGGGATGGGCTTGATGTTCGAGTCGAAGGTAAGTTCAACTCGTTCATCAGTAGTTTGTGTGTTCACTGAACACACAAACAAATGGGGTGCTCGGTGGGAAGGTCGCCCACCAATGAGCGCCCCATAATGCACTGCACTGGTGCAGTGAATAAATTACTGATGATTGGCAAAAGTATGCACATGACCTGTATGCTTTGGCCAATCACAGCACAATGTCCTGTCAGAGCCATGACTGGCCAAAGGCAGGGTGCCTTTAGCCAATCATGGCTCAGGGGCTAAGTCCACGCCCCACAATATATAAGGCTGCTGCCTACATGGCAGCCGTGTAAAGGGTATGATAATAGAAATTAGGCAGGTAGTTAGTGGATAGTGAGTTGAGTTAGTTTAGTGCAGTCAGTGTAGTGAACAGGCGTACCCCACTTTTATAATGTACAGACATGTTGTAGTTCTGTGTCCCCTCTCAGTGCTCCCCAAGTTTTGTTACCCTGTCACTCATAGTTTGTGATCAGTGCCATGTCATGCTGACCGAGATTTCCCATAGATGCCAATGTTAAAGACAGGGAGCAGTGCCATGCCAAGCTGGCCAATATTTCCCATAGATACCAATGAGCACTGAAAGCTGAAAATTGGTCTAGGCAAGAAGGGGGTGAAAGTGCCCTGTATTTAGGTGGTTAAGGGGAACCCCATGACAGATAAAAAAAAAATGGCATGAGGTCCCCCCCAAAATCTATACCAGGCCCTTTGGGTCTGATATAAATTTTAGGGGAACTCCACGCCAGAATGTAAAAAACAAAAATAGTGTGGGGCCCCCCCAAAAATTTATACCAGGCCCTTTGGGTCTGGTACAGTTTTTAAGCGAAACTCCAAGCCAAAATTGAAAAAAAAATTGGCATGGGGTCCCCCAAAATCAATACCAGACCCTTACTCAAGGGGCGGGGCCACCTGATTACACACAGGAGCACCACCCCCCTTCTGACGTCATGTGATGTCAAAAGGGGCAGTGCCACCGGGTGATGTAACTGGGTGTCCCCGCCCCTTGCCTATAAAAGAGCTGTCACAGCTCAAGCCAGGAGACCTCTGAAGAGGTGGTAGCGTTTTTGATTTTTTTTTTCTATTTTTCGGGTGCGGCGGGCGACGTGATTGACGGTGGATTTACATTGGGGGACACTATTTTTTTATTTTGACTTTTGAATAAAGGACTTGACTTTTGTGTTTATTTTTTTTGTACACTTTTTTGGTGAATGGATAGGGGTAAGATGTACCCGATACCCATTCACATGGGGTAAGGGTTCCGGGAGCCCCCTCCTGGTTAAAGGGGGCTTCCAGATTCCGATTAGCCCCCCACCCGCAGACCTCGACAACCACAGCCCAGGGTTGTCGGGAAGAGTCCCTTGTCCTCATCAAAATGGGGACAAGGTGCTTTGGGGGGCACCACAAAGCACCCTCCACATGCTAAGGGCAAGCGGCCTGGTATGGTTCAGGAGGGAGTTTGCTCGCTTGCCCCCCTTCCCCTATCCTGGCCAGCCAGGCTGCATGCTCGGATAAGGGTCTGGTATGGATTTTAGGGGGGGACCCCACACCTTTTTTTTTTAAATTTTGGCGTGAGGTTTCCCTTAAATCCTGTACCAGACCCGAATGGCCTGGTATGGACTGGGAGCCGACAATACATTACAGCGGCGAGCAAGTTTAAATGACATTTTTTCTTTTAGAACTGTCAGTATTGCTGCAACAGGTTACATACATCGTACAGATGCGCCACTTTACAGGCACATTAAGGGGACCCCCCAGGCACAATATTTAACCACTTGCCGACCGCCGCAAGTACATATACTGTGGCGGTCAGCCCCTCACAGGCAAAGTGACGTATGGGTACATCACTAGCCTGTGAGGCTCTGGGGAGCGAGCGCGCGCGCTCCGGCTCCCGCTCGGTCACGGACCCCCCCCGCGCGTGTGCCCGGGGGACCCGATTTCCGCCGGGCACTCGCAATCGTCCGTGACAGCGGGAGAAAGGCAGGTGGCTGATGTAAACAAGCCGCCTGTTATTCTCCCCTGTGTAAGAACAGTGATCATACGGTTCTACTATGTAGGACCGTTGATCACTGTTCCTACACCTCAAGCCACAGCCAATCACAGTAAGAATCACGCCCTTAGGGACACACACCACCCCTCCCTCTCAAATAAAGTTAACCCCTTCACTACCAGTGTCATTTTACAGTAGCAGTGCATATGTATAGCACTGATTACTGTAGTAATGTCACTGGTAGCCCCAAAAGTGTCAAAAATGTCAGTCAAGGGTCCGATCTGTCCACCACAATGTCGCAGTCCCGCAAATAAAATTGCAGATCGCCGCCATTACGCGTTAAAAAAAAACAACAAAAATGACAAAAATCTTTCCCTTAGTTAGTAAACGCAATAACTTTTGCGCAAACGAATCAAAATACGCTTTTTGCGATTTTTTTTACCAAAAATATGTAGCATAAAACAAATTGGCCTAAAATGTTAAAACATTTTGATTTTTACATTTTATTTTTGGGGAATTTCATATAAAAAAAATGTGAAAAATATTGTTATTTTTGCAAAATTGACGCTCTTTTTTTGTTTATAGCGCATGATCAAAAAATCGCACAGGTGATCAAATACCAGCAAAAGAAAGCTCTGTTTGTGGGAAAAAAAGGACGTCAAATTCGTTTAGGTACAGCATCGTACGACTGTGAAATTGTGCGTTAAAGTCACGCAGTGCCGAATCGCAAAATACCCCCTGGTCAGGAAGGGGGTAAAATCTTCCGGGGCTTAAGTGGTTAAAGGAATTTTTCATTTTTATTGTTTCACTTGAAGCATTAATAAATTCACTGCTCCTGTAAAAACTATTGTTTTAAAAAAAACTTTTTTTTGCATTGATGCATGTCCCCCAGGGCAGTACCCGGGTCCTCATACAATTTTTATGGCAATAACTTGCTTATAAGCCTTTAAGATGAGAACTTATGATTTTTCATGATCATGTGCCATAGACTTTAATAGAGTTTGCATATTTGCTAGAACTTTTTCCCAGTTTTAGATGTTCTGGTGCGAACCGAACAGGAGGGCAGTCGGCCCATCACTACTTATAAAGTAACAGAAAAAATAAATGATGCCACAAAACAGTTTCCATAGTTCTAAACACATCATACTTCGGCTCCCCTGTATCAGGGAGGTCTTGACATTGGAGCTAAAATGCTGAAGCTGTGACTTCACCCATCAACTTCTATTGTCCCACTATTGTTAGCAGGACTGCGGATAAGGCAGTACCAACTAGTCCTGTTGTACTGGGCCCAGACATCATCAGCTAAACAGAGGGTCCCAGGGCAACTTTATTGTTAATTTCTACTTAACCACTTGCCGACCACCCGCGGCTTTTTACTGCGGCAGGGCGGCTCGGCTGTGTCCAGTCACGTAGTGACTAGAGTGCATGTAGTTTTGGCGGTGCGCGCGCGACGCCGAAGCCGCACTCCCACTGTGTTTAGACACAGTGGGAGGCGGGCCGCGGGAGGAGAGGCGGCGATTGCCGCCTTCCTCCCGCGATCGTCCAGGAAACGGAGAGGCGGAGCAGGCGGCAGGCGGAGCTAAGCTGAAACTGCGATCTGTCTGTGCCTGTCACAGAACCCCCCACACAGTAAGTAAGCATGTAGGCATAAATTTAACCCCTTTGATCACCCCCAGTATTAACCCCTTCCCTGCCAGTGTCATGATTACAGTAACAGTGCATATTATTTAGCACTGATTACTATTAGTGTCACTGGTCCCCAAAGAGTGTCAAAAATATCAGTTAGGAGTCCGATCTGTCCGCTGCAATGTCAAAGTCCCGCTAAAAATCGCAGATCACCGCCATTACTAATAAAAAACGAAAAATAAATAAATAAAAATTCCAAAAATCTATCCTATAGTTTGTAAACGCTATAACTTTTGTGCAAACCAATTAAAATACGCTTTTTGGGATTTCTTTTTACCAAAAATATGTAGCAGAATACAAATTGGCCCAAACTGATAAAAAAATGAAATTTTTAATATTTTTTTATTGGGAATGTTTTATAGCAGAAAGTAAAAAATATGAAGTTTTTTTCGAAATTGTCGCTCTTTTTTTGCTTATAGTGCAAAATCTAAAAACCACAGAGGTGATCAAATACCACCAAAAGAAAGCTCTATTTGTGGGGAAAAAAAGGACATCAATTTTATTTGGGTACAGCGTCGCACGACCGTGCAATTTTCCGTTAAAATAAAGCAGTGCTGAATCACAAAAAATGGCCTGGTCATTAAGGGGCAAATCCTTCCGTGGCTGAAGTAGTTTGTGACGAGACCAATCTCGCCACTGGGCATTGGAGAAGCCTGGTTGCTCGCCTCCTGCAAGGTGACTATGGACCCTCTCTCATCAGCCCATGCTAAACGTAAACCCCATGGCAATTTGACTGTGTTTGTGGCATCTGAGCGCTGTTTGGATATGTTGAGCGCTCAGATCCAGGCTATCTGGGGATGGGTTGAATGTGGGGGTTCTGTTCAGTAGACTGGGAGTTATGCATTTTTGTGTCTTTTTGTGTTTCTTTAATCATGTGGCTACTGGAGTCTTGCCTCTATCCTGGAAGCTAAAACTTATTCCTGTAAACTGTAAGGAACAGGAAGTCAACTCCTAATATGGTCATTCCAGGAAGTTCTGAGGAGACGGACTGTCTAAGGTGGCTCCCCATTCACCTTTTGTCAGGTGTGCTAATGACCTCACCTGTTGTCTGCTAAGGGAGGTATTGACACTCAGAGTAATGTGTATTGAGGGCTCGTTAGGGAACCATTGTTCTGTGTCTGACTATAGTTTACATTGATTGCCCCCTGGGGCTTCTGTCTCCTTGCATTGGTCAAAGCTATCTGACCAATCCCTGTTGACTCATTTTCAAGTCCTCATTTGCATAGCAGCCCTCCTGGTCAAGCTATCTGACCAATCACTACTGACTCATTTTCGAGCCCTCATTTGCATGTCTGGAGAGGACCTTATGGGGGACTGCAGGTACTGTGAAATTGACCAATGGGAAAGCGGTTGTTGGGGGAAGGATGTTACAAATTCTGTATAAAGGTGTGCTGTGTTCTTCCAATAAATGTTGTTCCTGTTTTACCCTCAACTCGGAGCTTTGTCTCGTTCTTGGGGGGATTCACTGTATGCTGTTGGAGACTGATTGCTAGGAGTGTAAGCTGATGTATGCTTTTCCTGTTCGTCTGCTAGCAGCTATTCGTGAGGTTCCAGGTTGGAGTGCTATTTTGTATCCAGTTCGGGAGTTTGGTGTTCTGCAGTAGCTGTGCCTGTAGCTCTGGAAGGGGAAGATCTCCTAAACGGTTTTAACCCTTTTTACGCTGAGGTTCGTAACATAGTTAAATGAATAAATGGATTTTATTATAACACACCACTGCTCCTACTTGCTCACCAGAGCTTAAATTACATTTCCCTGGGCCCTATCAGGTCAACAGAGGGGCCCAGGAGGTGGGACCTTTTTTTTCATTTTTTGGGGTGTAGGGGGATAAAGTCAGTGTTGCTGTTTTGCAGCACCCTAGGGGGTGGGTGGGGTGTAGACGGAACTTTGGAAGGAAGCTCTAATTGTCTGCGCTCCCATCAGTGTTTTTAAGCAGACTTATATGTAGCCTAAACTTCCAATTAAAGTAATACTTACTGGAAAGGGGAATCAGAACACTGATAAGCTTAGGTGGCTGTCACTCTGCTCTCTCCCCTATCACCAAGCGTCTTGCATTGCCGTACAACTGAGCCGTTCCCTTTGCTACTTTTTCTTTTTCCAGTCTAAACTCTGCTGTATAGAGATTGCAAGAGGCTAAAACCAGTTTTAATTCAGGTACTTACAGTACACTGCTTGCATTTAAAAAATTTGATCTATTCAAAACGTCTGTGTTTCTTATCTTTGCCTCAAAGGTTAACTTTAATGTTTGATTTTATTTTTTAATTATTCTGGTAAATATAAAGTTTGGCCAAACAAGAAATGGAAAGGTAATAAGGTCCATGCAGTTAAAAAAAGGGAAATATAGATTTATTAGTTCAAAAAAGTGTCCCTTTCTCCTGCTATGTCACTAACAGATCTGTATCCATTTCTTCACATACTGCGTGCGCCGTGCGCCTTAATTATTTTCTGTGCTATCATTATGTTCTGTGGTCTGGCACATACTATATTCATTGTTTAGTAGTCTCTGGATCCGACACTCCTGGAAGTGATTATTTTGTAGCAGACTTTCAGCCATCATACAATATCTTTGGCTAGTAATGTCAAATTCCAGCAGCAGGCAGGTCTTCTATAAGCATACCTTCAAAATATACATGAGCTGCAGTGCACTGCACTCAGGTGTTTACAGTGGGGATCGAAAGTTTGGGCACCCCAGGTAAACATTTGTATTAATGTGCATAAAGAAGCCAAGGAAAGATGGAAAAAATCTCCAAAAGGCATCAAATTACAGATTAGACATTCTTATAATATGTCAACAAAAGTAAGATTTTATTTCCATCATTGCAGAATTTATAGCATGCACTGCCCCCTTTGCAAGACTGAGACCTGCCAGTGTCATGGATTGTTCTCAATCATCGTCTGGGAAGACCAGGTGATGTCAATCTCAAAGGTTTTAAATGCCCAGACTCATCTGACCTTGCTCCAACAATCAGCACCATGGGATCTTCTAAGTAGTTGTCTAGAAAACTGAAACTGAAAATAGTTGACGCTCACAAAGCTGGAGAAGGCTATAAGAAGATAGCAAAGCGTTTTCAGATGTCAATATCCTCTGTTCGGGATGTAATTAAGAAATGGCAGTCATCAGGAACAGTGTAAGTTAAAGCAAGATCTGGAAAGCCAAGAAAAATATCAGACAGAACAGCTCGCAGGATTGTGAGAAAAACAATTCAAAACCCACGTTTGACTGCACGATCCCTCCAGAAAGATCTGGCAGACACTGGAGTTGTGGTACACTATTCCACTATAAAGAGATACTTGTACAAATATGGTCTTCATGGAAGAGTCATCAGAAGAAAACCTCTTCTACGTCCTCACCACAAAAATCAGCGTTTAAACTTTGCAAATGAACATATAGACAAGCCTGATGCATTTTGGAAACAAGTTCTGTGGACTGATGAGGTTAAAATTGAACTTTTTGGCCGGAATGAGCAAAGGTACGTTTGGAGAAGGGGCACAGAATTTAATGAAAAGAACCTCTGTCCAACTGTTAAGCATGGGGGTGGATCAATCATGCTCTGGGGTTGTATTGCAGCCAGTGGCACAGGGACACATCTCACGAGTAGAAGGAAAAATGAATTCAATAAAATTTCAGCAAATTTTGGATGGTAACTTGATGCCATCTGTGAAAAAGCTGAAGCTAAAGAGAGGATGGCTTCTACAAATGGATAATGATCCTAAACACACCTCAAAATCCACGGGGGATTACATCAAGAGGAGTAAACTAAAGGTTTTGCCATGGCCTTCACAATCTCCTGACCTCAACATAATTGAAAATCTATGGATAGACCTTAAAAGAGCAGTGCGTGAAAGACAGCCCAGAGATCTCAAAGAGCTGGAAGACTTTTGTAAGGAAGAATAGGCAAAGATACCTCAAACAAGAATTGAAAGACTCTTGGCTGGCTACAAAAAGCGTTTACAAGCGCTGTGATACTTGCCAAAGGGGGCAGTACAATATATTACCTCTGCAGGGTGCCCAAACTTTTGCAGGCGCCATTTTTTTGTTTTCTGTTATTTTGAAAGTGTAAATGATGGAAATAAAATCTAACTTTTGTTGACATATTATAAGAATGTCTAATCTGTAATTTGATGCCTTTTGGAGATTTTTCCATCTTTCCTTGGCTTCTTTATGCACATTAATACAAATTTTTACCTGGGGTGCCCAAACTTTCGATCCCCACTGTATCAGCTCTTATTGCTCTTACAGATTCCCTGCCTAAATATTACTTGCCAGTCTAGTAGGTGGTGATCATTTTTCTAAAAGTAAAATCTTGGTATAAATGGCTGCTTTTTTTCCTCCCTTACTGAAATTCAATGCTCTTACATCATAACTTTTTCTAGTCTAGAATTCTGTTTATATACTTCATAGACTAGACTTTTATATGGAAATATATGACCATGTGTTGTAGGGATCCTGGTGATCTGGCTTTGGAGCTCTGCAGATGTAACCTTTACCATTTATTAATTAAGGGCAAATCCTCTGACACTTCAAAGAATTAGTATCTATTTCTTTTTTCTTTTTCAACGTTTTTTCCTAAATTTAATACAGCTATGACATATATTGGCTACGCTGCATATATAAATGGCACAGTTTCACTTTCAGCTTTTAAATAAGAATCAGTATTGACAGAAATATGATTTTTAACTTATTTTTCTGAGAATGCTGGTTGCTTGGATGTCTAAAGATTTTATACATTTTTGGGTTGATTTTCTAAAGGAGCACAAAATGTACACTTAGCTTAGTGTGAAAATGTTGAATCATATGCAAGAGGAATAAAAAAAAAAAGGTTTTTGCTTGAATATAATTAGATGATAAAAACAAATATAGCATCAACATATGAATTAATCTAAGTGAAGATTTAATATATAAAGTGAAAGTTATCTGCCGGTTTAGGGAGTCACTTACCCAAAAAAAGCTCATAGAAAGTATGATACTTTTTCCTGGTTAGTGTCATAAAAAGGACTAAAGCAGTTAGCTCAGAATGACAACCAGGCAGCTAGCATTTCCAGAGAAGGACAGCAATGGAAGCCTCTATATTCTCTCAGTAATGGTTTCTTTTAAAGAGGAAGTAAACCCTCATAAAAAAAATTAGAAAAAAAAAACCCTGTAAAGACAAAGGCATAATGAGCTAGTATTCATCGCATACTAGCTCATTATGAAATTCTTACCTTAAAACGAAGCCCCCGCAGTGTCATCCGCTCAGCGACAGGACAGCCGACATGTTCGGACGTCCTGCTTCCTTGTTCTCGTCCATCGGCGATCTGATTGGCTGGAGGCGCGGTTACATCACACCCACGCATTCGCGCAGGAGCCGCCGTTCACGGCATAGGGCTCTGAAGGAACGGCACGGGTGGCCGTTCCTTCAGAGTGCATGCGCTGATGACATCATCGGCTGTATGCACGGTAAATATCTCCTAAACGGTGCATGTTTAGGAGATATTTATAGCACCTATAGGTAAGCCTTACAACCACTTTAAGAGCTTTTAAGTGCTCTGCCAAATGAGCCATTGCTTAGATTAATTCTATAACTCAAACCTGAACCTACGGTCTGAATATAGCCATTTTCAATATTGATGTGTACTGTTCAGGCAAACATTGGAGTCAAATAAAAACACTTTATAAAAATTTGTGCACATCACAAATTGAAAACCAGAGGACCCTGGAGAATAAATGGAATAATAAATAAAATAAAAGAATATAAAAATTCAATAGAACAATAACTCACAGACTATGTACTAGGGATCGACCGATATATCGGGGGGCCGATATGCACTTTCCCTGATATATCGGAATCAGCCCCTGAGGTTACCGATACTGCCGATATTAAGGGAAAGTGCATGTACCGGAGCAATGCCTGCAGCTAGAGACATCGACCCGGTACCGGTGTCCATAGCCGACGGTTGGCTGACTTGTAATGACAACTGATGTGGCTGAGAAGCCGCTCTGCTGTCATTACAAGGAGCGGGAGGGGTCACTCGCATCGGCACAGGCAGCGGGAGGTCATCACCCGGCCTCCTGATGGCTCAATTGGGAGCTCCGTGCTGCTTCCCCCCGGTCCTCCCGTCTCCCTTTTCTGCGGCCGCCACGACCCTGGCTATGGATCGCTATGCTGCTGCACCACCGCTGGTCCTCCGTGTACTGAATTGGAAGCAGTGCACTGCGATGTCCTGCTCTCCCTGAATCACCTCCTGAGAGTGGTAAGCTTGCTTTAAGGAGGTCCTTAACTGAAGTGTATGACGGGGATACCCTGCTGATCAAGCTTTATTTACAACTTCCCTGCTGACTCCATCTCTTAGGGGACCCAAGGAGAGATAGGTGACAGACTATTTACTGGAACTATGGGGGAAAAATCCCAACAGGGACATATGACTTCATATAAGCATAACTTCTAAAGGGACTACTGCTGCTATACTTTCTAGCTGTTTATTGTATACCCTGAAGGCTCCCCCTCTACATCCTCAGGTACATCTTCCCTGATTAAACAGGTCTGAGCTCTCCTTGGCCTGCAGAGATTGTGCTAACACTGCTTGCAGCAGTGAATTTTTCAATGCTGCTACACCTCCTAGTGACATTTTTCTATGTCTGTTTAGACACACCTTTCTATTATTACCACCCACCCTATATCCGAGACCACCTGGGATTAAAGATGAGAGGCAAAGCAAAGGCTAACATAGTAAACCAACCCACCCCCAGCCCAGGAGAGATACAGCGCTACATGTCAGCATGAGTCCAGCTTGGCAGAAGAAGGGTCTGATAGCCAAGGGATGAGGAAGCGAGGACCTTTAGCAGAGGAACCCCCTGTGGGGAAGACCAGCACCTTAGGAGCAACTAGACCAAGAAGTTCTGGAGGGATCCCTCAGGGGGGACCTAAAGCACAAAGTGGAGGCTCTAAAGGGGAAAGCCCAGTCAGGATTGCAGAAGGGGACATGGTCTTGGAAGAACCCGAGGATGGCTTACCTTTAATTAACGAAGCCTTGGCGGGGCTGCTGTTAAAACTGGAAACATCTTTGAAATTCGACATAGCAGCAGTCAGAACAGACATTGGACAAGTTCTTGGCTGGGTGGAGGAAATGGAGGGGAGACTTGACGACGATGACCGCCTGCTGGAGGATTTGAGCAAACAGACAAAATTATTACAGAAAGCTGACGGGTCTTTAGGTTACAAGTTAGAAGATCAGGAGAATCAAAGGAAAAACATCAGAATAAAGGGCTTACCAGAGAATCAGGGAAAGGAGGACCTGATAATGGTTTCCATTATATATATTTTACATATACCCGTTATCTACTGTATACACCTGATGTGGAGACTGGTCTTCCCTAATCATTGCCTGCCCTCTCTATTTGGCTGGAGTCCATCACATTTATCTACATACTTGGCGAGGTCATCTCATTAAATTGAGTGACCATGGTGTCTTGGTAAGCTGCCTCCCATTACCTGCACTTTGTGGTGTCCCCTACTTGCAGCTTCCCTGTGGTGTCATAAGAAAAGTTTACACTTTCTATTATTTGGACTACCTTTGTGTCTTGGAATCCCTGAATTCACCTGCATTTGGGACTTGCCTATGCACACCTTCTTCACCTCATATTTTGGACTTCTTATTTATTATTGGTGGTCATCCACAATGATGTTTTATATATCTATTGATTAGCGCTACACTATTTTTGTATTTTATGTTTATTGGATCACTGTCTGTTGATCTAGTGTCAGCAGCTTTTCACTTTGTATCACTTTATTTCATGCATTGTTTAGCGCAGAAATCCCCTACAATTTTCTTGATGCCTCTTTAACCCATTGCTGGGAAAGGAACCCCCAGAAACGTTAAAAATTGATAGAGTACATAGGGTAGGAGGATATCGACGCCAGGCTGGGGGAAGCCCAAGAGATGTGATCGTGAGGTTCCATTATGTAGAAGAAAAGTCGATAATTAAGGAAAATGCCCGGAACTCTTCTGGGATTACTTTTGAAGGAGTAAACTTAAAGCTATATGCTGATTTGTCGGTTAAGACCCTGGTGAGAAGGAGACTCCTCAAACCCCTGACAGAGCAAATGCGGGCCTCTAATATTTCATACCACTGGGGTTTCCCGGCCTGTCTTAAAGGGAGAAAAGATGGCCGCACAGCGGTTTTGAGATTCACAAAAGACTTGAGTGAATTTGTGTAGCAAATTAAACCAAGCATCTCCACCCCTTCCAGGGTGGGAAGAGCCTGTGGGTTCATCAGTAGTGTTGAGGGAGGAGCGGTGGTCTTTGGTGGGAGGGGGAGCCAGAAAGGGAGAGTAGTTGGATGGGGGAGGGGAGTGGGGAGCCAGAGGAGAGAACATAGGATTAAGTGTTAAGAAACGGGTGTGGGGGCCTCTTGTGTTCTTTCTCCTTTGCGCCCCCCTCTCCTTCCTTCTGGGGGTGGTGAGGGGGGTAGGCTTGGCGAGTTTGCTGGTCCAGTGGGTAGGGTCGGGTCAGAGCTTAAGGGTGGTTGCCCTCTTGAAAGGTATGGACAGGAGGTAGCACATGGTTGTGTGCCACCAGCTCCGTACATTGAACAAGACCTGGATATTTGTTCAACCCTCCGTGGGGATAACCTTTGGGGGAAGGGTGGTGGTATAGGGGAAGAGGTTTCTTTTTCCTCTTTTTTTCCTTTTTTTCTCTTTTGTTTTGCAGGATTTCTCTCCAAGAAAAGATTTGCT
The DNA here is from genome assembly GCF_965119305.1 of Pelophylax lessonae. Classification (NCBI taxonomy): domain Eukaryota; kingdom Metazoa; phylum Chordata; class Amphibia; order Anura; family Ranidae; genus Pelophylax; species Pelophylax lessonae. The sequence goes on from NC_138768.1 coordinate 197,114,149, forward strand.
AGCTGCTCCTTTGGTTGCCCACGGCTCTGGTAATTTTAGTGTCATATAACGTTAGAGGCATGAATACACCTAGCAAAAGACATAAGGTAATTAAAGAGTTGTATCACTATGGGGTGGGAGTGGCCTGCCTACAAGAAACACATATTACACATGCTTCAGGGATTAAATTGTCCTCTCGGCTTTTCCCTACGTGGTTTTACTGTGACTCGACTTCTGGTCACTCACAGGGAGTAGCGATTGGATTGGAGCACTGTGTTTACGCAGATTCTGAGGGGAGGTACCTGTTTAGTAAGGGAAGACTATTCGATATGGAGTGTACTGTGGCAAATATTTACTCCCTGAATAGGGCTCCAAACAAGTTTCTGAGGGAAGTTTTGAAAAGAGTGATGACATTCAAAGAGGGGATGCTTATTGTAGTGGGAGACTTAAATATGGGGTTGGACCCGTGTTTGAATTCATCAGTGGGCACTTCCCGTCTCGCACTGCAAAGGCAGAACGAAACAAGGAGACTATTGGGAGAATATCAGCTGGTGGACACCTGGAGGGTTAGACATTCAGACTTTAGAGATTACACTTGTTATTCCTATTCAATGATCGACTACATTCTAATAGAGCACCAACTTTTAGTCTCCTTTAAGGAAGCGACAATTAACCCCATCCCACTCTCTGACCAGGCATCGGTGATAGTCCAGTTAGATTTGCTTGCTGCAGTACCTAGAGAAAGGATATGGAAATTGAATGACTCACTCATCCAGGATCCTAAGATAGTGGAGAGAGTAGAACAAGAATTGGAGAATTTCTTTGCTATCAATGACTCACTAGAGATTTCACGATCCACCCTGTGGGAATCGCACAAGGCTTATATAGGGGGGATACTAATAGGCATTGGTTCACAAAGGAAAAAGGAAAAGAAGGAGAGGATGAACCAACTACTTGGGGAGATCCATACATTGGAGCAACAAACTAGACCCAAAGGCACCCAGAGCAGTGGGTGTTAATTGAGAAGAGAGGAAAATTGGCGGCATTTATGGAGCAGGAAGCAAAAAATGTATTTCACATAGTCATTAAAGATAAAGATCAATGGGAAATAAACCTGGGAAATGGCTAGCAAAAGCAGTGAGAGAGAAAAAAACGCAACCCACATTACTAAAATTAAAAAGGAGAAAGGGGAAATAGTGCACGGGTCCCAAGATAATGCTCGGGTGTTCCACTCCTATTCTAGTCAACTTTATAATGTTAGACAGAAAGAGGAAGACAGGGATAAAGGTAAGGAGGAACTGGATACCTACTGGAGCTTGATCTTCCAAGGCTACCCAGAGAGAGACTAGAGGATCTAGAGATCTAGAGGGCAATAAAGAATATGGCCTTGGGGAAGAGCCCGGGTCCTGATGGCTACTCGATCCTGTCTTATAAAAGGTTCCAAAAAACCCTATTACCCAAGTTATACAAATATTTCAATATGGTGGGAGAAGGGGAGAATTTAAGAAAGGAGTCTTTGCTTGCCTATATAACTCCAATCTTGAAGGAGGGGAAGGACCCTGCTGCACTGATGAGCTACAGACCAATTTCCCTTTTAAATACAGATATAAAAAAAGTGCCTGATTTTAAAAAATATTACCAGGCAATTTTTATTGCACAAATAACAGATTGGATACTCAAAAAGAAGGGTAAGAGCTGGGTGGAAATTGAGTGTGCATAAAGTGGGGTAGATTTGGGGAAGATGGTTTGGGTGCCACAAGTGCACCGAGACCAGGCTAATAACATGAACATATTGACTAGGAAGTCGTTAAGAATTTGGGATATTTTATGTAGATTTCTTCACTGGGAATATAATGCTCCTTTGATTTCTTTAATAGATGCAAATTATTTTAAACCAGGGAAAGAGGATTGTTTATATTTTGTTAGATGTGCAAAAAATTAGGTGATTCAGTTAAAAGACGTAATGGTAAGAAAAAGAATGTGTACTTTCTTTGAGTTAACACAGAAACGGGGAAATATGCCACTTGATAAATGGAGATATACACAGTTGCAACACTTTGTGCACTCTCTCCCACAGCCTCTGCGGGGAGGGGATAACATGAGACCAATGGAGAGGTTGTTTGGTTCGCCTGCATGTATTAAACATAGCATATCAACAATATATAAGATTTTCTTGGGGAAACAGACCTTTCATACCAATCATACCTAGGGAAATTAGGACCCCTTCCCCTAGGACCCCTTCGTGATGAGGAAGAAAGAACATTTTTAGAATAGCTTGCTGCTCATCAGTTAATTTGTTACAAGCTTCTTGCCAGATGGTATGTCACCCCGCAGAGGGCTCAGAGGTTCAGTGCAGAGATATCCCCAACATGTTGGAGGAGATGTGGGTTTCCTGGGAACTTTGCGCATCTGTAGTGGGAGTGTCCAAAGATACAAGTTTTTTGGGAAGGAATTATTAGGTCAATCCGCCAGATTACAGGAGATGGTATCCAAACGGGACCTTGGAGTTGCCTGTTTCACAACACAGAGAAAAAGGCGACAGTTGATAAGAATACGCTCGTGCCTCACTTATTGAACGCAGCTAAAAGTTTGATACTGGTATTTTGGCATTTGCTAGAAGCCCAGAGTATTAGAGACTAGGTCACAAGGGTGCATTGGGTAAGGTCCATGGAGAAAATGATGTATACAGTGGAGGACTCCTGCGCAAAATGTCTAGATATATGGGGAGACTGGCTGGAGTTAAAAAAAACTGAGGACTATGTGAAAATGCTGGGTGTAGGAGACTAATATTGGTGATAGCTCAGGGAACAAAGAAACTTGGCTTAAGAGGGAGGTTAGCATCAAGGCTGGGAACTATTATGTACAAGAGAGAAAAAGTATGATATAGAATAAGGTTATAATAGAAAAGAGGGAGGAGATATTATCATTTTTTTTTTTTTTTGGGGGGGTTTCCTTTTTTTTCTTTTTTTGGGGGGGGGGGGATATCAGTATAGAAGCTCAAATGTAATAGTTATATAGGAATGCTTTTTTTTCTGTATAACAATGTGTATTGTGTTTATATGGTATAGAAAAACCGAATAAAATGTTAATATGCAAAAAAAAAAAAAAAAAACAAGACTTCTCTGATCTTCTTTACAACCCCGTTGTGTGAGAATATTATTTTCTCTTCTCTTTCATTGGGCTCCTTGAGTGAGTCTTCACACTATTTTGAAACATTGGCGAGGCCACTGTCTGAGTTGGTGACCTTTTTCTGCAAGGACCGCATTTTTTAGTTATTTGTGCTTGCTTCAAAAGGGCAGAGACAGCCTTACAAAAAATCAACAAAAAATTATGAAATACGGTACAAAACACTGTTTTAACAAAAACATTAAAAAACCTGCTACCTCAGAACATCTGCTGCTCATTTTACACTTGCCTTACAATTGTCAAACCAAAGTCACCGTGTGGAAGGGCGGCTCCTCTTTATTCTACAGTCCCGCCACCATCAGGAAATTTTCTTTGCACCTAATTTTTAGAGTGAGTCATTTTGGGCTTCTCTTGCATGGTGGCAGTGGATCCTCCAGATTTTTCCACTTGCATTGGAGACATGTGAACTGCTCCTCTTGAAGCCTCCCCAAAAAAATTCCTCCTCCTAACCAGAATTTTAACATGCCCCCTACTTGTATTCCTTCTTTGCCTTCTGCGGCCTCTTTGCATTACACATGCAGGTAGAGAGCATGGATGGCTTCCTGTGCAAAATAATTGCACTGGCTCTTGACTTTCTGGTCCAGATAAAGGTTTATAAAAAAGGGAAAAGGAGAGGGTGCAGTAGCAGCATTTGCAGGCAAGTGCACTGCATGCTGTGTGCCTGGGAGGGTTAAAGGATAAATGGTTTGCTAGCCACTTTATTACCTCCTGCGCTATACAGAACTGGTATTGTGAAAAAAATATAGTTCACCTGAGCCTCTCCACAACGCCTTTCTGTTATTTGCAACCGAAAAAAAAGCAACACTTGGGGAAGGGCAGGTAGCCTATAGTTATAGGATTCAATGCCTAACTTGCTGATGTCTGCATTTTCTCGTGGCTGTGGAATTTCTCCCCTTCTTTTGCTGGTGCCTGCCCTTCCTTATATGTTGAAGAAAGGTTTGGCAGTCTTTTTTTATTGTTGCATAGGGACAAGGTGGTTTATATGCCAAGGGTTTTTTCTTTTTCTTAAGGACATTCCCAGGTTGTGTTGCCATGCCTGCCTGTGGTTGTTTTTCTAGAATAGGGACATCCTTACAACTAATAAGATACAAATTGAAAATGAGTTATACAAAAAGATGGCAAGTACCCCAATATATAACTAGCCTTTGCAGTAAAGTGCATGTGGAAGGGCAATGTGCAACACGATGGTGGAGTTCACACTGGCATTAAAAGAAGGCTTTTAAGGAGCGGTAAAAATGCCCTCAAATGCCTATGCAAATGATAAAATGGACAGCACATAGTGCTGTTCACATTTTAAAAACATGTAGCGTTAGCGTCGCATCACTTCAAAACTGAAGCCTCATGTCGAGTCAGGAGGTGTTTGAAGCCCATCAACACCTACTATTTAAGTCTATGGTAATGCTCAGCAAATGCTCTGGTAGACGTTTGCAGAACGGTTGCAGTGCGATTGTGGGGCATTAAAATTTGTTTTTTTCTGTCACTTTCCATCGTGGAGCAGTTTTAACGTGCCTAAACGCTCTTCAACGGCTTTAAAACCGTGCAAAGGACTTTTAGGGAGCGTTTTTAACGCTTGTAAAATGCCCCATACTAAAGCTCATTGCCGCCAGTCTGATGCCCATATTAATGCCATACAAACGCTATAGGAGTGTTTGTTATGCGTTAGAAATTTAGTCAAGTGTGAACAAGCCCTAACAGACAAAAATTCCCCAGCACACTTACCAGCTGGCATGCAAAAAAAAATAAATAAAATTGACCCTATCTTACAAATCACATTAAAATAGAGATGTTAGTTGCACACAGGGCTGCTGATAAGCCAGTACAACCTGCCCTGTTGTATTGGGCCAGGGGTCATCAGCTCAGCAGATGGCCCCGGGCAGCTGCACAGACAGTTCAGTGAAGAAAAAAGAGCTTTCTAAATTACACCCCTGGTCTCTTGCTCCTACTAGCTTAGGAGAGTGTATTACTGCTATTTCCTGGGCCACTCTCTGATGATGTGATGGTGGACGAGTCAAGGAACTTTGTTTTCAATTTCAGGCCCATGTTAATTCCGTGCTCGCTCTTCATTTTTCCGGCTGCTCTGCTCAAGCCCCCGGTTGTCTGCCACTGCGACTATCCATTGCCTTCCCTGGCGGAGTGATCCCTCTCCACTCAACTCTACATTAAGTAGCAAAGACCGAGAGCTAGAGGCTTATATGAGGCAGGCGGGTGGGTGGGTGGAAACAGGGGCAGGCAGCTGACGGAGCAGAAGGAGCCAGACTTCATGCTGGCTGCATCACAGGGGTGCCTGGGGTGAATATGAAGATATACTGCACATTACTATGGTGATATAACACACAGGCAGTCAGTCTGTAGATTCTCTGTAATAGCTCTGTCACAGTGTATCACATGACATGGCTGTTGGGTGCTGATTTTGTTAACTTATTGGTCACAAGTTATCAAGGTCAGCACCCAACAGCCTTGTCATGTAACACTGTGACAGAGCCAGCCATGACAGAGCACCCGCTGACTGCTGCCAGCCCCCTGTGTGTTATCATAATGCTGATGATCTAAACCTGTGCTTTTTGTTATCAAGGCTTTGTTATCAAGTAGTGGGGCAGAATCGGCTTGTTCAGTGGGGGATCTGTCTGCTGATCCTCTGCTGAGCGAGATGGACAGATGACAGGTCAGTGTCCACTCAGCTAATGCAGAGGGGACACAGACACAGCCCGCTCTGGTCTAACGCTGGCTGGTGTAAACAAACTGGCTGTCCGTTTACACCTGACTGCCCTCCAATCCGATCCTCTAGACAGAGGGGAACGAATCCCTTTCTGTTTTGTTTAGCAGATCAGATTGGAGATTGGCAGAAGTAAATGGAGGGTCTGCCTGAAAAATGGACAGGCGGACCTGATCAGACCTGTCCTGTGAAGGAGCCTAATGCTAATGATCATAAGACACAGTGGGATGCTATCTTACACTGAATTTTAACTAGCCCTGACCTTTCCCCTTTAAATGCTTGCTGCCTGCCCTCAGTACATTTACTGCCACGGATTGGCATGGGCAGGCATGGTCACATACATGTACATCATCCAGCCTGTTCTGGGTTAAGGACGCGCATGTGCATGCCTGCTGCTAACCCACTCTGTAACTGTCTACAGCGGGATTTTGTCAGCAGGCCCTGGCCAATGATTTATGTCTGAGATATGCTTATCAGCTGTAGCCAATAACAACACAAAGACAAACCTGCACTTTGTTTCAAGGCGGGATCTGGGGAGGGGCTAGGAGTGGGGTTGAGAGTGGGGCTGAAGGGGGCCCTATCAGGTAAGCTGCACAGGGCCCCAGGATTTCTATCAGCAGCCCTGGTTGCACACATATCCAAATATATGTGGAAGCTGCAGTGCCATTGTCAAGGCTCTTCTGTGTACTGCGGTCCTATAGGTCCCCTTGGGTCCACAGGCTGAACTTGGGATGAAATTCCGCCTTCTATTCACAACACACATGCTGCTAAGCAGTACTTCACCATGCCTGGTCACAGAAGATGCCCTTTATATTTGCTCCTTCTCTTTTCTATTTTTCCCCACACAACACTCCCCACCCAACTCTCTCCCCCCTCCTACTCTTTCATTGCCCATTGGGGAAGGGTGGCGGGAGGTCCCGTGGCCTGCCTCCTCTCCTTAGCTTCTGACCTACCATGGTGTATTATCAAATCAGATCTTTGAATGTACAGGGTTTAATAACTGTAGGTGATCTCAGGTCTTATACTACATAAACACCATGCTAAATTATTTATCTTACAAGAAACTCAAAGCCTCCTTTGTCCTTTCCATGCCTACTAATCATGAACATGGTTTATGAGCAATAACCTGTTAAAGAAAAAGGAGAGGAGTTTTCATGGGTATCCTTGGTGTTTTTACTGTTTCAATTACTACAAGAGATTTTTAACCCAGAGGCAGATGCTTTTTTGTAAATATATACCAAATATGCCAGTTATACAGTCAAACCCTCACACCACTGAAAGTATATCTACCCAACGAAGGCCATTGTCCTTGATTTCCGACTCTTGCGTCTGCTCTCTGACTCTGCTAAGAGGACCATCATATTAGATGGAGACTTTGACATGGTCCTTAACCCTGCTCTTGATACCATATTTGGGAAAACTCAGGGTTCGTTTTCCAGCGTAAAAGACTCAAATCCAAATAACTCCCTGCATCTGAATTGATATCTGGCAAATGCTATACCCTAGCAAAAAGGACTATACCTTTCAATTAGCTGTCTACAACCCATACAGCAGGATTGATTAATTCCTAACATCCCACCGGGTCCTAGAATCATCTCCTTTTCTGCAGAAATCCAATCCCTTGATATGACTCACAAACTCAAACAAGATGTTTCCATGTATCAATCTCTTCTTCTCAAGAAGACAGAATCACTGACTTTTTTAGACCAATTTTACCTAAAACACAAAGATTGATTCCTTAGAATACTCTCAGAAAATAAATGTGGCAAGCTTCTAGCCCAGTCCATTAGTTTAAACCAGTCAGGATCCTACATCTCCAAAATGGAAAATCCTCAACATTTTCAATACATGGGTTCTCTGACATTGCCTCAACTTTCCACAAATACTAAACTGATCTAAAAAACCATAAGACCAACCACATCCTCCGTTTAATCTCATCTTTAAGCCTACATTGATACAGCTAAACTTGTCCTCTCCCACAGAAAGACATAAAGGGCTTTCTCAGGCCCGTTCACCATTCTAGAATTTCAAAACTCAATATCCTCCTTGCCCTCTTGCAGAAGCACTGGCTTGGACAGCTTTATGGGCACTCTTAAAAAAACATTTAAGGGCGCCCTTTTGCCTTTACTCCAAACCACATTCAGTGATACATCCAACACATATCACTTCCCTACTCCCACATCTACCTAATTCTGAAGGAGGGAAACTACACCTCATGTGCTAGTTATCTATGATAATAGACCTGGAAGTATTTGTTAGACCTATTGCTAATAGACTACAGCCCTACATGCCCTCCCTGAATCACGTGTAGAAGGTAGGCTTTGTTCCTTTTTTGAGAAGCAAGCAATATTACAATTTGCACAATCTCCCTATATGGCTCATGCAATAGAACATAATCAGCCTTTTTGCCTTCTATCTGGTAATGCTAAGAAGGGGTTTGATCACCATCCCTGGGAAATTCTGTTTACTACCGTCCAACAAATGAAACCTTATACCTTAGATTTTAAGCTCTGTGAGGGCTAAGGAATGATGTGAATGTACAATATACTTTATGTAAAGCGTTATGTAAATTGACAGTGCTAGAAAGGTACCTATAATAAATTGCACAACCCCTGAGCGTGCATTCGTATGAAAGGTCTATTGTCAAACCATATCTACATTCATGATGGGATGGGAGAATGCTGCACTCTATCCCTGTTTCTTTATATACTAGCAATGGAACACTTCACAAGGGCATTCTGAGCAAACCCTATAATAGAGGACCTCCCGGAGGAGAGACACTATCCAAAACAGGTTTCTATGCAAATAAAATGTTGCTCTATGTCTCGAACCTAAGATTAGCTTTCACCTCCATACTGAAAGAATTCAAAATATGAGCATCCACATATCAGTGGCAATAAATGTGACTCTTCCTACAGCTGAACAACATTTCCTCTCCACATCTTTTCTATACAAATGAGTAGCTGGTTCAATTTAATACTTGGAAGTCCACATATCTGCAAATCTTTCCATACTCTCTTATCTCAGTTGCATACCTCTTTATAAGGTGCACTACACAGATTTAAAATATGATCTTCAAAATAACATGTGCCCCCTTCCCCACTCCACAATGTGTGACCATCATGCTTCAGCAAAAATCCTCTCCTTCCTCCTCAAAAAATAAATCCAGCACTAGTCTGCATGTTTAACCCCCTAACCATAAATTCCCCCCCAACACAAATCTTTGCTCCTCCCATCATCCCCCCTCAAATAAAATCCACTCTCCCCCCCATATATCCACTGTAGCTCAAATCCCCCCCTCCTAATTTCCCTTCCTAATAATCTTTAAGACCCTTAACCACTTGCCGACTGGAGGCTACAGCGCGGTTGGCATATTCTGGGAGGGCGTACTATGATGTCCTCCCAGAATCGCGTTTCCCGCGCGCCCCCTGGGGCATGCACACAGAAGTGTCTGTGCTCGCCGAGTCTCGGGGACCCGGTGCATCACGTATCGTGGTAAAGGGCAAATGACAGTGGCCCTTTACCACATGATCGCTCCGTCCAATGATGGAGCGATAACTTGTCATCAAACCGGCGCATGTCCGGTTCATTTCTCTCCTCTCCTCGCACACTGTACACAGCGATTGGTACAGTGTGCAAGGAGAAAAAACTTCAGCTGCACCCATCCTCTGCCTCCTTCATACCTCAGTTATGCCCATCCGCGCCTCGTCCATGCCTCGTCCATGCCAGATCCATGCCTCATCCATGCCACATCCATACGCATCCGTGCCACATCCATGCCCATCCATGCCACATCCATGCCATATCTGTGCCCACCCATACCACCTCAGTGCTCATCCATGCCCCATCCATGCTAATCCATTCCACATCAGTGCTCAATCATGCCACGCCAGCGCTCATCCGTGCCACATCCATGCAACCTCAATGCTCATCCATGCCACGTCAGTGCTCATCACTGCCACATCAGTGCTCATCCGTGCCACATCCATGCCATGCCAGTGCTCATCCGTGCCACATCCATACCATGTCAGTGCTCATCCGTGCCACATGCATGCCACGTCCGTGCTCATCCGTGCTACATCCGTGCAACGTCAGTGCTAATCCATGCAACGTCAGTGCTCATCCATGCCACATCCATGCAACGTCAGTGCTCATCTGTGCCACATCCATGGCATGTCAGTGCTCATCCATGCCACATTCGTGCCACATCAGTGCTCATCCGTGCCACATCAGAACTCATCTGTGCCACATCCATGGCACATCATTGCTCATCCGTGACACATCCATGCCACATCAGTGCTCATCCGTGCCACATCAGTGCCCTACAGTGCCTCACAAAATTGTAATGGGAAGTCAGGAAATTACGGTGCTCCCTGCATGTTGCCACACATGTGGTATCGCCATACTCAGGAGGAGTGGCAGAATGTATTTTGGGGTGTCATTTTTGCTATGTACATGCTATGTGTTAGAAATATCTTATATAGTGACAACTTTGTGTAAAAAAAAAAATGCATTTTCATTTTCTTTCCACATTTTCCAAAAACTTGTGGAAAAAAATGACATGTTCAAAAGACACATTATGCCTCCTAGATTATGTGTTGGGGTGTTTGCTTTCCAAAATGGGGTCATTTTGTGGGCGTTTCCATTGGCCTGGTGCTCTAGGGCCTTCAAAAGTGTGATAGGTTGTCAGGAAATTATGTGTGTCATTTTTTGTCCTAGAACACCTGGAGGTGCTACTTGGATGTTGGGCCTCTGTATGTGGTCAGGCTGTGGAAAAGTCTCACACATGTGGTATAACCATTACTCAGGAGGAGTAGCAGAATGTATTTTGGGGTGTACTTGAAAGTATGCCATTAAAGTGTGTTAGAAATAACTTTAATGGCATACTTTCAACTACACCCCAAAATACATTCTGCTACTCCTCCTGAGTATGGTTATACCACATGTGTGAGACTTTTCCACAGCCTGACCACATACAGATGCCCAACATCCAAGTAGCACATCCAGGTGTTCTAGGAAAAAAAAAATCTTCATTTTGCAAAGAATTGTGGAAAAAAATTACAACTTAAAAAAATTCACCATGCCTATTTCTAAATACCTTGGAATGTCTGCTTTCCAAAAAAAGGGGTCATTTGGGGGGTATTTGTACTTTACTGGCTTGTTAGGGTCTCAAGAATTGACATAGGCCGTCAGTACATCAGGTGTGATCAATTATCAATGATTGGCACCATAGCTTGTAGACTAAAGCCCCGTACACACGTATCGAATGTCGGCCGAACGATCGGCCGTCTTTTGTCTGGTGCTGTCCTGTCGGTTGAAAAGTGTTGAAAACTGCACACGAATTTTGTCGGCCAACAACAGCCGACTGCAGAAGTGATGTCATGTGATGGTTAACTTTCCGTGTGTTTTTTCTTCTCTGAGCATGCCCAGTCTTGCTCATCTGCTGTTGGCCAACAAAAATTTTAATGCCTGCACACCAGATTCTGTTTGGCAGAAAAGTCGCAGTTGGTGGTCGGAAGCATCATACTAACAAGCCGACAATCGGCCGAATATTTACGGCCGACAATCGCTACGTGTGTACGGGGCTTATATAACCTTCACAAAGACCAAAAAATGTATATTTATTTGTATTATTTTTACTAAAGATATGTAGCAGTATAAATTTTGGCCAAATTTTATGAAGAATAATTACTAAATTTGCAAAGTTTTAAAACCGAAACGAAGAAAAATGCATTTTTTTTACAAAATTTTTGGACTTTTCCGTTTGAAACGCAAAAATAAAAAAAACAATGATGATTAAATACCACTAAAAGAAATCTCTGTTTGTGTAAAATAAAGGATGAAAATTTCATATGGGTACAGTGTTGCATGACTGAGTAATTGTCATTCAAAATGTGAGAGCACTGAAAGCTGAAAATTGGTCTGGTTAGGAAGGGGGTTTAAGTGCCCAGTGGGTAAGTGGTTACCTGTATGAGCATCTCACTGCTGTTGTGGTCCCACCTATTGACCCCACAGTTGAAGATGGACTTGAAGTATTCTGAATCTGTTGGTTTTTTTTTTCTATAAAATATTGTAAAATAAAATCCAGAGTTTTCCCTAGGCCTCTATGCACCCACAGTCTTGTGCTGGTCACGTGAGAGTTTCTCTCCATGAAGCACTGCACATCAGCCTCATTCTTCTGGCTGCTGGCTCCATTATTTTCTGCTGAAGGACTTAAACAAGCACTTTTTTAGGAAACTTTTGACCATTAAAACTCTCTGTTTCCAATCCCAAGCCCCTACTCAGCTAATCTCCCAGCTCTACGCTTTCCTCCTGAACTAGGAGTATGTTTCCATCCCATTATATCTCTTCCTGGGAAAGAGGCTAAAATCATCAATTTACTGAAGACGATCTCTATACAATGGTCACTTCACAACTCCAGCATTGTGTCTGCAGCCCAGGAGAAAAATGTAAAGTTTTATTAAACCCAGGACCCTGCATTCACTATTTCTGGTCTTCCACAGTACATAGACCATAGAAATGCAATTATTTTAGTAATTATAAACTGCTAAATACCTTTTCTCATCAGCAGTATATACAGTGTTGATCGAAAGTTTGGGCACCTCAGGTAAAAATTTGTATTTTTGTGCATAAAGAAGCCAAGGAAAGATGGAAAAATCTCCAAAAGGCATCAAATTACAGATTAGATATTCTTATAATATGTCAACAAAAGTTAGATTTTATTTCCATCATTGACACTTTCAAAATTACAGAAAACAATAAAATGGTGTCTGCAAAAGTTTGGGCACCCTGCAGAATTTATAGCATGAACTGCCCCCTTTGCAAGGCTGAGACCTGCCAGTGTCATGGATTGTTCTCAATCATCGTCTGGGAAGACCAGGTGATGTCAATCTCAAAGGTTTTAAATGCCCAGACTCATCTGACCTTGCCCCAACAATCAGCACCATGGGATCTTCTAAGCAGTTGTCTAGAAAACTGAAACTGAAAATAGTTGACACTCACAAAGCTGGAGAAGGCTATACGAAGATAGCAAAGTGTTTTCAGATGTCAATATCCTCTGTTTAGAATGTAATTAAGAAATGGCAGTCATCAGGAACAGTGGAAGTTAAAGCAAGATCTGGAAGACCAAGAAATATATCAGACAGAACAGCTCGCAGGATTGCGAGAAAAACAATTCAAAGCCCACGTTTGATGAAAGATCTGGCAGACACTGGAGTTGTGGTACACTATTCCAATATAAAGAGATACTTGTACAAATATGGTCTTCATGGAAGAGTCATCAGAAGAAAACCTCTTCTACGTCCTCACCACAAAAATCAGCGTTTGAACTTTGCAAATGAACATATAGACAAGCCTGATGCATTTTGGAAACAAGTTCTGTGGACCGATGAGGTTAAAATTTAACTTTTTGAGCAAAAGGTACATTTGGAGAAGAAGGGGCACAGAATTTAATGAAAAGAACCTCTGTCCAACTGTTAAGCATGGGGGTGGATCAATCATGCTTTGGGGTTGTATTGCAGCCAGTGGCACAGGGAACATCTCACGAGTAGAAGGAAAAATGGATTCAATAAAATTTCAGCAAATTTTGGATGGTAACTTGATGCCATCTGTGAAAAAGCTGAAGTTAAAGAGAGGATGGCTTCTACAAATGGATAATGATCCTAAACACACCTCGAAATCCACGGGGGATTACATCAAGAGGCGTAAACTGAAGGTTTTTATCATGGCCTTCACAATCTCCTGACCTCAACATAATTGAAAATCTATGGATAGACCTTAAAAGAGCAGTGCGTGACAGACAGCCCAGAAATCTCAAAGAACTGGAAGACTTTTGTAAGGAAGAATGGGCAAAGATACCTCAAACAAGAATTGAAAGACTCTTGGCTGGCTACAAAAAGCGTTTACAAGCTGTGATACTTGCCAAAGGGGGCAGTACAAGATATTAACCCTGCAGGGTGCCCAAACTTTTGCAGATGCCATTTTTTTGTTTTCTGTTATTTTGAAAGAGTAAATGATGGAAATAAAATCTAACTTTTGTTGACATATTATAAGAATGTCTAATCTGTAATTTGATGCCTTTTGGAGATTTTTCCATCTTTCCTTGGCTTCTTTATGCACATTTATACAAATTTTTACCTGGGGTGCCCAAACTTTCGATCACCACTGTAGCAGTCTTGTGATTTCTATCAGTGTCTGGTTAAAGCTTGTAGGAGGAGTTTTCATTCTGAACGGACTGTCCTATCAGGATGCAGGACCCATGACCCTCTATCTGGACAGTGCTGATTGGCCATGTGCTGATCACATGCACCCTCCCAAGAAAAAAAATCTCTCTAGCAATACGCACCAAACTGAGCATGTGCAGCCTGTGCCCTAGCTCTGTATTATCAGGAAATTTAGCAGGGACAGTGGAAGGAGGAGAGAATCAAAGAGAACAGGATCAAACAGCCTTTTTACACAATGCAGAAGATTAACCCCTTAAGTTCTCCAGTGAGTATAAGAAGCTAGCTTTACTGCATATACAGGCTGATTTTACTGTTGTGGGTTTAGTAACACTTTAACCACTTGCTGACTGCCCGCCGCAGATATACTGCGGCAGGAGCGCTCCTGGTCAGTTCCCTGATGTCTCCCTGTAGAAACGGTATGATACATGACTGCTGATCCAGACATACCTATCAGCTTCCTTTTCCCCCTTTTGGGACGGTTTATGTGAGCAATTCTGATAGACATACCAGCGAACATGCAGCAACTGTAGCAAACTGCTACAGGCCTGACGCCAACCACCAAATGTTGTTTGGGGTATATTATACTCTAGATTCTTCACTGTCTTCATTCTCCTTCCACCCCAATCCCTTCCTCCCTCCTCTTTCAGAGAGGACACCTTCAAGAGCACTAGGCGACCTTCCATATTAAAATACTGACACACTTCCATGTTAAGAATATTTTTGCTCTGATCTTCCCCTGAAGAAGAAATCATCTCAGATTTCGAAACATGTCGGCATGTCTATATGAACTACGATTAGTTTGATCTCCTACTATATGAGACCAACTATATGGTCTAGACCACAAGCATATGTTCTTATGTTTGGCATTGTGTCTATTTTGTTTTAACATTTGGGTGGGGCTATCCCCCACTCTTTTACCCTTGTGTAATTTTGAATAAAAATTGTCGAATTTTTATATACTGTCTACTACTTTTACTTTACCTACTTCTTTGACCGGCCTATGCCCTAAAAATCCCTGTGGGACCTGTGGGTGCTTTTTGTATTGTGTTATTTTGGGATGTGGCAATTGTGCCGCCATCAGCCTTGACACCCACCTACTTGCAATTGTTTAAAACAGGTGGTGAGGAGACATCACATTGCCTCTTCACCATCTGTCAATTGCCTCTGAAAAGTAATCTGAACACAGCTCACTCCTCAGAGGAGTAGCAGACGTCTAAGGCTGGGTTCATATATATGCGAATTGGATGCGGATTTTCCCCACATCTAATTCACATGACATGCGAGTGTGACCCGCTCTCAATGGAGCCCATTTATACAGGTCTGGGACTGCCACATAGTGAACTGCAAAAGGGTCCTGTGCGTTTTTGGGTCCAGTTTAGGTGTGAATTCAGGAAAAATTCAGACCTGAATCGCACCTGGACCAGTGAGCAGACAGGGCCCCAGGAAGGAACCCGCGGCCGCACGTATGTAAACACGGCTTAAATCCAGTCTTACCACAAAGGCCTACATGCCCCCCCCCCCCCCCCACAAGGCCTGCCTTCGTCTTGCTATTGAACAGTTTCTGGGTTTTGTGGAGTTGTATCCCATTGTCAGAGGTGGCTCTAGGCTTTGTGAGGCCTTAGGCAGAATTTAGACATGAGGCCCCACTAACCCGATTTGCAGAGGTTAAGGAAGTACCCGGAGACCGAGCATCTGATTACTGCTGCTTGTGTGGGTAGGATGTGTACTGTGGCAATCACATGGGATAAATAGGAGAGTGAAGGGACTGAGAACCATGGAGTTGGGGAGAAGGAGGAGGGGGTAAAAAGGGGGGGAGTGGGTAGATGATGAGGGATGGATAGAGGAGAACTGGAGTGAAACTGGGGGATCCTGGTCTGTATAGAAATAAAAAAAAAAGGAGAGGGATTTGTGCTCGCATGAGGGGGACAGACAGACAGGGGGACGAACAGACAGGGGGACAGACAGACAGAGGGACAGACAGGGGGACAGACATGGGGGCAGACAGGGAGACAGACAAAGGGACAGACAGGGAGACAGAGGGACAGACAGGAGGACAGACAGGGAGACAGGGGGACAGGGGGACATACAGACAGACAGGGGGACAGACAGACAGACAGGGGGACGGACAGACAGACAGGGGGACAGACAGGGGGACAGACAGACAGACAGGGGGACAGACAGCCGGACAGGCAGGGGGACAGACAGCCAGACAGGCAGGGGGACAGACAGGCAGACAGACAGGGGAACCGACAGACAGAGGGACAGACAGGGAGACAGACAGGGGGACAGGGGGGGCAGACAGGGAGACAGGGGGACAGACAGGGAGACAGGGGAACGGACATGGAACAGACAGGGAGACAGGGGGACAGACAGACAGGGGGACAGACAGGGAGACAGGGGGACAGACAGACAGGGAGACAGGGGGACAGACAGGGAGATAGACAGGGGGACAGACAGGGGGACAGACAGGGAGAAAGACAGGGAGACAGACAGGGAGACAGACAGGGAGACAGACAGGGGGACAGACAGGGGAACAGACAGACAGGGGGACAGATGAGGGATGGATAGAGGAGAACTGGAGTGAAACTGGGGGATCCTGGTCTGTATAGAAATAAAAAAAAAAGGAGAGGGATTTGTGCTCGCATGAGGGGGACAGACAGACAGGGGGACGAACAGACAGGGGGACAGACAGACAGAGGGACAGACAGGGGGACAGACATGGGGGCAGACAGGGAGACAGACAAAGGGACAGACAGGGAGACAGAGGGACAGACAGGAGGACAGACAGGGAGACAGGGGGACAGGGGGACATACAGACAGACAGGGGGACAGACAGACAGACAGGGGGACGGACAGACAGACAGGGGGACAGACAGGGGGACAGACAGACAGACAGGGGGACAGACAGCCGGACAGGCAGGGGGACAGACAGCCAGACAGGCAGGGGGACAGACAGGCAGACAGACAGGGGAACCGACAGACAGAGGGACAGACAGGGAGACAGACAGGGGGACAGGGGGGGCAGACAGGGAGACAGGGGGACAGACAGGGAGACAGGGGAACGGACAGGGAACAGACAGGGAGACAGGGGGACAGACAGACAGGGGGACAGACAGGGAGA
The DNA here is from genome assembly GCF_965119305.1 of Pelophylax lessonae. Classification (NCBI taxonomy): domain Eukaryota; kingdom Metazoa; phylum Chordata; class Amphibia; order Anura; family Ranidae; genus Pelophylax; species Pelophylax lessonae. The sequence continues at coordinate 197,131,370 of NC_138768.1, forward strand.
CAGGGGGACAGACAGACAGGGAGACAGGGGGACAGACAGGGAGATAGACAGGGGGACAGACAGGGGGACAGACAGGGAGAAAGACAGGGAGACAGACAGGGAGACAGACAGGGAGACAGACAGGGGGACAGACAGGGGAACAGACAGACAGGGGGACAGACAGGAAAGAAAGAAAGAAAGAAAGAAAGAAAGAAAGAAAGAAAGAAAGAAAGAAAGAAAGAAAGAAAGAAAGAAAGAAAGAAAGAAGGGGAGGGAGAAAGAAAGGAATGGAAAGAGATGGAGGAAGGGTGCCCTTTAGATCAGATTACACACTGGAAGGGATGGATGGATGAAGGGATCAGGTGCCATCTTTCCTCTTCTTGTTCCTGGTGTTCAATCTTCCCACCCACACATCATCTTCTGAGGAGAAAACTGTCAGGGAGTGTGGGCAAGCACAGGTGGAAAGGGCGGGAGGAGGAGCAGAAGCAGCTCTCTCTCCCCCCCCCCATCTGTGGTCTGTGAGGGAGGGGGAAGTGTCAGCGCCGCAGCTCCAGTATTTGGCTGTGATCCGGAGATGTCAGTGAGCGCCCATTTCTCTGTGAGCTGCTCCTGATCACAGCCCCGATTCTCCTGCTTACAGACTGGCCGGGACTCGGAGTCGGGACTGTGCTGATGGCAGGGAGATCCTTGCTGCCAGCCTCAGAGGCGGCTCTTTAACTCTGCAAATTAGGTGGCCACGAGGCCCCTGTGAGCACGAGGCCTTAGGCAACCGCCTAATTTGCCTAATTAGAGAGCCACCTCTGCCCATTGTACATCTGAATTCCCTGTAATTTAGTGTCCGTTTATCAAGCAGCGGAAAATATCTGCTGCTGAGTTCTCCGGCATTCTCAGAGGAGATCTCTCTCCCCTGAGTGCCTGTTTATGAAGCAGTGTAGATCGCTTCTCCTTTTGAGGAGTGAAGCGATCTATAAATGCTTGGAACTGTAGATAATGCCTCCTGATACTGTAATCTCGAGAGGCATAGTGAGATTGCAGTACCAGAAAATCAGTGAAACACAGAGGTGTCTGTTTATTAAGCAGCGGTGAATTAGCACTTTACCACTGCTGAGTTTGCGGGTATTCTCACAGGAGACCGCTCTCCTCAGTACCTCACACTACCGTGAATATTAATAAAATAATAAAGTTAAAGTCCCCCCATACAAATAATATATATCTATATTTAGCTATCTATTATTTATATATATTCAGTGAGGGGGAAAAAGTATTTGATCCCCTGCTGATGTTGTACATTTGCCCACTGACAAAGAAATGATCAGTGTATAATTTTAACAGTAACAGACAGAATAACAACAAAAATATACAGAAAAATGCATTTCAAAAAAGTTATAATTTGATTTGCATTTTAATGAGTGAAAAAAAGTATTTGATCCCCCATCAATCAGCGAGATTTCTGGCTCCCAGGTGTCTTCTATACAGGTAATGAGCTGAGATTAGGAGCACTCTCTTAACCACTTCAGCCCTGGAAGGTTTTACCTCCTTCCTGACCAGGCCCTATTTTGTGATTACTGCGTTACTTTAACGGACAATTGCGCGGTCGTGCGATGCTGTACCCAAACTAAATTTATGTCCTTTTTTTCCCCACAAATAGAGCTTTCTTTTGGTTGTATTTTTTGCGCTATAAACAAAAAAAGAGCAACGATTTTGAAAAAAAAAAAAAAAAAAAAAACAATATTTTTCACATTCTGCCATATGACATTCCCAAAAAAATTTTTAAAAATCACAATTTTTTAACATTTTAGGCCAATTTGTTATCGCATCTACTAACTACGGAAAATATATATTTCACTTTTATTGTTTTTTTTACTAGTAATGGCGGCGATCTGTGTTTTTTTGCAGGATTGCGATATTGCAGTGGACAGATCGAACCCCTAACTGACATTTTTGACACTTTTGGGGGGACCAGTGACATTAATACAGTAATCAGTGCTAAAATTATGCACTGTTACTGTAATAATGCCAGGGAAATGGCAGGGAAGAGGTTAATACTGTTGGTGATCAAAGGGTTAAATGTAAGCCTAGGGGAGTGATTCTAACTGGTGGGGGGGCGGGGCTTGTGAGATGACCATAGAGACCTGTGATCCTATATAGCAGGATTTTATGGTCTCTGTGATCATCCCAGAGAGAAGGACAGACGGCTGTGTTTACAACAGCCCACCGTCCTTCTCTCTAAGCGGGGAACGATCGGCGGAGTAAGGCGGCAATCGGAGCCGCCTGACACATGCGCCATCTTCCCTGCTGACAAGCGGGGGAGGGAGTGCGCCGCTGGCTAGTTGCCTGCGCACGGCCGACGTAAAGCTACGTTGGTTTGCCCAGGAGTGACTGCCTGTCGCAGTAAATCTGCGGCGGACGGTTGTCTAGTGGTTAAAGGGAATGCTCCTAATCTCAGCTTGTTACCTATATAAAAGACACCTGTCCACAGAAGCAATCAATCAGATTCCAATCTCTCATCCATGGCCAAGACCAAAGAGCTGTCAGAGGATGTCATGGACAAGATTTTAGACATACACAAGGCTGGAATGGGCTACAAGACAATCGTCAAGCAGTTTGGTGAGATGGTGACAACAGTTGGTGCAACTATTGTAAAATGGAAGAAACACAAAACAACTCTCAATTTCCCTCGGTCTGGGGCTCCATGCAAGATCGCACCTCGTGGAGTTTCAATAATAATGAGAATGGTGAGGAATCAGCCCAGAACTACCATGGAAAATCTTGTCAATGATCTCAAGGCAGCTGGGGCCATAGTCACCAAGAAAACAATTGGTAACACACTACGCTATGAAGGACAGAAATCCTGCAGGGTCCCCCTGCTCTAAGAAGCACATGTACAGGTCCGTCTGAAGTTTGCTAATGAATATCTGAATGTTTCAGAGGAGAAATGGGTGAAAGTGTTGTGGTCAGATGAGACCAAAATCAAGCTCTTTGCCATCAACTCAACTTGTTGTGTTTGGAGGAGGAGGAATGTTGCCTATGACCCCAAGAACACCATCCCCACCATCAAACATGGAGGTGGAAACATTATGCTTTGGGGGTGTTTTTTGCTAAAGGGGCAGGACAACTTCACCGCATCAAAGGGACGATGGATGGAGCCATGTACCATCAGATCTTGGGTGAGAACCTCCTTCCCTCAGCCAGGGCATTGAAAATGGGTTGTGGATGGGTATTTCAGCATGACAATGATCCAAAACACACAGCCAAGGCAACCAAGGTGTGGCTCAAGAAGAAGCACATTTAGGTCCTGAAGTGGTACTAAGTCATGTTTTGCAAAGGGATCAAATACTTATTTCACTCATTAAAATGCAAATCAATTTATAACTTTTTTGAAATGCGTCTTTCTGGATTTTTTTGTCATTATTCTATCTCTTACTGTTAAAATAAACCTACAATTAAAATGACTGACTGATCATTTCTTTGTCAGTGGGCAAACTTACAAAATCAGCAGGGTATCAAATACTTTTTCCCCTCACTATATATATATATATATATATATATATATATACAGTGTGTGTATATATATATATATATATATATATATATATATATATACAGTGGGTACGGAAAGTATTCAGACCCCCTTAAATTTTTCACTCTTTGTTATATTGCAGCCATTTGCTAAAATCAATTAGGTTCATTCTTCTTCCTCATGAATGTACACATAGAACCCCATACTGACAGAAAAACACAGAATTGTTGACATTGTTGCAGATTTATTAAAGAAGAAAAACTGAAATATCACATGGTCCTAAGTATTCAGACCCTTTGCTCAGTATTTAGTAGAAGCCCCCTTTTGATCTAATACAGCCAGGAGTCTTTTTGGGAAAGATGCAACAAGTCTTTCACACCTGGATTTGGGGATCCTCTGCCATTCCTCCTTGCAGATCCTCTCCATTTCTGTCAGGTTGGATGGTAAACGTTGGTGGACAGCCATTTTTAGGTCTCTCCAGAGATGCTCAATTGGGTTTAAGTCAGGGCTCTGGCTGGGCCATTCAAGAACAGTCACTGAGTTGTTGTGAAGCCACTCCTTCGTTATTTTAGCTGTGTGCTTAGGGTCATTGTCTTGTTGGAAGGTAAACCTTTGGCCCAGTCTGAGGTCCAGAGCACTCTGGAGAAGGTTTTTGTCCAGGATATCCCTGTACTTGGCCGCATTCATCTTTCCCTCAATTGCAACCAGTCGTCCTGTCCCTGCAGCTGAAAAACACCCCACAGCATGATGCTGCCACCACCATGCTTCACTGTTGCGACTGTATTGGACAGGTGATGAGCAGTGCCTGGTTTTCTCCACACATACCGCTTAGAATTAAGGCCAAAAAGTTCTATTTTGGTCTCATCAGACCAGAGAATCTTATTTCTCACCATCTTGGAGTCCTTCAGGTGTTTTTTAGCAAACTCCATGCGGGCTTTCATGTGTCTTACACTGAGGAGAGGCTTCAGTCGGGCCACTCTGCCATAAAGCCCCGACTGGTGGAGGGCTGCAGTGATGGTTGACTTTCTACAACTTTCTCCCATCTCCTGACTGCATTTCTGGAGCTCAGCCACAGTGATCTTTGGGTTCTTCTTTACCTCTCTCACCAAGGCTCTTCTCCCCCGATAGCTCAGTTTGGCCGGACGGCCAGCTCTAGGAAGGGTTCTGGTCGTCCCAAACGTCTTCCATTTGAGGATTATGGAGGCCACTGTGCTCTTAGGAACCTTAAGTGCAGCAGAAATCTTTTTGTAACCTTGGCCAGATCTGTGCTTTGCCACAATTCTGTCTCTGAGCTCTTCAGGCAGTTCCTTTGACCTCATGATTCTCATTTGCTCTGACATGCATTATATAGACAGGTGTGTGGCTTTCCTAATCATGTCCAATCAGTATAATCAAACACAGCTGGACTCAAATGAAGGTGTAGAACCATCTCAAGGATGATCAGAAGAAATGGAAAGCACCTGAGTTAAATATATGAGTGTCACAGCAAAGGGTCTGAATACTTAGGAACATGTGATATTTCAGTTTTTCTTTTTTAATAAATCTGCAACAATGTCAACAATTCTGTGTTTTTCTGTCAGTATGGGGTGCTATGTGTACATTCATGAGGAAGAAGAATGAACTTAAATGATTTTAGCAAATGGCTGCAATATAACAAAGAGTGAAAAATTTAAGGGGGTCTGAATACTTTCCGTACCCACTGTATATATACTTACAAAGACACCATTGTCTTTCTAATAAACCTTCACCAAGTACAAAAAATATTACTAATAAAGTTAAATACTGATAGTTATATTCATTGATACTTGTTTTCTTTGTAATAATTTCTCAAGACAAGCTTACAATAAACTATTCTGCTTGACCTGACATCTTAGAGACTGGACCAATGCAGTTATGCCTAGTGTCCCATAGGGTCAGGAGTGGCCACAGTTGTGGTCGTAATTTATAGATGGAAAGGCTAATCTACTAAACACATTGAAACTGTTTATTACACATATTCACTTTGTGCAGTGAACTTTTACTAAGTAGTGTATAAGGAGTAACTGTGTTCACATTCAATACCCAATCATGTGCAAGGAAAAGGACATTTTTTTTTTCTTGCAAGTGATTGAAGTGACTACAACTTTATTTACTACACTAACAGTGTTTGCACCTTTAGTAAATCCTCCCTACTATATTACTGTTTTCGGAAAGTCATAACTGGTAGAGGTTTTTAAAATCCCATGTAAAGTTTAAATGACCTTTGGTATGTTTGTCTGTATACTGTACTACTGTTAACTCTTCTGGGACATAGCTGAGTATAGAAAGGGATGCCCTCTAGTGGTTAATTGCTGTAATTGCCGCTTCACCAAAATTAAACTACATGAATTACATAATATTCAAGAAAAAAAAAGGGGGCGGTTAAAATAAATGAAACGGATAGATGCCACTATACTGCAATTAAATATCAGTACTTTATTTTAGGGTCGTGCATTGTTGATAGGATCGTTTTGCTTTTTAAACAGAAAGCAGCAGCCCCCTGTATAAGATTTATAGAAAGTAACATGCAGGGTACAAATCTAGAGATCTTCCTAAGTAACAATGTAAAAAAATTAAACTATAGTATGTCATAGTAAACCATTTTTAGACATAATCATCAGCACTCTTTATTGCAGCGATAAGCAGTTAGGTGAAATCGGTTCATAATTTCATCACAATTGGAAATTGCTCTTTGCACGATTAAAATAATCTTGATGAATAGGGTGATGAAAATGAAATGACTGTCACCAGTGTGGACAGTTTCCATCACCTCTCTGCGCTACAAACAACAAGTCGCATTTATTTGTACAGGATAGGATAATGATGGAGCACATTCAGGCTTTTCATATATGCCACAGGTGGGTTTGTCTCAGCAGCCCTCCATATACAGCCCTGGCACAGAGCATGGGATGTACTGTATATGACAGCTGATGATTGGTATCTACAGGTAATTAAAGTTTGTAAAACTCAAGAGGTGACAGTAGTATCTACAAATGTACAATTCCCTATCACAGTCAATGAGATGCATATGACATTACTCCTGATTGCAAATAATGATTGATTGAGGATTGTGACACTCAGATCAGATGAGGTGACATTAGAGTGGCCAAGTACAGAAGCTCCAGCACAGTCTATGAGGTGCATATGACACCTACTCATGACTTGTACCTATTGATTGAGATTTGTGACACTCAGTTCACAAGGGGTGACAGTAGTGTGCCCATACACAGAAGTCCTATCACAGTCCATGCAATACATATGATAACTACTCATGATTGGTGTGTGTTGTTGATTGATGTTGGTGACACTCAGATCAGAAGAGGTGACAGTAGTGTACCCTTGTATAGAAACCCTAGCACAGTCCATGAGATGCATCTGACAACTGATTCGTATCTATGATTGATTGAGGTTTATGATACTCAGATCAGAAGAGGTGACAGTAGTGTGCCCATGTACAGAAGCCCTAGTCCATGAAATGCATATAACACTACTTATGATTGGTATCTATGATTGATTTAAATCAGTGACACTGAGATCAGAAAAGGGGACAGTAGTGTGTCCATGTACAGAAACCCAAGTCCATGACATGCATATGACACTGCTTATAATTGGTATCTATGATTGATTTAAATTAGTGACACTGAGATCAGAAGAGGTGACATTAGTGTTTCCATGTACAGAAACCCAAGTCCATGAGATGCATATGACACTGTTTATGATTGGTATCTATGATTAATTTAAATTGGTGACACTGAGATCAGAAAAGGTGACAGTAGTATGTCCATGTACAGAAACCTAAGTACAGTCCATGAGATGCAAATCACAGTCGTACATGATTGGTATCTATCACCAATTGAAGTTGGTGACACTCAAATCAGATGAGGTGACAGTAGAGTGCCCATGTGCAGAATGTCAAGCACAGTATATGAAGTTCATTTGGGACCTACTCATGATGGTGTGTTTGATTGAATTCTGTGACATTCAGTTCCGAAGAAGTGACAGCAGTGTGCTCATGTACAGAAACCCTAGCACAGTCCATGAAATGCATATGATAACTACTCATGATTGGTATCTGTTATTGATTGAAGTTGGTGACACTCAGATCAGAAGAGGTGACAGTAGTGTACCCATGTATAGAAACCCTAGCACAGTCCATGCGATGCATCTGACAACTACTTATGATTGGTATCTATGATTGATTGAGGTTTATGATACTCAGATCAGAAGAGGTGACAGTAGTGTGCCCATGTACCGAAACCCTAGTCCATGAGATGCATATGACTCTACTTATGATTGGTATCTATGATTGATTTAAATTGGTGACACTGAGATCAGAAGAGGTGTCAGTAGAGTGCCCATGTACAGAGTTAATACCAGCTCCAACAGTGGGATCAGAGGACCCCAAGGAACAGGGGTGTCCACCTTCTCCCATAAGAATACTAGTCTGAATTAATGAATTATTAACTCAGCTGTTCATGACCTTAAAACTACAAGCAGGAGACTCTATAGAGCCCTTTATCGGTCTCCTGTCAGGAGGCAGCAAACCATTTGTCTTTCGGTGGGATGCAGAGAATTAATTAATATGAAATGCAAACTTTTTAATTGAGTGTCAAACGGAATCAGATGAGACGGGACCCTGTGTGGATGGAGCAGAGTCTCTCCTCCAGCATCTCATCTCTCACTGGAAAATGATAAATTCGGATACTTAATTTATTGATCGGGGCTCCTCTGCTCGCTGGATTTATTTTATAGGTCATTAATCAAAGGAGAAAAAACGTCCCCAGGTCTCCCCTTTTATTGCTACCTTTAATACACTTCCACTCCTTGTTTCTGCACAACCAGATTTCCGCCTTGTTTCCCTAATCGATTGGCCGGCGATAATTATTTCTTAAAAGGGCTGATCGTCTATGTGAGCTTATAGAATGACATGGTGGTCCAATATCCCCTGGCAACCGAGCAGGCATTACATAGTTACACTATCGATTTCATTACTATGGGCTACTGACTGATCTATTGATACCACAATCACTGGATCCACATTAAAATGACAAAATAAATATGATATCAAAGAGGTGTAATGATCTAGTATAGGGGTCCTAACAAGACCAAAAAGTGCTTTAGAAAACAGGTATAAACCAGTGCAGAGGCCCTTAGTGCTCTAAATAATAACATTTTAATAATAATGACTATTATTAATATTATTATTACAAATAATGGTTGTTGTTATTATTATTATTATTATTATTATTAATAATATTAATATTTCATTGTTATTTTATTTCCGCACCATTACCATTTTATTGTATTCCATCCATGAGATCTGTATTGTATATGCAACTAACGTCGGTTGTATAAGAAAGTACAGATTGTCATTTCACTGCTTTTTGTAAAACGAATCCAATCAAGTATATTGTAAAAATAAAAATAGAATATTAAATAAAAAACTTTTTTGTTTATTCGTAATAACAGCATTTTAAGTAAAATAAAAATACAACCAAATAAAAAAGAAAGACATTACCTCTTTTACACACACATGACAAGGACTGGTAAAAAGTCAACACATACCATAAAAATAAGAAATCAGGTTAATAGTCTAACATATATAAATTCACTTGTATACAGATTTTTATATACAATATGGGGTGTCTAGTATTTTAAGACATACTGCTGTATAAAAATGATTTCCATAATAATGATATGCCCATTATTTTATTGGCCATCATGGATTGTGTTGGCTTGCTGTTTGAAAGGACTCAAAGGGAAAGTTGTAACTAATGGTATTTAAATGTAGCAAGAAGAAAAGTTATTAGTTTGGCTGTACTGTCTCAGATCCATCTATTCCTGGCTGTCAGGAGTTCTTTGGTCATAGGTGCTATCACTGTTCACTGAAGATGACTGATGTCCCTGTCACCATGAAGCTATTCCAAACCTCTCTACTGTTAGGGTCACATCAACACAGCCAAGGTTTTTCTGCTACAAGGGGTCGGTGTGCCTAAATACCTGAAAAGCCAGCCAACCTAATAAAGGTGTCATCCTCCTGCACTTATGTGCTCCAGGCTAGATACATTACACACTGGCACCATATGAAGGCTGATGGCTTTGTTTACCGAAGTGGCTCAAATACAAACTGTATTGCCCCAAAAGACACCAATCAAACCTGCAATGCGCAAAATGAACGTTGGATATTTGAATTTCATTGGTTGATATAGAGCAAAAAAAAAAAAAAAAGAAGACACATTGTAAAAAAAAAAAAGGAAAATTCAGGATTAAAGCATCAAACAAAAATCTCAGATGGATTTCAGGACTATTCTTATGTGACAACCAGGGACTGACGAGCAGCTGAAGAACCACAATTCCCAGCAGGGTGGCTCAAATGCCGATGAGCTAATTTATAACAAGAATTAAGTAAAACTTGCTCTGAGAATTTCAAGTCGTCATGCCATTTTTATATGATGATTTTTTTTTATTTATTTTATTTTGTGTCGATAAAAGCTGTTTTTTTTATTTTGTTTTGTTTAATATAATTTACCTAAATCGACTTAAGTAAAATCTATAGCCCTACAGCAGCTAGCTATAAGAAAATACTATTTTAGCTTGAATTTTAGAAGGCGCCTATATACTGCCCTCCTTTTTTACTGTTTATTTTTTTTTTTTACTATGGACTATACATGGACTACACAGGAACTACATTTCTAAGTATCTCAAATTCCCTAAACCAATCTTGGAATATGAGGAAAAATTTCGTAAGAAATTCGGAGGAACTCATAAGCTTGATGTCAGAATGGACACCCTTGTGATGTGATCAGCCCATATACTAATTCACTGAGCACATATTAGTGATAGACGATCGTGTAGTTACCAGACCTGTGATCAAAGGTTATGTTATACTGTAACCTAATGAGAAATCACTAGACTTCTGGAAGGGGGGTCACACAAATTACCAGGGCGCTGACAGCAAGCACAATAGCTATTTACACATTCATTCAAGACAAATAATAATTACATACCCTTATAAGTGCATGGTTTAGATATATTGTAAATCAAGGCAATTCATAATTATATGCTCTAATAAATGCATTGCTTAAATATATTGTAATTCAAGAAAATTTATGTACCTAAATAAATGCATTAATTAGCTATATTCTATCTAATCCAAGATAAATAATAATTATATACTTTAAAAAGTGCATTAATTAGCTGTATAATTAAATGCCAATAATAATAATAATTACATATTCTAAAGAGCATGGGTTAGATATATTCTAATTCCAGACAATTCAAAGTTTTATCCTCTATGTGCACGGCTTAGATGTATTCCAATCCAAAACACTTAATATTTATATAACCTAATAAGTGCATTATTTACTTGTATTCTAATCAAAGACAAATAATAATGATTTACCCTAAAAGGCTTAGCTGTTTTGCAATTATGGACAAGTTATAATTATTACATTCTCTAATAAATGCATGATTTAGTTGTAATCTAATAGAAGACAAAAAAAAATGGCATACCCTAATAAGTGAATTGCTTAGATATATTCTAATTCAAGACAAAAATTATATAATCTATCGTGTGCATTAATTAGCTGTGTTCTAATTCAAAACACGTAAAAATGACATACCCTAATGACTGCATTACTTAGCTGTATTCTAATTCCAATCATGCTGGGAAGAACGCACAGACAGATCTACATTTATAAAACAAATGGGAAACTATGAATAAATAGTTTTTAATATAAATGTAAAATTCAGATAGAAATGAATAAACACAATTTCATTTCATGAAACTCATATGGGACCAACGGCTACTAAACATTAGTTTCTATACAATGAGGTACTGCAATAAAGTACCCAATGATAGAGAATATAAAATGTACACTTGACATAAAAATGCAACAAATCGCAGGCTGTATCGAGGTCTGCAGGTGTCAGATTTGAATAAGCCATTTACCTCCAGTCCATGTGCTGCTTGTAGAAAGATGACATGTTGTACAGTATACATGTGATCATAGGAAAGCACAGCCCTCAGTGGTGCATAATATAGGCACGTCACTCTGAAATAAGACATCCACTGAGCTGTGGAGCTTGCAATCTGCAGGCATTACCTATCTGGGGCTCAGTGTCAGGCGGAAGGGTTAATCTCCCCCCTGAGTGGAGTAGACACTCGTGTTTGGTGCAGCCCACGTGTGCAGCAGGAGTGTGCCAGAGAGGAGCTGAGCCCAGCACAGACACAACACAGAGTGATCACAGAGGAACTCAGTCCAGCACAGACACAGAGTGATCAGAGGGAAGCAGAGCCCAGCAAAGGGTGATCAGAGGGGAGCTGATCCCAGCACAGGGTGATCAGAGGGGAGCTGATCCCAGCACAGGGTGATCAGAGGGGAGCTGATCCCAGCACAGGGTGATCAGAGGGAAGCAGAGCCCAGCACAAGGTGATCAGAGGGGAGCTGATCCCAGCACAGGGTGATCAGAGGGAAGCAGAGCCCAGCACAAGGTGATCAGAGGGAAGCTGAGCCCAGCAGAGATACAGTGTGACCAGAGACTGTTCACAGCACTTAGCTCTCCTAGTCCTGGATATCCCCGGCACAGAGCTGGACTTCTTCCCCCTCCTCGGAGACATCGCTTGGAGGGATCACACACAGGTAAGATTCCTATATCTGTAATATCACACTGGGCACTTGGCATTACCACTGACAGCAGCTGGTGTGCAGGGTGGGCTACATTCCTTAGGAAAGTTTACCTGCACATGAAGGATATTTGCCCATTGCAGGTCATTCCTTAGGAAAGTTTACCTGCACAAGAGTGTTAGACAGCAGCTTCTGAGTAGTGAGCTACACTGGGCAGTGGCAGGTACAGTATGCAACAGATTGGTATTCCATGCACATATCATTGTATAGGTTTTACATTGTGCCAATTGCATGGATGCCAATATAGGACGAGATCTAGGCTTTGCGTTGTGCCTAGTCAATATAGAATGAGTTCTGGGGTATATACATTGTGTCTAGTCAGTATAGTATGGGTTCGGGGGTATATAGATTGTGTCAGTCAGTATAGAATGGGTTCGGGGTATATACATTGTGCCTAGTTGGTAAATAATGAGTTCTGGGGTATATACATTGTGCCTAGTCAGTATAGAATGAGTTCTGGGGTATATACATTATGCCCAGTCAGTATAAAATGAGTTCTGGGGTATATACATTGTACCTAGTCGGTATAGAATGAGTTCTAGGGTATATAGATTGTGTCAGTCAGTATAGAATGGGTTCGGGGGTATAATCATTGTGCCTAGTCGTTATAGAATGCGTTCTGGGGTATATACATTGTACCTAGTCAGTATAAAATGAGTTCTGGGATATATACATTGTGCCTAGTCAATATAGAAGGAAGTCTAGACTATGTTGCTTATGCCCATTGCAGGACATTCAATATAGACTAAGATCTATACTATGTACCCATTGCAGGGCAGCCAGTATAAAATAAGTCGGATTTAAGCTGTATCTATATATATATATATATATATATATAATATATATCTGCATATATATATATATATATATATATATATATGTATATATATATATATATATATATATATATATATATATATATATATATATATATATATTGTACACACTGCAGGGCAGTTAGTAAAGAACCGGACAGAGTTCAGGGTATATGCATGGTACCCATTGCAGGGTAGTTAGTATAGAATTGGATGAAGGATATTTGCATTCTGCCCACTGCAGGTCAGTTAGTAAAGAATGATATGTAGAGTAATACATTGTGCCCATTGCAGGTCAGTTAGTAAAGAACGACATGTAGAGTAATACATTGTGCCCACTGCAGGTCAGTTAGTAAAGAATGATATGTAGAGTAATACATTGTGCCCATTGCAGGTCAGTTAGTAAAGAACGATATGTAGAGTAATACATTGTGCCCATTGCAGGTCAGTGGAACGACATGTAGAGTAATACATTGAGCCCACTGCAGGTCAGTTAGTAAAGAATGATATGTAGAGTAATACATTGTGCCCATTGCAGGTCAGTTAGTAAAGAATGATATGTAGAGTAAAACATTGTGCCCATTGCAGGGCAGCTAGTAAAGAATGCTATGTAGAGTATATACATTGTGTCCATTGCAGGGAAGTCAATATAGAATGAGATCTAAGTTGTATCCATTGTATCCATTGTATGGCAATCAGTACAGTATAGATAACTATAGAAGGAAATAGGACAGGGAATGGAATAGAATAGAATAGAATAGAATAGGAAAGGGAGTAGAATAGAATAAGACAGGATGGAGAATTGTATATTGCACTTTGTATTATGAGGATGAACCCTGTCTGATGGCTTTCTTGTGTGCAGGTCCTGGCCATGCTGAAGCCCGGGGAGGCTACTGGATCTGCCTTCCTGAAGGTGGACCCGGTGTACCTCCAACACTGGCAGCAGCTCTTCCCCCAGACACATGTCAAGGCTGGAGTCCTGAGCCACGTTCCTCTCCCTGAGCCTCCAACTGACAACCTCCGCCTGAGACCAGCCTCCCTGTCCTCCACCTCCTCTACCTCCTCTACCCCGACATCAGCACCCTCTGCCCCCTCATCACTGGCCGGAATCACTCCAATACCTACAGTCATAGGACCAGCATCCAGCCTGGAACTGCCAGGCCCACCAAGGAAAGACCTGGTGCTCCCCAGCTGTCAGGAGGGAGCCTCTAGCCGCATCCAGTGTACCCCCGAGGAGTTGGACTATTATCTATATGGCCAACAAAGGATGGAGATCATCCCTCTGAGCAACCCCACCAGTGACCCCAACAACAGTAAGTACCCCTGCAAGAAATACCTAGAGCCTAGCACACCTACTGCCCTGTGCAGAGTGTTGGTGGTGGGGAGGGGAGGGTGGCAGTGTCATCTGGGAGGAAGGAGGGCACCTGACTACATGGTGTCACCGTACACTGATCTTCACATTCCAAACCACAAAAAGTCACATCAGTACTTATCATCACATATCCAACAACAGCCATATGTGCATGCTCTTATCGCTGATATGAGAGTGGTGCTGCTAGGATTAAATAAATTATTTCAGTATTTGAGCATCCACTTTCCAGAAACCCGACATTTCCTGCTGTATGCCAATACAAATTATACAAAGAATTAAATAAAAATCACTGAATGACAACTGTACTCCTAAGAAGCTATATATTACCTTTTTTCTGTTAAACATAATATGTTGCAAATCAATAGACAGTGCAATAACTTTTAATTATGCAAAGAATATATATATATATATATATATATATATATATATATATATATATATATATATATAATCGCTCTCAGCAAAGTTATCCAGTAAGCGGTAATTTCCTTTTCATTCTTACATTAAACACATAACATATTTTCTATTTGTCATTCATTTGTCTCATCCATATTTCCATGTATTAGTAAAGTGTTTTCAATATTAGCCTAATAACGGCATAATGCCATTACTGCTTTCACCGAGGAAAATGAAATATTTTAAATGTTTCACTATTCATTGGTTGTAACATTTTTTACTAAATAAAAAATAATACACTGGAATTTTCCTACTACAGCAAGTATCAGAAACTTTAGGTAGTTTGGAGGATTCTAATGAATTACCTGCGCTTGAGGCTAGAAAATAATTATAATACCAAATATTTATAGGACCTATAATCAATAAATAACAGGGTTTTTCTTTACAGTTATGGCGCCTACATATACCGGCAATTAGACCTCGCTGTATATGTGTACAAAAATATATTTAACGAATAAATTCTGTTAGAGGTTCTGTACTTTTGCTACAAATTTCGAGCTCTCTTTTATTATTAAAATATAACACACACACACACACACATATATATATATATATTATATAATAGATAGATAGATAGATAGATAGATAGATCTATATTATATATATATATATATATATATATATATATATATATATATATATATATATATATATATATATATATATTTTAAACTCTAAAGTTTTTACGCTATTGCAAGTAATGTGTATATGAGGACCAACAGAGTTTTTAAATATACTTGTTTGAATGTTCAATAATTAGCCTCTTTTAATCACAATAATCTTAGTAAGGACCACAATATTATTAATATATATATATTTTTTTTTTGTCTCACGTATAGTTTATCATAAAGAAATCCAGGCTCAGCTTTGCTACTTGTCTATAGGGTGGATAGTAAATCGCTGTGCATGTATGGGGTGGATAGTAAATCGCTGGGCATGTATGGGGTGGATAGTAAATCGCTGGGCATGTATGGGGTGGATAGTGAATCGCTGGGCATGTATGGGGTGGATAGTGAATCGCTGGGCATGTATGTGGGTGGATAGTGAAGCGCTGGGCATGTATGGGGTGGATAGTGAAGCGCTGGGCATGTATGGGGTGGATAGTGAATCGCTGGGCATATATGGGATGGATAGTGAATCGCTGGGCATATATGGGATGGATAGTAAATTGTTGGGCATGTATGGGGTGGATAGTGAATAGCTGGGCATGTATGGGGGTAGTGAATCGCTGGGCATGTATGGGGTGGATAGTGAATCGCTGGGCATGTCTGGGGTGGATAGTAAATCCCTGGGCATGTATGGTATGAATAGTGAATCACTGGGCATGTATAGGGTGGTTAGTGAAGCGCTGGGCATGTATGGGGTGGATAGTGAAGCGCTGGGCATGTATGGGGTGGATAGTGAAGCGCTGGGCATTTATGGGGTGGATAATGAAGCGCTGGGCATGTATGGGGTGGATAGTGAAGCGCTGGGCATGTATGGGGTGGATAGTGAAGCGCTGGGCATTTATGGGGTGGATAATGAAGTGCTGGGCATATATGGGGTGGATAGTGAAACGCTGGGCATGTATGGGGTGGATAGTGAAGCACTGAGCATACATTGGGTGGATAGTGAAGCGCTGGGCATGTATTGGGTGTGTGGCATTCAGTGTGCAGTCACTTGCGTCTATCTGCGGTCAGGGTAAACTATTGGAATAGGACACTAGGATTGTGATTATATCAGCTAATTACATAGAAACTTCAGAGTGACTTCAGAGGACCATAGCATGGTAAAGAGCACATGGATGCAAAAACAGTCTGGGGTATTGGTTCTAATCTGCTAACTGGTAGTTGCTAAATAATTATAATGCATAGTATATAGGTAAGAAGTGAAGCTAGATCAATATCTATCTATCTATCTATCTATCTATCTATCTATCTATCTATCTATCTATCTATCTATCTATCTATCTATCTATCTATCTATCTATCTATCTATCTATCTATCTATCTATCTATCTATCATGCTGGCAGCTGCTTAGTTATTAGAATTTGGTCCATGACAATCATAAACTGATTAGTAACCATTGGATGATGCTGCCAGAGAGGTCTTTTCTGAAACTTCTACTAAACTTGCAGTGATCTAATGCTGTCAGAGTGGTGCTCATTCATGTTAGTGGCTACCAGCAATCTTTTCTGTATCACAGGAAATATTCCTAAAAGACAGAGGTCATCATAATGACTTGTCCCTGTGATCCATCTCATGCTGGGTGCATAGGTCATTCCAAACACAGAGAAGGACCAGCCACCAGGGAAGGACTGTACTGTCCAAGTTACTGAACACCCATAACAATAGCAGGGCAGCTACACAATGCCTGGAAGCTTCAATGGCACCAGCTTGTTAGTGCACTGACTATCTTCTAGACTCAAGTAACTGACAGTTATACACTAATACATACTATGAGGTCATTGTGCTGCTTTGCTAAAGTAGTTGACAAATCTTTAGAAAATAAATTGTTTGACTATTGACTTTAGATATCCAGTTATGTGTAGATTAAATAATAATAATAATAATAATAATAATAATAAAATAATAATAATAATAAAAATAATAATAATAAAAAAAAAAACAGAAATATGCTTTTCACATAATGGGATAATTAAAGTAAATATTCACACAATTTATGATGTGAAGACTCGTAACTCCTTTAGTAAATCAGCTTCAACGTGGTAGTGGTTGGCCTGGTGTTTGTGGCATAACACTGAGCTATTGGCATGGCTTCTCCCATGGCCCTCCCTTGTACACAGGGTATGCAGTCATATATTAGAGTGAGGTTAGAAAAAGGTGCTGGCTGTTTATTTAAGGTGATAAAATGGTCCATCAGCAGTAATCTCCATCGATATGTGCCACAAGGAGATGAAGGATGAGGGGACAAGCCACAATTAATTGCTCTATAGTTTTGTAGGAGAGAGTGGAGCCAGCACAGAGACAGCATCGATCTCAGCTCCCAGCTCCTATTCATCATCTGTACATTGTATATGGGGGTCTCTCAGGGCCAGGGGTGCTGGCTTTATACAGACAATATTCTTGTTTCAACCTTCTCCTACTGACAACAAACATTTCATTCACTCATCTAATCAATCCATGGAAATGCAACCACACTTGCCTTGAAAATATATTTATTTGCCCATACAGTGGAAATAAAAGGGACAGAAAGACTTCATATAGGATTTTTACAGACTCAATAGGACTAAAATAGGAATAGTTACATAGATAAAATCACAGCCAGTTGGTAAAAATTATACCCTGACAGGTAGCTAATGTACCTTACATTGTATACAGTTTTATTGTCCTATACACAGTTAGAAGGAACCCACTATTTTCAGCCACTTTAGGCTCAGAAAGGTTTCTGCAAGGTTCTAAAAAGGATTACTGATACAATTCTTCAACCTTACAGGTTTATTATTATCTAGCAATGCTATTTTCAATTTGTTATTCTCAGTCTAATTAGTAATTATAATTTAGAGCAAAAAGAGACTTAAATTACCTTAAAGGGCATCATAAAAATGTTGTATCCTTAAAACTTTATGGGGTTAGAACATTTAGATAATTTATTTTCTTTTATGTTACATACCTTAATATATCATTGTCTACATTTGTATTTAGCAAGCTTAATGCCTAAGATTGTAAAAGTGTGGAATTGTTCATTCACTTGCATATTAAATTATTGTCAGACCATTATGCTATTGGACAGTTAGGTGTGATTTACTAAAGGAGTGATTTTCACTGTCAGCATAGTGCACCTGTGTGTGTGCATCAAATATCCATTCATGTGCAGAAAACGTTCCTGTCATTTTTTTTTACCCTGTACATGAGTGAAAATTTCTTCTTTTATTCAATCACTCTCTTTGTAAAGTAATATAACATTTTATGTATCTATTAAGTTATCTTATATCATCCTTGATAGTTTAGAGGCTAGTTTGTGAGGATAAAATTAACTATAAAATATCTACAATGTGATAGGTAATATAAGTAGCTGGTTATGGGTATTCCGGATCATAGGTTACAGGTAATACATAGGATAAAAAGTAATATAAATATTGTTATGGATAATAGGTATAGGTAAACCATTTAGGAGTAGTAAACGAACAAGTGGCCTTGTTATATACAATATATTTGTAGAGGCTCTGAAATGTGTATGTGTTAAACATAAATCAATCTACATCTGACAACTTCCCAGATCTTCAGGCTAGCAGGTAATCATTGTTTCATACATAACTGGGTAGTTGCACTTATTCTTTTAGATTGCAAGTTCCCGTGAACAGGGCCCCCTAAACCTCATATATTTAAATTTTATTGTAAATGTTCTGTCTGCCTTTATTTTGTAAAGTGCTGCACAAACATTTTGGCACTATATAAATGCTGTAAATTAATTACTCCATGGTCATGGGCTATGTATGGTTCATATGTGACATGGCTCCAAATGTACTGTAGTTAGGCGCCAATACCTATACTGTCTGCAGGCATATAAGGTGATTTACTAAAGTAATTGTTTAGAGGAATTTTAGGTTTTCACTTCCAATGCTTAAGCAGATAAGGCAAAAAAGTAACTTCTCCCACTCTTGTTACAAGTGAGTACAGATCTTTTAATCATCATCATCATCATCATCATCATCATCATCATCATCATAGGATACCATATATAGCTCTATTTGTATCAAACATACAACGAGGCAATGAAAAGTGATCCAAACTGTTTAGAGCTGAATAACAATACACTCATCCAGTATATTACACCATGTTATCCTTCCCTGATAGTATGATGCTTGTGAGCCTATATCTGTTGGGAAATACATTTTTTTTCTACACATCACCCACATTGCCAGCAACACACTTAGAACATTGTTTATTGGGCTGACAATAATGTGCAGAGTCCCTGCTTTACCATCAGTAATTCTTTATACATATTGGACAATGTACTTGTAAAGGTAATTATACATCCTATACCAGAAGTGCCAAGTTTCTTTATAAGTCACCTCAGCCTTCAAAGTCCTAAAAGACAGATTCTAGACAGAGTCTCATCAGAAGTAATCAGATGGCCCAAAAGCTGTTCATTTATTTTTTTTGTTTTATCCTTTCACTATATGTGTATAGCCCAACTAATACCAATATGTCCTTTGTGTTAAAAGTGCTAGACGTGGCCTGTGAGGATAACCATAGCATGCAGGGATGATGGACAGATACAGACTGCTCATTCACCTTACCATAGACATTGACAGTCATTATAATTCAAAAAATCTATACATGTCACTGGTGTATGGTAACTTTAAGGACTTGTTCACAGCATGTCGGCTGAAATGCATTTTTCTGCACACCACCACACATGTATGGTGTGAGCAAGTCCTTCCCGTCCATTAATTTTCAGGAAAATTCACAAAGGGCAGAGATTGCCCTGCCCTGATCCTGTACGGGTACTTCAAGTGAACATAGGTTGGAGTATATATCCTTAATTTAATATATCAGCCATTTCGTCAGTTGTAATTCTAGTTTTTCATTCTGCCTGAATCTTATTATATGACACATTTAGCCAACTGAACTGGGGATAGATTATTATAATGGGAGTATTGTGTGTGTGTGTGTGCGTGCGTGCGTGCGTGCTTTTGTTTGTGTATGCGAAAGTTAAATTGCCCCAGAAGTTTACCATTAAAGTACATTTTTTTCCACTACTACCACTAGTGCCCAGTCATATATTCAGTCGCATATTCAGTTATATCCTAGCACTCAATTTGCTCCTAGCCTTTCTATGAATTCTTCAATTTTGAGTAAATATTACCAATACATACACAGTCAACAGCTTCTCATTCTAAAAGTTGGAAATTCAAACAGAAACTTCCAAACCATTTATTGATTTTTCCACTGTTGATTACTAAGTATAAATACACTGGTTCATGTAAGCCAGAATTCAATACAGATTACACTAACCTATCTGATGCTTCTAGCTTTAGGTAACACTGAATATTTCTGGTGATCTTGTATGCTTTATTTGATGTTTTTTGCTACCCTTCCATCATCCCTTGTGGCCAACCACCGGTACTTACTACAGCCAGCACTTTTGTCTGGGGCTGATTTACTAAAGGAGATAATGTTCACTTATTAAAAAGAGATTCAAAAGCTGGGGTCATGTCAATCAATCATGTGCAAGCCAAAATCCAATGTTGAATCTTCACTTGTACGTGACAATCTAAAGCTGGATACACACTATCCAACTTTTGTGGTTAGATTTCCTTCAGATTTACCTTTTCTATGTAGTGCAAGGGCCTGCCAGATTTCATACAAATTGAAAGTGTTTAGGTTTGACCTCATATTATATGGTTTTGGTAAGTCTAAAGGAAAAAGTCTTCAGAAAATCTTATAGTGTGTATGGCCCTATAGTCATCATAGACTCATATTATTTAATACGATAGATAGACATTTTCTACTGCAAATCAACACTTTTGTCCTAACGTTTCTTAGTACTCTAATCAAATGCAGCCACAGTACATCTCCATTTATTACAACCATAGGCACAGACAGTGCATTTCTTTATAGTCAGTGTTTACTACTAGCTTCTTCTCACTAGGGGGTTGATTTACTAAAACTGGAGAGTGCAAAATCTAGTACAGCTGTGCATGGTAGCCAATCAGCTTCTAAATTCAACTTGTACAAATAAGCTTTGATACAAAAAAAAAATCTGGAAGCTTATTCGTTTCTATGCAGAGCTGCACAAGATTTCACACTCTCTAGTTTTAGTACATCAATCTCTAGGTGTGCTATATGTATGCATTTGGGTTGTATTACTAAGCGAATAGAGACTGCTCACCTTGCAAAGTAAATGTTCACTGAGCTACATAAATTAGGTAAAGATGTTTGTACTGCAATCATCCAATCATGTGCAAGAAAAGAAAATCCTGTTTTCGCTCGTTTCTTTTGACCAGGACTCCACGCTGAGCATTGCTTGGTCTCTTTTTATAAAGCTCTTCTTATAAAGCTTTTATAAAGCTTTTGCTGTACTTTATTACATTTTAGCACTCGTCTGGCTCTGCTGACTGTGTTACGATTTTGGCAAAAAAAGTAACGAAAAGCATGCTAACGTGTAGTAAAGTGCAACGCGGAACATGCATATTTGTATACTCATATAATGTAAGCCCTGCCTCAGTGCAAAAGGATTAGGGAGAAAAACTGGAAGGGGACCCTGGACTGGTTTTAACAGTTAAACAAAAGAACAATAACAGTTTCTCTGAAGTAACACCATGGCTTAATGCGCTGGTTTGGCTTTGCAACAAATAACATCTGTTTTGTATGTTTTTTTCCTAATTTTTTATATTAACATAAACCACCTATTGTGTCCACTCTTTTGGACTGCAACACTTAACAATATGTCTCTGACAGTTTTGGCTTGACAGTTAGCTAGCAAACATTTTCACACTCTCTGCCGTGTAAGATTTTTAAAAAAGTGGCCATCGGAAACAAGGGGCCATTTGGGATAAAATGCTATAGAAAAAAATGAAATGTGAAAGAAGTTTGTCTGTAGAGTACATGGGATGAAGGTTACATAGTTATATAGTTATCTGGTTGAAGACACAAGACCATCAAGTTCAACAAACACAGAAAAACACGCACACACACAAAACCTCCATATACACTGTCCTATACCCACAGTTCCACAGTTGATCCAGAGGAAGGCAAAACAAAAAAACCCAATAAAGCATGATCCCATTTGCTCCAGTGGGAGGAAAAAAAATTCCTTCCCGATCCCCAACAGGCAATCAAATCTTCCCTGGATCAACTTTACCTAAAAATATTAGTATACAGTTATATTACGTTGCTCTGAATTCTTTTTTATTCTTGATATTATGGTAAATAGGTGGTTGGTTTGCAAGCTGAACTCAGGCTACTCCTAAAAAACAGGTCAGGTTGTTTAGGAAACAACAGAGCAACAAAAAAATGGATTAGTTAAAGGATAAGGTCTGGGTTAACTTTTTTTGTTTTCTAAAGTCAATAACCAATGCGTTTTAGGGGTTACACAATTCTGCAGTCTTGAGGGTTGCTGGAGTGGGTGATTGTTTTTTGTGTCAAATTGGGCAATCAGTGTAGAAAAACAGAGGTCTGGTCGTGGTATTTGTTCTATAGAAAGAATGGTGGTGGTAAAAGAAGCTGTACTAAATAATTTATTCCGCCCATTTGGAGCTGGGAGGATAGTGCCAGTAGCAGCAAGAATGCTTCTGTTTCCAAACAGTGATCCCGGCAAAGCAAATGATATAGAAAATTTGAAAACTTGATGAACATCCCAGTTAAAACAGAATGATGAAGTTAACACTCACTCCTTATGTTCTTTTTTCAAGCCACTCTTAGTACAGGTATGTCCTCATCTCAGTCTCATCTAGAATAGCGCTGTCTTGTGGCTTTGCAAAAAAAAAAAGTCTAAGCAAGACAAAGTTATGGAGAAAGAAGAGCTGTATGAAAACTCCCAACATTTTGAATGTGCTAAACATTTAGACTTTAAACTAGTGGCAGCGATCAGGGCACCCTTGACAAATGTTGGGGCTCGCACTATTTTCATTATTATTGTTGAGTCAGGTTATGATGACATTGATGTGGTATTGCAATGTTTCTCAACTCCATACCTCAAGTAATCCCAACATGTCATGTTTTCAGGATCTCCATTATTTTGCACAGGTGATTTGATCAGTTTCACTGCCTTAGTAATTACTACAGCCGTTTCATATGAGGGGAATACTAAAAACATGACTAGTTGGGGGTACTTGAGGACCGGAGTTGAGAAACATTGTGGTATTATAACAGATGAGATGTGGAAACTGATTCAGGCTCCATGCACACTGAGCTTAAAAAAAAATGACAGTTCCCCTGGCAGAAAAAAAAAACCATTCATATATAGCGTTTTTGTTCTGCCAGAAAGCTCCAATCAAAAACGCAAATGAGAAGGTTTTTTTTTCCTGCCGCTAAATGCTTAGCCCAAAATATGTCTCTAATCATTCTAATGTGCATGGACACATAGGAAAACATTGAGCTGTTTCTACAGGCAGAACACAAAACTCCTGTAGTAGCAGCAATTTTTAAGCCAGTGTGCATGGAGCCTTAGGCCCCTTTCACACGGTCGATCCAATCCGCCGGTCAGTTTTTCAGGCGGACCGGATCGGATGCTCCATGCATCCCTATGGGGCAGCGGGTGTCAGCGCTGACACCCGCTGCTATCCGATTCCGATCCTTTCCATGAAATCCGGATGGATAGAAACCCTCTTTTCCATCCGTCTGGAGGATCGGATCAGATTGGATGAGAATGGACAGGCGGTCCGTTCTCATCCGATTTTCCCATAGAGGACAGCGGGGATCTGACAGCTCCGTCTCTGCACACAGAGCGGAGACGGAACTGTCCTCCACCTGCTCAGCGGGGATCGGCGGATTGATCCACCGCTGAGCAGGACTCCGTCTGGCGCACCGCCCGTGTGAAAGGGGCCTTAGGGTGCTCATAAGGAGATATCAGTAAAGGAAGGTGGTGTTGAAGAAGGTGACTTGCCGTAACATATTACCAAAAAAATAAAGTTATCTGGTTGTACGGCTTTTCTTAAAGTGGCAAGCTTTGTTACTGTAGATGCTGTTTTTCTGCTCCTTCTTAAGATGTCAAGATGGATTCAATTGGTATGAGTTTAGGGGACATTGGGGAAATTGCATGGGAACCTTTGTCCATTCTGTTCATGATTGGATATTGTATCTATTGCTGCATGCAGTGTGTATGTAAACAAAGACCAAGCCACATTGGAAACTGCTGCCATATACAGCAATATATGAGATGTCATTACATTTTTCTGTAGGACAAGCACAGTGGTCACAATCAAGCACATCCTCCTCATCTTCATCAGCACAGATATCATTCAAAATCCCAAACTAACTTTCTTATTGTTATAATCAGCTGCAGCTACCCAGATTGTGTTGGCCTCTAGTAATGATTGAGAAAAAGCAACACCCTACCAAACATGAGAGCCATAGTGCCACACAAAGGCATTGATCATCAGCCAATGCTGGCTTTACAAATCATTGGTTTCAGGCAACCTTCCACCTAAGATGGGTATACTCTAGTAGATTTTTGAATTTAAATTCTCAGTGCATTTGAAGGCTTGACAAATGTAGTCCGAAAGTAGCTCAAAAGTTTGATTTTGGAGCAAATGGGCTTAACTGAAAGAAAACCCACATACACTGTTAGTACATTGTTCCTTTGAATTTTCCCATTACTGCGGTCAAAAACAAACATCAATTTGACCCCCACTAACAATTAGAAAATCAACTGAATGTTCTTAAAATGAAATCCTACTAATGTATTCCCAGGTTTACTCTACTGCTTTGGTTAAATTAGGTTAAATTATAGCTAAAGAAATAACTTTTTGGCTAGAGTAGGGAAGTTTTGAATCCCCTTCAAGGTTTTCTGTTTGTGTCCCCACTGGTCTGGGAGATTCACCCCCTCTGTAGGGTGATCATTGGTGATCATTGCTACAGTATCAGAAAGAGATAGGGAATTTTACATTTGTTACTACAACACTAAGGGCTTGATTTATTAAAACTGGAAAGTGCAAAATCTGCTCCAGCTCTGCATAGAAACCAATCAGCTTCCAGGTTTGTTTTTCAAGGCTTAATTGAACAATCTGAAGTAGAAGCTGATTGGCTACCATGCACAGCTACACCCGATTTTGCACTCTACAGTTTTAGTAAATCATCCCTTAAGTAAGGGAAAATCTTCCAGTAGGGATACTATTTCAGTGACAACTATCTAAAAGATATTACCCAAATTTGAAACACATTTTTTACATTTCTTGCTTTGCCTTTAGGACAGGAAGTGAAGGGAAATTCTACCTTGAATAGATATAGACAGCAACAAAAACCTAGCAACAATTTTAATCCTATCCCACTTTAACCAACCCCCCCCCCCCAAAAAAAAAAAAAATGTTATATGCTCTGAGATTGTTTTATTGTATTACACATTAGAAATAGTGCCGGTTTATATTATTTTTCGATTTTTTATTGGTATGTGGTAACACTACACAGATTGGCAACTTTTTCTTTATTTGTTATCACACACACACTTTATTTTTAGCTTTACTATTTTTATTGGTAGCGCATTGGTTCTCTACACTTTACACGTTAAAAAGTGCTGCTTCATAGAAAATGTTGTTTTACGGTTTCCTCCTCTGTTTTTCCTTTTTAGATTAGATCACCTGAATGTCAAAATAATAAAAACAAGCTAGTCTAGTGTTTTCCTGGAAAGTAGATTTAATGGAAAGCTGAACTCCAAGAAGCTATAACATATATAACACAAATCGAGTTATGTATTCATTGAAAGTAGTTTTAAAAAAAATTATTTAGCATTCATTCTTAATTTTTTCTTGATGTCAGCTTCCTTTTCCCATTGCACAATAGCGCTCAGACTGGGAGAGGGAGGGACCAATCATAGCTCTATTGCAGTAGAGACAAGAGTGGTAATCTCATTGGTCTGCTGCTTTTCCTTTATTGTCCAATTAACAGACTGAGTGTAGTTTAGTGACTGACCAGCATATATTGCCTAACTATAACAGAGAAAAGTAAGGTCGTTGTTCTGGCTGTTTTGGCTGGCAAGGATGCCTGGGTCCGAAGACTGGTTGAATGCAATTGCAATTGCTTTGGCAGGTAAAACATTTCATGTATATGTATTTCATCTGCATACTCATCTGCTTGTCTGGAGTTCAGCTTTAAGATGCCTTAGAGGGATGTTTGCACTGCATGCATTTACCTTGTCTGACATGCACTTACATCTCATTTCCACTGACTGAAGGATTTAATCTAATTTAAGGCTAAAGTAACAACAAACCTAAACATTAGCTGATCATTTGATCTAGTTTAATATGCCAAAAGTAGCAATAACTAAAAAATAAACACTGCCCCATTGGTGTAGTTCGGGGATCTTCAAACTACGGCCCTCCAGCTGTTGCGGAACTACATGTCCCATGAGGCATTTTAAAACTTTGACATTCACAAAAATGACTAGGCATAATGGGAATTGTAGTTCCTGAACAACTGGAGGGCCATAGTTTGGAGACCCCTGGTCTAGTTCAACATTCAAACACTGCTTGTATGTTATTGGCAAATCACAAATACTAATTATAATACTAATATACTTTACTAATATAATATACTAATATACTAATATACTAGTACACTAGTACTAGTATACTAATATACTAATATATATAGTATATAATACTATTATATACTAATTAATAATACAAATTATAATACTAATATACTAATATAATATACTAATATTAATACTAATATACTAGTACACTAGTACTAGTATACTAATATACTAATATATACAGTATATAATACTATTACATACTAATTAATAATACTAATTATAAAAAATACTAATTGACTCCTAATTTCTGCAGCACATACAACATCATGTATAGCCGATAGTATTTATTTTTCATTTATTTATGACAGGTATTTAAAGTGCCAAACATTTATGTAGCACTTTACATATATATAATACATTCACATCAGTCCCTTCCCTCAAGGAGCTTGCAATCTAAGGTCCCTACCTCACATTCATACATACACATGCAAGGTGCCAATATAGACATGGTCCAATTAACCTACCAGCATGTGTGCGGAGTGTGGGATAGGGAAATTCATTAATTGCAGTGTAAATATGGGGTGTAACTAATTATAGAAGTATAATCATCTCTACTAATAAGGTTCAGCAGGAAAAAAAAATCCCCTAAACCATATCTGAAGTGAGTGGAGTACAAACTAGTAATTCACACCCAATGTTCTTACAGGGAATCTGTCTACAAGAAAAAATACTTCAATATGTAGCAGTTCACTAACAAGATAAAGTAACATGTTTCTGCCGAGGCCTGTCAGTGGGCAAGTTAACATTATAATTCAATGCTGAAGGCACTCTGGGAGCAGTAATTTTCAATAACTGTCAGCAATGTCCAGTTACAGGACAGGGTGAAGAGATACTAACCCTTTGCAGCTTTCAGATATTATAGAATCAGGGATAGATAAAAGGCACCAGGTCCACTGTTTTTCCACTGTTCTTTACTCAGCCAGGGCAGAATAATGTAAAACTGAAATGTATTCCATAATCCTAACCTAGACGGTTGCCATATACATTGTGCTAATCTAAATAAGGAAATTCCAGGCACATGGGCTGCTCTGTCTGTTGAGTCTGTGAAAAACTGTTAACATTTTTCGCACCCTAATGACCAATGTATGAATATTATTCCATGAACAATGTGGATGCTCGATTGGATAATTTAAATCTGCATAACTGAATGGTTGAAGTGAACAATCCTGCACCTTTTCTGCTTTGTAAAGTAAATGTTTGCAGAGTTTAGTGAATAAGATAAAGCAATGATCTAGTATGTACTCTTGCACACGATAGGTTATGTCATGTAAATACATCATCACTTTATTCACCAATCCTCCTATTCGTTGCAGCCAAAGAAGCTGCCATCTTGGCCTCTGTTTGATCTGCAGTTGCCATGATGCAGCACATGTGATCATTATGATACCAGCTATTTGATGGTTTGACAGTTCAGTTAAGAGCACAAGCAAATGTGACAGTTATCATTCATTGCACGCCTTAAATGGAATTGTTTTGGGAAACAGTTAAATTGATGGCTGTAACCCCAATAATAGAATGCAAGCGTTTGATCTCATTTTATTAATCTTCACTTTGACTTGTAGCATTTAGTAGAGCTGCACGATTCTGGATAAAATGAGAATCACAATTGTTTTGCTTAGAAGAAAGATCACGATTCTCTCACAATTCTGAATCTGGATAAAGAGCACTGTGCAACACTTTGGGCGCAAGTGTTTATAATTGAATGCTGGATATTATTCGCTCTCTGGTGAGTGTTTTGACACATCGCACTGTTACAGTAGGCTTTTGAATCAAGAAAGGATCGTCAGTTCACAGCAGTTGGTTACACGTAGGACTTTGTTTATTTATCTAACACATGGACTTTTTTTTTTTCATTTTTAAGCGCTGCACCAAATTTATTTATCACATGCTTCTCCCCTATCCTTGAAAATATAATTGGCTGAATCATAGAAATGCTGGATTAAGATCGTGGGGGAAGTTGAATCGAGATCGCAATCTTTTAATGATTAAATCTAGCATGTTTTCTAAAAAGCTGGCTAAAAACAACCCACTTCTGCCCCATCTAAACTCCTAGTATAACATGTAGGCAAGGATCAAGTCGTTTTGGGCCTGGTACACATGGACTGGTACACATGGGTCATCCAGTTCAACATAAACCAGCCGACATTCGATTCGTGTGACCATCAGCCTGTCGAACGGGCATGTTGGAAAACAAGCGTCTGGTCGACATCCGATCAGCACTGGCAGCCAATAGCTGCGAGAAATGACCATTGCATTCTGGTGAGGGGGCAGTCCCCCTGTCAGAACACAATGGCTCAATGGGGAGAGTGCTGTACTAACATTGCTTAGTTATTACAGCAAGCTCCTCCGTTTTTTATCGTTCTGCCTGCTGGGTTGAAAAAAAAAAAAAAAAAAAAAGTGTGTACCAGGCTTTAGGGTACCCAATAAGGCAATGATAAGTATTCTAGATGTCAGGAACATTTTTTTTTATAACACATAGGGGTTGATTTTTTTAAAACTGGAGATTGTAAAATTTGGTGCATCTGTGCATGGTATCCAATCTGCTTCTAAATTCCGCTTGTTTAATTAAGCTTTGACATTAAAACCTGGAAGCTGATTGGTTTCTGTGCAGAGCTGCACCAAAATTTTGCATCCTCCAGTTTTAGCAAATCATTACCATAGAGTTTTTCCAACTAGTTGGACATTATGAAGTTGCTTTTTTTGAATGAGGTGAGAATCTTCATACAGTAAAATGCACAAATATTCACTTCAATTATTCATTCGTGTGAAAAGCAAATTCCTTTTATCTTATTTTATCCATACCTGATTGGGTATTTAAAGTGAACATGAATTTGCTTTGCACATGAATCATAAATTAAAAATAATTTTTGTAAAATGCGCATATCTCTGTGCATCCTGGACAACCCTCCTTCTTTTCAATTGCAAGAGAAAACGAAAGTGCTATCTGTGTATACACCGCTTTAGTACATCAGACGAGTTGCACATCGAAGTGTAGTAAATTCAGCTAGATTAGACGGTATGGTTTACAATAGCCAGAGACAGGCAGATGTCTTATTAAATATGGTGGACAGGGAAACACTTGTCCAGTTTGCCAAGTGCCAGGACCAGGTTCTGTTTTTGTGTGACTTGAAGACGCACTGGTATCTTCATTCTGATTTCTCATTGAGAAGAGGATCTGTCAGACTGCTCAGAGATTTTCCAATGAATTATACAATTGTCTAATAGTGATGCCCCGGAATTACCTTATACTTGAGTGAGCGTTGTAGTGGGCTCTGACAGATAGGAATGGGATCAGGCTGTCTATGGTCATCCTTACACATCAGCAATGCTTTGCTTCTCTATATAATCCTGTTTGATATTGACATTGTATACTAGAAAAAAAATTAGCTCTAAATATAATCTGTGTTAGTACAGTATTAGATAATCCCAGTAAGCATTTGTTGACAAAGATGTCACTTAAAGGTATAGTGTCCATCCAAAATAACAGAAAGCAATGACTTCTATGCTTAAATGAACAATCCATTCCTAAATCTCGCTGTTGGCCTTTTACACCGACTGCCATTGAGTCCCCAATTATAGCAGTTTTTGTGTGTGGACACCTGTCACTAACAAGTACATTGAGAAGAGCAATGGATTTCAACAAGACCGCTCAAGAGGCCTCAAGGGATGGACAATGACATTTGATCACTATTGACCCGAGCTGGATTGAACAAAAGTGCTTTCATTTGCCATACAAGTTGTCAAGAGAAACCATTATTTTAAGTCATTACAATGGAAGGTCTGCATATGGGGCACACTTATACACATGCGTGTTAGCCTGAGTCCACACACGTGCCATAAATATACCTTATAAATGAAAATTACATTGTTAAATTATATTTTTATGCTGTGAAGCATAAGACAAAACCATGCAAATCAGTCATACACAGGAAACATATTCTATCCATTGGTTTGCTAAAAAGGTAGAGAATGTTTACTTAGTAAAATAAAAGTTCATTTAGCAATTCAGGGCTATGTAAAAAAAAGTTTTTTAAATCATCTTCCATGATTGGGTATTCAAAGCGAGCACTGCTTCACTGTGCTTAATGAACTAAATTATTA
Organism: Pelophylax lessonae; assembly: GCF_965119305.1. Lineage (NCBI taxonomy): Eukaryota > Metazoa > Chordata > Amphibia > Anura > Ranidae > Pelophylax > Pelophylax lessonae. The sequence goes on from NC_138768.1 coordinate 197,162,520, forward strand.
TTCTTAGGTTAAATTGCAATATATGTACATGTCAGACAGATTCTCACACATACAGGGCCTGATTTACTAAAGTTAACAATACACTTCACTGTCCACTAATTTGAGGCAATGTTGCACAGCTGCCCTTAATTTGGTTAACAAAGATGCTGATACACAACCTCCATCACCCATTGCCACAATAAAGATATTATCAGTTCTGCATGTGCATATTTTTAATTGTACATATTAGAATTATGGTATTTCAGCTATGGTTATTATATATTATAATATACTTATTTGTTTGGGTAGATAGATATTTTACAAGCTATTTTGCATGATGTATTAATAGTTTAAACCATCGAACAATTACAGTGGATTGTTCCTGAACACCATTATACAATATTCTCCCCCCACATATGCGCATGAAATCTTGCAGCCACCTAAAACTGCATTTTTTTCTAAAATATGTTTCAAAACACACGTGTTTTGATACCCTTTGGTTAGTATATTAGAATATGACACAATTATTGGTTGACTCATGATAAATATACATAATCCATAATCTACAGCGGGTGTCAGTGTAAAGTTAACCATACCTAAAAGCAGATAGCAAACACAGTGCGTTTTTAACAGTAGTGCATGCACTACTTTTCATGTGATGCAGTGTGATTTCAGCCAATTAAAACCACCCAAAAAGTAGGTATTTACAGAGTTAAAATAAATAAATCTTTATTAACCACCCACTGTACATATACTGAGGCAGGGCGGCCCTCAAGCACAAAATCACATATATTTACATGATTTTGCTTTAAGGCTCTAGGGCGTGCACGTGCTACCGGAGCCACGCTCCCGCTGTAAATAGACACAGCGGGAGCCAGTCCGCTGAACCAGCAGCTGCGATCGCTGCCGGCCTCCCGCGATTGTCCTGTGATCGCCCCTGAGGTTAATCTCTTCCCTGCCAGTGTCATTTATACAGTAACAGTGCATATTATTTAGCACTGATCACTGTATTGGTGTCACTGGTCCCCCAAAAAGTGTCATATTTGTCCAGCGCAATGTCGCAGTCCAGCTAAAAATTGCTGATCCCCTGCATTACTAATAAAAACAATTAATAAAAAAAAAAAGTCCATAAATCTTCATATTTGTCCGGCGCAATGTCGCAGTCCCGCTAAAAATTGCTGATCGCCGCCATTACTAATAAAAACAATTAATAAAAAAAAAGTCCATAAATCTATCACATAGTTTGTAAACGCTATCACTTTTGCGAAAACCAATTAATATATCCTTTTTAGGATTTTTTTTAGTACAAATATGTAGCAGAATACAACTTGGTCTAAACTGATAAAGAAATTCGATTTTTCTATTTTTTTTTCATTGGGAATGTTTTATAGCAAAAAGTAAATTATATTGTTTTTTTTTTTTCAAAATTGTCGGTATTTTTTTTGTTTAAAGCACAAAAAATAAAAACTGCAGAGGTGATCAAATACCATCAAAAGAAAGCTCTATTTGAGGAAAAAAAAAGGAAATCAGTTTTATTTGTGTACAGCGTCGCACGACCGCGCAATTGTCAGTTAAAGCAACGCAGTGCCGTATCGCAAAAAATGGATTGGTCATTAAGGGGGTACAACCTTCTGGGACTGAAGGGGTTAAACCACCTATTTTCTTTTCAGCTAGTCTTGTAATTTTCACACCTCTACCAGACAGAACAGCCAGGAAAATAACTCTACCATTTCTTGCATCAATGTCCTCCTAATTGGATAAAGATGATGCTAAATTAGCAGGCTCTAGGCAGAGAGGTGGTATATAAATCTGCAGTAAACACATGTACAGTATATTCCGGCTGTGTATCGTGCTATTTGCATGAAGCTCTGCTTTATAGGTACAGAACTACTTGAAAATCTATTGATCTCAGACAACGCTGCATGGATATCTTGGGGTTCTTGTCAATGGTGTTGTGTTTTCCATTAGAATGAAAGCCACTGCATTTGAATGAACAAGAAAATGCTGTGATTGCTCTGCTTTGCAAATGCACCTAAAACTTTGTAGTATATGACTCAACAAAATGAGTGGAAAATAGACTTGATTTCACTTCCTGTTGTGTGTAAGTAAATGTAAACTAATAATTTATATTTATTGATTAATTTGCTTGCCTAACAGGTAATAAAAACACACACACTGTACACTGTATGTAATATATATATTACATTTCTTATTTGCTATTTTTTCTAATAGATGTAAATGTTTAGCCTTACAAATGTGTCAATACAACAGGGTTGATTTCTCACTTTATTAGGTGTTAAAAATGAAAAACGTACCCCCAGAGAGATAAGAAAGTAATGTTTCTAAATTTGAATTGAATTAATATAATCATTTTATGCATGCAACAAATTTTTATGCTCATAAGAATAGTTATTAGACTATTTTATAATGTTCAAAAAATTATATAAATTATCAAAAATTCCTTAGATTGTAAGGGCTAACAAGCAAGGCCCTCTGATTCCTACTGTATTAACCACTTTAGCCCCAGAGGATTTTGCTGCTTAATGACCAGGCCGCTTTTTTCAACTTGGCACTGCGTGACTTTAACTGATAATTGCGCTGTCATGCAATGCTGTACCAAAACGAAATTTATGTCTTTGTTTTCCCCACAAACAGGACTTTTTTTTGGTGGTATTTGATCACTTCTGTGCTTTTTTCTTTTTGCGATATTAATAAAAACAGAGCAAAAATGTTATGAAAAATTTACATTTTCTACTTTGACTGTTAAAAAATATCCAATTTATTAAATTTTTGTCATATATTTAGGACAAAATGTATTTAGCTACTTGTCTTTGACAAAAAAATTCTCAATGAGCGTATTTTTATCCACTTTAAGACCAGAAGATTTTACCCCCTTCCTGACCAAGCCATATTTTGCGATTCGGCACTGCGTAATTTTAACGTACAATTGCGCGCTCGTGCGGCACTGTACCCAAACAAAATTTACGTCCTTTTTTACCCACAAATAGAGCTTTTTATGGTGTTTGATCACCTGCACGATTTTTAATTTTTGAAAAAAAGAGCGACAATTCTGAAAAAAAAACTATATTTTTCACATTCCGATATATAACATTCCCACAAAAAAATTTAAAAATCTAGATTTTTTAACATTTTAGGCCAATTTGTTTTCTGCTACGTATTTTGACTGGTTTGCGCAAAAGTTATTGCGTTTACTAACTCCGGGAAAGATTTATGTCATTTTTATTGTTTTGTGTTTTTTTTACTAGTAATGGTCTATGTCGCTGGACCCAGGGGAGCCAACCTGCCGCAGTAATATTACTTAAAGGAGTGGTAAAGGCAGAAGGTTTTTTTATCTTAATGCATTCTATGCATTAAGATAAAAAGCCTTCTATGTGCAGCAGTCTCCTCAGCACCCCCTAATTCTTACCTGAGCCTCATCTGTCCACGAGTCCCTCGGCCTCCTGGGACTCTCCCTCCTTATTAACTGAGGCACAGCAGTGGTGCCATTGGCTACCACGGCTGTCAATTAATGTCAGTTAGCCAATCAGGAGAGAGAGGGGGAGGGCTGAACCACAGCTCCATGGCTGAATGGACACATGGTGGGGCAGCTTGGCTTGGGTGCCCCATAGCAAGCTGCTTCTTGTGGGGCACTCGTCAGGAGGGAGGGGCCAGGAGCGCTGAAGAGGGACCCGAGAAGAGGAGGATCCAGGCTGCTCTGTGCAAAACCAACTGCACAGGGCAGGTAAGTATAACATGTTTGTTATTTAAAAAAAAAAAAGACTTCACAATCTCTTTAAATTGTAGTGTCATCGTACTGTCTACCCTTATGTTGTAAAGCGATGCGTAAACTGTTGGCGCTATATAAACCCTGTACTATAATAATACATAATAGAAAAAAACTCAGCTATGCTCAATTAGGGATCAATATATAAATAATTAAAACCCAACTTTTACTGAGGTGGAGCAGGGTAGAGATTAAACTGCTGTAAGATTCTTCTATTTTGTCTGTTCCCAACAAAACAAGTTTCTTTTTTCAGTAAGAAAAGGGAGGATTACCACCTCTGTCAGGTAAATAATGCTGTCTCTATCCTCCTGTCTTGGTGACAATCGCTCCCTGTGTTTCCTGTTCTGCTGTATGAGGGAAAGGAAGTGGGGGGAACTCTCTTCAGTGTGGTCAATAAAAATGGGACATATATTGGGACACATATTTATTATTCCCAAGTCTACTAAAAAAACAATTATAGATTGGGGATAAGAAGCATCTATTCCATATTACAGTTCAAAAGCCTCTCAGTCCCAATGTATATATATTTTTTTAATACACATATATATATATATATATATAAAGAGTGTATTTTTCAAATACTCCAGTCCAGACCAGAATTCTTTCATATTCCAGACCTGATGAAGGGGGGACTCTGATAGCCCTGGAGCTCGTTGGATATCTGTCGGCGTGGACCATAGGGGGAGTACATGGATTGAAAACTGGCTACAGGGGCAGGTCCAAAGGGTGGTGATAAATAGCGAATACTCGGAATGGTCCAGTGTGGTAAGTGGGTTTCCCAAGGATCTGTCTTGGGACCTATTCTGTTTAATTTATTCATAAACGATAGAGAGGGTAGGATAAACAGCTCAATCTCAATATTTGCGGATGATACAAAGTTAAAAAACCAAATATTTAAACCTTGCAGACTTTACTGGTACCAGAGAAGGACAGTGAAACAAAATTTCATACAAAAAAAAATATCTTTATTACAAAAAGTTAAAAAAGTCAAGATAAGTTATATTTATAAAACCATGACATGGTAGACTATCCAAAGAAAAAAAGCACAACAAATCAATTATAAGGAAATGTAACATCATATATAGCAAACAAACTGCATCCATCTTTGACAACTTACATGCACCAATTTGAGCCCAAAAGACGCCAATGGTGTGCCATGTGGTTGCAAAGATGTGGTATGCAGTGTGGCGTAGAACATTGAGACCCAATATACACAATGCAATCAGTTAGTATTGTCCTATATAAAGGAGCACGGATAGTTAGGTGAATGCCCTATCAGCAGGGCTACAGGCTATATTCAAACAAAAGTTGTTAAAAGTATGAAACTTACTTAGCACTTTGTCCCCAGAATACATGGATCAGCCCAAAACTAAAATCCCAATTGCAATCCACTGACTCGATCCATTAAAACTCATGTGACCTGCATTTAACATTGGAACCACATCTAGGGATACGAAAAAAATATTTCCATTTAGAGCAATAGGATAGTGGTGTATGAGGGCCAAACAATTTGATGAATATGGGAGTTACCAATCCTATGCTAACAATAGGGACTTAACAGTAAAGGCATATCAATAGATATCCCAAGACTAATGTATACATGCCTCCTCATCTATTCACTTGGCCCACAGCAAAAGGCATCTAGGGAAGGTAGTGAATATGTCTAAATATTACATTCTAAACAACCAATCCATATAGGCAGATAAACTGTATATCATAGTAACCACTCAGGGTACACTTACCCGAAAAGCCTGTGACAGATACATAGCACCATACACCATTACTCCTCAGAATTGACTTCCCATTAAAGCTGCTTTTGGTGCCAAACTGGCTCCTCAGTTTTCAATGCTCCTGATTAGTAACTTATGTGTCCTCATGCAGCGTCACCTGCCACCTAATTTATTTACATCCGCCCCTGGTTCGATCCACCACCAATAGCAGGCCAGTTCCGCTACGCCAATGGCTGCAGTTGAAGTCACGCATGCGCAAGACATCCAAGATCACACTGACGCAAGAAGACAGACTGTCTGCACATGTGTAGAAACCAGCAACCACGATCCCCATCATACACCGGGGCTGCTAAAACACACAACAGCCAACCAGTATCAGTGACAGAGGTAAATGCCAACATAGATGCTCCCACACCCCATTGGCACCAGTATCCTTCGGCCAAAATCCCACATCTGCCATTAACGCACCAACCACGAGCCCCACAGAGCCCAGCAGTACAGCAATAAAACAGAACCTCTGCAGAACAGAGACACATAATAAAGAATGAGAGCCCCCCACTATATCCGTGGGTTTTCCCATGTTTCCAAGGACCTTAACACCTCCTCCTTGGCCGAGCAAGGAGCAGTAAAATACTCCTGCCCCCAGATGTTAACCATTCATGGGTATGTCATAATTTTAATATATCTACATCACATAGCAACCCGGCAATCAAGCATCACCCGCTCACTATTTTGGCGTGTTAATAAAAAAAATGATGCATAATGATACAAAGTTAAGTAGGACAAAAACTTTTGCGCAGGGTGTGGAAACCTTACAAGAAGACCTAAATAATATAACGTTGAAAAATATAAAGTAATGCATTGTAATGCTAAAAATGTGAATGCAAGGTACTCACTAAGAGGAAAACCTCTTGGGGAATCTAGGATGGAAAAGGACCTGGGGTCCTAGCAGATGACAAGCTCAGCAATGGCATGCAATGCAAAGCTGCTGCAAGCAAAGCCAACAGAACACTGCCATGCATTAAAAAGGGGATCCACTCCAGAAATAAGTGAGTATGCCATCCAGTTCTGGGCACCGGCCCTCAAGAAGGATGCCGGAACTGGAGAGAGTCCAGAAAAGGGCAACAAAGCTAATAAAGGGACTGAAGGGTCTCAGATATGGGGAAAGACTGCAAGCACTGACCCTTTTCTCTCTGGAAAGGAGACGCTTGAGAGGGGTTATGATAGCAATGTATTGGCGACCCTAGCATAGGGAACAAACTATTCAGTGAAAGGGAATATAAAAAGACATGCGGCCATTCAATGAAATTAGAAGAGAAGCGGTTTAACCTTAAACTGCGTAAGGGGTTCTTTACAATCAGAGCGGTAAGGATGTGGAATTCTCTTCCACAAGCAGTAGTATCAGCAGGGAGTGTCGATACTTTAAAAAAACGATTAGATAGGCACCTTAATGATCACAACATACAGGAGTATACAATGTACTAATGACATAAACACACACACCATAGGTTTAACTGAATGAACTGGTGTCTTTTTTCAACCTTACCAACTATGTAACTATGATACTTTTTGCATAATACAGTAACACATAATATTTATTCTGGACACACAGCAGTGCATAAAAACTGATCTTTCACTCTTTCCTTATGTTCATATATGGACCACTCTAGAGGTTACTGTAAGAAAGTTGCCTGTGAACCCACACACACCATTGGAATAGTTCATCAGTTCAGTCACGTCAAAATGTATCAGTTTTCCATCCGTTTTTCATCCATTTTTCATCAGTTTTTCATCCGTTTTCCGTCAGTTGTCATCAGTTTTTCGGCAGTTGTTATCCATTTTTTCATCCGTTTTTCATCAGTTGTTATCTGTTTTTCATCCGTTGTCATCCGTTTTTCATCCGTTGTCATCCGTTTTTCATCCGTTGTCATCTGTTTTTCGTCAGTTGTTATCTGTTTTTCATCCGTTTTCATCTGTTATCATCCGTTTTCATCCGTTGTCATCCGTTTTTCATCCGTTGTCATCCGTTTTTCGTCAGTTGTTATCTGTTTTTCATCCGTTGTCATCCGTTTTCATCGGTTGTCATCCGTTTTCATCCGTTGTCATCTGTTTTTCATCCGTTGTCATCCATTTTCATCTGTCGTCATCCGTTTTTCGTCCAATCCGTTTTTTTGACGAATGAAAAATAGAGCATTCATCCATTCAAAAAAACTGACATTTACGGAAGCGGATAAAAACAGATGTTAACTGATGATCATCCGTTGTCATCCGTTTTTACATAGAGATACATTGATGTCTGTTTTTCATCTGTGAACAGATGGATGAAAAACGGACAAATGGACAGCATGTGTGAAAGGGGCCTAAATGATAAGTAAATCCAGAAGTTTAGATCTGCCTCAGAATAACACAATAAATACCTTGATTATAAATTATTATTTTTTTTAAATCATAGCATTTAAAAAATGTTATCAATAATTTTATTTTATGATTTATATATCTAAAATACTGTTTTTTTTTAGTTTGGGAGTTGTATACCTGCTTGTCTAATTATACTGGGGTTGATTTACTAAAGGCAAAAAAACTGAGGTAAAGCTTCACTTTGCAAAGAATACCCAATCACGTGCAAGGAAAATAAAAAAAACAAAATTTTTGCTTGCACATGATTGAATGATGGAAGTCAGTAGAGCTTCTGCTCATTTACTAAGCTCTGGAGCAACTGCTGTTGAGGAGTGGAACTGCACTTTGCAAAGTGAACAGTCTATTTGCCTTTAGTAAATCAACTCCATGATGTGCTTTAGGTAACACATGAGCAGTGCACATTATCGCATTGCTGTGTGCTGAGCTGTGCTGCAACGCATGTCTGTTGGGGGGTACATTGAGGTACCATTTAAAATAAATGGTACTGCCTCGTACCAATGCACCTTAGAGTGGTAAAGTGTGCGGTATTGTAATTTATAGTGTGGACTGCCCATTAATGTCTTTTTTAGGAAACTCTTTTTAGCTAAGATTTGTTCTGAATGCACTACAGTTTCAAGTTTAATTTGTATTTTGTGTTAATTAAACACACCTTGTATGTACATTCCATTCCACTTTCTGATAACAGCCATGATCGCCATGCACATGAGCATATACAGGGACATTAGAGCAAGAAAGCAAGCAAACTAGAGCAGCGAGTGTAAGCTTTTTAATAAGTCCAGTCTAACGACTAAGGAAATCAACAAATCTTATTGTTTTCAGGAAACCTAATGTTGGCATTGATTTGAGGCAGTACAGCTCAGTTTTCCAAGAGCTTCTTCTACAATAGTTTACTAGTCGATACTAGCTTTATTTATTCATCCATCCATCACTTGATTAACCTCCTACTACATTCTTCTAAAAATGAATATGAGCTCAGAGAGGACAGCAATGACAGAAACGAGACTTCTCAAATACAAAATCAGTGTCTGCAAAGGATCGTGGGATGGATGGCTTTTATATTACATGTGTAGACAACATGTCTCCAGGAAAACCATCAATAACTAAGAATTTATACAGTAGGAACCTAATTAAATTCAATAGAACCTCATTCTTTACACAAATATACTGCTTTGTGTCTGTAAACTGTAGAATGAAATCTAAGATTACTTTTCGGTATCAGATTTATTATGTTACATAATATCATGCCACTATGTTACGCATTCTCTGTTTTCCTGAATGCATCGCATATAAACTATTAAATATTTAGTCTGGGATTAATTTAGACACATCAAATGCACTTGATTAAAGGGAAATTGGAAACTATTTGACAAATATTATCAGTGTTATGCACATGCTCCTTTGATTAATATACTATTATATTTGAACTTCATCACTGTTAATACCCTGCTTAATGTGAATTGCACTGACTTTGGTACGCTTTAGAAAAATTAGACATGTTTTGAGCAGATCCTTGATCTCAGAGTATTTAATAATGACTTTAAAAGTAAAATAAATGCAAAGTACAACATGTAAGTAAAACTGTTGGTCTCATTATAAGCAGGATAAAGATTTAAAATAAAGAGACGTTTCAGTAGATAAATATACATGTTGTTTTACAATTATACAATAGTATTTTTAATTTTGGATTTCTATGTATTCAAAATTGGACAAGAAATATAGTGTATGACTATTTAATTTCTGGAAATACTATTTGCACAAGAAAGTTGTGTAGAAAAAAGAAAGTGGGAAAAAAAAAATTACAGCAGAATCATAAGTCAACCTGTGATGCTAACCATTGCAAATTATGATCCAACAATGGCCATGTGTCATGACTGCGAATGGCTGCGCACTCCATGAATACGACCTTTACACTTAGCACAGTAACTTCTGCAGCTCAAAATTAAATATTAGAAGTGTAGATGGTATAGTGTCTGACGTTGTGAATGCTTTCTGTGGACATATATCTTGTCTGGAGTGTTACAGAGAAAAATGATGGTGCAATAAGCAACTAAAGATGGTTTCTTGGATAAATAAAAACATTTGATTGCTGCCAAGTATTACTAATACTATATACATGCTGTAAATGTAGGAAGAATGTCCATGTCCTCTTACATCAGAATAGCAGTTTCAGAAGCTTTAACTTCTGGGTTAGTAAAACACTTACATGCATGACATGCCTCTGTTGTTAATTGTAACAGTTGCCAGTGTTCTTATGTCAGCTCTAAAACATACTTTAACCACTTCTGGAGCGGAAGACTTTTCCCCTTAATGACCAGGCCATTTTTTGCGATACGGCACGCGTTATTTTAGCTGACAGTTGAGCGAACATGCTACGCTGTACCCAAACAAAATTGATGTCCTTTTTTTCTTACAAATAGAGCTTTCTTTTGGTGGATTTGATCACCTGTGCGATTTTTTTTTTTTGCCCTATGAACAAAAAAAAAAATAGCAACAATTCTGAAAGAAAAAACAATATTTTTTTTCCTGCAATTTTTATAACATTCCCAATAAAAAAAAATTAAAAATCAAATGTTTTCATCATTTTAGGCCAATTTGTATTCTGCTACATCAGGAGTGTCCAAACTACGGTCCTCCAGCTTTTGTGGAACTACACATCCCAGGAGGCATTGTAAATCTCTGACATTCACAGACATGACTAGGCATGATGGGAATTGTAGTTCTTGAAACAACTGGAGGGCCATAGTTTGGAAACCCCTGTCCTACATATTTTTGGTAAACAAAAATCCCAATAAGTGTATATTGATTGGTTTACCCAAACGTTATCACATCTACAAACTAGGGGAAAGATTTATGCCATTTTTATTTATTTATTTATTTTTTCACTAGTAATGCAGCAGACAGATCGGGCAGCCTAACTGACATTTTTGACACTTTTGGGGGGGACCAGTGACATTACTACAGTAAGCAGTACTAAAAATATGCACTGTTGCTGTACTAATGACACTGGCAGGGAAGGGGATAACACCAGGGGCAATCAAAGGGTTAAATGTGTCCCTAGGGGGTTCTTTTTAACTGTTGGGGGATAGGCTTGCTTTATGAACACAGAGACCTGTTTTCCTAAATAAGAGGAACACAGGATCCCTGTGTTCATTACTGACAGAACAGAGGTCTGCCGTGTTTCCATCGGCGAACCACAGTTCTGTCTCCATCGGGAGCGATTGCAGGTGCCCAGAAGACATCGCAGCCGCCGGACCTGCTGATTGGCTCCCCCAGTGGCCAATCAGCACGTTTGAGCATCTCTGGCGGCATGCGCGTGCCCTCAGTAGCTATCCTACGAAACTACATACAGGTATGTGGTTTCGCGGGACAGAGCTGACCTGCCGCGGTAGAAGTACAGCGGCTGGTTGGCAAGTGTTTTTTACCAAATCCTATTATACATGCTTCTTTCAGCTACACAATTACCTTCTCAATGTATTTATCCCCAGTATATGGACTGAATTGAAAGGCAGGGGAGGGGTTTTGACAGGCGGCTGAGGCACATTAAAAAACGTGCTTCATACACCTCCTTTTATCACACTGACAATGCCCATGTGAAGGGGGCCTGGGTGACACATGGTAGACATTATATGGGGAATTCAAAAATAGTGTCTACTAAACTTTAGAATTCTGACATGCCTCCACACAACAAATGTTGGAACAGGTGACAGATTGTTGTAAACAGGTACATGAATCTGGGGCACAGAGCAATTGTGGAGGTGTACTAAGACTAGAGTGTCCATACAGACACCCCACCTTCCATGCAGCTAAGCTTACTCCTGCCACTGCAGCTGTCACAGCGCAGCAGTGGGGAGATTTGTATCAGGGTTGACATAACCTGATGGGGATTCACAGACACACATTCCCCATCAGGTCCACTGTGATTGACAACAGGATAGTGGGTGAATCCTTAGCCAATAAATAGTCTGCCATTGGCTATAGAATCCGCTCACTGACTACTGCCAGTCACAGAGAGAAAGCAGACCTAATGGGGAACTATTGTCTCCTAAATAACCAGTGACAGGGAAGGGGTAACAACAGTAATTACACTGCTCTGCTACACTGTGTACAAGGACAGGCACTCTGCCTGTCTTTGTACACCAACTTACAGTAAGTCTTAATTACCTCCAGTTTCATTATCTACGACTTGAAGGTAATTATTTTTAAATTTGGTGACTTAATGGCAATAGCAAAGTGGTTCTTAATAATGCTTCTTTGTAATAAATCTGCTGCATGTGTCAATAAAGTTCTTATAAGGGGTGGCAGGGATTTCTGAATCTGGCACAGGCAATTTTAAAGGACCAGAATAGTGTCGGTAAGGATTTATTGCATTCAACTGTATATATCTACTTGCTCCCTACTGAGATCTGTGATCACTCAAACTTGAGAACAATAGACATTTTAGCTAAGGAGTCCACACAAAAATAGGACATTGTCAAGTGGTTTAACTCTAAAGCTTCAAAAAAACTTTAAAAACCTAAATGTCATTTCTTAGTGGATTGATTCTTTAACTGCTTGCCGACCATATACTGTAAATATATGGGATCCTGCACTACCAGTTTTGGGGCGTGTAACACCAGTGACCCACTCCAATCACAGCGGGAGCCATTCAGCAGGTCCGGAGGATGCAGACCCCTTCTCTGCCAGTGTCTCTAGTACAGTGACAGTGTATATCTTTAGTACTGATCTCTGTATTAGTGTCGCTGGTCCCCAAAAAGTGTCACTTAGTGTCCAATTTGTCCATCGCAATTTCACAGTCCCATTAAAAGCCCCTGATCGCCACCATTATTAGTAAAAAAAAAAAAAAAGAATTCCATAATTCTATCCCATTGTTTGTAGGCACTATAATTTTTTTACGCAAACCAATCAATATATGTCTATTGAAATTTTTTTTATACCAAAAAACATAGCAGAATACATATTAGCCTTAACTGATGAAGAAATATCATTTTTTCCCCATACTTTTATTGGATATGTTTTATAGCAGAATGTAAGAAATATTGTTTTTTTTTTTTTCAATATTGTCAGTTATTTTTTTTTTTATAGCGCAAAAAATAAAAACCACAGAGGTGATCAAATACCACCAAAAGAAAACTCTATTTGTGGGGAAAAAAAGGATACACATTTGTTTGGGTACATCATTGCACAACTGCACAATTGTCAGTTAAAATAACGCAGTGCCGTACCACAAAAAATTGCCTGGTCATGAAGGGCAAGGGGTTTAAGTAACTTCTATTATTCTTACAAATAGTGCAACAGCTCAAAGTTTACTGTTTCATTTGATGTATGTCTCTGTGTGCATATGGAGATAAATGCATTCACATGGCTTAATCAAATAATGACATCAAATCATTACATATATAAGTCCTTGTATTCCCTAATAAATCTTATTAGTATTATATATTATATTTTATGTTATCATTCAGTTTACTGGTAACCAACATTAATTGTTTATCAAAAAGCAGTCAGTTTGTAAATTAATACAGATAATTCAGAAAATACTGATACTGTACATTCTAAAATACAATACTTATGATCAGAAAATGAAACCACCCTTCACATCGGTGTCCTGGGCAGTACAGAGTTTAGTTGCCATATTTTCTTTGTGGTGTGTTACATACCTTTTATAAAATAACGTCTTTAGTTTTGGTTAAGAGTGTATAGACATGCTTTCTTTATCTTTCTATCACAGGGTGTGATATGTGCGCAGATAATCGGAATGGAGAATGCCCCATGCATGGACCTTTGCATTCACTACGACGCTTAGTGGGTACAAGCAGCACTGCATCTGTGGCACCTCCTCCTGAAATCCCTGAATGGTTGCGTGACCTACCACGAGAGGTTTGTCTTTGTACCAGTACTGTACCAGGCCTGGCATATGGCATCTGTGCAGCTCAAAGAATCCAGCAGGGCACATGGATTGGGCCATTCCAAGGGGTTCTTGTGTCTCCAGACAAGGTTCAGTCAGGAGCTTTACGGAATACACAACACCTTTGGGAAGTAAGTAACATTTATATTTCACTAGCTTTTCCTATATGAAACGTTGCCAGTTGTATGAACTATGTGTTTATTTTGGTAGCCCACATTGGGGTGATTTGCTAAACAAGTAGAGAATATCCACTACAATCATCTAATTATGGGCACATCAACATCCTGTTGGTTATTCGAAATTCCCCTCACACAACTGGTTATTTAAAGTGAGCACATTGCTTAAAAAACACTTTCTACTCTATTAGTAAATGATACCAACTGAGATTGATAAAATTTACTAAACATTGTTTATCAGAATTGTCAAGTCAATACAAGTTAGTTCTAACAAAATGGCCCCCGTATTCTTTCTGGTTGATGAAATAAACTGCCCACCAAATAACTTGTTGATTTAACTCTCTAGACTCTAAGGCTAGGTACACACCTTTCTGTGTACATTGATATTTTTTTTTTATGTGCATTGATGTGGGTTTTTTATGTTGTGCGCTACTTTGTTGGGTTCTGTTAGCCAATGAAATGTTAAGTAAAGTTGAGGTTGCTATGAAAAGAGCTGGTTATCATGCACTTGAAGCTTGCTAAAATGCATAGAAAATCTGTATTCATGAGTTGCCATTGCCAACAATAGGGCCTATAATGCTGCATTTTTTTGTTTTCCCAACACACATCAACAGATGTGTACCAGTACAATTAAAAACAATGGCAAAGTTGTGCACACATGTTAGCACACATTTCAATGTATATGTCGGACCTTACAAAACAACACATTACAGTATACTGTAAGTTTTATAATGATAAAAGTTCATTGATAAATGTATCTAACTACAGCGAGTCTCAAGCTAATACTATTATATTGTAATTTACTGGCTGTTATTAAGCCCAAGGGCTGGATTCACAATGGTGGGAAAGGAAAGATGTTGTCCTAGCAACCAATGAGGTGCTAGCTGTAGTCCATGGAGAACAGTTTTTTCTCTTTATCAGTGAAAGAAACTGAAGTTTTCAAATTGAAATAATTATTGATTCAGATCCTAAGAAGGAAACTCAAGACAAATAATAACAATGACTCAACATATTCCTTACATTAAATATATATATATATATATATATATATATATATATATATATATATATATATATATATATATATATATATATATATATATATATATATATATATATATATATAATGTTAAATACAGCTAGTATGTATGCCTGAATATATCTTCACATTAGCTTCCTGTAATCCACTTTACAGCAGCACTTGGACTATGGAAAGGGGGGGTCGGCACTCTGGGCTAACAGGGTCTTTGTTGCTCTAAACAGGCAGTCTAACATTTTTAACACATTCGGTTATAAGAATAAGGTAGGATGTGAAGAAATCATTGAAATCCTGGAATCATTATCATTATTTACTTGTTGTTCTGCCCAACAATCTCATGATTTAGTGATCTTTAGGTAAATTTGTCATATATTGGGAAGTTCAGCTATTGGTTTGCTGCTATATTTTGCTTTGCACAGCAGATGATAAATATAAAAGAACTGGCCAAGGCAAGTCAAGTTGCTTGACTACTAGGCAGTGAGATGTGGCCATTATCTAGGTATGCTGGTCAACACAGTTTTTCTCTCTTGGCCCATAAGGCTATATGCATTAACATTTATACTGTTGGATCCAGCTTATTTCAACATTTGCTCATCAAGTTATGCACAGGTCATAAATGCTGCTTCACAACTCTTATTTAAATTTGATATGATTTAATTGTAAAAAGAAGAATGGGTAGAATAAACACTTTATGCTCATATGCTTTAACTACTTTTGGAGTTTTTCTTACATTGCTTTTAACCACTTTACCACCGGAGGATTTTGCTGTCTTACGTCCAGGCCACTTTTTGCGATTCGGCACTGTGCGAATTTAACTGACAATTGCGTGGTCGTGCAACACCGTACCCAAACGAAATTTACGTCCTTTTTTTCCCACAAATAGAGCTTTCTTTTGGTGGTATTTTATCACCTGTGTGATTTTTACTTTTTGCGCTATAAACAAAAAAAGAGCATAAATTTTGAAAAAATAACAATATTTTTCACATTTTTTTATATGAAATTCCCCCCCCCCCAAAAAAATGTAAAAATCAAAATTTTTTTAAATTTTTGGCCAATTTGTTTTCTGCTACCTATGTTTGGTAAAAAAAATCACAATAAGCGTATTTTGATTGGTTTGCGCAAAAGTTATTGCGTTTACTAACTAAGGGAAAGATTTCTGTCATTTTTGGTGTTTTCTTTTAAACGAGTAATGGCGGCGATCTGCGATTTTTTTTGCGGGACTGTGACATTGCGGCGGACAGATCGGACCCTTGACTGACATTTTTGACACTTTTGGGGGTACCAGTGACATTACTACAGTAATCAGTGCTATAAATATGCACTGTTACTTTAAAAATGACACTGGCAGGGAAGGGGTTAATTTTATTGGAGAGGGAGGGGTTAATGTATGCCTGGTGCTTACTGACGTGTGTGGGGGGAGGTGACTGAGTGACACAGGGACAGATCGCATGTTCAGCTATGCTGAACCCTGCAATCTGTCACTGTTTGTCACTTAGGAGATCCGCCCGCTTTGTTTACACAAGCGGGCGGATCTCTAGACTCGATTCCCCGACGATCGGGGAAGAGCGGCGGCTATCACCGCTGCTCCTCCCCTTGCCCGACTCCCGCTGTG
Source organism: Pelophylax lessonae (assembly GCF_965119305.1). Classification (NCBI taxonomy): domain Eukaryota; kingdom Metazoa; phylum Chordata; class Amphibia; order Anura; family Ranidae; genus Pelophylax; species Pelophylax lessonae. The sequence continues at coordinate 197,179,163 of NC_138768.1, forward strand.
ACTGAAAGCAGCGGGAGCGTGCCTCCGGCAACGTGCGAGCGCCGCCCACAAGGGGAGGAGTCCAGCGACGTAGGTCTACGTCGCTGGACGGAATCGAGCCACTTTGCCGCAGTACAGTCCCAGTGACTGGTCAGCAAGTGGTTAAAGAGAAGTTGATTCAGATGTGGAAAATGAAAGTCAATAGAACAGTAATAAGGCAAATTCCTGTGCCAAGTTTTTCCAGCAGGAACCCATAGTAGATCTCACCATTATATACAGTCTTACTGCTTCTACTATTATTATCGTGAAGTGGTAAGAATTTAATTTCACAAACGTTGAGTGCTAATAAGTGTTTCAAAATAAATGACCAAAAATAGGCCCATGACTCCCAGACCTCAGCACTGATGCTGGTTTAGAAATATTTTGTTCTCACTCACTGCATTTGTGGCAAAATTATGGTTTTATTGTTAGAACAGATTTGGAGGCCCTTTGGATATTTGGGACTCTAAGATTTACCGAATGTCTTTTGTGCCATTGTTCAGGTCCCCCAATCATGGCTATGCCATTTTATTTTATAACAAACCTGACCACCAGGTTACTCTAAAATAAATCTCAAGGAGCCCAATTGGACATACTGTATATCCATCTACTAAACACATTTGAGTGAGTCAATGGGGTTGATTTACTAAAACCGGAGAGTGCAAAATCTGATGCAGCTGTGTATGGTAGTCACTCAGCTTCTAACTTCAGCTTGTTCAAATAGGCTTTGACAAAAAAAACTTGGAAGCTGATTAGTTTCTATGCAGAGCTGCACCAGATTTTGCACTCTACAGTTTTAGTAAATCTACCCCTATGGTTCTATGCTGACAAATTTGTTAAAGCATGTAAGTTGTTTGTGCATATGGCAGATATTACTATTAACAAAATGTCTGAAATTCTCTTTCACATTTTTCACTAAGGGCCATAACATTAGAGCTATGTCATCGTTAGGTAAACCCCCACTATCTGACCTTTGCTACTACACCCCTAGGCTTATGATGCATTTAAAATGAAACGTTCCACATTTATTCAATTGTGGTGGGCGGTTTTATTTATTGAGTGACAATGATATTCAAACTTATTTCCAATCCTAAAACAGGGAACTGAGCTCAATTACAGACTTGAAGAGACAGCTAAATTCTTAGATCCCTTGAGCCTAACATTGAACTCTGAGGCCTCTCAGTGGAAATCTATCTTCTTATCAGACATGCTAACATTTGCTTTATTGGTTTATATGGCCTTTTGCAATTTGATGAATCTGTGTGTTTGACTAGATATGAAATATTTGCTTAAATGTTTGCATGCAGTATAATATTTGTCTTTTGCACAATTGTAACAATAGTCCATTTGTCCAGGAGACAATCAGTATAGATAATTATTGTCTTCATCCTACTTCAACCAATTGGATGGAATTAATATTTAACCTTTGATCACTACCTCACATGTAATACATGTAATATATAGAGTTTATACAGTATATTACATATATGTATATACAGTAGATCAATATAATTATTGTAATATCAAAATGTCATTAAAGCTACTATGCTATTTATATAGTAGCATAGTATTGTTTTTGTTTAAATTGTTTGCTTTCACTATAACTGTTATTTTACATTTGTTTGAAGAAAATTAAAGTGACCTTATGATGCAGACCAACTGAGGATTCAATTTATTTCACATATGGTAGCTTCCTAGTGCTCAGTCACAATTCTCAACTAGTAAATTTATACACAGGGCTATCTCATAGTACCATTTATTTCACTTTTCAAAAACGACTCCCTGATGGTAAACGTGTATTTCTAAATTATTATTGATGCACATGTACGTTCCGATGTTAGCTAACTTTGTATTTACCCTAGTAAAAAAAAGTGAAAAAATCATAAAAAAGAGTAGAGTGTGGCATAAAGGACTTTTACCATAGCCACGGCAGTAAAGACTGCCGACATTAAAGAAAATGTTGATAATATGTGTACACATGTAAAAAAAGAGATTACTATTTATTCAAGTTACTGTTTTGTTTTTGTTCTGTTTTTTTTCCCTTGCACAGCTTGAAAGTCAGCAAATTGCATATAGTCTACATATTGCATACGTACATACAGAACAAATCAACATACAAAATGGGAATTTAAATTTGCCATAAATAGCGTCAAGGATTAATTAAAAGATACTTTATTACAAAATGTATCTTTAGTTAAAATTCATCAATGTAGGGAAATTAAGTGGTAGACACCACCAAAACATCTTTTAGAAACTGCTTTACTACAAATTACGACTATGTGAATACGTTACATATCAATGACAAGTTGGGAATCTTTGATAAACAAAAATGATGATTTAATATAACTGATCTGTAGTTCTCCAACACGTGTCGCGATGAGCTTCATCAGGAAGATGTACTGCATAATATAGATGTATTGCACCCAATCTAGGCATGCCAAGAGAACTCTCTGGTCACAAACGATGAATGGTCATTACTAGAACCCAAAGGAGGTCATTGGTGGACTGGAGGGAGAAGAAAGAGGATAATGTACCAACTTTCAAAAACAAAGAAAGATACTTAAAATAGGAAGAATGCAGAATAGACAAAAAACAGGTGGCTATTCACCAAACAGAGGTCATATGCAAATATAGGGCTGGCTAGGACAGTCAGCTAAGAGTTTTGATGGAAAACATAAAAAAATGGACCTAAGAAATTAGTCCAGCACATATGTAATGGCACCTGCATGTGCTTCTGGGTCCACCAGATTATTATAAGCTTGTAAAAAACATATTTTACCAGCTTATAATTAGTAAGCACAGCTTCAACCTATTCACCTAAATGTATTTTGCTAAGTAAACATACATACATCTATGAACCATATATCTATGCAGTGGGATTTTAATGAAGCATTTGAACAGCTTTTAAAAAGTGAAAGTTAAAAACTACCATGGAAAGAAAAAAATATATTTATTACTTTGACATACAGACTTTATCATTTGTTTCAAAAAGGGAAAATGCTTTACAATTAATATTCAAAATCATGCGTTACAGTATAAACTGTCTAATGCATGTTTTTTAAATCATTTTCAGTTATACCATGTTTAGAATAATGTGTATGTTCACAGAAAGGGGTAATATTTAGGCTGTTACACTTTTCTGTTTGTTTTACAAATGAATGCTGCAATTGTTGAAATATATAGCCGCCCCGTATTCCCAATAGTTACAGTAACATTAGTGGGAGTGACTATTAGGCAGCATGAGCTAATAATTCCACACTCTGATTTATACAACTCATACAAGCACCCAAGAGGCCATTCTTCAAGTTATTACACTTACATTGAAATAAATGTGGCTTATGCATAAAAACAGCAGTGACATCAAAGCTTTTTTTAAACACTCGCCATCATTTTCTTGTAGAACTAAAGCAGCAATAGAAGAGACAGATTTTGAAATCTTTTTGACGCATAAGGTGCGTGTATTTGTCACCTAATTATATATTTTTTAGACTTACAAACTTACCATCTCTTGTTTCAGGTCTCGAGATATGAGAAATATTTCCTTTTGAGATTTCTTTACATTTTTAGGATTGCCCTGCAAAAAAAAAGATAATCTTTAGCTAGGTGTTTTAGCAAGTATTTTAACAGCATATTCTTAAAATAATTGACATGAAAAGTATATTATAAATTAAATTAAACTATCAATCTTTTAAACATCTGTGAAATTCGGTCACTGATTCCTTTATAGCGATTTTTGTTTTAAAAAGAATACTATTAAGTTTGACACATGCTGACTACATGATGTTTATTTAAATGTATTTTTATACACCTTAAGGGACCTTGTCACATGTGAAACACAATTATGATATTGCAGAGCAGGCTGAGATATTGTGACATAGCTCTTGTTTAAATCATCCTGTCATTGTTGTGTAATAGGAGGTGAAATATTAGGGGATTTGTTGCCTTTTATGTAAGTCTTATATATGCAAAGATCCGTATATCCACTATCTAGGAGCTGTATTAAGTCACACCCCTAAACAGAACTCTTTACACTGAAGCTGGAGTCATTAATGCCATTCCAGAATTTATTTATTATAATGTTGTAATTTCAAATAACTGAAGAAAAAGATGCTGCTTTAGGTCACAGAAATAGTTCCCTAGAAAACTAAACATTAGCTTGTAAGAAAAAAAAAAAGGGAATGGGATGATGTTTATTTTTTACTTTTTGCATTAGACTAAGTCTGCAAATGAAACCAAAACTGTAATTGTACACATGGTATGATGTATGATTCAAGGCTTATCGCTTTTTATGTGCATGTCTAAATAAATATTATACAAAAAAATTAATCCAATGATTCACATAATCAGAACAAACATATTAGTTTACACAAACTGAAAACATAAAACCTACATCAAACACCGAAGTGATGTGAAACGTATCTGTATGTAGCCATAAGCAAGAAAAACAACTATTGAAGAATACAGTCATTTATAGGTCGTGTACCACAGTTTGATGAGCCTATTATCTGAAAAATCCCAACTGTAAAGAAAACCTTAAAAAAAAAAACTAACAGTGTGTGAAAACTGTACAGGGATTTATAAGTCTATACACCTTAGCATATCCTCCCTAACTCTTTCTCTAAATTGTGGAAGCCATTATTACTATTTTGCTTTTATGAGCCAAAGTCAACACTTTCTAAGTGTATACTTTAATGTGATTTGCAGGACATATTGAACTGAAAGAACAACAAAGATTTTTATGATCAGAAAAAAAACATCTAGTACTTTACTTTTGTGTTAAGTACAGGCGCAGAGCAATGAAATGTCTAAAATTCAAAAGAGCATAGTTCACACTCTGACGACCAGGGCACCTCTGACAGATGCAGAGGAATATCTGTCAAACTCAAAAAAATGTTTAAAGTTTTACAGATAGCAAACCCTCCATAATATATCTAATAAAAGGTTATTAGTACCAGTAAATGTATTTTGGGGTAGAAACATAGACCGATGGCAGACAAACTGGTCCTATCAAGTCTGCCTCTTTTTTTTAACTCTTTTTTACATTTTTGTCTAGGGATAGACATATATTTATCTTAAGCATGTTTATATTCACTTCACATGTTTATATTCACTTACTGATGATTGACTCATTACTACTGCTGGAAGTTTCTTTCAAGCATCCAATACACTTTCGTAAAAAATTTACTTTTTAACTTAACTCTTTAACTTTCCTCCTGCTCATTTGAGGTCATACTCCTGTGTTCTACATTCTACCATTATATTCAAAATACCACCTTCTTGAACCTTATTCACACCCTTCATCTATTTAAATGTTTCAATAATATTCCCCTCTTTCCTTGAGGCTGTAGATCAAAAGGAGTCTGCCAAGGACACTTGCACGTGTCTTATAAGAAACAAAAGCCTTTATGTATTTATCTATTATATATAGATATTTATTATATATGTTTATATATTGTCTATCTATATAATATACAGTATTAATACACACATACAGATATCTATCTATCTATCTATCTATCTATCTATCTATCTATCTATCTATCTATCTATCTATCTATCTATCTATCTATCTATCTATCTATCTATCTATCTATCTATCTATCTATCTATCTATCTATCTATCTATCTATCTATCTATCTGTCTATCTGTCTATCTGTCTATCTGTCTATCTGTCTATCTATCTATCTATCTATCTATCTATCTATCTATCTATCTATCTATCTATCTATCTATCTATCTATCTATCTATCTATCTATCTATCTATCTATCTATCTATCTATCTATCTATCTATCTATCTATCTTTCTATCTAAATATATAATATATATATATATTTATATAAAATATAAAATATTTTACTATTTCTGAAGTGCACTTAGAAATATTATGTTTAATTCCAATTATACTTAAATTAATTATTCATTCTTTTTAATAAATATTATTTTCATGAAAATTATGAAAGATAACAAATAGTTAAGTGACAATAGCTAAGGCAGGAAGGGTGTAAAATGAGGACCCCGAAGTAAAAAAAAAAAAGCAGAAAGTGAGTCTGGGACATGTGATATTAATGCTATATACTAGGCCAAAAATATTACTCACATTTGTTAATGTTCCATTTCTAGCTGATTCAAAGATTCATGACTGAGCTACTCACTCGCACAATGCAACTTTGATTTGTTTCAAGGAAAAACAGTGTGAGGCGTATTAAACAAACATTCTCTCTGGGTACATAGCATTACATATCATGTATGCCAACAATACATTTCATGCCTTATAAACATTCCTGGTCCTTTTCATTTTGAAGTAATGGCAAAGATTCCTCTATAATGTTTGTGCAATGGGAAGTCAGAAACTTTCTCAGCAATTAGGTATTATGGATGAGTGTGAGATAATTTTCCCCTCATGTGTTTGCTAATAAAGAATTGAAAAGGCGCATTTGATTCCAACATGTAGGAAAACATTATCTCAGTTATTAATGTGTCTTTATTCCCAGGAGATAAATTAATCTACTTGCATATGGTTTCCCCTTTCTGGTTAACATCACAGTTTTATAGAACTAGACTGGAGGAATGCTTGCACTGTACGATGACATTTCTAAGGAGGAAAAACTCGGAAGTTTCAAAAGTAAAACTGTGTGCACTGATGGAATAGATTTACAAAGAACATTAAAAAAACTACAACAATTTATTTATTTTAAAAAAATGACAATCTACACACATTGGAGTAATTGAGGTTTAAATTATTACTGAAATAATTACAGATTGCAATACAGTACATATTTTGTGTTTCTTTACATTGTTAATGGTTTACCACTCTGGTCAAGCTAAAGTCCAATTCCAGGTTGACTTCCCTCCTTTCCCAGTGTCCTGCAAACACTCCCCTTGGCGTATTCTTCACCACCATAGTTTTTCTGTTTTTTTTTTTTTTTTATTTACATACAGTTTACCAAGGGCCTTTGGTTTGGTCATGGGATGTCACTGGTCATCTTTTTTCTCTTCTTCCCATGGGGGTGGGCAATTTTTATTTTCTGCAGAGAAGAGGACCTGGTAATGACTTGGTCTGTTCCCAATGAGCCCAATGCACCTTTATGATATTTTGTTTTCATATTATTCATATTCAATGTTACCCATGTTGCAAAAGATTGTTTTGACATGATAAAAAGTTGACAAAGGCAGGAAAAGAGAACGATTTCAGAAATCAAGTTTGCTTTTGAAAATGAATGCTGTCATAGAAGTGAGCAATTGAAAATTTGGCTGTTTACATAGAGCAGCCTATCAACTACAAAACAGCTGAAAAAAGTCACGCAGTTAAACTATACTGTGTAAAAAAGGGGAGAAAACCCGCGCTAGGATAATATATAGAAAATTCTGAGCTGCAGCCTACCTCTAATATATATTCCAATGGGATATATAATAATCAATAGGTAATCAATAGGTAAAAGGAGAGGTATATGGCGCCATTATGGCGCCATATACCTCTCCTTTTACCTATAAACTATACTGTGTGCTTGGATCCTGCAAATAATCATTTAACATGGTTGCACCCATAGTGAAATTATCTGTGCACTGACAAACTTGATGAAAACATGCTAGTTCATATGATAGACACCCTGATGCATATGCATTGGTTTGTAGATGACTGGTTCTCCATACAATTGTCTATTGGTAGAGGCATATTTAATTTAAAGATGGCTATGTTGACTTTCAGATTGCCCCATAATTAAAAGCAATACTCCCAATTTCCAGCATTGTTTAAAAATATAGGACCATGTCAGATGTCCTAAAGGGTAATATTGAGCACATCCATCACCAAGCAGGTCTGCACAAACAGCAAAGTACTCATCCTTCTGTATGACCTGGGTAAGCTCTGGTGTTGGATGGTGTGGATGTCACCTAGGTGGCCTGCCATAGTCATAATGCTTGGGTCAGAGTGGCCAAATGAAAAGCAGCATGCTTCAGAAGGGAACAAAATGACTGTGTATCTTTAAGTGTGGAGGAATTCATTTTTTAGTACAGTGAAATCAAATTAAAAGTATGTAGTCTGCAGAATCTCATGGAATTGGGATATTAGTTGAAAATGGAGTATACAAATCTCATTTTAATATTCTTACAATGCACTCAGGGACTTTGCCAAACATTTGTAAAAGTTATAATTATGTTCTTGAGTAATCTGTCATCTAGGATTTTCAACTTCGTAAAGGTTGTGTTTTCAATTTAAATGATCACTTTATTTACTTAAAATGTTCACAGACATTAGCCGTACAATTACTTGTTCCTGCTTTTTAAAGCTTTTCAAATAGCATGTGAAAATTCAAACTTGATGGTGGGTTGGCACGATTTTGCAACAGACGTTAATAAGGAGATCCCCAAAGTGTTGGCTACCATTGAATAATTTTTTCCATCTTGACCCAAGGAGCGATAACTGTTTAACATAAAATATTCAAAAAATCTTATACTAGAGATAGCTGAAATAAATCCAGCCTTGTGATATTGTAGCTAGTACAAAAGTACGAAAAAAGAAAAACCTCTGCATAAACATAAATTCTAGAATATTTTGAGATAGTACATGCATTTTGAGATATTTGTATAAGAACATTTTTAAAGCAGTAATGAAAAAAATCTTAAAACTCTGTTTTACTAACAGAGCAGTTAGCACCCTAACTGTGTTCACTCCTTATACCTAATCAGCTTCAGAGAAATTTTAACCACTTCTGGACCGGAAGTTTTTCCCCCTTAATGACCAGGCCATATTTTGCGATTCGGCACTGCATTACTTTAAAGGACAATTGCGTGGTCGTGCGACGCTGTACCGAAATAATATTGATGTCCTTTTTTTCCCAGAAATTGAGCTTTCTTTTGGTGGTATTTGATCACCTCTGAGATATTTTTTTTTTTTTTTGCGCTATAAACAAAAAAAGAGCGACAATTCTGAAAAAAAAAACAGTATTTTTCACTTTCTGCTATATAACATTCTCAAAAAAATTAAAAATCAAAACTTTTTAACATTTTAGGCCAATTTTTTTTCTGCTACATATTCTTGGTAAAAAAAATTGCAATAAGCGTGTTTTGATTGGTTTGTGCAAAAGTTATCGCGTCTTCTAACTATGGTAAAGAGTTATGTAATTTTTATAGGTTTTTTTTTACCAATAATGGCGGCGATCTGACATTTTTAGCGGGACTGCGACATTGCAGCGGACAGATTGGACCCCTAACTGACATTTTTGACACTTTTGGGGGGACCAGTGACATTACTACAGTAATCAGTGCTAAAAATATGCACTGTTACTGTAATAATGACACTGGCAGTGAAGGGGTTAACACTGTGGGTGGTCAAGGGGTTAAATGTGAGCCTAGGGGAGTGATTCTAACTGTGGGGGGGCATGGCTTGTGAAATGATCATAGAGACCTGTGATCCTATATAGAAGGATCACAGGAGCTCTGTGAGCATTCCAGAGAGAAGAACAGTCAGCTGTGTTTACAACAGCTGACCGTTCTTCTCCCCCCGCGGGGAGCGCAGAAGTAAATCGGCGGTGGCCGGTCTGGAACCAGTTAAATACAGAATTCTCCCTAAACCTGACTAGATACTTATTTGAAACACAATATTGGGTAAACATTATTGTTTTACCATATGGGCAACTCTCAGTAGATTTTGTTAGGCTCAACGTTATAGGTAGAGATGTTTATTTTATTCATTGGTCCATCTGTTTTCATTAGATGTCCTATTAGCTGTGGTCATACTAGGATGTAGCAGAATCAAAGGGGAGAGAAGAGGAACAATGCACAGGGATGAATCAATGCACAGGGACCAGCCAATATTGGGTGAGCTGTAGTAGAATGCTCTGGGTTGAGAAAACATTCAGTCTTGGAAAGCCCCTTTTTTATTATATTGTGTCTACTCTACCAACAATTGTTTTTGATTTCTGTCAAGACTCCTTTAATTCTTAATTTTTTGACAATGTACTGATTCATGCAATTAGATACAAAAGCACATTTCACAAAACATTAAGGGAGTACAGTGAAGCAGGGTGATTTACTAAAGAAGTAGAGAAAATTCTCTTTACAACGCTAAGCAGCGTTTACTATAAATACCCAATCATGTGCAGAGGAATTAAAAAAAACAAAACAAACAGAAGCTTGCCATGCTCATGATGGACAATTGACATGATGAACATTTCCTACTCCTATCAACCCTTTTCTTGGTAGGGATCCATGGAGCCACTCTTGTGTGCACTCTTCTGGTTGACACCTATAGGCACTGCATGAGAAAGAGATAGCATCCATAGAAAGAGATAGTTGGGTGGCAAGACACTCTACAGCTCCTCTCTCTTCACTGTGCCTGCACTGTTCCTTCTGAATAGTATGTAGAAGATAATCAGGGCATGTGCCCCCCTACCCAGAAATTTGGGGAGGCACACACATGCTGAGACCTGAAGTTGGCAGCAATGTGAGATAGATTTGTAAGTGTACACTTTTTCTTTCTATTTATGTGTATGTTAGTTATGTATTTGTTAGGCAAAATTATATGAGACAAATATGTACTGTATACATTTTTTGTTGTCTTTTTTTTTCTTCTTAGTAAAATGTTTAGTGAGAGCAGTTTTAGCTTATTCACTTTTTTTTTAGTGTTTAGGTAAGATAAAATGTTTTGATCAATGAACTTAAACTTTTGCTCAGCCAGCATAGTTATCAGTCAATTTAATTGAACTACACCCTCCTCGTTAACCAGTAAAAAGCATTTAATTGTGCAAGTCAATTTTAGTTTTTATACAAAGACAAACACACATCTTACAAAAAAAAAAAAAGAAATATATAAATTACAACAAACCACATCTTGGGACACAGAATCCTATTGATTTTATTTCCTTGCATGGTGTTTTTTGCTGATTAAGCAGAGAATAAAAGATTTTTCTACAGTAGCATCTTACAATTTAGAATCTTAGAACAGTATCTATATCATATGTAGTCATAGGCAGTAGAAACACGCTGGAGTACATTTGGCCACAAACAAGCATGATTTTCATGGTAAGCATCCATGCCCCCCTATTGCCTTAAACTTATCCTGACCGCTACTTTTAAAATGTAGCTAAAGTTAAAAAAAAAAAAGACTGCTCTCTCAATATCTCCTATCGTAGCCACTCATTCAGATGCACTGAGAGAAGAGACTACAAGTGTAAGTGATGACAAATTATGAGCTCAAGTGAAAGAATACATTCCCAGCATGTCTTTAGATGAGAATATTCATCCCTGCTGACCCCTGGATGGTGTAGACTTTAGCTGTGATGTGATAAATAGTTGCTTGATTACTGTTTCAGAAGCAGGTCTAAAGAATATAATCAAGCAACTGACAGGCAGACTTCAAAGCTAAAATCTGTATCATCCAGTGGCCAGCTAACTCTCTTGAAATGCACATCTATAGGGTGCCTGGGTATATGTTCTTTCACTTGAGCTCAGATGAAACAGCAGTACAGTGACTGGAGGCACTACAGGGAACTATTTGAGATGTAGTTTTGCAAGGAAGGAAGCTGATGTATCAGACCCCATGCTTGCTGTTATGAAGAGCAAGAAATACTAAAAGCAGCAATTGCAGCTAGAGGGATGGACTGAGGATATGTGGATTACTTTCAAAGTAAGAAAAAAATAATTCAACAATACTAATACAGCATTTTGCATCAGTAAAGAATGCTTTGTATCATTACTTAATGTAAAAAATGTGACTTTAGGACTACTTTAACTTCTGCATCTCCTTCTAATACTGAAACATAATCCCTAACAAAACCCTAAAATGTATTTACCCCAACTCTAAACCCTTAACCTAGCCCATTCATTTAACGTCCAACCAATAACCTACTACTTTTTGTAGTAACCTCTCAAGGTGGTGAGGGGTCCCCAGGTGGCTAAGTGGGCTAAGGTTTTACCTCCCTGAATCCTGGTATATAGGGTAGAGTAAATTGGGCACTTAAGGCCAATAAAACAAGGGAGAGAGAGGTTAGGCCACAGGATTTCAAAAAGAGTAAAATGCAAACTCTGTATAACCACTCATAGTCAATGCAGAAAAAAGGACCAGCTCTCTGTACTATTCAGACTGGGAGGCAAAAGAAACTCCATCAGCAACACATACCCTACCCACCCAGGCAAAGCCCGGGACACAAGAGAGCTTTTCAAAGGTCACTCCTAAATATTTATATCTTCTCCCAGTATGAACTACTGACAATAAACCCCCCAAGAGAAACATAAATATTCTAAACTCAAGGTATTAGATCACCTTACACTGTTACCTGGGACCAACCCCAACAGCAGACAGAAGCTAACAATAACACTGAACTGATTGAAATCCTGAAGACACCAGAACTATCAATTGAAACTCTGGCTGACTACAGCCCAACAACACTAAATTTAGGCTAGAAATATCACTACACAGAGCAGGGTTCCTACACTTGAACCTTAACCTAACCATAACACCTAACTTGTCCTCCCATGTAAAACTTAATTTAGGCCTAACACTTCTTTAACAAGCCTTAAAGGGTAACTCCACTTTCGTGGGGATAAAATAGCAAATAAAGAAAAAATATTATAGCATATACCACTGATGGCAAACCTTGGCACCCCAGATGTTTTGGAACTACATTTCCCATGATGCTCAACTGCACTGCAGATTGCATGAGCATCATGGAAAATGTTGTTCCAAAACATCTGGGGTGCCAAGGTTTGCCATCACTGGCGTATACAATTGCAACACAAGTCATATTGTAATTGAATGTTGATAGAAATTACCTTTCCTTTTCAATCTGCAGCACTGTAATTTTCTAAAAATGCTATGCAATATGGCTACCTGGAGTTGTTCTGTACACATATCGTGTACTGACCACACCCCAGAAACATCATTTCCTGCTTGTGTAATTGGCCCACCAATTTTCCCAGAAATCTGCCTAAGATACAAGTCAGATTTTTGGCATCCCCTGCAACAAAAATGTCATTTTTGGTGAGATACTCCCAATAGGAACACATCTAAAGGGATGTATGGATTTCCTCATTAGTGCTCTTCAGCTGCACAGCTGATTGATAGTTATGAAACCACTCCAATTAGACCCACTCAGCACAGAGGAACAAGCAGGGATTTCTTCAGAATAACAAAAGGTAGAAATCTGCAACAAAGGCTGTTATAATCCTTGCAATGTACAGAGATCACCCAGAGTGGAATGTTTTTTTTCTCAACAAAAGAGGGGTTACACTTTAATATTTTTCATGACTAGCGATAACTGAAGCCTAGATGCTCAGACCAAATTTAGCATCTTCACTATACATCAGCATAATTGAAATACTTTTTTTGATACACCATGGAAATAAATACAGTATTCATGTTTTAATATAAACTGGCACATGGACAAAGGTGTTTTAACCACTTGCCCACAGTAAGCCATCATATGACGTCCTGGGCAAGAGGTGATATCTGAATGATCATCATTCAGATATCTAGTTTTTTTATTCAGCAATTCCCTGCAATGTAAAAGCCATCATAGCGGCTGTTTAGCTGCTTGATTGCTTTTACAGGCAGCGGCAGGGGATGCCCGCCCTCCCGCCATCCTCCGGTGTTTCTCCGGTCTCTCCCATGCAATTGGGGAGCCGGAGAATGAAACCGCTGGTGGTGGTGGTTTATCATAGAGCTCGCTGTGGACCAGATGGTCCCTGGCCATCTCTATGACTCTCGGAGGCCGTCACTTTCGGCGCTGGCACATGTAAACACTGCCGTTTTTTTTTCTGGAAAGCCTGAAAATTTTTTTTATCTCAGGCTTTCCAGCATGAAGGAAAGATGTGGGGACTTACAGACCCCAGATCGCTCTGTAAAGAGGACATATCATTCCCTATTCCGATTACAAAGGATGTTTACATTCCTCGTAATAGGAATAAACGTGATCAAAAATGAAAAAAATGTAAGGGAAAGTGTAAAAATAAAAAATAAAGATAAAATAAACAATGCAAAAAACTTTTAAAGCACCCCATCCCCTCATACTCGCATGCATAAGTGAACGCATGTATCACCATGAACATTAGAGTGAGAGCAATAAATCTAGCCCAAGTCCTTCTCTGTAACTCTAAACTGGTAACCTGTAAAAAATTTTAAGCGCTGCCTATGGAGATTTTTAAGTATTGTAGTTTGTCGGCATTTCACAAGTGTGTGCAATTTTAAAGCGTGACATGTTAGGTATCTTTTTACTCAGCGTAACATTATCTTTGACATTATACAAAAAAATTGGGGTCAATATTGTGGGGTTTTTTTTTTTTTTTTTTAAAAGCGTTTGAAAATCACTGCGCAAATACCGTGTAACATAAAATTTTTTAACAACCACCATTTTATTCCTTAGGGCCTCTGATAAAAAAAAAATATATATATAATATTTGGGGATTCTAAGTAATTTTCTAGCAAAAAAAAACACTTATTTTTACATATATGAGAGAAATATCAGAATTGGCCCCTTTGGCAGGTGGTTAAAAATGCACATTTCATTTTTCCAGAACAGTTTTTATACAAGAATCTATAAAAAATGTTTTACATTAATGAAACAATAACTAAACCTAATATTAAAAAAAGGAACTGGCACACTGCAATGTATTACATTTTTGTTTTTATGTTTACAGTATATATTTAGCTTTTTTAAAACAATCTGTTGTACTGTCTCCTTTAGCTGTTATTGTGCCTCTCTTTGTGGGAGTCACGATGGCAGCTGAAGCCAGCAGAAATGTTTATAGACAATCCAATGTGATCACCGTGGTTGGTCATTTTGGTGATCACATGATCAGGTTGCTGACGGTTAGTGCAGTGATGGCTATCAGTGACAAGCATAGTTTTAGAACTGAAAGCATGCATTGCTGCAAGTTACCCATCTTAACATAGAGGGTAGATGAAAGTTCTCCTGGGACAGGAAATTGTGCCTGATAATATTAAGCTACATTGTGGTCATCTAAGTGTTAATTTAGTTACTCATAAAAGGTTAGTATCTTGATATTTTAGGCTGATATTTACCTTATTGGGCCAAAACTTATCAGGCCAATACTCCTGTATGCTCCTGACACTCATTGGAACTAAAAATGCTGTTTGAATAAGCAGCAAATGTTTTTTACATTACAGAGCAAGTCCAGCTGAATGCAATGAATTGCTATTAGCTATACAATGACTTGGATCTTAGGATAGGGGGTGGAAACAGAACAATACAAAATCAATTCTTTTTGCCCCTTGGGAAGCTGTAAATCCATCGAGGAAGGCTTTATTGTGCCTTGTACTGGTTAAACAGAGAACTTTTGTGGCCCGCTTCATCATAACCTGTCTGGTTATACTGTCTTGAAAATGTTCAAAAAAGAGTTAAACATCTTGCTCACAAATAGGGGTGCTCTTTGTGTTTGAGAAAAATGTGGTCCCAAAATCACAGATTTTGTTCTCAGAAGCCAGAACCAAACATCTGCATTGGTAGAGTGCACTTAGGTGCAAAAACTGCATTAAAAGCCACACAGCCTGCATAATCATATGTGCAATGTGCTAATTATGTGCATATAACTTCATGTATGGTTCTTTAGGGCCCCTTTCACACTGATGGGGTGCAGTTTGACAACACAGTGTACCTGTCGGTTTGTTGCGGGTTGGTTACGCTTTCCCATAGAGTTCTACTTTGTCATGTGGTTTTGGTGTACTTTCTGAAAGCGCACCAATATTCCTGCATAAAGAGAATGAAAAATCAAAAAGTAAGAATGGAATTCCCCTTAATATTACAACCAGACCCTTATCCATGCATACAACCTGGGTGGCAAGGAAAGGAAGGATCGTAAGCATGCCACCACCCCTTCTGTACTGTAACAGACCATATTCCTTTTAACATGGGGGGTACTGTGCAATGGAGATGATGGCAAAACCTCCCCTCCTTTGAAAAGCACCCGGTACCCAATGAGGTGGGACAATGGCCTCTTTTCTACCTCCACGTGCCCCAAAAAGAAGGTGGAGTCAATAGTAAAATAGAAAAGAAAAATGGGGGAATTTGTAAACCCCCTCTTTGGGGCCTTTTTGGAGCCTGGCAACCTGAGCTAGATTTAGAATTTACAGCTGCAAGAAAAAGTATGTGAACCCTTTGGAATGATATGGATTTCTGCACAAATTGCAACTACAGGAAACGTTTTGTTGAAGTTATTGCTGCCAAAGGAGGTTCAACCAGTTATTAAATCCAAGGGTTCACATACTTTTTCCACCTGCACTGCGAATGTTTACATTGTGTGTTCAATAAAAACATGGCAACATTTCATTCTTTGTGTGTTATTAGTTTAAGCAGACTGTGATTGTCTATTGTTGTGACTTAGATGATGATCAGATCACATTTTATGACCAATTTATGCAGAAATCCATATCATTCCAAAGGGTTCACATACTTTTTCTTGCAGCTGTAGATAACCTGGGGGGAGATTTAAAAAAAAAAAAATAACAGGATGGGGCTCCTCTGCCCTGTCCTAGCCCACTGGACGACCCATTGTTGTTAAAACCCCATGTTTAGCCAAATTCCAGCCCTGGGCCTAGCAGCATTTGGCAGTAGTGGGGTCAGCAACAAATTTCTGGAAAGCAGCAATCTCCATTCACTGCATGGCAGGTATGGTAGTTGCCATAATGGAGCCAAGGAACTTCTTCTATACACTACTATCCCTGCAGGTGAATAAAGCCTCTGATCAGCTGCCTCATTCACAACAACAAGATGGCCATTCAGAGGTGTTGTTTTCTTCTGAAGGCCCACACCTAGGGTTAGAAATACAAACCCGAGTCCAAAAAAGTTGGGACACTTGTACAAATTGTGAATAAAAACAGAATGCATTTGGTTGGATACCCGTGAGGTCCCTCTCACCCCCCTGCCTCTTCTCACACTGTAAACTTGGAAACTGTTCCCTTTAAGTACAACAGTTGATTGGTTGCGCCTCCCCGCCTTGGCACAGTGTGCTCCCTTTCCGGGGTGCCTGTGGGTTGTCAGCGCCAGTCATCACTCTCTCATAAACACCCATCTTACCGCCCCTTGTCTACCGACCCTCGCGATTTATCTGTAGTTACAGTTGTTTATTTTACTCTGTTACCAATCTTTGCACTTCTTCTCATTGTTCTGTATGTCAAAGGTTGTTACTCATTGCATTCTTTAATAAAATAAAATACTTGAAACAGAAAAACAGAATGGAATGATGTGGAAGTTTCAAATTTCAATATTTTATTCAGAATACAACATAGATGACATATCAAATGTTTAAACTGAGAAAATGTATCATTTTAAGGGAAAAATAAGTTGATTTTAAATTTCATGGCATCAACACATCTCAAAAAAAGTTGGGACAAGGCCATGTTTACCACTGTGTGGCATCCCATCTTCTTTTTATAACAGCCTGCAAACGTCTGGGGACTGAGGAGACAAGTTGCTTAAGTTTAGGAATAGGAATGTTGTCCCATTCTTGTCTAATACAGGCTTCTAGTTGCTCAATTGCCTTAGTTCTTCTTTGTCACATCTTCCTCTTTATGATGTGCCAAATGTTTTCTATGGGTGAAAGATCTGGACTACAGGCTGGCCATTTCAGTACCTGGATCCTTCTTCTAAGCAGCCATGATGTTGTAATTGATGCAGTATGTGGTCTGGCATTGTCATGTTGGAAAATGCAAAGTGTTCCCTGAAAGAGAGAACGATGGGAGGATGGGAGCATATGTTGTTCTAGAACTTGGATATACCTTTCAGCATTGATGGTGCCTTTCCAGATGTGTAAGCTGCCCATGCCACACGCACTCATGCAACCCCATACCATCAGAGATGCAGGCTTAACTGAGCCTTGTCCTCTTTAGTCCGGATGACATGGCTTCCCAGTTTTCCAAAAAGAACTTCAAATTTTGATTCGTCTGACCACAGAACAGTTTTCCACTTTACCACAGTCTATTTTAAATGAGCCTTGGCCCAGAGAAAACGCCTGCGCATCTGGATCATATTTAGATATAGCTTCTTTTTTGGCCTATAGAGTTTTAGCCGGCAAAGGCGTATGGCACGGTGGATTGTGTCCATCGACAATGTTTTCTGGAAGTATTTTTGAGCCCATGTTGTGATTTCCATTACAGTAGCATTCCTGTATGTGATGCAGTGCCATCTAAGGGCCCGAAGATCACGGGCATCCAGTATGGTTTTCCGGCCTTGACCCTTTCGCACAGAGATTGTTCCAGATTCTTTGAATCTTTGGATGATATTATGCACTGTAGATGATGATAACTTCAAACTCTTTGAAATTTTTCTCTGAGAAACTCCTTTCTGATATTGCGCCACTATTTTTCGCCGCAGCATTGCGGGAATTGGTGATCCGCTGCCCATCTTGACTTCCTAGAGACACTGCCACTCTGAGAGGGCCTTTTTATACCCAATCATGTTGCCAATTGACCTAATAAGTTGCAAATTGGTCCTCCAGCTGTTCCTTATATGTACATTTAACTTTTCCGGCCTCTTATTGCTACCTGTCCCAACTTTTTTGGAATGTGTAGCTCTCATGAAATCCAAAATGAGCCAATATTTGGCATGACATTTCAAAATGTCTCACTTTCAACATTTGATATGTTATCTATATTATATTGTGAATAAAATATAAGTTTATGAGATTTGTAAATTAGTCCATTCCTTTTTTACTCACAATTTGTACAGTGTCCCAACTTTTTTTGGAATTAGGTTTGTATTATGAAAGCATCAAAAGTGCCATTATGGCCATATCCAAAATGGCAGCTGGACATAGGGAATTGCTGAGATCATTCAGATTCCTGCAGTGCCCTCAGAGAGCTCCATATAGGGCTGTGACAGTCTTCCAGACTGCCAAAGTGTTCATCCGAATTCTGTTATATTGACTTTATGGTGTTTAGATTTTGGCTCAGATTTTTTTTTTTCAGATTTCCTTTCTGTTTGGCCAAACTACCATCAAATTGATGATGGAACTTTTCAAGCAACAGAACCCACAAGTAATGAAATTTCATATATACTGAAGATCCACTATGGCCGTGCCAGTAAATTAAGCACAATAAACACATGGTGCACATTTAGCCTTTAATTATGTCATCTTTTTATCAAAATAAATGCTAAACTGTGAAAGTGGGTGCTTTATTACATGCACGAAGCAAGCTTATCAGCCTAGTTTTTGTTTTTCTCCAAAGTATTCCCATGACAGGGAATGATCTAGAGTTATGTCTTTGTAGGCCTCAGTCCACTGCCTAACATTTTAAAGCCTGATTTACTTACTATAATAAGGGCAGAGGGTCAAACAATTGTCAGCCAGTCTGCAGCAGTCTTCACGCTGCCTGTTTGAAGGCTGTTAACACAGAGCTTTTCACAGGGAATTTACAACCCTTAGCACTGACAGAGGCCAATCAGCGCACTATAAATGTCAGGTTAGAGATTGAGCATTAAAGCAAGCACACTGACAGAGCACCAGTCACTCAAATCTATTACTTAAAGTCACAAAACCTGTTTCTCTGAAATGGTTTAATCTTGTCTTTTTTCATGTAGTTGATTTAAATCTTTTAACAGAAGGTTAGAGATCATTTATTTTGCAGGGCAGCATTAAATGCTAATGGGTGCCAAATGTAAATAATTGAAAAAAAAAAATCACTGCACTTTGACTGTTTATTGCGATAAAGATGTCATGTTCACAGATACATCTCTGATAAAGTGTAAAACAGGATGGTGGCAATTAGGCCTCTCACTTTTCATGTGGACATAATGTGTAAAAAAATACATTCTATTCAAGTGTGTGTTCTTTACTCAAAAACACCGTTTATTGCTTTTGAACCTCCTCCAAATCTCCAAATTTTGTTTTTGCTGCTGTAATCTGCCCTTCTGTTAGAGGGTGGCTACATTCGTTCACCATAGTCCTACTGTATGTAGGAGCATAGCCACTCTATTTTTCATTTGTGAGATGGTCTAGGGATTATGGTCTACAGGATTTGTGGTGTGCATAGAGCAGGACAACCATGACCCTAAACTAACCCGCACTGCTCATTCCAAACAAATGGAAGTAAGGGTGTAAAGGGGAGCTTCGAGAGCTCATGAAGGATGTTACAAGAAGGCATAAAAACAAAGTAAGAACGATTTCATAACCAATAGATTACAAGGCCATTAGGCTGTAGATGTATTGGGAATATTTTTGAAAAAACAAGGATATTGTTTAGTGTCAGTTTAACACCTGCCATCTTACCTTAGGCACATGATACCTTGAATTGCACACACAAGCGGTGTTCAGAAAAATGCTGAATTTAGAAAGTGTTGAAATGTGACATGTGTTATACAGAGCTATCCATCATTTTTGCACCAAGCTGCCATAGGTTCCTGTCCTCAGCACCTGAGTGAGCAGCAACCAGGGGCCATGGTACTATCCAAGCCCTGGTGAGTCATTTAGGCTGCATTCACACTTGAGCGTAGCGTTTTACCGCGATTTACCGCGATTTTCAGGCATTTTTGGAGGCAGGCATTAACATCTATCAAAAACGCTGGTAATCAGCCCAAAAAGAAGCTCATGTACTTTTTTCAGCTACAGGAGTTTTGCAAAACGCTCAGATGTGAACAGGGGCCATTTAAATGAATGGGGTTTTACTTGTTGGGCGTTTTGGAATGTTTTTTTTTTAGCGTTTTTGGAGCTGAAAAACACTCAAAAAAGCCCAGGTGTGAATGGAGCCTTACAGTGGACATCTGAGAAGATGCTCCGCTCACTTGACAGCCACACCTCAGCTGTCTGCATTCTTCTCACAGGTTCCATTCACCAGAAACACAGCATAAGCTTCTTCCAGAACCACTGGCCAGACCCTGCTCTATACAAAATGATTTCCTGTCCCGATCCCTCACAGGTACATAGTCACATTTTTCCACAACAAGAAGCAGTACTTTGTAGAACATCAAAGTAAGCTAAATGTCCCTCCTATCAATATATGAACTGCTATAGAAGATCTTTATTTGAGCATAAATGCTATGCTTGCATGCTGGGGATTTATATTAATTTACAATATCCGGGCTTACATATGTAAGGCAGCCAGTATAAGGCATTTCCTTCTACCTTTTGATCCCCAAGCAGTCATGGTGTGGTTTAATTTGAATCTGCCAAACACTAAGATAACAGGTTGTTGGTTGGACTGGATTTACTTTTTTCAACCAGATTAAGAATGTAACTATGTAGCTATGTAACAGCTTTGGCTTGACTACCCTCTAAAACAAATCAGTCATAAAAATAAGAACAAAACCCAACCACACCCTATGCATAGAAATGTACCCTCTGGATTGGAGCAATGGGGGAGGGGTTTAGTTTTCATGACATACTTGCTTTAAGCTCCTGTGATTTTGTTAATCTTTCTGTGACAGCAGTAATGGAATAATAATCAGTTAACAACATAACAGGCTCATCATGTTATCAATTAAGGCAAACTCAAGCTTGGCTTCCGTCCACTAATCCACTTCTGCACGTTGTCTACTTTCACTGCGAGTGTGGAGAGGCAACTTGTATGGGAGAAGTGCTTTTGGATGGGATAAAAGTACAAAGAATCATTTGATTGACATGCTGAGTTCTTTATAGGGTCTTTGAGGAAAGAAAAAATTACACCTACAAATGGCAATATGTGCCTTATCAGGTATCAATGGACACCAATAGGCAAGGAGATATATGAAGCACTTGAACAGCAATGCTTTCTACATTTCTAGATTGATTAAATAAGGAAGAAAAAATTATCCTGAAGAAGAATTCCAATGGAGTTCTTTCTTTCAGTCTACTTACTAGGGTAGTAACTGAATCAAAATAGGCTCAGTCACACACCACTGTACTAGTCTGGAACCTATATGCAAGAGAACGTCAAATTTATTCTGAGGCTTTAAAGACAAGTGTTAAGCTTTGTCATCTCAGGATTAAGTGGGGGAAAAAAAAGATGTACACTCTCCCTTTGGGGTTGGGTCTGTTGGTCTATTAGAGGTAAAGGAAAAAAAAAGTAAATTAACACCATATTTTATGATCCTACATACTAGCATATATGCAGTCTGCAAATGTGCCTAGGAAACATTTAAAAAGATAGACCCCTGTGTTTGATGGGGTTTGAGTGTATTAAAAAACTGTCATCCTTGGCTTGTGTGAATCATTTAAATAAAAGACCCTAAATGCCCATACATGTTGATATTTATTACCTAGTATGACAATCAGATTGTTATACACTGTGATGGTCTATTTATCAATGTTTTCACCCAAGAGTTACACAACTTTCACCCAAGATTCGCACATTTTCCAATGTAATTTTAGGTGGAAATTTTGATAATCTTGGGTGAACGTTTTTGTGAGTTTTGTGTGTAAACATTCATATATAGAATGCCTACTAGGCATGTTGTAAAGTTTCTGCTACAAGTAGCTTCATATTTTTTTATGATTTATAATTGAGAAGCTATTGTTTGTACTGTATGTTGGTCACAGTATTTCTCTTGCTGCTTGAAATTAACCTCTCCCCAAAAAAATATTTCTAGAAGCAGCAATAACTAAAATGTCACACTTCTTCTCATTCTACATCAGAACACCTGGCTATCTTAAAAAGCAAAGCTGAAAGTGTGTTTCCACTTTTGGAGTCAAATTTAAGAAAACCCCTCTTTTGGTCTCTTATGTGTTAGCCTTCTCACAGAATACCTAAAATACATTTTTTGAAATATTTCTTACCTTTTAGGTGTTTCTTAGGGGAAAGACCTCATAGCAGGTTGAATGGAACCATGGACACCAACAGCATTAAAAACTGTACAGAGGTTTTTGTTGAGGTCTGTGCCTCTGTTGGAGACATTTACCCCCCAACTTCTTGTGCTATTGGCAGGGGACCAGTCAAGATAAATCTTCTGAATAGGGACACATAGACCATTAAAAATATAAGAGATATTTAAATACTTCTATAAGCTTTTGGCTGAAGTTAGGCTTTAACTACAGGTTGTATCCATCTTGCCTCTCCTTACCATATCTCCCCGAGGAAACTGGCGTGACCTGGTGAAACTATCAGGTTTCTTGTGATGTTATTCAGTTCAGCAACATGCCCCCAGTTTGTCTCACTTTTACTCCTTCACTAACCACCAAATCTGTGATGTAGCCTTTTACTTAATGCCACCTGAGACCCTTTGCTATAGTTTATCTCCAAATCATCTAGCAACTTGATGCATTATATCTTAATTCTAAAACTATCAAGAAAATATTTGTTTTGTTGGTCTCTAATTGGTGGTTTGTTAAGGGTTGTGGTTGAGTTACATGTCCGACCTGTTGAATGCTTGCCCTTTGCTACTGGGACTTTGCATAGGCTAAATATCCATAATGAGATTACATTTTTATACAGTGTAAGCTTTAGCAGATTTTCATTCCCAATATACATTTCTTTACTATTCCTTGATCAACACCTGTTTTAATTCTCCTAATCCCATTATAAGCGGTAGTTTTATAAAGAAAAGAGATAAAAATGTTAGCTGGCTAGAACATACACACCTTGAGACAGCGCCAATCATAGTATAAAGTGCAATCACTTAATAACCGCAGCCCCTTTAAATGTGATAAGCATAACAAACAATTAATACTCAAATAAAGTGAGGTGCTGTTATGCCATTATAATAAAATGTTCTATTCCATTTTCCCCCATATAAAATCATGTGATAAATGAAAAAAATAGATTAGTGCATATATTTGTGTGCTCCTCACAATTTATTAAAATGTGTTATGGACATAAATAAATCAGAAAATCAAATCGCAATTTCCAGCAAACATAAGTTCTTGCGATTGTGGCTTCTATGGCAAGATCACTAACACATTCACTATGTGTATATGTAAAAATTATTTTTCTTTTACTGGAAACTTACTTTGAACCCCAAACCTTATATATATATTTTTTAAAGCAGAGGTCCTACAGAACAAAATGGTGGGTGTTTAAATTTTTTTCGTCACATGGTATTTGCGCAGAGATTTTCCAAACGCGATTTTTTTAATTTAATGCACAAATACACTATATACTGCCCAGTGTTTTAGTAATGTATAAAAGATGATCTTATGCCGAGTACATAGATACCAAACATAATATGCTTTAAAATTGCGCACACCCATGCAGCGGCAACAAACTACGTGCATTTTTAAAAAACTTTAAAAGCTTTAAAAGCTTTTACAGGTTACCATTTTAGATTTACAGAGGAAATCTACTACAAGAATTACTGCTCTTGATCTGATGTTTACCATAATACATCACATGTATGCTGCACATGCCGTTTACATATGACACCAGACCGATGCTTGCTTTCATCTTTGTGCGCAAACACTGGGGGACAGGGGTGCTTGAATTTATGAATTTTTTTTATTATTTATTTTGGTTTTTTATTTTATTTTGACACCTTCCCTTTCATTTTTTCATTTTTTTTAATCATTTTATTGTTATCACAGGGAATTTAAATATCCCCTATGAGAGCAATAAGTAGTGACAGGTATTATTTAAAAAAAATGGGGTCTAATAGACTAATGTTGAAACCTAAGTCATGAAATGTTCGTAGCTTCCAGTATCTTAGGTCATAGAGATGATTGGTGTCATTCTAGTCTCCAATCAGCTCTATGGTCAGCTGACAGAACCTCCGGCTGCAGTTTCAGGTTACTCAGTGGGACAGAAGAGCCCAAGAAAACCGTGGAAGGCTGGTGGGGAGTCCCCTCCCACTGCTTGTAAAAGCAGTCTAGCATCTAATTATCTGATACAATTGCTCTTACATGAATTCCGACTGCTGGCTGTAAAAAAAGATTCCAAGATGATACCTAAATCTGCAGGCATCATCCTGGTATGACCACTCAAAGTCCAGGGACATACCAGTACATTGCTGGTCCTTGTTGGGCATATATTGTAAGGTTCTTTTTTTTCATGCAGCCTGTGGGCTGACTGAAAAAAGAGAACCTAACAGATTCCTCCATTCACATTGATTGATGTGGATGAAGAAATCTCTGCCAGAAAGTGTGTAGTATGCCCACCACTAGACCTCCCAGCATCCACCCACTTCTAATGATAGGCATTCATGCAAAGTTCTTTTTTTTTCATTCAGCCCATGGGCTGAACGAAAAAAGAAAAAAACATAACGGATTCCTCCTTTCGCATTGATCGATATGGATGAAGAAATCTTTGCCAAGACAAGTGTTAAAAAAACCTGGCGAAGCATATGGGAAATCCACCCTCTGTGTCCACCCCATCCATATATGCTCTTTTTTTTACTGTGGTGGTGAAGTCACCTCCTACAGCGCTGCAATCATTGATTTACGTATAATCTGAGAGCAAACACTGTTGCTGTCATAATAAACAAATCAATGCTGCAGCTGATGGGCGTACCTGCAAAGCAAACAATGGTTAACAATAAAACATTACAATATAATAGTATACAGTGCAGTAAAACAGTAGAATGGTAGGATCTGCAAAGAAAACTACGGTTAACAATGAAAAACACAGCAACAATAAAACATTACATTATAATAGCATACAATACAGTAGAATGGTGGTATCTGCAATGCAAACTATGGTTAACAATGAAAAACAGTAACAATAAAACATTACAGTATAACAGCATATTAGAACGTACAGTAAAAGAGTAAGAACGGAAAACTAATTCAATAAAACGACAACTATTTTTGGCTCATTTATTTTGACATTTTTTTTTGTTAAAATTTTTTTGTAACTTCTCTTTACACTTTTTTTGTAACTGTAAAAAAACTTTAAACGTTCCAGGCTAGAGTCTCTCAAAATGCGATAGCAATTTAACATCTTTCGAGACCCTGTTGGAAAGTGTGCCCTAGACTGTGCCATGCTGTACCCTATACTAATTCTCTACTAGTGTGTGGTAGCGATGGAAACAGTCGCGGAAGCAGAGACCAGGTTGGCCAGGACAGGAGGGACAAAAATAGCAGGTGTCATGTCTATATCCGCGTTTTCTACAGACACAACATCTTCTTTGGAGTGCTCTTTGGGTAGGGGTACCAGGGAGGACATCCGGAAAATGCCTCTCATGCAGCCGGCTCACTGCATCTGGATTGTGAATTTGGGTCACAGAACCATCTGGATACAGAAGGGCTGTGATGATCTCTTCCTGGAATTTTAAAAGGGATCCACTTCTTCCTGATGCTTTGTATAGCACATAAGGCATTCAGCAGAGCAAATTGGAATAAGTATACAGGCACTTTTTTGTACCAGCATCTGGCCTTACGGGCAGTTAAGTACGGCGCCATCATCTGGTTGATGAAGTCCATCCCTCCCATGTTAAGGTTGTATTCATGGACACAGAGGGGTTTCTCAACAACACCAGTCACTGTTGCAATTTGGACTGTCGTATCTGCGTGAATGGAGGGCAGAATGAAAACACTCTGTGTGTCCCTCCACTTCACTGCAAGCTATTTATTACACTTAAAGCAGGCTCTCTCCACCTGTCTAAGTCAGGAATCTACAAGCAATGGGGGAAGCCCTGGTGATTAGGTCACACAATGCCACATGCGCCAATACCAGAATCAAAAAGGTGACTAAAAAGGGGCAAGCTTGTGTAATAATTGTCCAACGTATTAATGGTACCCCTTTCCAAATAATGGTGACACCAAGTCCCAAACAATCTTGCCACTGTTCTCTATGTAGTCTGGGCAGTTGGGGTGCTCCACATTGCAATTTTTTCCCTCATAAATATGGAAACTACATGTATAACCTGTTGCCCTGCCACAGAGCTTATACATCTTGACTCCATATATGGCACGCTTGCTGGGGAGAAACTGTTTGAAAACAAGGCGGCCAGAAAATGTAATCAGGGACTCATCAACGAAGACAGCTTGTTGGGCATATACAAGGATGCAAACTTTTGGTTGAAGTGATTTACAAAGGGGCCAAATTTTGTGGAGTCGGTCATATCCAGGGTCACTCCAAGGACGACAGAGTTCAGTGTCACTGAAGTGCATGAACTGCAAGATTTGCTTGTATCTAGTCCTGGCCATGGCAGCAGAGAACACAGGCATATGATGAATTGGGTCAGTGGACCAATATGACCGCAACTCACTCTTTTTAGTAATGCCCATGAGGAGGGATAGGCCCAGAAAGGTTTTAAATTCAGAAACAGTGATACGTTTCCGTGCAAATTCTCTGGCAAGGGTCAAATTTGAATTTGCGGTGATAAATTGATTGGCATATACATTTCTTTGGTCCAAAATAGATCTGTACAGATCTTCCGTGAAAGACAGCTCATAAAACCCAAGGGGAGAAAAATAGGCTGTTTCCATCTGAATTCCAGGTTGGCCAGTGAATGGAGGAAGTACAGGCGCTGCAAAAGTGGTGGGCTCCAAATCAGAATTTGCAAGTGCATCAAGAAGGACACTATGGGATCTACGGGCCTGTCTTCGAATAATTGGTAGCTGAGGGACACTACTTGTGCTAGCCACCGCACCAGCTTTAATTGTACTTATGGGACTCGTGCACGTCACCAAGTGTTACTGCAGTGCTGGTTTGACTATGACCAGGGTGTACTAGGCCACTGGTGCTTGCCAGTTCACCAGAAGGTTGAGCGGCTCTAGTACTGACACTCTGCTGCATAAAAGGACCCTGCGATTGTTGCACCTCAGCAACAGAAAAACAGGGTTGGGTACGCCTGATTTTAGCAGGGACAGCTACTCTGTCTTCTGAGCTATCTGTTAGGGTGCTGCTGCTCTCTACAGTTTTGAATACTGAGCCTGATTCTGACAGTGGGGCTTCCCCATCTCTCTCATCTGTCATGCTCAGTATCATGTAGGCCTCTTCACTAGAGTACCTTTGTTTGGACATTTTGGCCAATAAATTTATAGGTACCTACTGTGACTCACAGGTAAAAAAGCACCTGGTTGTCAAGGACTGTTTGAACAGCTACCAAAAAATGTAACTGCTAGTGCTAGCAGAGATCAGGCCTGACTCTGCTATCACTGCATTTTAGTGTGCTGTGTAACAGCAGTGACAGTAATCTGCTGATACTGCACTTCTTGGGGGATGGGCAGAAGGGCAAAATGCAGGTGCTGGCAGATGTCAGGGCTGATCCTGGTAATGCTGCATTTTGGGAACACTATACTAAACTTTTGGGGATGCTAGTATAGTTCTGATCAGATCAAAGAGATTGATCTGTTCAGACACTATATTGGTAATGGAGGTGTTTACTGTGTGTGTGTGTCACTGGCAATCAAAGGGTTAAAATGTATTACTAAATATGCAGCAGGCACGCTGATGCTATCCTGTATTGAAGCTAACTAACGTTAATGCTAACTGATGTCACCTGTGACACTAATACAGTGATCAGAAAAAAAGATCTGTACACTGTAATAGTGACACTGTGACAGGGCAATGAAGAGGTTAACTGGGGGTGATCGGGGGTAAATCTTTATTAGAGGTTGTATGGTGGGTACCCTAAGCCTATCTGGGGCAGACACTAACTACCACTTACTGTCTCTCACACTAACTGAAATCATAAGTCACACTAATACTGTGATCAGTAAATTATCTGTATACTGTATATAGTGACACTGTGACAGGGAGTGAAAGGGTTAACTGTGAGGTGATCAGGGGTTTAAATGTGTCCCTAAGTGTACTGGTGTCAGTGTAGTGCTTATGTACTCACTGTCCGATGCTCTTTTCTTTCACGCTGGACCCAAAAAGGGTTCCAGCAGGGAAGATTGCATAATTTCCTGTGTCTGTGTTTACATTACACAGGCACAGGATATTCTGCAATTGGTCAGAACCAATCACCAGGTCCAGGCCAAAAATCATTGGCCTGAACCTGATGACTGATCGGTTCTGAACCGAATCAGCACATTGCGGGAACTGCGGATGCGCACGCCTTTTAGCCCCACGCGCGACCGACGTACAGGTATATCAGTCCCTGTAGCAAAGCCATCTTGCCACAGTAAATCTGTGGCCAGTGGGGGCAACTGGTTAAACAATTCTCTGGACCTTTAGTGACCTAATGTACATGTAATAAAGGATGTCCCATGTTGTGCAGGCACACCCAATAGAAATCTTCAGGGATGCCCAGTCCTCATCTTGTCTCTGAACTTGAACCAGCACTGAGGAAGTTAGAAGCTCCAGGTCTTCTGTGAAGCTGCAGTAAACAAGCTCCCAGGGGGGGCCTGTCTCCTCCTCTATTCTCCTCCATTGGGGAAAGTTGTTGCATAGTGTACATATAACACTATCTCTGAAAAGGGGAGAGTCTGATAAGTCACAGGATCCTCTCCCCATTCATAGATAATGTTTAATGCAGTGTATACTATGAGACAAGGGAAGAGGGAGAAGGAATGAGTCCCCATTAAAAACATTTTCATTCATTGATGCTTCACAAAAAACTCAGAGCTAATAACTCTTCCAGTGCCAGAAGTTCAGAGACAGGAAGAAAACCAGGCACCCTGCATGGAAGATTTATACAGAATCTAGCTACCTGCATGACATGGGACATACTTCACTACAGGTAAGTTAGGTCACTCTAGCATTAGAGGAGATGCCCTGGTGAATAAAAAAAAAGGTTTCAAACTGCAGTTTCAAACAATATTATATTTT
The DNA here is from genome assembly GCF_965119305.1 of Pelophylax lessonae. Classification (NCBI taxonomy): domain Eukaryota; kingdom Metazoa; phylum Chordata; class Amphibia; order Anura; family Ranidae; genus Pelophylax; species Pelophylax lessonae. The sequence continues at coordinate 197,208,753 of NC_138768.1, forward strand.
AATGCAGTCAGACCATCATCTGGCATTCTATCTGCATATTAAATAATAAATGTAAGAGCTTTTCCTATCCACACACATACATAAAAATTGGAAGTACTAATATCCTAGGATGTTAGTGAGACAAAAGTAGGACAAAAACAAGCTCTTTTACAGAAGAAAACATCTTCTTGCTGAGAGAACAGTTAAAAAAAAAAAAAATCACTAGTGACATAATTGAAAAAAAAAATTTAATATATCTAAAGTCTCAATCTGCAGCTAACTCCTTCCATATTGTGATGAAATTCTCAAACAATGTAATGACAGCACAGAACATAAGGGCTTCATTTTTATAATTTCTACATAAGCTAAAAATCTATTGTGTTTAATGTGATTCATTTTTTTTTCTGCAGTCAATAGTGGGAGACAAGTAATTCATTTGATCTTTTATCAGTTTGGATCTTCAAAAGAAAAGAGAGATACAGATAGTCCTCTCAGAAATGAATGACAGAAGCTGGGATCAACGTCAAACAAAATTCTGTGTTGTTAAAGGGAACCTGTAATATCATAAGGGCTAGCTAAGTTATACAGACGATGTACAACAGGCATAAAAAAGATACCTTGCTCTAATTCAACAATACCCCCTCCCACCCTATTCCACTGCTAAAGCACAGGTGCCCCCAAGAAAAGCAGCTTTTCGTGAGGACACCGGCGGGGACCCCAGAAGAAGAGAATTGGGGCTGCTCTGTGTAAAATGATTGCACAGAGCAGGTAAGTATAGGCATGTTTGTTATTTTTATAAACAAAAAAAAAAACCGGGAGTTTACAACCCCTTTAACAATCCTGTATAGTGTATACGTTTAAAATGTATTGAAGCTGCTATTTGCATAGGGCTAGGCATATCCCCAGGTGGCATTTCTAAGGCCAATCAGTAGGTAGCTTAGGCATCAAACACCATACTGTAGTATAGGAGGTGCTGGTAGTGTACATGTGGCAAAATGTTCAAATAGCAGGCAGCACTGTGCAGGTAGTAGCTTGCACACCATGGTTATTGCTGTATAGTCTAAGGAGGATATAGGCTGGCTTTAAAGAAGAACTAAAATTAGTATTTTGTTTAGGATTGAATGTGGTAGTGTTCGATATTATTTGCTGTCTGTGCTTGCACGGGAGAGATGTCCTTTCACTTTCTGGGTGGACACTGGCACAGGAAGTGAAAATAAAGTCTCCAGCACGGTAACAGAGAGCAGAGTAGGAAAGGGTTAATTACATTTTTTATTGCCGTTTGAGATTCCTCTTACTCTAAGTATTGATGATCAAATTTAGTTAACAGAATCTGGCCAAGTATGGCACAGTAATAAAAGCCTGACCTAAAGTTCTACGCCTTCCCCTCTCTATCCTACACTTGTTACTGACCTCATGTGGATGGGTGAATATTGTGAAGAGTGAATCAGTGTGTGATTGTTAGATAGAATCATGACTACTCAGGTGCAATTTTGTTGACAGACTTCCTTTCCATCAACAAGCCTAAACCTATATAGAGAATTATATTTTGTTGATAAGCCTTAAAAAAAAAAAAAAAACATTAGTTAGGTTTTATTTATTTCTTTTATTATTTTATTAAATTAGTTAGGTTGACTTTTATTGCTAAAAATTCCTTTTTAGCTCTTGTTTAACACTAGAAGTAAAATTGTGAAAGTTAGATCATCTGCTGCCATCTATTGCCAAAGTATTAGACTTGCAATCATTGATGAATTCTAACTGGCTGCTATTGGCTACTGCACTTAAATGGCAGCACTTAAAAGTAAGTACTCTTTTTGTAAATAAGATGTATAGAAAAATGTCAGTGGTATTTCAACAACTGATTTAGCTTGATTCCATTCAAAACAAATTTATTTAATGCATCACTAAAATGAAATTACATTAATGTAAATCCAATTTTTTTTTTTTTTAAGTATTGAATCCTTACTACTGCTCCCAGTGACCACTGTCACTGGGACTGAAAATGCGAAATTAGAGTTGTTACCAAAACAGTAATAGAGAGGAAATTTTCCATTAGGGACATCCTAAAACAGTTTCCTACTCTGAAAAAAAAAAAAAAGTTTGGCTTTAGATATAAGTGTCTGCTTGGAGCCGGAGGATGCTGTCATGTCTCCATGCCTGTTGTATTGATGGGGCACCTTTGATTACCTGGGTGTGCTTTGCTGACCACCTTGCTTTTACCTATTATTTTCATAAGAATTTGTTTACCTCTGGATGGTTATCCTAGTGCTTTTCTACTTTGGTCCCTACATTTGGGTGGAATATCTGACGGCAGTTCAAGCTACACTGGCCTGGTGTGCTCTCCCTATGATCTATAGCCGCCTTAGGTGCTGGCCCTTCTTCTTATATCAGGGCTTAAATGAGTGATTGCGATATATACATATGTTACACATGCTTTAAGGCTCCTGAAGAAGCAGAAAAGCGAAACATGTCAAACAACAAGCATTGCGATTGACAGTATCTATATGTATGCATGTTTGTATAGGAAAAAAACAATTTTATGAAATGTCTTATTGGGGAGTAATTGTATGCCCCATATTTTTTTTAAATTTTAATCCAAATAAAAATGTTTTTACGATAATCTATGTGTTGTGGCACCATTAAAATCCCTTTTTCATTATTCCTTCAAAAAATGTGGCTTTAGATATACAGTATCTCACAAAAGTGAGTACACCCCTCACATGTTTGTAAAGATTTTATTATACCTTTTTATGTGACAACACTGAACAAATTACACTTTGCTACAATATAAAGAGGTGAGTGTACAGCTTGTATAACAGTGTAAATTTGCTGTCCCCTCAAAATAACTCAACACACAGCCATTAACGTCTAAGCCGCTTGCAACAAAAGTGAGTACACCCCTAAGTGAAATGGTCCAAATTGGGCCCAATTAGTCATTTTCCCTCCCCGGTGTCTTGTGACTCGTTAGTGTTACAAGGTCTCAGGTGTGAATGGGGAGCAGGTGAGTTAAATTTGATGTTATCGCTCTCACTCTCTCTTACTGGTCACTGGAAGTTCAACATGGCACCTCATGGCAAAGAACTCTCTGAGGATCTGAAAAAAATTGTTGCTCTACATAAAGATGACCTAGGCTATTAGAAGATTGCCAAAGACCCTAAAACTGAGCTGCAGCGCGGTGGCCAAGACCATACAGCGGTTTAACAGGACAGGTTCCACTCAGAACAGGCCTCGCCATGGTCGACCAAAGAAGTTGAATGCACGTGCTCAGTGTCATATCCAGAGGTTGTCTTTTGGAAATAGACGTATGAGTGCTGCCAGCATTCCTGCAAAGGTTGAAGGGGTGGGGGGGTCAGCCTGTCGGTGCTCAGACCATACACTGCAGTGCATCAAATTGGATTGCATGGCTGTCGTCCCAGAAGAAAGCCTTTTCTAAAGATGATGCACAAGAAATCCTGCAAACAGTTTGCTGAAGACAAGCAGATGAAGGACATGGATTACTGGAACCATGTCCTGTGGTCTGATGAGACCAAGATAAACGTATTTGTTTCAGATGGTGTCAAGCATGTGTGGCGGCAACCAGATGAGGAGTACAAAGACAAGTGTGTCTTGCCTAGAGTCAAGCATGGTGGTGGCAGTGTCATGGTCTGGGGCTGCATGAGTGTTGCCAGCACTGGGGAGCTACAGTTCATTGAGGGGACCATAAATGCCAACATGTACTGTGACATACTGAAGCAAAGTCTTTTTCGGAGACTGGGCCACAGGGCAGTATTCCAACATGATAACGGCCCTAAACACACCTCCAAGACAACCACTGCATTGCTAAAGAAGCTGAAGGTAAAGGTGATGGACTGGCCAAGCGTGTCTCCAGACCTAAACCCTATTAAGCATCTGTGGGGCATCCTTAAACTGAAGGTGGAGGAGCGCAAGGTCTCTAACATCCACCAGCTCTGTGATGTCATCATGGAGGAGTGGAAGAGGATTCCAGTGGCAACCTGTGAAGCTCTGGTGAACTCCATGCCAAAGAAGGTTAAGGCAGTGCTGGAAAATAATGGTTTCCACACAAAATATTGACACTTTGGGCCCAAACTTAGGGGTGTACTCACTTTTGTTGCCAGTGGTTTAGACATTAATAGCTGTGTGTTGAGTTATTTCGAGGGGACAGCAAATTTGCACTGTTATACGAGCTTTACACGCACTACTTTACATTGTAGCAAAGTGTAATTTGTTCAGTGTTGTCACATGAAAAGATATAATAAAATATTTACAAAAATGTGAGGGGTGTACTCACTTTTTAAGATACTGTACTTTATTACTGTTGGGGGAGCTTTATTAAAAGGGGAACACACCATCCCTTTACTGTCTGTTATTGGCACACTTTGTTAATATACCCTTTTACCCCTGTGGGTTAAAATACGTTCACTTGAAGGTTGAGTTCTTGCATCATGATTGTTAAAGGGCCCCACTACTGTCAGGCTTTATGCAGATTTACCCACTGGCCAGTGCTTATAAGATGATAATTTTAATGCAGACAGACCTCATAGTTAGCCACATCCCTTTTACATATCAGTGTACTGTTGTTTCAGTTACAAGGTGGATCTTCACTGGGAAAGGTAGGAAAGCCCATCATTTACCATCATGTTACTTTTACACTTTATATTCCTACTGACATTGTTTAGCAATAGGCAGTGGAAAATGGTGGTTTTAAATAGTTAATATAAAACAGCACTTTAGATTTGCACAATCATATTACTCCACAAAGAGTAAAAAGTGGAAAGAAGCTGTGGAGCACTTATTTTGGAAGTGTATGATTTTGTTTGTAATGTTTATGACTGATGTTTTCTTTAGACGGTAAAAGTCTATAATCATCCACCAAGGCCATGCCCAGTACAGTATATGTTATGGTGGTGGCAAATACCATACATCACACCACCCCAGTCTGATCCAAACATTGCCTGCAATAATCAAGTAAGGAATGGGTATGTAAGTCCTCCCTAGTGGACAATAGGCTTTCCAAGCTTTCTGATGTGCTTGTTGTATCACCCAGATAGTTAAAGTGGCTGATTTGTTTTATATGTTAATTTTAGCATTTTCCATTTCACTTTTCTAAATCATATCTGATGGTTCATTTTAAAACTAAGATTCCTATTATTTTATTTATTTCCAGTATGTAAAATGCACCAATAAAGCTAGGTTTTTTACAGTATAGCAAAACTTTGATGATGCTTCCATTTTGCATCTCTCCTATGTGTTCCACTGAGGCTTTGAACCTGATTACATTATTTCATCTAGTATTGAATGCAAAATGCTTTAAAATTGGAAATACACAGTCATACAAATTAGTTCCTGTTGTTTGCATGTATTGCTGACCCTGGGTTAAGAGTCTCGTTCAAGAGACTTAAGAGCTGCTAAGTATTGCTTATTTAATACTTAGAGCTGTCATACAAGTTGAATGAAACAGTTGCAGTCTTGCAGGATTGTGTAAGAGATATGAGTATCAGGCAACACATTATTATTTTGAAAATACTAAAAATAGCCATTTAAACAGTTATATTGGCAAAAAAAGGAATTTCAAACCCCCCAAAAAATAATGTAACATATTGCAGCTTACTGGTCCTTAGATGTGGTAGTTGCAATAGTTTTCTTTTTTCGGGTCTTTATCATTTTATTTTCAAGTGGTAATCCTATGAATAACATACTTCCTGTGCCTCTTGGCTATACTTTCACCTCCATTGTATCTATGGGGGCAACATGGTTGGAAATTCAAACGTGGCTGTTTTGGTCATCTTCATTACATGGTTGGCTGATGGGATTAGTAGTTTAAAAAACAGAGATAACATTGTTTATGCTGTCATCTAACAAGAAGTGACAAGGACACTAGATTTTTGTCAAGAACAACAGGTATTCTTTTTTTATACCTAAAATGTTCTTAGTCTGAAAACAGAAAATCAATGCATTCACTATATCTAAGGATTAGATATCTGCAATATATTAATGTTTTTTTTGGGTTCAGATACACTTTAACAAAGTTAACCAAATGATTCATTTATTGGAAATTGCCAATTATTGGGAGGTACACCAAGTACCTCACGGTGGCCCTGAGCAGGATAGGGGAGTTAAGCTCTGAGTGTTAACACAATACCTTGGAGGAGAGACACCCTTATTTATAAGTAGAGGTGGGCCGAACCCCCCATCCCCCTCCGGTTTGGTTTTGCACCAGACCCGAACTCTGAACCTCATTGAAGTCTATGGGATCCGAATTTTAAGTCCCCATTTTAAAGGCCTATATGCAAGTTATTGGCCATAAAAAGGGTATGGGGGTCTGGGTACTGCCCCGGGGGACATGTATCAATGCAAAAAAAACGTTTAAATAAGATTATTTTTAAAGGAGCAGTGATTTTAATTATGCCTAAAGTGAAACAATAAAAATGAAAAATATCTTTAAATGTAGGGGGAGGGGGGGGTCCCCTTAGTCTGTCTGTAAAGTGGCACATCTGTACCATGTATAGAACCTGCTGCAGCATAACTCACATTTATAAAGAAAAAAAAATAACATTTAAATTGTCGGTAATACAATACCATTGCCTGCAATACAAAAATGTCAAAAAAAGGGCATGGGTCCCCACCCAATATATACTAGGCCCTTTGGGTCTGATATGGATTTTAAGGGGAACCCTACGCCAAAATTAAAAAAAAAACTGTGTGGGGTCGCCTCTCCTGAACCATAAAAAAGAAAAAAAATCTCTCCACCCGCAACGAAGGCTAACCGCTGAGTGCCTGCTCTGGCATTTGACATTTTTCAAATAGGTAAGGGGCGGGGCCACCTCATGACTTCACCTGATGGCACCTCCCCTTGTGACATCACCGACTGGTGCATGCTGGATCAGTGACATCACAAGGGTGCGGTGTGACCAGGTGACATTGCCAGGTGGCCCCACCCCTTACCTATATAAGAACTTTCAAATGGCGGTGCCTGCGGTGGGCGGTTAGCCTTTGTCGCGAGTCGAGATTTTGCTAACTCCCCCACCCCAAAGGCCCCCCCAATGTTGAGGGCATGGGGCCTGGTATGGTTCAGGAGAGGGGCTGCTCGCTTGTTTCCCCCCCATTCCTGGCCTGCCAGGCTACATGCTCTGATAAGGGTCTGGTATAAGTTTTTTAAAAATAAAATGCCATGGGGTTCCCCTTAAAATTAATTCCAGACCCCAAGGGCCTGGTATGGATTAGGGGGGACCCCCACTGACAGCTGATGACTAATCCATTGTTAAGGACGTTGTGGCCGCCATTCCTGGCCCACTCCTTAACAACCAGCTATTCACTGTGCCCTGATTGGGCAAAGCTTTGCCCAAACAGGGCTTAGAATGCACTGTGCAGTGCAAATTCAGGTGTTTGCTTGAACTGTTTGCCAATATCTAATTTATAAGTGTTACTACTAGGTCTCTAACCAAGCTAGATGCGCCTGAAATGTGCCTCATTAAAAGAGACTTTGGCATATGAATGAATCTATCAAACAAGGGAGTCCTCCCCCTGTTTAGTGCCTCCCACTGTTTGGCTCCCACAAAAAATATTGAGCCTTACAATATGGAAGCCCTACGTAATCTAGGATTGTAATAATATAAGACTATTATGAGAGGTGGTGCTCTTACATATGAGGGATGCTGTTTTATTCATCTTGATGTAATATGAAGGATTCTTCTTTTTTATTAATATTTGTTTTAAAAATTTTTGTACAAATAACAATTGGTGGACTTTTACAAATTTTATGTCTAAAAAGTCCATATGTGTTGTACAACAATTATTCCTTAACCTCTTTACGACTGCCCGCCGCAGATATACTGCAGCAGGCAGCCGCTCCCAGGCGAATCGCCGTACATGTACACCACTCGCTCTCAGGAGGCTAGGGGGCAAGGGCGCGGGGGCTTGTCAGCGGGGAAGCCGATGCAGGGGGCAGGCGGCTCAGATTGCCACCTGACACCCACAATTGTTCCCCGCTGAGAGAGAAGAACGATCAGCTGTTGTAAACACAGCTGACCGTTCTTCTCCCTGGAATGATCATAGAGCCCCTGTGATCCTGCTATATAGGATCACATGTCTCTATGGTCATATCAGAAGCCACACCCCCCACAGTTAGAATCACTCCCCTAGGCTCACATTTAAGCCATTGATCACCCATAATGTTAACCCCTTCCCTGCCAGTGTCATTATTACAGTAACAGTGCATATTTTTAGCACCGATTACTGTAGTAATGTCACTGGTCCCCCCAAAAGTGTCAAAAATGTCAGTTAGGGGTCCTATCTGTCCGCCGCAATGTCGCCGTCACGCTAAAAATCGCAGATTGCCGACATTACTAGTAAAAAAAAACAAAAACAATAAAAATGACATAAATCTTTCCCGTAGTTAGTAGATGCAATAACTTTTGTGCAAACATATCAAAATACGCTTATTGCGATTTTTTTTTACCAAAAATATGTAGCAGAAAACAAATTGGCCTAAAATGTTAAAACATTTTGATTTCAATTTTTTTTTTGAGAATGTCATATAGCAGAATGTGAAAAATTTTGTTTTTTTTTTTCAAAATTGGCACTCTTTTTTTGTTTATAGCGCAAAAAATAAAAATCACACAAATGATCAAATACTGCCAAAAGAAAGCTCTATTTGTGGGGACAAAAAGAACATCAATTTTATTTGGGTACAGTTTGGCATGACCGCGCAATTGTCCATTAAAATAACGCAGTGCCGAATCGCAAAATAGGGCCTGGTCAGGAAGGGGGCAAATCCTTCCGTTCTTAAAGTGGTTAATACTCTATGAATAGGATGTGGCGCATTATATTCAGCATGGGTTTCCACAATACCATCCAGTGGTCACTCAAAGTGTTCTGCCACATAATAGTTTCCAGGCAGTAAAGCTGATCAGCCTGATTGTGATGTAATTGTCTTTAGCAAACATTTTAGGCAACTGGCCCGCCAGGCCATTTTGTGTGGCTCTCGCACCCGGAGCTTCTTTTCAGCTGCCCCACCTTTGGCTCACACCCTTGGCTCCCAGCTCACTACTGTCACTTGTAAACACGGAAACGTTCTGTGTTTACAAGGACAGCTTTTTCTCTCAGCAGGTCTCACAGATCTCTGCCTGCCCTGTATTTACGGCGGGGACAAGGGAGATGGAGGTGCAGTGTTGGATGGGGCATCACATGGTAAGCTGCACTATGATATCCATCTGTGTCCAGGTGCACAGCCTGTGAGAGAGAGCTGAACTTTGCACACTGTGGATAGTGCACTCCTCAACCCTGCACTCTATTTACAGCAAACCCCTGAACTCTGCACTCTGTACATAGCGCACCCCTGAACTCTGCACTATTACACACATAAAGCACTCCTGGTATATATGGCCCCTTTAAGTTTCTTTAAGATCCTCCCACTGCAATTTGGCCATACCCACCATTCGGTGTGTGTGTGTGTGTGTGTGTGTGTGTGTGTGGGAGGGGGGGGGGGGCATGGTTGCATTCCAACACCTATTCTCTGAGAAAAAAGCCCTTGGTAAATGTATATAGTCTTACAGATACAATTGGTCCTTTGAGGACAGCCTCAATGCTGATGCGGCCCGCTATTAAATTGAATTTGACACCCCTGGTCTACAGCATTCAGTTCAGAACTTAAAAAGTAGATGCCATCAATAAATAAATTGAAGACTTTTCTGACATAGGTAGGCTGCATTGTGAAAGAGTTCTTTAAATCTTAGTATATATATTATTTTACCTGGAGCAGTTCCCACAAAAAAGGATTATTGAGAGTTATCAGAATAGTGGTGTAAAAGACAATGCTACCATTTTCCTTCTGGCATGGAGAATAATTTGAATTTAATTTGTATTTTAGATAAAGATTAATTATCTAGTCCAAGGTAGCTCATACCCTGTCCAGATTGATTTATGACTAGGGGATATCTAAATATATCAGCCGGTTCACTAAACATGATGGGTCAAGTTTTTCTTTTTATTGCATTGCTCCCTACATACACCATCACACCATACGCATTTTTAATGGGAGATACCAATGCAGTCTATATGAGCTGCGTTTTGTCCTAACACAGATATTTGAAGAGTGGGTCTTTAACAAATTTTTAAAACACCATCCTGGTGATCATGGACCTCAGACTTTTGCAATCCCATTGAAGCATGTACAGAAAAGTATGTGGGGGTTTTTTGTGGAACTTATAAGGTCTCAAATTTGTATACAACCAAAGGTAGCACTTCTTTCCAAAAAAATATCACACTGATATATAAAATACTATACATAAAATAATATCTTAAAGAAAATCCATAATTGTCCATAATTTAAAAACGTGGTAAATAAAAACAGCCCCACAGCTCAGCTGAATTTGATTAAATTTGAAACGATTTAAAATTCTGAATTATGCATCCAATGTGCATCCACATATCACCGGTGTGACCCTCTACCCCTAGGAATAAAACCTTCCAAAAGCTTTGACCTCTAGAATATAGGTAGGTCATTCTTCCTTATATAATCCTGAATCAGCAGAATGAAGGCACTTCTTTCCCAGAACTGCATCTCGCATAACCTAAGATATCAAATGAAGCAGAAACCACATAGTTTATTTTTAATAAATCACACTAAAACAAACAGATAAAGTGAACTCACATTTAAAAAGTGCATTTGCTGCACTACACAATACCAGCTTGTGCTATGATTAGACCAGTATCTGCAAATTCTTACATGAACAAGTAGAATGCCAGTGACTGCACATAACGCAAGCTGGTATTGTGTAGTGCAGCATGCACACTTTTTAAGTGAGTTCACTTCATTCGAAGCTGCATTACTACCCTCCAAGCCTCAGCAAGCATATGGGTCTGGTATGACATCCTGGGATTTTTCAGGATGGAGGAAATTTTCAAAAATGTATTAAAAGAAGGAAAAATAGGAAAATAAGAATCTAACTTCCAAAAATCAGTATTGAGATTGGCAGTCTGTTAGCACTGTGCTTTTTAAAAAAAAAAAAAAAAAAACCTGCTTGGCAATAAGTAGATGAACTAAAAATCTACTTAGTCCTTTTGATTTATACTTAAAGCGACTCTTAAAGCACTTTAAACCTGCTAGCAGCTTTTTTTTTTAAAGTGACAGAATCACTTTAAACTTGTTATATGCAACTGAAACTGAGGATGACCATTGAAACTCTCGATTTCCATCACAAATAAAAGCTTTAGTTAACTTTAGGTTAACAATGGCTAAACCAATTGTAACATGATAGTAAAAATAAATGGCTCTTGGAAGGAGTAAAAAGGGAATTGATTTCCATGAGTACAGTATGATACCTTTAAATAACTGAAAAGTGATTAGGATAACAATATATATAATAACATTTTTGTTTGAGGCAACATTAGAACATTATCAAAACCATTTTTTTTTACTTTATGTTTGTAGAGTTTAGAAAAAGTATGACATTAAAGCTTATGGTATGCAGTATGATGTTCTCCTTTGCTTAATTTTCCCATTTTATTGCCAAGCTTCCAGAGGCACACCCAAAATCACCACGCTTGGTTTATTAATATACATGTGTGGCTATCACATATCTCTACATTAGTCCAAAGAAAGCACATATATCATCGCGGCGTACACACTCCACTGTGACATTTAGGGATCAGATGGAACTGCTACCAGGGAGGTCAAGCTTCATAAGCAAATGCCTTGGAAAAAATATGACCTGAGTTATATGTGTGCTCTTTAATGTGATACATTTCAATATTTATGAGGACACACTTCCTTGCAATAACATAATTATATATTTGCTTTTTCAGGAGAATTTTCCATCGTTAAAAGACACCAATTCCAATTGGTGTAAAAGAAAAAATGATTTGAAGTTTACACTGAAATGAATAAAACTTTACAAGAAAACAGTATTACTCTGCCAAATACTACTCCCACTTAGGGGATGATTTACTAAAGGGAGTTTAATGCCAAATCAGTGAACCTGTGTTCACTTCAAAGACCCAAAAGATTTTTTTAATATGTAATCCAAAGATCCTGCTGTACATGGGTGAGCCACTCTGTGTTTATTGACTATCTGTCTTTAACTAGAATTTAACCTAAGAATAGGAATTCCCTTTACGGTTTCATCCTTGCAATTAGGCTCTAATTAATTGGCACATTTATCAAGCCTAGTAAACTTGATTTCAGTGCAAAGATTTAGGATGGTAAATGTAAATTAATACACAGTAGTTCTTCTTGTTGTGCATCTGGTTTAATGTGAGCAAAGTTTATAGGTCGGCTCGGCCGAAAAGGAAAAAAAATGAATTACAGTGAGGTTAAGGTAATTCATTTAATAATGTTTTCCCATGACTAGTATTTTTGTGTATATTTATTTTTGTTTACCTGAATGACTAATATTTGTGCATAAAGTTTCTTTCTTTCTTTCAAAATTATTATTATTTTTTTTTTTAAAGAACACACAGCTGAATGAAGTTAGAGGAGGAACACGTCATAAGAATTCTCAGTTAGACAAAGATAGACAAAAAGTGACCCACTGCTGAGCTTCTTTTAGAAACTCCAGTACTCTCTCAAAATACGGTATCATGGAGGCACCCTGTATTAAATGTGTATTTATAGATTTTTAAATATTAAAAAAAAAAATTGAGCGAGCTGAGGTTTTGGACGACTCATTACCATGGTCCCAGGGAATCAAGCAGTATCATGCCGGTGTCCCCGACAGGGGTTATGATGTATTGTTGGTTCTAGTGGCTGACGAAACTCAGGAGATGAAGCCACCCGGGGACCAGAAATTATGTCTGGGACCTGGCAAGGAATCCAGTGGGAGGATCCAAGGTGTCGGAAAACAAAGCCACATGTAGTTGACACACAAGGGAAGAGAATGGCGGTGCTGGTTGCTATGACAACACATTTTTGGGGCAGGCACTCCAGTAAAGTTATGTGTTTGTTACCTCATAGTATTCAAATGAGTATGTGCGCAAGCAGTAATTATGGTTACAGCACTTGCCTGTTGCCCGAAACTTTTACTCACTTAAAGTGTCTGGTTCAGATTTGCATTCATCTAATCCAGGCCTGCAGCCTCAATGACATTAATATTAGTGTACCAACCAATAATCAATTCCACAGTAGTGCAACCACTGCTACTATGCAGTGAACAATCATATATCTGCAAGTGATATAATCAAACGTGAAAATAATACAAAATATTAAAACATTTCAAAACCATACAAATAAGTCCTTACAACTGTCATAATAATGGTGTATAAATAAAAAATAAATCTTTAAAGTGATTCAATTCAGGAAAGTTTGTGATTAACAGTCAACTCTCTATGGGAGTAGAGACAGGAATAATAAACCTTATATCCACCACCAGTGCAAATAAATAGAGCCGCCTCCCCTATGGCAATGCACTCACCAGATTTAATTGCCTTTCACTCTCATGAAAAGGCAAATAAGCTTTTAAGTCAATATCCACCTGTTAGTATCACTCCACAATCAGTAGGTCTCATCTGATAGCATGTGTGTGAGAGAAAACCAAAAAGCCTCCAATAGTGCATTAATCCCATAAAATATTTATTAAAGTAAACGATTATTAAGTAAACCACTCACATTTAAAATCATCTTGTACATTGCATTTCAACTGTCAGTGTAGTCACCTTCCACACTCTCTTATGATCAGCCTGGCTGGCCAGAAAAGGGAGACCCCCCATTTCTGAACCAGACCAGGCCACGCCTTTCATAATTGGAGAGGTAACTTGCGTCATCTATCAATGTATCTAGCACTGTTAATACTGGTCATTCATGACAACCCACCATCCAACGATGTTTCCCCATCCTCCACAATGACCCACCATCAGATGATGTTCCTCTCCCTGCACACTTCCATCACTAAAAGACAGATGTGCACCTGTTAGAATGTAAACAACCAGCTAGATACTCTAACACCTGGGCATTTGGATGGGCAAACTGGGCAATTGGGTCTGGTTTGTTCAGAGAACCGTGAACCACTGATTGAATATACTTTTAGTAAATGTACAAATCAATAATACCATATATGCAATTATTTTTGTAACAATGTTTTTTCGATCATAAAATGGAGGAAAATAATTTAGTTTTGCTGACTTTTTTCTTTTTAAAAAAACCTAATTCTGGAAATTCTTGGTAATTAGCATTCACAAGTATGGCTGCATATACACATCTGCAAATTATTGTGACACATTAGACAAAATTCTACTTGGTACATTGTAATGTGCAAAAAAGAAATGTTTTTCATTTTTTTTGCCCATGGTTGGGTGAATGAGCACAGTTTCAACGTATCTTTTAGCTAAGTGGGTATAAACTTTATAACTGAATACTTTTTACTGATTTATCAATCCCAAAGAGTATGTTCCATATAATGTAAAACTAAAGTAGAAACTTTTTTTTTTCATTTTGGATAAAGTAACTGTCAAGTTTGTTTTTTGCCATCTCCCCCAATGGAGATTCCCTTCACTTCCAATCCAATAACCAAAACAGGAAGTAGGAATAAATCCTTTATCTCTTCAAAGTGAGGAAATCCCTGGTTGTCATCAGGGTCACCAGATCTAGTGCCCCCATTGAAAAATGTCCCATCTTTTACTGTTCTGAGGACAGCCCAAAATATGGGATTTTTTTCTTTCACTGTCAATGATAATGGTAAACGGGACAAATAGAAAGGGTGACTCTCTCTAACAGGGGCACAGACAGCAATAAAAAACTTTACAGGTGTACTGATTTTTCTCCGTTCTATCCAACTAAAAAAAAAAAGTTTTGCCTTTAGTTATATTTCAAGTAAAATCAATCCTAAGTTATTAGCTGTTGCTTTTTATTCTTCCTTATATTCTGTGACTTAAATTACATTTAAAAAAAAAAACGTTAAAATCAGCAGCTACAAAAAATGTAGCTGTTAACATTTAATATAAGGACACCACCCTTTCCAGGGATCCTGCGATGTAAGCCCCTCAAAGCCAATTCGTCCATTGGCTCCAGTGCAGGCGCCGGCATTGCAACTGAGGGAAAATGGCAGTGAAGTCTTCAGGCATCACAGCCAGTTTCCTACTGCGCATGTGCAAGTCATGCTGCACTTTCTTAATGGTTCCGTCGTCTTCTGGGACACACACAGGTCCCAGAAGGCAACAGGGGGGGAGGGGCCAAAATGACATACCTCACTGTGGCGTGGTAGAACAGAAGTCCACCTGGAGAGAACAAAAAAAAGGTACAAATCAACAACAAAAAAAAAAAAAATGATATCCAAAAACGAGGGGGGGGGGGGATGTTCTAATGTTCAAGACCTAGAAGAATTTTAGCCTGAAATTCCGCTTTAACCTAATTGCAATATTTCAATTTATTTTGGAAATCATTTTCTAAACATGGCAAGTGAGAACATGTCAAGCTGCTGGAAGTAGTTTATTTTACAGGTCCATAACAAGAGCCTAATGTCCCCTTTCCCAACATCAATGTGTCTTCCAATCTATAAATCTAGATGCTGCATGTCATTCAGAAATCATTACAGCAAAGGCCAAAATACAAAAAAGTTAGAAAGATGCACTGAACCAGGGTTCATTTTTTTCCTAAAAAATGATTTACTGTGAATATAAAACATCATAATATTTTGTTTTTTCAACAGTATATGTCATTAGAGTGTTAAACATGTATTTATTTATAATGCCCTTGTCTTGATATTGAATAATTCTATAGTGACAGCAATAAGTGGACAGGCCTGAGAAATGCTACAGGAATTCCAAAAAAATATATAACAGCGCTTATGTACTTGTATGAAGATAAATGTGTGTAGATGTGTCCAGAACTCTATTTAGGTGTCCTACATATGAGTCGGTCCATGGGTATAAATGATTCTGTCAAAAAATAGACACTAATATTAGCGTGGTTCTAGTGTGCTCATTGGATATAATACACAGTATGTGCTGCATTGCAAACATACAAAAAGCAATGCTCACCAACATCAGCTAAAATAAAAAAATTTGATGATCTTTTATATTGAATTACATGATAAATGCTCTCTTTTTTCAGACTATTGATTAATGACTTTCACATGAATGGATTCCTGATTAAATGTCAGATATGTTCCTTAATAATAGTGTATATAAAGATGACAAGCATAAAATCTGTTAGATGATTGCACAGTAGGGTCGATTTACTAAAGCCGAATACTTCACTTTACAAGAGAATTTTCACTTTGCGAGGAAATTTTCCCTTTGTTTATTGAATGAAGTGAAGCTCTGCTGACTTTCATTGTTCAGTCATGTTACATGGTTACATGGTTAGCCAAGTTGAAAAAAGACACAAGTCAACCTATAGAAAAAATAAACAAACAGAAACCTCTTTATACACAATCCTACAACCTTAGTTGATCCAGAGGAAGGCAAAAAAACAATGGATCATGGTCAAATTTGCTCCATTTGCTACACATTAACCACTTCTGGACCAGGCCTTTTTCTGACACTTGTTTACAAGTTAGCCACTTTAGGACCGCTCACTGTGCTGCTACTGCAGCACAGTGACAGCCCTGGGTCCAGAGACGTAGACCTACGTCGCTGGACTCCTAGCTGTCTCTTCGGCTGTTTAGACACAGGGGGAGTCGGGCAGGAGGAGAGGCGGCAATCACCGTCTCTGTTCCCCGATTGTCGGGGAAAGACTGAGAAAATCCGCCCATTTTTTTAAACAAAGCAGGCAGATCTTCTCTGTGACAAACAGGAGGCGATCACAGGATTCAGCATAGGTGAACCTGTGATCTCTGTCTCTGTCACAGAACTCCCTCCCCCCACACACGTCAGTAACCATGAGGCATACATTTAACCCCTTGATCACCAACCCTTTCCCTGCCAGTGTCATTATTACAGTAACATTGCATATTTTTAGCACTGATTACTATAGTAATGTCACTGGTCCCCCCAAAAGTGTCAAAAATGGGGGTCCAGTTAGGGGTCTGATCTGTCCGCCACAATAAAAATCAAAAAACGTGCTGCGCCAGAAGTGCACAAAAATAATTAGTGATTACATGAATCAACAAGTGTTATCAACAAAATATGGTGTCCATCATATGTGCTCTGATGAAACATAAATGTTCATATAAAGTGCTCCAAAGTAATGATTAGTATATCCAGGTGATGACAGGACAGCCTCAATCCTTTGTGAATCAAGCAGGAACCACCAGTGTGTGAACTCCCTCCACCAGTAAGATTGGCCTCTCACCTTGATACCAGACCCAAATGGGCCAGCATGAGCATATCAGGGGATAAACAGACTATCACAGGTAACCTCTCCAGCCTTCACCTCCGGGGGTCGCCAGGACATAAAATAAAGATAAAGCAAAGATCTAGTGCTCTCTGAATGTAAATAATGAGCTTTTATTGAGCATAAAGGGGTAACTCACATTTGTTGGGCACTCAGCTGTGCCTGCTATTATGGCATTCAGTGTTGGAGAGTAGCACCCGAGCGATCGGCGTCAGGCACGCAGGCTCCGCCTCCCTATACGCGTTACGCCTGGAGCGTGGGCTCCGTTTGGCTTCTTCGGTAGGGGCCCACGCTCCAGGCGTAACGCGTATAGGGAGGCGGAGCCTGCGTGCCTGAAAATGTGAAAGAGGACCTCCCGCCGTTTAAAAAAATACCAGCTATCTGCTGCCATAACCCTGGTATTTAACATGAAAGTACCAACGTAAAACTGCGGCGGGCGGTCCGGAAGTAGTTAAAGTAATTGTAAAGTCTCCTTTTTTTTGGATAAAAAAACAAACATGTTATACTTACCTGCCCTGAGCAGTGATTTTGCACAGAGTGGCCCAGATCCTCCTCTTCTTGTGTCCCTGGCTGGAGCTCCTGGCTCCTCCCTCCTGTTGAGTGCCCCCACACTCCTTCAACATCGCTGGATAGAGAAAAGGGCTCAGGTAAGTATTAGGGGGGTCTGAGGAGGGCTGCTACACACGGAAGGATTTTTATCATAATGCATAGAATGCATTTAGATTAAAAACCTTCTGACTTTACAGTCACATTAATGGGTATTATTTCCAAATTTTTATGACATTCACTAAGCTAGCATAAAATGTATTTTCTTTAGTAAATGAATCCCAGTGTTTTTTTATGTGGTCAGTCCAAATAACATATGAATGTGCAAAGTTAATTCTATCACAACTTACAGCTGATTGTTTACTTTCTGAGTGATTATTAATGATATGTGTTATTGCACTTGCATCTCTATAAAAAAATAAACTGAATATATATTTATTTAGGGCATGTGTAGTGCTCCAGGCTACATAAATGTTTTTTTTTTTTACAGTTCCCAATGAACAGACTGCTTAGATCTGTACAGATAACAATATTAACAGTGTAAGTGCCTTGCTTGCCATGTATTCATTGAATCTGCTGATGTGAGGTCTAGATTGTTTGAGCCCCAATCAGAATATATTGGCCTGGCATGCAATGCTGATCATTAACCCTCATTACAGCACCTTTAAAGACAGGGAGGGGAATTTCCTAAGACTGGAGCAGCCAGAATCTGGAGCAGCCATGCTTTACAACCAATCAGCTTCTAGCTATTAAGTTTAAAGCTGAACTGAGCAAGCTGAAAATAAAAGCTGTTTGGTTACCATGCCATCCGTTCCAGATTCTGTCTGCTCCAGTTTTAGTAAATTCCCCCCAGGATGTTTCATTATGACAAAGCCATTTATCACAGAGGTGATAAAAGTGCCTGTGAGTAAATGGGAAAAAAAGTATATGTAGCAGATGTGTCTCTTTTTCTGTTTGAGTGTGTTTCATTTAGAGTGGCATAAAAACCCCAACTATAACTATTCTTTTAAAACGGTTCCATTCTCCTACCTATCCTGCCTAAGCTGTGTAAAAAGACCTGTGTACTTACCTACTTCTAATCCACTCTGGTCCAGTCATGTGATCCTGCACCTCTATGGAAGGGAGCGATTAACAATAGCTGGTAATTTCGGAAGCCATGATGTCACCCATAGGCTCCCATGGCTCAGCTGTTGTTGGCGCCTCCTTCCTCTCCCTTGCTGTAGCCACTCCCTGACATTGGGGAGTCAGAGCTGCGGGATCACATCACATGAGCAGCCTAAAAGTAAATACACAGGTATTTTTAAAAAAGGGTATGCAGAATAGGTAGGAGGTGTAGGCGGAGGGAACATTTTTAAGAATAGAGTTAGGCTTTTCTTCTACTTTATGACTGATGTTTGTACCTTTATCCGTCTTTATGTTAACAGATGCATTGTAGTTGAAATATACTGCAATTAAAGGTAATTTTTAGGTCACAGGAATAAAAAAAATATAGTTCCAAGCAGTTAAAATGATATAATTGCTTGACACCAGCTTACAGCAAAATGATGGCCGAGTGGGAGCTTTCCCATCTCTGGTGGATGTCAGCTGACGTTCTCCCAGCTCCGTGCCTCCTGAACGCTCTAGTGGCTGCACTGAGGCTTGATCTGTCTCCCTCTGTGTCCACTGGACAGATTGTCGTACCGGACCAACTCCAGTATCTCAAAGCGATCACATGTCAACTGTAGCCAAAAAATGGCTTTCATTCATAGCCATTCATTGTGTACTATTATGATGACCTCTGCGATTGGTCACGGTGATCACATGCTACAGACAGTGATAATCACAGTGAACATGTACCATGTGATAGCTGTGTCCAATCATAGCTATCACAACAGTATGCACTGGCAATGAATGGATGCCATTCATATAAATGATTGACTTTTACAGTGACCATCACTGTTATAAGCAATCATAGTGTAAAAGAAAATACTGATCTCCTCCCCAGAGTAGTATATTGTTACTATAGTAACTGCTCTGGTCACAGTATGTTAAAAAAAATGTAAAGAAAAAAAATATTTAAAAAAAAAGAAAAAAATAATAGTAAAAAAAAAGAAATAAATGTAAAAAGAGAAAAAAGTTAAAAAAATTAAACATTTTTTAAAAAGTATTTTTACATATTGTCACCAGTCCACATCGCTATATGTCTAAAAAAAAAAAAAAAAAAAAAAAAAGAAATTTCATTTTGGTACAGTATGCAGCACTGTACTGAGCAAATTGTCATTTAAAGTGTGACAGCAATGAAATCTAAAAATTGGCCTGGGCAGGAAGGAGGTGAAAATGTCCACTACTGAAGTGATTAAAGGTTAAACAGTTAGCTCACCATTCCAGCATATTTTTTTTTTTTCAGATTTCTTTATAATCTCTATGAGGGCTATATAAAGATTCCATCTTGTTATCTGCACATTAAACGAAATTTGTCAGTATTGTGCAGAGCCCTGCTTAGCCATCACTGCAGTGAACTGTGTGATTAATTTTAGCATGGTATCTTGTAGATCTGTTAAAACACAACCCATCATACATTTGTTTATATGTTGTCAGAGTGATGTACACCTCTTGGGTCAAGGGGGAGTGGAAATGTTATTGTGTTCTTGTCAATTTACCTAGGTGACCAGTCACATTCATACAATGAATGTAATAATAGACATGGTGAAAGTGAAACACTCACACAAATGTTTTTGGGCTGTCTGTACAGATAGAGAACATTTAAAATCTATTAATCATGAAAGTTTTTAATTTATTATTTTCTTTTTTTCTAAAATGGCATTATCAGAATACACACCACTCAGGGTAGTTTACCTATAGAATAACAGCTAACTAAACCTATGGTAAAAATAAGTTGTGTAACTAGAATAGTTAGGTTGGATCATGTTTACACATTTATTATGTATAAATTGATTGCATTAATTTTCTTTAATCTCTTTTAATTTGAAAGTTGTTCCACTGTACTCCGTTTAACAGGAGCATTCTTGATACAGAAGATGGCTGCTGTAATTCTAAGATTAGAGCCATACTAATTACAATGGAAAAGATGCTTTCCCTGTGCATCCTGCAGTTAACAGCCACCCTGCCCAGCTGCTACCCTCTACTACAGCACCCGAGGTGCGGGCATCTCCTGCCTCTACCTAGGCCCTTTCCTGAAAAAATGCAATTATTTCCATCTGCCTTAAAGTGGTTTTAAACCCTTACATATACCCAGTGAAGTGACTAGCCTTAGATGATATACAAAGTTGAAACAAATCGTCTTACATGAATTGTACCTGTTTATCTGCAGCCATCTGTCCTGTACAGCCTTTTACAACACACAGATGAAAGGATTTTTCAGCAGCAGAAAGTGGGGAGTGGGAATTAGCGTTCACATACACTGCAGAGCTAGAACACAGAACAGAGAATCTCTGAGCTGATTGGAGGAAAGTGACATCTTTTACAGGCTCAGAGAAACATTAAGCTGAGGGTATGAGTCCTCTGCTGTGTGCTGGGGGGGGGGGGGGGAATCTCCCAGGAGGCTGTGGTGTTGGCTAAATGTATTAGGGCTCTTTCACACGGGCTTTCCGTATGTCCGCAAATCATCCTATTTTTTTGCAGATGATTTGCGGACATAATGTAAGTCTATGGCATTGCGGAAGTCAGCGGAATACCATCCGCTGACATCCGATTTCCTTCCTTTCAGTTCTGTTCCGTTTTTTCGAACGGAACAGAACCCTATTTTTCCTCCGTTCAAAAAACGGAATGGAAGGAAAATCGGATGTCAGCGGTGTCATCCGCTGACATCCGCAATCCCCATAGACTTACATTAGGTCCGCATATCATCCGCAAACGGATGGGATGATATGCGGACCTACGGAGCGGATGACAGATATGTCATCCGCTCCGTGAAAAAAAAAAAAAAAAAGGACCGCAGCGGAGCTCTCACACGGAAAGCCCGTGTGAAAGAGCCCTTAGGAGTGAGTCATGCAATAGCAGAGAGAGGAGAGATCAGAAAGGAACCACACTCAATGCTTTGGATTGAGGCTAGTACACAATATAATGGGATGTCATTTGTTAATTTTTTTATGTATGTGGTTTATTACCATTTTAAATTCCTAAATAAAGCCCTGGAATTATATATTATGCTACAGCCACTGGCACTGTCAACTCAGTTTCATGTTCCCTTTTACCATTATCCCTGAATTTGAACTACATTTCCCATCTTTGCTTACCCTCACTTTTCTGCAAATATATTGAAACAATTTTAGCAAAATTTGCTGCAGAATCCTACCTTCTTTTTTTCAGCAGATATTGCAGTCACCCTTTCATTGGACTGCTAAAGTTGTTAAGAAGCAAATCAAAATCGGAGGTACTGCAAGAAGGATCAATTCAACAGCTGCTACTTCTGTATACAAATTCTAAAAAGCCAAATGTAATAATCGAATAAAGCCGGCCATAGACGGAGCAATTTTCTTTCCTGCAAAGAAAGAAAATCATTTGATTCCTTCATAAATACAGGTAGTATTGATGGGGGAATCCCTCCCACAGAACCATTGTGGGCGAGAGGAGCCATCCCCTCCAGGAGAATACAGTGAATACTGCTAGGGCTATAATAGCTAGCTAGCAATAATCGCATAAAAAAAACCGGCAGGCTGATTTTACCCAAGTTGATCAAATTGGGTACATTCAGCCTGCCCATATATATTTCAAATCTCGGCCGGTCCCTGCTAAACTGATTCGAACCATCTGTGGCTGGGTTTACATATGTTACGGGCTATACATTGTTTGTTTTGAATTCTCACTTCCTAGAGCTAGCAGTACAGAGCTTGATTTTCAGTATAGCAGTCTCACTAATCACTCAGCCGTCTTACATAGGTAGGGTAGGAGATAATAGGAACTAAATAAATACAGAGGCAGTTTCTAATAGAAAGAAAAAGCACTTTTTTCAAAATAGATATAAAAAAGAAATACATAATTTTAAATTTCAGCAAGCAAAGTATAACAAATGTACATGTAGTTATAATAACCTCAGCTAGTGTCATTGGTCGCAAAGTCTGTACCATAGGATTTTGGGGGACTGATATTCAGGCAGAGCCAAACTCTTTGTATTGTTAGAATACATAGCTAACATTACAAGATAGAGAACAGGCCCCTGTTATACTTGCAATGGGCACATTTTTTTTACTTTTTACTAATGTTTTTTCTTACATTGCATTTTAAAATACTCCGTGCTAATTTTCAGCATGGGTCCACTTTAAAATAACTGTTTTGGGCAGCAGAAATGCGATACTGAAAAGCTCAGGAGCATTCCAGGAACAGTAAACAAAAGAATATTTCCTTTCTTAAAATAAAAAATGAAATTCTATGCCAGTTCTGTAAAAGTTGAGTTACACTTTAACAATTTTATGGGGTAAAATGAGCAACTATCAGTCATATAGAAATGCATAACTGAACTCTAGGCTGGCCCAAAACAAAATCTGTCTGGCCCTGAATATGCAGAATATAATGCTAATTTTGTCTCGGGACAATTTTATAGAAGTAAAAAAGCCTTAATCATTGGTCCTGTATTGACTGGCATTAGGTCTTCTTCTCATTTTGGAATTTGGCAATCCAAATCATCACATACAATGGAAGACCAATAGTGCCCACTAGTCCTGCAATGTATGAGATGGGGTCTGAAAGAGGGGCTGCAACTCAACCGGAGAAGAAAAGCAACTTCAGGGGGACCAGTCTTCACTATCAGAACTGGTGGGATGGAAGCCTACAGGACTGTGAATTCTTCTCTATTAGATCCTCCAAGACAAAATGAACATTATATCCTGCATATGCAGGGAGGAATGGTCAGATTTTTGGCCAAACCTGGATTTGGACTTCAACGTCATGTCATCACTTTGTATATATACATTTGTACTCTTATATATCTGTATTGTAGGCCATAAAAGTCTATGAAATCATTTCTAAGTTCAAACTTTGTGTACAATGTGATATCAAGATGAACTGGCGATGAACCGCTGTACAGTATGTTCAGTATAATGAAATATTAATAGGCATTGCTACTACTAATGAACATTAAATATCTTGACAGAAAAATACATAATACCTGTCATGAACGGTAACTGTTACTTTATTATGTTTCCCATAATAAACTTCACCAGCATTCTAAATTCACAATATTATTTTCTCATGTGAGGCTTTTATCCATAGAAAGATCACACAAAGTTCAACATGACATGGTGAAATACAGTTATTTGTTTAGAAATATGATCCGAACATTGTGGTTTTGCTTCTACAATACACTTGATGCTGGTACCAGATTTGAAACACATGTGGACGCATAAAAACTTTGCTTGAAGACAGACTTTGATCTCTGCAAATTTCATATTCAGAAAATGTTACATGAAAATATGTACTACCCAAAAAAAACAGAGATTTTTAGCAGCTGTGTTGGGCCAAAGAAATGTGCAATGTGTGCATACTAACACATATTTGTTGATAAGGTAGATTTTGATTATGCAAGATATTTTCTTGTATTAAATGAGGCATAGACTCAAGAGAAAGACAGTAAGATACATAATCTTGGATATTACATTGTAGAATTCGCATTTTGAATATGTATTGGCATCTTCTTGAATATGCAGTTCATTATTCGGTACCAGTGCACAAAAACAATGTTGTAGAACTTGAAAGTAGAAGAGTAATTCATTAACAAAGGACACGGAGGACCACAGCTATGAACAGTGCTTTTGGGGTTAGTTAGCCTTTTCAGAAGAAAGGAAATTGTGAACTAACACCCTCCCCACCCCCTGGTCCCCGCTGTACTTACATTTGTGGGGGATGAGCCGTCAGTGCTCACGCAGCTAGTTAAGCGGTCAGGGATTTGAAATCCCCACCCTTCTCCCTCTTCTTTTTGCAGCGCTTTTGGGACAGATCAGAGCGCTGACCAATCAAAATCTCTCTGATCCATCCCGGAAGCACTGAAAAAACAAAATGGAGAAGGCTGGTATATTTGAAATCCCTGTATTGCTGCACCGGCTTCTCACCCACAGAGGACTGGAAAGGACTGGAAGGGGGAGGGTAGGGGGATGGAGATTAGGTGTTTTTTGAAGAGGTGAGTTTACACTTTACCTGAAGATCAGTGGAGGATGTGATCACTAGGATCCTAATAGTGAATTCAGAAGTTGTTCAATTTGAAGTAGTCAAAAAAGAAAAAACACCATTCTTTGTGACTAGAGGAAAAGAGGTTTAACATTCCTAGCGGTATTCCCGAGCGTGGCTCGGGGTTACATTTCAGAGCCAAAAGCGGTAACCCTAAGCCACACTCGGGGTACCGCCAGAAGCATCGCTGGATCCTGTAAAAGAGGTTTCTTACCTTGTCACCGGGATCCAGCGATGTGTCTCGGCGGTGTCTAGCGGCGGTTCTTCCTCCCGATCGTCTCCGTGCCCCGGCTTCTGTCTCCTGCGACGTGACGTTCGCAGGGGGGTGGAACCGGCGGCAAATTCAAATGTAAAAACACACCAAACACACTGATACCATTCAAAATAAAAAAAATCACATTAGATTGCCCCCCAGTGCCCTTTCGTGCAGTTTTACTGTACATTTTATGTAAATATATATATATACAGTATATATATATATATATATATATATATATATATATATATATATATATATATATATATATATATATATATATATATATATATATATATATATATATATATGTATATATATATATATATATATATTTATATATATATATATATATATATATATATATTTATATATATATATATATATATATATATACGTATATATACACGTAATTATATATATATATATATATATATATATATATATATATATATATACACGTAAATATATATATATATATATATATATATATATATATGTAATTCTTGTGAATGAGCAGCCCAAACCAACTGTATACATTATATATATATATATATATATATATATATATATATATATATATATATATACATACAGTGGGTACGGAAAGTATTCAGACCCCCTTAAATTTTTCACTCTTTGTTATATTGCAGCCATTTGCTAAAATAATTTAAGTTCATTCTTCTTCCTCATGAATGTACACATAGCACCCCATACTGACAGAAAAACACAGAATTGTTGACATTGTTGCAGATTTATTAAAAAAGAAAAACTGAAATATCACATGGTCCTAAGTATTCAGACCCTTTGCTCAGTATTTAGTAGAAGCCCCCTTTTGATCTAATACAGCCAGGAGTCTTTTTGGGAAAGATGAAACAAGTCTTTCACACCTGGATTTGGGGATCCTCTGCCATTCCTCCTTGCAGATCCTCTCCAGTTCTGTCAGGTTGGATGGTAAACGTTGGTGGACAGCCATTTTTAGGTCTCTCCAGAGATGCTCAATTGGGTTTAAGTCAGGGCTCTGGCTGGGCCATTCAAGAACAGTCATGGAGTTGTTGTGAAGCCACTCCTTCGTTATTTTAGCTGTGTGCTTAGGGTCATTGTCTTGTTGGAAGGTAAACCTTCAGCCCAGTCTGAGGTCCAGAGCACTCTGGAGAAGGTTTTTGTCCAGGATATCCCTGTACTTGGCCGCATTCATCTTTCCCTCAATTGCAACCAGACGTCCTGTCCCTGCAGCTGAAAAACACCCCCACAGCATGATGCTGCCACCACCATGCTTCACTGTTGGGACTGTATTGGACAGGTGATGAGCAGTGCCTGGTTTTCTCCACACATACCGCTTAGAATTAAGGCCAAAAAGTTCTATTTTGGTCTCATCAGACCAGAGAATCTTATTTCTCACCATCTTGGAGGTGTTTTTTAGCAAACTCCATGCGGGCTTTCATGTGTCTTACACTGAGGAGAGGCTTCCATCGGGCCACTCTGCCATAAAGCCCCGACTGGTGGAGGGCTGCAGTGATGGTTGACTTTCTACAACTTTCTCCCATCTCCTGACTGCATCTCTGGAGCTCAGCCACAGTGATCTTTGGGTTCTATTTTACCTCTCTCACCAAGGCTCTTCTCCCCCGATAGCTCAGTTTGGCCAGATGGCCAGCTCTAGGAAGGGTTCTGGTCGTCCCAAACGTCTTCCATTTAAGGATTATGGAGGCCACTGTGCTCTTAGGAACCTTAAGTGCAGCAGAAATCTTTTTGTAACCTTGGCCAGATCTGTGCCTTGCCACAATTCTGTCTCTGAACTCTTCAGGCAGTTCCTTTGACCTCATGATTCTCATTTGCTCTGACATGCATTGTGATCTGGAAGGTCTTATATAGACAGGTGTGTGGCTTTCCTAATCAAGTCCAAATCAAGTCCAATCAGTATAATCAAACACAGCTGGACTCAAATGAAGGTGTAGAACCATCTCAAGGATGATCAGAAGAAATGGAAAGCACCTGAGTTAAATATATGAGTGTCACAGCAAAGGGTCTGAATACTTAGGACCATGTGATATTTCAGTTTTTCTTTTTTGATAAATCTGCAACAATGTCAACAATTCTGTGTTTTTCTGTCAGTATGGGGTGCTATGTGTACATTCATGAGGAAGAAGAATGAACTTAAATGATTTTAGCAAATGGCTGCAATATAACAAAGAGTGAAAAATTTAAGGGGGTCTGAATACTTTCCGTACCCACTGTATATACACACATATATATATATATATAATATATGTATACATACATATATATATATATAATATATATAATAAATGTATACAGTTGGTTTGGGCTGCTCATTCACAAGAATTACATGCAAAATAATGGTACCGCTTTCAGCACCTAAAATCCAAAAGAATCATACCACCAGGGAGGTTAACAACTGCACACTGAAACAGTTCTTTACTGTAAGGACTGTGAAGCTGTGGCATAGACTTCTACAGGAGCTGGTGGCAGCTAACTCGGTAGATTGCTTCAAAACAGGGCTTTACTGTATGTGTTTCTGCATACAACATACTGTATGTTTTGCCTTTGGGAATAATAATTATTCCCCTTAATTCCCCCTTAATTCGTATAATAAATTATCATTTAGACCACACAGTTTGAAAAATGTGTTATCAAAATCATATTTTCTTTGTACAGGTATTTGCCTAAAGTGCATGCACTCCCTAAATTTGCTTTAGAAAAACAGCTAATAGAATTACCAATAGTTTGGAGTAGATAAATGTTATTCTTGTTAGACCTCTTCATCTCGTAGTCCCCATGTGTTCCAGATGAAACATTGGAGAACTCATTTTTCTAAGCCTTGAAAAAAGATTATAAATCAAATGAATATTTACATACCATGAATATGGAGAGTTGGCTCAGAGGTTACAATGTTACCTTATCTCACTTTATTAAAAAACAGAAATTACTTGGTCAGTTATATGGGCTAGGATCAATGTAGCTTAATGGAGTTGATGGTGAAAAACTGTTGTAGGCATGGCTGCCTAAGTGTCCCAATGGTGCTCATACTTTGAGTATGGGATCAGGGGGTAGGGAGTATGGAAAAAAAAAGGTGGTATCTATAGCTGGACTGAATATCTTAAGAAGCTCAAATGTATAACTTATGGAGTATTGAGATGTGGCAAGTAACAGAGGCAATATGGGCAAATGTACTTGGCTGCATAATGTACCATAGGAGTCCCCAGTGGTACTTTTGGCAGCAATATTCAATTTAGTTTTAGTCTTTTGACTAAAATGCCATTGTAGTTTTAGTCCCATTTTAGTCATCTGCAATTTTTTAGTTTTAGTCGTATTTTGTCTACTAAAATAATTTTAGTCGGCTAAATTCAAACGGGTTTAGCTAAATTGTACTGCATTATCTGAGCATTTCTCTAGAATTTCCAAACTTATAAAAAAAATGTAGCCTCTCTGGATGGTAAAAAAAAAGGGGGGGGGGAGATTGGCGCAATCGGATTGCACGAGCTGCTGCGATAATCTAGATATGGGCAAAAATGCAGATGATAGAGTCCAGTGGAATTGCTAGACACTTTGATGGCTGCAGGCTTTGTAGGGTGAAGCAACCCTGTATAAATCCAAGACAAAAAGAGAGAGAAGACCAAGCGCCAATCTAAGTGTAGCAATGCAGTTGATTTATTGGCAATTTAAAAGAGTATTACTCACAAACGTGCGTTAAAAACAGGCATCTCAGATAGTCCAGGGCATCTGGGCGCTATTAATCCAGGGTGTCATTCCGGATCCCTTGTGGAGCTGACGCTGTGGGGGATGAGCGGCGATCTCCTGTTGTGAGGCAGGGGACGTGCAGATCCTTCGGCGGTGGTGTAGCAGCGTGGGTCCTTGGGTCGGAGGGCTATGACATCACTTCCTGGGGATGCTGGTGCGTAGAACGGCGACGCGTTGCGGAGCATGCGCTCCTTCTTCAGGCCGTACGGGGGCCATTTTGGATGTGGGTATTTATGCCCATAGATCATGGGCTAAGTTACAGAGGCTCAGCAGGGACAATTTTAGACAAAGCGGAGCGGCAGAAAGACATGGGGAAAACGAAAGACAGACAGTGATGCACAGCTGGGGATGGAATGATACTGCTTAAGGGAAGGAAGAAGGGGGGGGGCGGAATAAACAAAATATGGGAAACCAGGAGGGGGAGGGGGGGGGAAAGGAAGGGGGAAAAAGGAGGGAAGGAATATCCTAGGGACAATATATTGGGAGTATATACTGAAGCATTTATAATATTTGGATTGCGGTAATAATTATGGTAATAATTATGATACTATAATTGTAAAAATTATAAAAAATTATTATAAAAAAATATTTTTTAAAAAATATATTTCAAAAATTATATTAAGAATATACTTTAAAATATATATATATATACATATATCTGAACAATTTAATAGAAAAGGTTTGTTAAAAAGTTTATTAAAAAGTTTATTAAAAATTATTGATTAATAGATCAAGGATTTGGAATAATGGATAGAAATGTAAAAGAAGGATCCTTGGATCAGAGGATTAGGTGTCTAACGGCCCATTTACTAATGGGTATGTGTATAATGTAGAGATCCAATGATGGATACAACAATATTAGTAGTAGTAAAAGTAAAAGTAAAAAATGCATATACATATATGCACATACGCATATAAACGTGCACGCACGTATACATACGTACGCACATGCAAATACATACACACGCACAAAAAAACGGTGGGTGTGTACGGTAAAGGCCAAATGACTATGTGGGCATATTAGGATGTTTGTAGTGATTACTTACTTTTGGAGTTATATAGGATGGGGAGGTATGTCGAGGAAGATGAGAAGGACCACTGGAGGATGAGATGGAAAACCTGGGCAAAAAATTATCAAGTTAATAACTGAGGTCAATAATATGTGAACGTTAAAAAGGAGATGGGAGATGGGCTACAGCAGCACATTAATTTCGATTTCTTCGTTCAGACCCCCAGGAGAGAGCGTTCCAAGGGAATATATCCAAAAGGTCTCTCTCTGGCAAAGTCGCTTGAAACGCTCTGTCCTGGGCAGTGTGTCTGGGATGGACTCTATTACCCACACCTTGAGTCCTGACGAAGATTTATTATGGAATTCTGCGAAGTGCCTTGGGACGCTGTGTTTATCCTTGCCTTTTTCAACAAGGCGGCGGTGTTCACCAAATCGCTTTCTGAGTGGCCTGATGGTTCGTCCCACATAGAAGAGTCCACACGGACAGGTCAAACAGTATATGACATATTCGGATGAGCAGTTGTAGAAATGTTTGATAGGGTATGTTTTACCTTTGATGGTGAATTGTGTTTGTCCGTGTTGTACATGGGAACAGGTTAAGCACAGAATTTTCCGACACTGGAACATCCCTATGAGGGGGATGAGACAGAGGGTGTTGGTGGGGTGGGTAGGGGCGGATTTGAGTTTGCTTGGGGCAATCAGATTTTTAATGTTAGTGGATTTTCTGTAAGAAACTTTGGGTATGGAAGGAATGGCAGATTTTAAGTGTGGGTCCTCCAACAAGATGGACCAGTGTTTTTGAAGGATTTTTTCCATACTTCTGTATTTTGTATGAAACTGTGTGGTGAACCGTAGGGGTTGGGGCGGTGGACTCTGTGGGTGAGACCGAACATGGGGAACATTGGAGTTGTATTGTTGGAGGTAGTGTGAGTGGGCTTGTTTGACCAAAGGTGAGGGGTAATCTTTGTCCAAGAATTTTTGGGCCAAAAGAGCACTTTGCTCACAGTAGTCGTCTTGTTTGGTGCAATTCCGTTTTAGGCGGCAAAACTGGCTTTTAGGAATGTTTGAGATCCACCTGGGGTGATGGCAGCTCTGGTAGTGCAAGAAAGAATTTCCAGCAGTGGGTTTTGTGTAGTTCTTTGCTAGAATATTGTGGTCTTGATGATATAGGGTGAGGTCCAAGAATGCCAATTCGGCCGAATCGCATACTGAGGTGAAGGATAAGTTGAAGGGGTTTTGGTTGCAATGGTGTACGAATTGAGTGAAAGTGGATTGAGGACCATCCCATATGACTATGATGTCATCAATATAGCGGGCATAAAATATGATGTGTTGGGTGAAGGGGTTATTGTGCCAGATGTACTGGGCTTCCCAATACCCCATGGTGAGGTTGGCATAGCTGGGGGCAAAATTAGCCCCCATAGCTGTGCCTGTGACTTGGAGATAAAAATCTCCATTGAATTCAAAGTAGTTCCGGGTGAGGCAAAATTGGGTGGCATCCAGAATGAATTGGGCTTGTTGGGGATTGATCGTGGGGTCTGCAGATAGGAAATGTGTGACTGCCCTAAGACCAACCTGATGGGGAATGGAAGTGTATAGGGAATTGACATCCAGTGAGGCCCACATGTAGGTAGGCTCCCAGGAATAGTGACTGAGTAGATCGAGCAAATACACGCCATCTCTGATATATGAGGGGAGGTTTTGTGCTAGGGGTTGTAGAAATTGGTCGATGTATTGGGAAAATGGACTGGTAATGCTATCCATGGCGGCTACGATGGGGCGGCCTGGTGGATGGTTCCATCCACCAGGCCGCCCCATCGTAGCCGCCATGGATAGCATTACCAGTCCATTTTCCCAATACATCGACCAATTTCTACAACCCCTAGCACAAAACCTCCCCTCATATATCAGAGATGGCGTGTATTTGCTCGATCTACTCAGTCACTATTCCTGGGAGCCTACCTACATGTGGGCCTCACTGGATGTCAATTCCCTATACACTTCCATTCCCCATCAGGTTGGTCTTAGGGCAGTCACACATTTCCTATCTGCAGACCCCACGATCAATCCCCAACAAGCCCAATTCATTCTGGATGCCACCCAATTTTGCCTCACCCGGAACTACTTTGAATTCAATGGAGATTTTTATCTCCAAGTCACCGGCACAGCTATGGGGGCTAATTTTGCCCCCAGCTATGCCAACCTCACCATGGGGTATTGGGAAGCCCAGTACATCTGGCACAATAACCCCTTCACCCAACACATCATATTTTATGCCCGCTATATTGATGACATCATAGTCATATGGGATGGTCCTCAATCCACTTTCACTCAATTCGTACACCATTGCAACCAAAACCCCTTCAACTTATCCTTCACCTCAGTATGCGATTCGGCCGAATTGGCATTCTTGGACCTCACCCTATATCATCAAGACCACAATATTCTAGCAAAGAACTACACAAAACCCACTGCTGGAAATTCTTTCTTGCACTACCAGAGCTGCCATCACCCCAGGTGGATCTCAAACATTCCTAAAAGCCAGTTTTGCCGCCTAAAACGGAATTGCACCAAACAAGACGACTACTGTGAGCAAAGTGCTCTTTTGGCCCAAAAATTCTTGGACAAAGATTACCCCTCACCTTTGGTCAAACAAGCCCACTCACACTACCTCCAACAATACAACTCCAATGTTCCCCATGTTCCGTCTCACCCACAGAGTCCACCGCCCCAACCCCTACGGTTCACCACACAGTTTCATACAAAATACAGAAGTATGGAAAAAATCCTTCAAAAACACTGGTCCATCTTGTTGGAGGACCCACACTTAAAATCTGCCATTCCTTCCATACCCAAAGTTTCTTACAGAAAATCCACTAACATTAAAAATCTGATTGCCCCAAGCAAACTCAAATCCGCCCCTACCCACCCCACCAACACCCTCTGTCTCATCCCCCTCATAGGGATGTTCCAGTGTCGGAAAATTCTGTGCTTAACCTGTTCCCATGTACAACACGGACAAACACAATTCACCATCAAAGGTAAAACATACCCTATCAAACATTTCTACAACTGCTCATCCGAATATGTCATATACTGTTTGACCTGTCCGTGTGGACTCTTCTATGTGGGACGAACCATCAGGCCACTCAGAAAGCGATTTGGTGAACACCGCCGCCTTGTTGAAAAAGGCAAGGATAAACACAGCGTCCCAAGGCACTTCGCAGAATTCCATAATAAATCTTCGTCAGGACTCAAGGTGTGGGTAATAGAGTCCATCCCAGACACACTGCCCAGGACAGAGCGTTTCAAGCGACTTTGCCAGAGAGAGACCTTTTGGATATATTCCCTTGGAACGCTCTCTCCTGGGGCTCTGAACGAAGAAATCGAAATTAATGTGCTGCTGTAGCCCATCTCCCATCTCCTTTTTAACGTTCACATATTATTGACCTCAGTTATTAACTTGATCATTTTTTGCCCAGGTTTTCCATCTCATCCTCCAGTGGTCCTTCTCATCTTCCTCGACATACCTCCCCATCCTATATAACTCCAAAAGTAAGTAATCACTACAAACATCCTAATATGCCCACATAGTCATTTGGCCTTTACCGTACACACCCACCGTTTTTTTGTGCGTGTGTATGTATTTGCATGTGCGTACGTATGTATACGTGCGTGCACGTTTATATGCGTATGTGCATATATGTATATGCATTTTTTACTTTTACTTTTACTACTACTAATATTGTTGTATCCATCATTGGATCTCTACATTATACACATACCCATTAGTAAATGGGCCGTTAGACACCTAATCCTCTGATCCAAGGATCCTTCTTTTACATTTCTATCCATTATTCCAAATCCTTGATCTATTAATCAATAATTTTTAATAAACTTTTTAATAAACTTTTTAACAAACCTTTTCTATTAAATTGTTCAGATATATGTATATATATATATATTTTAAAGTATATTCTTAATATAATTTTTGAAATATATTTTTTAAAAAATATTTTTTTATAATAATTTTTTATAATTTTTACAATTATAGTATCATAATTATTACCATAATTATTACCGCAATCCAAATATTATAAATGCTTCAGTATATACTCCCAATATATTGTCCCTAGGATATTCCTTCCCTCCTTTTTCCCCCTTCCTTTCCCCCCCCCCTCCCCCTCCTGGTTTCCCATATTTTGTTTATTCCGCCCCCCCCCCCCCTTCTTCCTTCCCTTAAGCAGTATCATTCCATCCCCAGCTGTGCATCACTGTCTGTCTTTCGTTTTCCCCATGTCTTTCTGCCGCTCCGCTTTGTCTAAAATTGTCCCTGCTGAGCCTCTGTAACTTAGCCCATGATCTATGGGCATAAATACCCACATCCAAAATGGCCCCCGTACGGCCTGAAGAAGGAGCGCATGCTCCGCAACGCGTCGCCGTTCTACGCACCAGCATCCCCAGGAAGTGATGTCATAGCCCTCCGACCCAAGGACCCACGCTGCTACACCACCGCCGAAGGATCTGCACGTCCCCTGCCTCACAACAGGAGATCGCCGCTCATCCCCCACAGCGTCAGCTCCACAAGGGATCCGGAATGACACCCTGGATTAATAGCGCCCAGATGCCCTGGACTATCTGAGATGCCTGTTTTTAACGCACGTTTGTGAGTAATACTCTTTTAAATTGCCAATAAATCAACTGCATTGCTACACTTAGATTGGCGCTTGGTCTTCTCTCTCTTTTTGTCTCTGGATGGTAATGCTGCACAGTACTTTGGATGATGGTCTGAGGAGGCCTGTAATGCACACAGTGCTCTGGATGGTGGTTTGAGAGGGCTGAAATGCTGCACAGTGTTCTGGACAGTGGTCTCAGAAGGCCTGTAATGCACAGTGCTCTTGATGGTGATATGAGAGGCCTTTAATGCTGCAAAGTACTCTGGATGGTGGTCTGAGGGGAGGCCTGTAATGCACAGTGTTCTGGGATGGTGGTCTGAAAGTCCTTTAATCAGGGTCGCTGATAGGGGGGGGACCACCTGTCCTCCTTTAGGGGGCCCGGGCACACAGGGGGGCCCCAACAGCACGGGAATTGGTGCAGTCGGGCAGAGGGGAAATTACAGAAGGAAGCCCTGTGCGGCTTTCTGCAGCAACTGAAAGCCAGTTTCTCCCCCTCCTACCAGCTTTCACCTGCTGCAGGGAGAGACACAGACACAAGGCATCATTCCTGTAATTGCTTCTCTGACACAAATCCCCCTCCCTGTTCTGCCTGCTTTTGACACCCCTTTCCGTGTGTCCCCCTTTCACTGTGCCTCCTACCCTGTTAGGTAGGCTGTACGGGGCCCCGTCATTTCTAACAGCAGCCCTACCTGTAATGCTGCACAGTGCTGCATGGTGGTCTGAGGGGAGGCCTGTATTGTACAGTGCTCTGGATGCCGGTGGTAAGAGGAGGCCTGTAATGCACACAGTGCTCTGGACGGTGGTCTGAGGGGAGGCCTGTAATGCACACACACCCAGTGCTCTGCTCTGGAAGGTCATTAGTCGGGACTCTTTTAGGGAGGTCTGTACTGCACAGGGCTGATCTAGACAGTCATTTGAGGAGGCCTCTGATACTGCACAGTGCTAACTGCTAAGCATGGAGCTCTGTGGAAACCGGAAGTTCACAAGGAAATACTATAGTCCCTCCCTCACATTTTCGTTTCATTTCGTTTTCGTTCATTAATGAAAACGGAATTGATTTTCGTGATAGTTTTCGTCAGTGGATAAAAACATGGTGTACTTTTTGTTTCGTTTTCGTCACTGTAAAAAGGGCACTGACAAAAATTTTGATGAAAATGATTTTATTGACGAATATAACACTGGGTGTCCCTCGAGTTCCTTTGCAGTACACTACACTGGTCTTTTGGCTCCTTGGCAATCTGCAGTAAATGTACAAAAAGCAACTGTGATATGCAATACAGGGTAGTCTTTTGACCAGAGTGGGCTGGGCTGTGACTGTATATATGATCAACTTCCCAGTATATGGACAGTAAAAGCAACTAAACTTTCTCAGTCAGCATTAGCTATTTTTAATCATTATGCCACTAGCCTTAGTAAATAGGAGGGATGGTATATTATATTTACTTGTCTTAAACCTTTTTTTTTTTATATTTCTTTAGTTGTTTCCTGGTTTCTGGCCTAGGCCAAAAATATGTCATACATCCAAGGAGTCGTTAGAGTCATTATAGATTTTTCTTTATTTATCTGGAGGAGCGGTGTTTTCACCTTACTCAGAAAGTAAATGCTATGAATTAACTGTCCTTACTCATGATGGCCGCAGCTACAAATGCTAGGGGGGTATTTTTCAGAGTGATTTTTTTAACAAATTAAAGTAAGAAGATGTGGACGGATGGAAGATTTTGCTTTGTATATTAAAAATAAATTAAATTGAGTTTTTCGTTTGTGGTGCTCAGATACAGTTAGGTTCTGCTTTAAAGAAGAGGTTTTTAGGTTTGAAATGCATTAGGTGAAGCTGTTTTCTACCTCCATTTGCTGTATGGACTCTCTTTTTTATGAATAAAGGTGATTGCATTGTAGTGCGGCTGTCCAGACTTTCCTCATTTGTACAATGTGTTTAGTACATAGATGCATTATCCAACTGCCGATAAAAAATCTAAACAAATTGCAGGTGCAAACACTGGTCAAAAAGAGCAGGGAGGGAAAGATAAGCAGGGCAAGCAGACTAGTTTGCCTGTTCTCACATAGAGCCGCCTAATGGTCATCCAGATGGGTCAAATATAGCCAGACTGGGCAACTGTAACTTTTATGTCTATGTTAAATGATGATTTAATTTTCACTAAAGTAAGGGGAACAATATTTCACTGCACAATTTGAAAATGAAAATGATTAAAGTTAAAAAATAAATAAATTTGCAATTGATTCAAAAATACAAAGGCAGAAAACAAACTGAAAGCGAACATAATAAAGAACAAGGGTAGGTAAATTAAAATATCTATTTATTTTTTACAGGTATTAATATAATGAATACAATTTATGCAGCTTTTTGCATACTGTACATTCACATCAGTCCCTGCCCGTCAAATCCAAACCCCCCCCCCGGGACAGACAGATGGATGGCTGCCAGCCAGCCAGCATCCTTACCTCCTCCTTCCCTTAGTGTCCGTGAGTCTCCTCCGGCCGTGCGTCTCCTCCCTCTTTCTGGCCAATGGCCAGTAAAATCGCTTCTCTTTTCAGCCAATCGGGAAAGGGGACTCACGACCCGCTTCATGATTGGCTGGGAGGAGAATCAGTGTGATAATAATGAATATTCATTCACTATTGCCATACAACTGGGTGGGCTCAGGGTGCGGTGCTCTGTGCCCCGAACCCACCCTTTTTTGAAGCCTATTAGAGCCTCTAGCTCTAATCAGGTGCTTAAAAAAAAAAAGACCCTATTGGAATCCATGCATCCAGCGCCCTGCATGTAGATAAGGGGGTCGGATGCATGGATGGGGGGGCGGGGCCCCTGCGACCCCAATGGACGGGCCGCCACTGATACATACATACAAACATATTCTCATACACATACTAGGGCCAATTTTTGACAGAAGCCAATCATCCTACAAGCGTGTCTTTGGAGTGTGGTAGGAAACCAGAACACCCCCCAGGAAACCTATGCAAGCACAGAGAGAACATGCAAACTCCATGCAGATAATGTCCTGGCCAGGATGCAAGTCAGAAATGCTAACAGCTAAAAAAAAAAAAAAAACAAGAAAATATCTGGGTTGAAAAAGAAAACCAAATTGTGTGTCACCTGCATGGATCACTAAAACGTTAAGCAAAGACCAAATTTACACTTTATATAACAATGCAATCTCTAATACCGTTATCTAAGACCAGATCCATCAACTATCACAGTCATATTTAGTTACTTATGACAGCATAAGACTTATTGCTGCTTTTGATAAAGAATTCTTCTAGCTCTCATCATTTGGTATGAGGTCTTTTAGTTTCATCTAGTACTTCAGAAGCAAATAAGTTTAACATATCAGCTCATTTGTAACTCTCATGGCTGATTACACTCTCTGATCATAAGGAATGTTTTGACTAATACTTTTAAATATTGAAATTGTATGTCATCTAAAACTCTGTACGCAAGAGGTCCCTTTGCCAAAGTATGGAAGGTCTAAGAATAGCGCTTTTTAATACGGGTGAAGGAAAGAATGCCATGCACTTAGAAAAACATAATAATTTTGAGAGTGGTGCTCCATAGCAGATATAAAACTGTAAGCAATTGTCGAAAGAAGTAAAACCACAGGAGACCATTACTTCAATAAAATAAACATTTTCTGCAACTTTTATTCATGCATGTAAGAGCAGTTAGTCCGAGTCGTTCTGTGCTGTCTGATTATAGAGCCTGCAGACATGAGGCAGGAAATAGTTACTCTGCCATCACTTCTAGAAACTTCACAATGGACTATGTTTGTTTAACGATCCCATATTTATCAAACTGTAATTTTCTTACACAATTCACATGGGTTATATTTATTATTTGCTGCTCTGCATATTTTACATCACTTTATAGAGTACCTATGTCGACGTCTGCTTCTAAAGGAGGTTACGGTCTAATGTCCAAGCCACAGTCATAGAGGAACACATAAATAATCCAGGACCAGTTATAGTCTAATACAGTGTTTCTTAACCTTTTTTTTCAGTCAAGGCACCCTTTAAAATTATGGACAGTCTCGAGGCACCCAATTCGAAAAAAGTAAAAAAACTATTCTAATCGTTTTACAGAATGCAGCAGCATCCACACGTAGGATACCCAAAGTTTGCGGTGATTTATTCCTTCAAAGCAAATACCTTTTGCAATGAAGAGAGATAACACCACTCAGGCTAGTCAAAATCCATGATTCAAAGTGGGTGCTGAACCTCGGCTCGCCACCAGGAGAAGCATAAAAGAAGAAGATGGTCGCACACCACCACGGAATCCAATGAAGAAAAGTTCTTTATTCACATAAGTGTTACAAGGTACAGCAGTACTGTCCTACCCTGCTGTACCTTGTATGACTTATGTGAATAAAGAACTTTTCTT
Organism: Pelophylax lessonae; assembly: GCF_965119305.1. Lineage (NCBI taxonomy): Eukaryota > Metazoa > Chordata > Amphibia > Anura > Ranidae > Pelophylax > Pelophylax lessonae. The sequence goes on from NC_138768.1 coordinate 197,247,789, forward strand.
CATTGGATTCCGTGGATTCCATTTTATTCTTTCACAAATACCTTTTGCACACTGGAACTGACTAGTTTTCATATGTTTCTCTTCTCCTTGAATTCTCTCAGCTAATGTAACCCCACTGCTGAGGGTCAAACAAGGATGCTGTGGAGGCAACAGGCATCATCCTTATCAACTGATGACGTCATTGGTTGTTAGGATGCCAGTGTCTAGAAAGTCGTAATGGTGCATAATGAAAACCGTGGCTCTATGTAATTAAAAGGAAGGCTTGGTCCACCTGCTGGCTTGTATGCAATTCAAATTTTAGGCATTTTGCTAAGGCACCCCTGAATAAACCTCAAGGCAACTCAGGGTGCCTGGGCTCCCTGGTTGAAAACGGCTCATCCAATATTCCTACCACAAAGTGATCTTCACTTTAGATACAAACTGTTCAAGGTTGGTCTAAAGATGTTTATATGACTCTAAAATACATAGGCCACCAAATGGCCCCTAAGGGCACGGTGAATGACCAGTGGGGCCAAATTGGATTTAAGATTACAGAAAAAAAAGTACCAAAAAGGGTTGTAACTACAGACCATGGGGCTCTATGGCAACATTTTTATGGGCCACCACTCTCTGTGGCATATGGTAGTGTCAACGGTAACAATATGTGTAATGGATCTTAACATAAATTATGCCTAAATCATAGCCAGTCAGGTGGAGATTAATCAATATAGTCAAAGCACCAGCGATGTACTGTAGATATACTGTAAGTTATCAGGAAAAAGGGTTTCAGCAGTGCAGGGAATTTACTTTTAAAGTAAATTTTCAATCTGATTGCTCTGTAATCAATAGAAAATAAGTCTTTTTGTTTAGCATTTTAGATGTTACTACCTTTCCACCACCTTGGCCAGAAAGTGCTGAAAGACAAAAAAGCAAACAAGAGCTGAGTTAGCAAAAATAATAATAAAAAATATCAATACTATCATAATATGGCATGATTGTTAAGGTTTCCTGCACACAGTCACTTTACACTCATCGGCCACTACTATTAGGTACACCTGTTCAATTGCTTGGTAACACAAATTGAATCAGCCAATCACATGGCAGCAACTCAATGCATTTAGGCATCTAGAGGTGGTGAAAACGACTTGCTGAAGTTCAAACTGAGCATCAGAAGAGGAAAGAAAAGGGATTTAAGTGACTTTGAACGTGGCATGGTTTGTGTTGCCAGACGGGCCGGTCTGAGCATTTCAAAAACTGCTAAATTACTGGGGTTTTCATGCAAAACCATCTCTAGGGTTTACAGAGAATGGTCTGAAAAGAGAAAATATCCATTGAGCAACAGTTGTGTGGAGGAAAATATCTTGCTGATGTCAGAGGAGAATGGGCAGACTGGTTCAAGATGATAGAAAGGCAACAGTAACTCAAATAACCACTCATTACAACCAAGGTACACAGAATACCATCTCTGAACGTCCAAGCAGCAGAAGACCACACCGGGTGCCATTCCTGTGAGCTAAGAACAGGAAACTGAGGCTGCAATTCGCACAGGCTCACCAAAATTGGACAATAGAAGATTGGAAAAACTTTACCTGGTCTAATGAGTCTTGATTTAAGCTGAGACATTCAGATGGTAGGGTCAGAATTTGGTGTAAACAACATGGAAGCATGAATCCATCCTGCCTTGTACCAATGGTTTAGGCTGGTGGTGTAGTGGTGTGGGGAATATTTTCTTGGTACCCTTTGGGCCCCTTAGTACCAATTGAGCATTTTTTAAACACCATGGCTTACCTGAGTATTGTTGCTGACCATGTCCATCCCTACTACAGTGTGCCCATCTTTTGATGGCTCCTTCCAGCAGGATAATGCACCATGTCACAAAACTCAAATCATCTCAAACTGGTTTCTTAAACATGACAATGAGTTCACTGTACTCCAATGGCAGAGCAAACTTGAGATGTGGTTGAATGAGATATTCACATCATGGATGTGCAGCCAACAAATCTGCAGCAACTGCGTGATGCTATCATGTCAATATGGACCAAAATCTCTGAGGAATGTTGCTAACACCTTGTTGAGTCCATGCCACAAATAATTAAGGCAGTTCTGAAGGTCAAAAGGGGCCCAACCCTGTACTAGTATAGCAAGGTGTAAAAACGAAGGGATTTCCAGTCACTACTTACCAACCAGCCAGCAACCAGCCAAATTAACCTGTCTAACAGTATGCGTTAAAAACAGGGGTTTAGTTGCACACATTTGCAAATACATGCGTAAAGTGGAGGCCGCGCCAAGGCACCCTGATATCTGCAGTTCCTAACTCTACCTTTAAAGAGTCTCCACAATGGGAGCACATGCATTCTGATGAGATAGATGGAGGAAAGGGGACTGGAGGGAGCCCACCCCTCCTTAAAGGCGCAGGGTCACACTGAACACCCAGCACATAGCACAATGGCAGCCAAGGTGTCAGTGCGTTGCCTGACCAATATAAACGTTATACGATATTGCAAAAAGTGGCCACCTCCTCCATCTGTAACTGGTCTTGATAGTAAGGAGCACTGGAAGGGCAAACGCACTGACACCTTGGCTGCCATTGTGTTATGTGCTGGGTGTTCAGTGTGACCCTGCGCCTTTAAGGAGGGGTGGGCTCCCTCCAGTCACCTGTCCTCCATCTATCTCATCAGAATGCATGTGCTTCCATTGTGAAGACTCTTTAAAGGTAGAGTTAGGGACTGCAGATATCAGGGTGCCTTGGCGCGGCCTGCAGCTTACGCATGTATTTGCAAATGTGTGCAACTAAACCCCTGTTTTTAACGCATACTGTTAGACAGGTTAATTTGGCTGGTTGCTGGCTGGTTGGTAAGTAGTGACTGGAAATCCCTTCGTTTTTGATCTGCGTTTGCCCTTCCAGTGCTCCTTACTATCAAGACCAGTTATAGATGGAGGAGTTGGCCACTTTAAGACAGAGATTGACTGCCTTAGATGTTAATTTCAACCATATGGGCTGTAGCAGAAGTTCTGAGAGCAATAAATTCAAACTGCTAAGTTCGGTTCACACCGTTGTGTTTTAGTATGCATGTTGGAACACAAAAGAACAAAGAAACGCATTAAGCAATGATGGTATTCACATCTATGCTCTGTGCTGCACTACATTTTGGAAAAAAAACATTTACATTTTTTGGGGGGGGGGGCATTTTTCTTTACTGCAAGGCCCATAAAAGTCTATGGCACTGCATTAAAACACACATACAGTGTGTTTTAATGTATTTTGCTAGCCCCTGGAAGAAGATCTTTCCAAAGTTCACAACAAGGACGTCACTGCAGGAAATCAATCCTTATTTGACATTTCAAAAACACATGAAAAAACACTAATTAATGCTTAAAAAGGCCACACTGCATTGCAGCACAATGCATAATTAAAATGTGTGCCAACGCAATACAAGGAACATTATTGAATACAATAAAAAAGGAACAAAAGCCAACACAGATACATATGAAGCTGGCTTAGGACAGGTAAAGGGTAACTCCACTTTCGTGGGGAAAAAAAATAGAAAACAAAGAAAAAATAATATAGCGTATACAATTGCGACACAAGTCATATTGTGATTGAATGTTATTAAAAATTACCTTTCCTTTTCAATCTGCAGCTCTGTAATTTTCTGAAAATGCAATGCAATATGGCTACCTGGAGTTGTTCTGTACACAGAATATGCACTGACCACACCCCAGAAACATCATTTCCTGCTTGTGTGATTGGCTCACCAATTTTCCCTGAAGTCTGCCTAAGATACAAGTCAGATTTCAGGCATCCCCTGGAACAAAAATTTCATTTTTGGTCAGATACTCCCGATAGGAAACGTCCAAAGGGATGCAGGCCCAGCAGATTTCCTCATTAGTGCTCTGTACCTGCACAGCTGATAGATAATTATGAAACCACTCCCATTAAACTCCCTTAGCAGCGGGGAACAAAGGAACAAAAAATGATTTCTTCAGAATAACAAAAGGTAGGAATCTGCAACAAAGGTTGTTATAATCCTTGCATTGTACATAGATCACCCAGAGGGGAATGTTTGTTCCTTAACGGCCATCTTAATGGGGCTCCCCCATTCACATTAAAGCCCCGTACACACGAAACGATTATCGGCCGACCGATCATCCGTCTTTTGTCCAGAGTGGTGTTTTGTTGGTTGGAATGTGCCTAGACTGCACACAAATTTTCTCGGCCAACAAAATTCTACTTCAGAAGTGATGTCATGTGTTGGTTTGCTTTCTTTGTGTTCTTTCTTCTCTGATCATGCCCAGACTTGCTCATTAGATTTTTCCCTGTCGAAATCTGTACTGACTGCACGAAAATCGGCCGTGTTTTGACGGCGGACAAAAATTTTATAGCCAGCACACCAGATTTTTTTCGGCCGAAAAGTCGGAGTTGGTTGTCGGAAGCATCATACTAACAAGCCGAAAATCGGCAGATCGGTCATTGGACGAAAATTCCCTGCCGATTTTTGATGCATGTGTTTAGTCTGATAACAGTCACAAGGACTATGACTATAGTTTGGAAACTGGTACCTGAGCTTCTACATTTCTATGCTGCCACAGGTGCTGGGCCCACATAATATCACCCTAACACAAGTGATTACTCCACCTTTCACAATTAAACCCATGTACTATATAAAACAAAAGCAAGCTAAAAAGTTAGACCACTACACTTAAAGTAATTGGAGCCAAGTAAATAAAATGGGGATGTCACTGTGAAGATATAACATCGAAAGTTATATCCCTTGTCATTAACAGTAAATTACTCTGTTAACCTCAACAGAGAATACAATACTCCTTCTACATAGTCAGGACAGTAGTAAATTAGGAGTACTGCTGTGTGATTGGGGCCCAAAGCACATGATCATTCAGCACTGCTCCTGAGGTTCTCATTGTGTGACCCTCCCCAATCTCTGCAGAAAAAACTCTGTGCCACATCCAGTTTCTACTGCGCATGCCCACCACTTACCCTATTCTCTCCTATGGCTAGTCCATTATCGTGATGGTGATCCAGAGGAGTGAGATCGAGGAAAAGATCCTAGTATAGAGACTGAAGGCAAATATTTGGGTCTGTAAATGCCCCCCCATAGGACAGGGCAGGGGAAATTTAAAGGACAACTTTACTAAAAGCCAAATTGTCTTTCAGAAAGCTTTTTAGGCTTCATTTAAAAGGAAACATATAATACCATGTCATAGGCATTATGTTAAAGACAAATTGGAACACTAATGTTGGTTTATAAATGTATGGGAATATTATTTCAGGAATTTTACTGCTTGGAAAAATTACACTTCATAAAGATCAGCTGATAGAGATTTTCTTTGTTACTTAAAATGATTTGTTTATGTAAGTCTCATGAGAAGTTCTACATTAAACATAGCTAGCCCTGCTAACAAATAATACTTCTGTGGACAGATTACTCTAAATGTTCTTTGTTTAGTTGTGATAAACTGGAGATAGCCGCCTGATGGTAATGACCCAAGCACTTGTGGTTTTCTTTTATTACTTTATTCAGAATTTTTATTTATATATTTTTTATATTAGTCTGATTTGTTCAAACAAGGAGTTAGAGAGAGAAAGAAAGAGAAAATGTAGGAAAGAAACATCAAATGCTGTGCTCTTAAGAGAGCCCATAGTGCTCTGTAACACCGATGGCATGGGTGCACTCGGCATAATAGGTATTTGTAAAATAAATATTTACATAATTAGTAAAATAAAAGATATAAAATTGCATTTTAAAACAAATACAAAAAGAAGATTGACCCCAAACCAATATAGACTCTATTTATAGCTCAACTTGAGGCACAAGAAAAAAATTGCAGCACCCCCCCCCCCTTGCCCCATTCTCACTGCAAAAGTGAACTGTTTGTTAAGTCTGGGGGTACAGGGTTAGGGAGTAATACATACCTTATTCCTTGCTTCAGTATGCCCCATACATTTTCTCTCTAATGCCCTTTTCACACTATAGAGTCTGTCGGTGGACTCCATTTTTCTCAGCGGGGGATCGATCCGCCAATCCCCCGCTGAGCAGGCGGATGGCAGCTCTGTCTCTCCGCACTGTGTGCGGAGAGAGAGCTGTCAGGTCCCCGCTGTTCTCTCTGGGGGAATCGGATGAGAACGGACTGTCTGTCCGTTCTCATCCGATCCCATCCAATCCGATCCACTGGACGGATGGAAAATAGGGTTTCCATCCGTCCAGATTTGATGGATCAGATCGGATGTCAGCGGGCATGTCTACACTGACATCCGATGCCCCATAGAGATACATGGGGCATCCGTTCAAATCCGCCAAAAAAATGGACAAGTGTAAAAGGGGCCTAAGGGTTTGTTTTACTAATACTTGAGAGTGAAAAATCTGGTGCAGCTGTGCATGGTAGCCAATGAGCTTCTATCTTCAGCTTGTTCAATTAAGCATTGGCAAAACAACCTAGAAGCTGATTGGTTTCTATACAGAACTGCAACAGAATATGCACTCTCCAATTTTAGTTAATCAACCCCTAAGATTGCGGTTGCATGCTTGCCTCCTCCATGTACAATGTGGGAATAATAGCCACTCATTGTACATGATGATGCAGGTTGACCGTCCACAACTCAGAGCATCAGGTAGAAGGGAAGAGTCCCAGCGACTGTTAGAGGAGGGGTTAAGTCCTACTAAGTATTTAACCCTTGCAATGTGTGGGGCTACACATGTAAGGGTTTTTTCTCCATCTGAAAGTTGGGCTTTAATTAATGTAGTGTTTCATCTTATCATTACTGATTATGGCTGGAGCCCACACACCACTGTGTCTTCTTTACTGATAACATCCCTATAGTAGACATCTGTGTGTTGTCATCAAAATCATCACTGAACACACCACTACTTTTCTCTCACATTAGACTTACATTTTACTTCAATACACAAAGGAATTGTTGCACATGTTTCTATAGGTAACATAGAAAAAAAATATCTCCACAGTATAATGTTCAGCCATCACAGTGTGAGTTCAAACCTAAGAACAGTAAAGTAATATATTGCAGCTTACCAGTCCTTAGATGTGGTGGCTGCAAGAGTTTTCTTTTTTGTTACCTGGTGTTCTTGTCTGTAACACACTCCCTGTTCTAGGGTGACACTAGGATAGGACAACTGAATACCCCCCACACACACATAATATAGGGGGAAGGTGTTCTGTGGTTCATAGGGAGAAGCGGGAAAGATGTAACAGTTAGAAGAGGCAGAGAGCACAGGAAGTTGACAGCTCTCTGATTTCTGGCAGATCAACATATATTTTTTTTGCACAGAATAACTAAACATTTACATGTTTAACAGATTGAAAAAGAACAAATAGGAGAGGTTTATTGGTAGAGATTACATACAAAATTGGGCTGAGTTACTGAGGGAGTTGAGCATCTTTGCTCAAAAACTGTGTGAATGTTTACTTCAATTAACCAATCTGGTAAAATCAAATTCCTGTTCAATCTGAATACCCAATCATGTGCAGATGCTTTTCATGTTATTTAATCATAAAATTGAATATCCACACAATTTTCTAAATGAAGACTGTCAATTTCTTTAGTAAATCAACCAGTTTAACTTCTCTTTATACTTTAAGAATTGGCTAATCTTAAGTAACTGTACAGTCTTTGGCCTTAGGATTTCTTTCTAGGGGTGCATCCATCCACTTAACTCTAAGGGGTACACAATCTGGTGCAGCTTTAAATAGAAACCAATCCGCTTCCAGGTTTTTTTGTCAAAGCTTAATTGAACAAACTGAAGTTAGCAGCTGCTTGGCTACCATGCACAGCTGCACCAGGCTTTGCACTCTCCAGTTTTAGTAAATCAAGGGAATATAGAGATATATGATATTTGGTTACTGCACTTGTAAGGTTCTCTTGGATCCTTATACATGGAAAATATGATCAAAGTAATTTTAATGAGAAAAAGATCATTGAAATGTAGACCTTACATTACATATTGCCATTATATATATATATATATATATATATATATATATATATATATATAGTATCTCACAAATTTGAGTACACCCCTCACCTTTTTGTAAATATTTTATTATATCTTTTCATGTGACAGCACTAAAGAAATTATACTTCACTGCAATATAAAGTAATGAGCGTACAGCTTGTATAACAGTGTAAATTTGCTGTCTGCTCAAAATAACTCAACACACAGCCATTAATGTCTAAACCGCTGGCAACAAAAGTGAGTACACCCCTAAGTGAAAATGTCCAAATTTGGCCCAATTAGACATTTTCCCTCCCCGGTATTACAAGTTCTCAGGTGTGAATGGGGAGCAGGTGTGTTAAATTTGCTGTTATCGATCTCACTCTCTCATACTGGTTACTGGAAGTTCAACTTGGCACCTCATGGCAAAGAACTCTCTGAGGATCTAAAAAAAAGAATTGTTGCTCTACATAAAGACAGCCTAGGCTATAAGAAGATTGCCAAGACCCTTAAACTGAGCTGCAGAATGATGGCCAAGACCATACAACAGTTTAGCAGGACAGGTTCCTCTCAGAACAGGCCTCCCTATGGTCGACCAAAGAAGTTGAGTGCACATGCTCAGCATCATATCCAGAGGTTACCTTTGGGAAATAGACATATGAGTGCTGCCAGTATTGCTGCAGACTGAAGTTGAAGGGGTGGGGGAGCAGCCTGTCAGTGCTCAGACCATACACCGCATACTGCATAAAATTGGTCTGCATGGCTGTCATCCCAGAAGGAAGCCTCTTATAAAGATGATGCACAAGAAAACCCACAAACAGTTTGCTGAAGACAAGCAGACTAAGGACATGGATTACTGGAACCATGTCCTGTGGTCTGATGAGACCAAGATAAACTTATTTGGTTCAGATGGTGTTTCTGCTGCGGCAACCAGGTGAGGAGTACAAAGACAAGTGTGTCTTGCCTACAGTCAAGAATGATGGTGGGAGTGTCATGGTCTGGGGCTGCATGAGTTCTTCCGGCACTGGGGAGCTACAGTTTATTGAGGGAACCATGAATGCCAACATGTACTGTGACATACTGAAGCAGAGCATGATCCCCTCCCTTTGGAGAATGGGCCACAGGGCAGTATTCCAACATGATAACGACCCCAAACACACCTCCAAGATGACCACTGCCTTGCTAAAGAAGATGAGGGTAAAGGTGATGGACTGGCCAAGCATGTCTCCAGACTTAGACCCGATTGAGCATCTGTGGGGCATCCTCAAACAAAAGGTGGAGGAGCGCAAGGTCTCTAATATCCACCAGCTCCGTGATGTCATCATGGAGGAGTGGAAGAGGACTCCAGTGGCAACCTGTGAAGTGGAAAATAATGGTGGCCACACAAAGTATTGACACTTTGGGCCCAATTTGGACATTTCCACTTAGGGTTGTACTCACTTTTGTTGCCAGCGGCTTAGACATTAATGGCTGTGTCAATTTATTTTGAGGAAACAGCAAATTTACACTGTTATACAAGCCGCACATTCATTACTTTACATTGTAGCAAGGTGTAATTTCTTCAGTGTTGTCACATGAAAAGATATAATAAAATATTTACAAAAATGTGAGGGGTGTACTCACTTTTGTGAAATACTCTATATATCTTAAATGAAAATTTAAGACAGCGAAATTCTTAAAGAGCATGCATGTGCATGGCACATTTTTCCTTTACTGGTTGCATGCTTGCTCCATGTCAGGGATTCAGAAAGTACTGGAGAAAGTCAACAAAGGTATGCAGCACATTTATCCTTTTAGAAGCTTTTTAAAATGATTTATGACTTGGACCAACCTAGGGAATAATTCTTTGGTCCTACAGAATTGTTATATACTGTATATAACATTTAGTTTAACAGTTTGTGTTTACTATGTAAAATATACTCTATACCTATAAAGTTCATATGACTGTAGCATAGACTCTTAGACTTTTATTCAATAAAACCTTGCAACCAGAGAACTGGGATCCAAAAGAGTCACCAAGCCAATATTTAATAGTGAACTAATATAATATGATAAGCATGTGCAGCCTGCAGGCTTTTTCACCGACTGATTAATTTATCCAAAGCCGTGTCAGAAGGATTGTAGGTTTTGATATTTCATAGCGGAAATGCTTTTCTCCACAGGTGAAAACCCATCTTATGCTGAGATGCTGGCATGTGCTATGAGCTAATGGTCTGTTAAAACCACTTTTGTGCTTTGTTTAATTTTATTTAATACTGAATGCCTCTCAGGGAATTCACTTTTTTAAAGACATCGCTAACACCAACTTACAGACATCAATCAGTGACATTTACTTACACTTGCCAGGAACTTTGTATTGAACTTTTATGAGTTATACTTATATAATTCAGATGACACTTTCCATGACCTAATTCAAGCTGATATTTCTGGGTAAACAATACAAACACTCTCTGAGCCATTTGACTAGTTATCATTGCTATTTTTCTGCATGATCCTGAATGATGAAGTCATAATTATGGTTCCAATATGCTGATGCAGTGCAGATAGGGGTACATCTCCGTGTGGAAGATGGCGCCTATCCAATATCTTGAAAAATGGCAGTCACATCCCACCTAACAGCTGGAAGTAGAAATATTTCACTTTTATTTGGAAGAATAAAACGTTCTTACCCACAGGGCATTCTTGAGAGAGCGTAACATGAAAGAGGAGTAGTCTCTCCAATCAAACTTCATATGGCTCCAGAGAACTGCTCGATGGCTGATCCATTACAACGTTTTTTTTTTTTTTTATACACATTTTTCAAGAGTAAAAAGTGAAAGCTAAGGAAACCATTTCTGATCACAGGCTGAAGCCAGATAATAGAAAGTTAATCCCCAGGACATTTACCCCTGTCGAATGGAGACCACCAGGTTGACTGATTGACCTACTTTGTACTGATGGTGTGTGACAAGCTAAAAGATAAGTAAGATTCAGTACGTGACAGAAAAAAAGGAGGCTTCTTTATAATCAGTAAGTGGATTATACTTTGTGTATGAGCACTACAAGCAGGAGATAGACCAGAAGGAATGCAGATGATAAGATTGGAGAATTTACATTATTTTGTTCACTGGACTTTGCTGTTCTTTATAGCAGTTCAGACAAATCTTAGATAATAAAGCATTTTACTTACAGACACTGTTTTGATTAAAAAAAAAAAGGTATTAGCCACCTAGTATTTACACAAAGTGGGAGTAAAACTGTTATGTCCTTCTAAATCACAAACTTTATTTAGTTTGAATACATTTAGGAAGGTTTAGAACCCCTGTTTTGCATCAAATGATGGCTGTGTGCCCCTGAGGAGATTCACCCTGTCCATTTGTGTTGGTGACCATTGTTACCAGGACTGAAAGTTAGGAAAAATAATATTTTTCTTTTTCATTTTTTCCCAGAACATGAATAACAGGGTAATATTTTAGTGGGAACACTTGCTCTGATGGCAGCTGTCTAAGGCTGGGTACACATGGGCTGAATATCGGCTGGTATTGTTGATTGAACAGAAACTGTACACACACATCAGTGTGTACAGCAGCTTGTCTGACAGAAGCCGGTGTTCCGTGAAAAAACCCTACCCGTGAAAATTTCCTACCCTCGTCACTTCCGGTGCACCTACGTCATGGAACAGCTGAGCAGTTTACCAGTGCGCATGCTCACAGCTCCGGAGAGTAGGGAATTCTCACGGGGTAGAGTTTTTTAACGTTACAACGCATCAGCTGTTGCTGTGGGTACATTACATCATCTCCGCTGCAACATTAAATCATCTCCGCTCCTACCCCTGTCACTTCCCTCATCTTGTCTACTAAATGTAAAAGCGGCGGCGGGTCTTTGCAAATATAAATCACGGAGCCGAGATCTCCGTGATTTATATTTTCATACACCCACCGCTTTTACATTTAGTAGCCGAGATCAGGGAAGTCACAGGGGTAGGAACGGAGATGATTTCATGTTGCAGCGGAGATTATTTAATGTACCCGCAGCAACAGCTGATGCGGTGTAACGTTAAAAAACCCTACCCCGTGAAAATTCCCTACCTTTGGAGCTGTGAGCATGCGCACTGGTAAGCTGCTCAGCTGTTCAATGACGTAGGCGCTACCCTCTGGAGCTGTGAGCATGCGCAGTGGTAAGCTGCTCAGCTGTTCCATGACGTATGTGAACAGGAAGTTTCGAGGGTAGGGAATTTTCACGAGATAGGGGTTTTTAATGTTACACCGGGCTAATGACTGGCTTTTGTCAAAGAGACATACTGGAATCAGCGTCCGCTCAGTGCTGGCAGCCAATGGCTGTGAGCACTGATGATCAGGATGTTCTTGGGGGGGGGGGGGGTGAATGCCACTGTCAGAGTACAAAGGCAGTTTTTTTTTCATTCAGTCTGCTGGGTGCATGTACCAGGCTTAAGAGAGGAATTCACTCAATTCATAAGATTTCTTCTCTCAGGGCAGGAAACAAAAGCAGATCTTCAAATGTAAATAGAAGATCTGCTTTATTGCCACGCCAACCAAAAAAACATACCTCAAGCCCAGATTTTCAAGTTTCCAGGAGGTGGGGCAGTAACACTCTGGCTCTCAGCAGAGCTGGTAATTTGATGACAGGGCAGTTCAGCTACTTCCATTTGCTGTGAAAGGTCCACTTGAAGGGAAATCTCTATGAAATACAGATGGCAAAAATACAGGGGTTTTCATTCCATACTATTTCCAAGCCCAAAAAATTCATACATATGGCATTCTGTCTAGAGGAGCAAGGATTAAGAATGGAAGGTTCTTTACTCACCAGCCCCTTCATTGACTAAGATGCTGAAAAAAAAGATGAAGTTGTCTACTGAGTCATTAGTTCACATTTGTAGAAAACTGGTGACTCTTCAACAGAGTCGGAGCTTGACTCTGACATCAATAGACTGCTCATCCTCCTATCTGAAGATAGTGGTGATTTATAGTCATGAAAGGCTGGACATGCTACACTATTTTTTTTATCAGTATGGAAGCCTGATGTCTAACAAAATTTGAAGGAGGTACCAACATCCAAATTGTATATAAAAAAATGGGGACAAAGGGAAAATATTGGGCCTATGCTTCCCATGTAGGTCCAGAGGGAAAGGGGAAGGGGGTGGGGGACTATTAGGCTGGATTTTTCAGGTACCAAAAATTATAGATACAAGAGGAGTTTGCTTGCGACGTCACTGAGCGCTTTAAATGTTGAAAGAAGTGCATTAAAATGTAATGAACAATGAGATTTATTTATACTGTCAAACTGAAGATCCACAACTTAATTGTCAGATGCAACTGTGGGGTTAATTTACTAAAACTGGGAAGTGCACAGTTAGGTGCAGCTGTGCGTGGAAGCTAAGCAGTTTCTAACTTCAGCTTGGTCAATAAAGCCCAGTACACACTGGTAGTTTTTTTTGTTCAACCAAGCAGGGCTGAACAAAAAAAACCCCTTACAGCTCAGAAGGAACAGCTGGATTAACTATCTGATGTTAGTACCGCAATCTCCCCTGCTGGGCTAGTGTGTTCTGATAGGGGGGTGGCCCCCCAGCCAGAACACTTTGGTCAATAGATGAGAACACTGCTCAGGATCCAATTGGCAGACCTTTTTCGGTCATGCCCTATCGGCCGGCTTCTGTTGGACTGGCTGTTATACACGCGAGCCAAATTTAAGCTGGTTTCAATTAAACCGGACGATGCCATCCAACATTCAGCCCGTGTGAACTAGGCTTTAAGCTTTGACAATAACACCTGGAAGCTGATTGGTTTCTATGCAGAGCTGCATCAGTTTTAGTAAATCAACCCCTGAAATCTTAATTTTCATGTTTAATATATAGAACTTTTGAATGCAATGTAATCTTTCTATAAGAGCACAAAAGATGCATGACTTACATTGAATATTAATAAAACTGAAGTACCACAGCAGACGTCTAAACCTCCATGGCTGCTTTTAAACATTGACAAAAGGAAAACTGAAAAAAAGTACATATGGGTTACATAACTGGTATGGCAAATGTGTTTGATTTGCTCTTAATAGAATGTTTTTACTGGGAAGATCTTCATTACAAGAAGCAGAATGAGTTGAAATATTCAGCAATAAGACTCTCTGTTTATTACATTCCTTTGTGACATAATGAGGTTGAATTACAAAGGCAAGAGGATTTTTTCTTAGTTTACTGATTGTGGCGACAATTTACTTTAAAAGAATATTCAACCATGGGCAAGGAAAATAAATAAATAAAAAAACAAAAACAAAAAAAACAGCATTTTTGCTTGCACATTATTGGATGGTGGAAGTCTGCAAATCTTCACCCCTATACACTAAATAAAGGTAAAATTCCCCTGCAAAATTAAATTTCCCTTGCAAAGTGAACAGCCTATTTGCTTTTAGTAAAGCAACCTGATTGCAACTTACTGTAATTAAGAAAACAATCAAAGGACACATGTAACAACAGCACAATTCCCCTACCTTCCAACTGTCTGTGGATAGATGGGCCACTAGTAACAACACCCTTTTGTTCATCTTTTATACCATAGGCAGTGAAGAAATATAATATGGCAAAATATGGCCTCCTTTAGAATGTTCATTTCATAAATACATCAATGTGTACTTTGTTCCTAATATTTAAAAAGTTTTTAGTTGTGAAGCAGCTTTGAAGTCTCTAGTTGTCAGTCGTATGGCCAATGCATAGGTTTTGTGATTTCTGCCTAAGGGCCTTGGAAACTCACATTCAGACCAAGGGCTATCCGTTATATGACCAGAGATATAGGTTGGTGATCTCTGCCGGTTCAAGAATAGTCAACAAGTCAGTGACACTGCCTAAATAGTGGTCCTTCTTTCCAACAGAGACTAGTGCTGGCTTTTTAGACGTGTGAAAACTTACCATTGCCCTATTACCTTAAGAAAAGTATTTCACAGCATTGTTTAGGTCTAGAAATATGATTTTATAAAAAAGCCATGTTATATTCAGTTCTATTTTAAATGATTTTCCAAAGAAAGAGAAATGATCCACTGAGTGAAATACAGTAAAAGAGTGTGGGGGATCTGCTGCCCTCCATTGCTAGATGCTAATATTACATTATCAATCATGAATAATTATGTATTAGCATTTCCTGTCCCTGCTAGTCTGTCTTGAAAACCCCAGAAGGAGGAAGTGGAGAGAGAGAAATTTTCTCTGCCACATGTCCTGGTCATGCTGCTAACTCTAGGCCAGAAGGAACTATTATGCAAGTATTCCTATATTCTAATATTTTAATTGCAGCTGCCCATAGCTTCTTGGGTGTGTAACTGAATCCTTGTGACAGAGAGAGTATTTCTGTCCAATTGTTATTATCTCATATGCACAATGCTAGATAGCTAGGTCTGTGCTACTGTATATTAGTAGGTGAACCTGTTTATTGCAATAGAGTTTATAGGCTGCTTTTGTTTTTTTAGTTAACCCTTTCCCTCCTGGTCTGGAATTCAATAGCTTTTAGCTCAGGGCTCGATAACCAGCATAGGCTTTAGCCATGTTAGGCATCCCATGACCATTTATGGTAGTTAGAGGTCCAGTTTCAGGCAAGATTAGAAAATACTATAGATCAAAGTGCAGATGAGATAGGCTGATCCTGAGTTCCAATGTCACACCAAGGTTTTTGCTGGAGAGAATCTGCATCCCAGGCTAGTTGGAGAAGCTCCCCATCATCACTGATCCTCTCTTCAGGTCTTCAGCACTAAGACGGATGCAGCATCATGATCATACTTTGGGGCCCCTGCATCTAGATGTTATTGTAATACGAGGTATGCCCAGAAAGTATCCAGCCATGTATAATGAAAAATACAGACATTTATTGAAGAAGATACAAGATACGAGAAACATTGAACACAGGACATAGGTAGCAGAAGCTGTGGAACTAATGTTGCTAAGACACATTTCATGGCAAGATCCTGCGCCAAAATCTCAGTCACAGTCATTTCTGGAATCCCCAGATCAGCTTCTTGTTCTCGCACTGTCAGTCCCCGATCTTTGTTGATTGCAGTCCGTATAAGTTTAACATTCTCAGGTGTTCTGCTTGTTGCAGGCCTTCCAGAACCTGGACCACTTTCAACAGATCTCAACCATCTTTGAAGAGTTTGTGCCACGCCTTTATTTGTGCTGCCCTCATTGCATCATGCCTGAAAGCCTTCTCAATCATTTGAATAGTTCAGCAGAGGAATGTTCAAGCTCAATGCAACATTTGATGCGGATTTGTTGCTCTACTCACTCTGAATGTGATGGCCATGCAATACACATGCTCACTCAAAGGCGTCTAATGCCCCCACTAACTACTACAGTGAAGTTGACATTGTTCACACATGTGCATTCCAGTCTACTCTCCTTGGCTGCTGGGTTCCATCAATGTCATACAAACTACTTTTGTTATATTAACAAAGGCTGGAAACTTTCCGGACAGTTTCGTCAAACTGCAATAAACCATTTCATCAGTAGGCAGCAATGCAGATAAAATCCAAAGCTGCAGGTCTCCTGCTAGAAAAAATTGTTTCACCACATAGAGGCATTCTCTTTAACCCTCCGCCCCCATGCAATGCAAGATATAATTGGTATACCCATTTATGGTAATGTTTGCTTGTCCTAAATTGGTAAAATATAAATCTTCAGTAGTTTATTAGAGTTACAACAAAAGGATTATACTAGCCTTGTAAATAGGCAGATGTAGAAAAGAACAAAAAATATAGAAACATACAATTATAAATAAAATGTGTTTATTTCCTTTATCAGATATGACTTGGGAGCTCTACAAACACATTTCTTCCTGTAATTGCAATGATGAAGATACTGACGATGACTGGTGCCACTAAACTACTGGCTAACACACAACTGTGCAAACAAAACACCAAGTACCAAATTAACAAATTTCTAAAAATGTCCAACTTGAAATGTAGGAGCTTTATGACACCTATTTGGGCTGTATATGATCAGCAAAAATGTTATGGAAGCCTACAGTATGTTTATACATGGGATTTTCATGGCTTATCATGGGGTAATAGACAGCTAAGAATGTATCCTGATCTTTTCATATCTACGCTGTCCGATTATAGCAGTGAATCAAATTTCAGCATGACCTTAGGTTTATCTGTCACATGTTAGTTTATCTGTAAAATGCTACATTATTGTTTACTACATGACTGAAACATCTGCACAAATTTTCTTCTCTGGAAATCCTCCCAAACCACCAGACTGATAGACAGAACCCTGTAAGATAACTGAGGTGTATGTAATAATGTCCATTACACATTATTAATTAAAAAAAAGAGATGTTCCTAAAAATATTAGTAATGATCTAAAAATATTAATATTTTTAACAACTACAATAATTATAACAATAGCAACAACCAATTTGGGGTAAATAATACAGTTCCACGGAAACCTTTTTAAACCAGTTCCAACAGCTGCATAGCAAAATCTACATAACAAAGAAAAGATATATAGGGATGGAGAGCCTCACCCTGGCAAGTTTACAATTTACATAAAAACTAACAAAATAAAACATGATTCTAAAATATGCTTGGAAATGTATTTCAATTATCATATTTAAACAGAGGGTACCAATATCAAAGTGGAGAGGTCATTTATGAATCATATTTATTGCATATTATTTATTTCGCAATATTAGTAAGAAAGACTACCCATGATTTTTGGACAGTGATGCTGTAATTTACTAAATGCAAAGGGCACTGATGAAGTGCAACATGTATTAACCCATAGAATCCCATTAGACTGTAGTATGCTATTGAATGGTTCCACATTTATATTGCTCTTACCACTGCTGCATTACTAAAGTAACAAAGAGTAATTTTAAACTTCCAATCAAAGGAGAAATAAAACATTGAAAATACATCTGGATCCGTTTGTAAGCACAAGTTTACCAGGCCAGGTAGATCTTTAGTAACCCTGCCCGTACAACCTACTTGGTAAGTAAAAACATTACATTTTATACATTTTAGAATATATGTAGGTTAAGCCTAAAAATACCTTAAACAAAACTCTACCTATTGACAAAAGACAGTGCATATCAGTTTTGCTAACCTTTCACTGATTTATAGATGCACAGGCCAAATTTATAAACACCAGCATCTATCAATTAACTTGACAATAACTCTATCACTAATTAGCATATCAAAATATTTTTTTTGTTTTCTTTTTAAGGATTCATTCCTTTTTATTTGCTACACTGTTTGATTGAAAACCCTGCTCAGTATTTTTAATAAAGTTTGAAAAATGTGCAAAAATGAAAAAAAAAAAAAAGTGTATATATATATATATATATATATATATATATATATATATATATATATATATATGTACAGTGGGGATCGAAAGTTGGGCACACCAGGTAAAAATTTGTATTAATGTGCATAAAGAAGCCAAGGAAAGATGGAAAAATCTCCAAAAGGCATCAAATTACAGATTAGACATTCTTATAATATGTCAACAAAAGTTAGATTTTATTTCCATCATTTGCAAAGTTTAAAAATAACAGAAAACAAAAAAATGGCATCTGAAAAAGTTTGGGCACCCTGCAGAGTTAATATCTTGTACTGCCCCCTTTGGCAAGTATCACAGCTTGTAAACGTTTTTTGTAGCCAGCCAAGAGTCTTTCAATTCTTGTTTGAGGTATCTTTGCCCATTCTTCCTTACAAAAGTTAAAGAGAGGATGGCTTCTACAAATGGATAATGATCCTAAACACACCTCGAAATCCACGGGGGATTACATCAAGAGGCATAAACTGAATGTTTTGCCATGGCCTTCACAATCTCCTGACCTCAACCTAATTGAAAATCTATGGATAGACCTTAAAAGAGCAGTGCGTGACAGAGAGCCCAAAAATCTCAAAGAACTGGAAGACTTTTGTAAGGAAGAATGGGCAAAGATACCTCAAACAAGAATTGAAAGACTCTTGTCTGGCTACAAAAAGCGTTTACAAGCTGTGATACTTGCCAAAGGGGGCAGTAAAAGATATTAACTCTGCAGGGTGCCCAAACTTTTGCATACGTCATTTTTTTGTTTTCTGTAATTTTGAAAGTGTCAATGATGGAAATAAAATCTAACTTTTGTTGACATATTATAAGAATGTCTAATCTGTAATTTGATGCCTTTTGGAGATTTTTCCATCTTTCCTTTGCTTCTTTATGCACATTAATACAAATTTTTACCTGGGGTGCCCAAACTTTCGATCCCCACTGTAAATATATATGTAAATATATATGTGTATATATATATATATATATATATATATATATATAGTCAATTTATCATTATTTTTATTAGTGGACAATTACAATATAAAACTGAAGAAACTTCACTACCACTGCAGCCTGAAGGTAGCAGAGTATATCTGCAGACTGAAATATTTTATTTTTTAAGTGAAGCCTTCAGCCTGCATGTGATCTCTGTATCATAGGTGACATCAGGGCTGGGTTAACCTTTAAAAGCTAAATAAGATAATAAGAATGAGTGCTTTTTAAACCAAAGTGCAACTTATCCTTTTTGCCCCTTTGCCCTGAGCTAACCGATCCCAAACTCCCCCTCCACATATTTATGATTACTGAGATCCAATTGCCTGGTATCCATTGCTTATTTTCATCCTGCACAATAAACCTTCTCTATCTGTTGTGCAGGTGCATTACAGCCTTCTAGACTTCTATTGAGGTTTGTCTACCTTTCTCTTTCTAAATGGAAAATGATTCTTTTATCATTTATCAGAGAAGTCATTTCCCTCAGCATTTCTAAATAAAAGGTTTTAGTCACTTGCTTGATTACTATCCATGCTCAATATAAAAATAAACAGAATTATTACTTTTTTTTATATTTAATACAGTTGTGAGGTCTGGCCTGGAAGAAAACTGAAGACGGTTTATACATTTTTAAACTTTTATTTCACTTTCAGCACTTATTGAGTCATAGACCAGTTGCACACGGACATTT
Source organism: Pelophylax lessonae (assembly GCF_965119305.1). Classification (NCBI taxonomy): domain Eukaryota; kingdom Metazoa; phylum Chordata; class Amphibia; order Anura; family Ranidae; genus Pelophylax; species Pelophylax lessonae. The sequence continues at coordinate 197,267,716 of NC_138768.1, forward strand.
ACTGATGTTTACGGCAGCTTCACATTATCCTGCTGAGCTTTTGCTAAAGCGCAGCTAACCCCTGGTTTTCATGCAGGTTAGCTGCGCACACACATATGAGTGTGAATTACTGCAAACGCAAAATTTTTTATTTTTGCTTTACGCTTCTCTACTCATCTCTGTATTACTGATCTTTACGCAGCTGTGTGTATGGTTCCATAGACAATAATGCATCTACATCCAGATTAGTAAGAAACATGGTGTTTTTTACTCCCATGTGCCAGAGGCCTAAGTGTCCTGTGAGTTAGGCAATGGAGGGGACAAGGGGGGACCATTGTTGGGCTTTGCTTAGGGCACGAGTTACCCTTAATCTGATCCTAGATGATATAGTCATCAAATGGACTGCTAGAATTCAAAGCCAGCAGCTACCAAAGTGTCAGCTGCTGGGTCTCAAAGAGGAGATGTTTATAAATGGAAAGGCATTAAAGACCTTATGTATGAACAAGCTTTCCATAAACAGTATCAAACATCAATCCAAAATATGTTCGTCTCATAAAATACATGTGCAAAAAGGCCTCATGATATCAAAGTTATGCTGCCATGTAAAAATGTACTTGTGTAATGCGTGCATGGTGATTTGATTATCCTGTGATTAAAAAGTTATTATGTGAAAACATAGTGCATCTACAGATCAACTTTTCTGGTGACAAATGTTACAGAAATTGTACCAGCAAGCATCCTCTAAAATACTTTGGGTATAAGGAAAAGTATATTTGGAGGGTAGTTTTATTAATGTCTTTAAGTGGTAGTAAACCCCATTGTTTACTTGTACCCACAGGTAAGCCTAAAATAAGGCTCACCTGTAGGTATAGTAAATTTCTCCTAAATGTGCACCGTTTAGGAGATATTTAATATAGTAGCAGTTGGTGATGTCTCCGTCACATGCATACTCTATTCTCAATGGATGGTATGCCGTCCATTGACAGAGCCGTTCCATGGCCATGACTATCGCGTGCATGCACGCGGTGACGTCATCGCGGCTCGCCCAGTCAAACAGCCTAAGCCTGCGAAGCCAGAAGGGAGGCAAGGTGAAGATGGAAGTCCTGTCAGCTGTGATAGCACACTGCTGGAGGGCTTCATTCTAAGGTAAGTCTTTAAGAATGTGCTAGTATGAGATGTATATAAGTGGGAGTATCCGCGCTATGGAGAAATGAGCGGAACGGCTGCTGCCTACCTCAGAAATATAGACTGTGAGGTCAATATTCTAATATGTGAAGGGTGGTGAGGTAACTGGCACTGCCTATGGATGTGTATAATGTGTGAAGTGTGAATATCACAATCGTTTGCAGTAACTCATATGCAGAAATGTGGGCTGCTATACATAAAAAACCTCATAGATAATATAAATAATATAAATATAAAGTGGACAATCAATTGCAGTAAGGGTCCTTTCACACGGCCGCTCCGCTGCTTTCCGTGTGTCCGCAAATCATCCTATTTTTTTGCGGATGATTTGCGGACATCAATGTAAGTGAATGGCACTGCGGATGTCAGCAGAATACCATCCGCTGACATCCGATTTTCCTCCTTTCAGTTCTGTTCCGTTTTTTGGAACGGAACAGAACCCCATTTTTCCATCCTTGTAAAAAACGGAAAGGAAGGAAAATCGGATGTCAGCGGTGTCATCCGCTGACATCCGCAGTGCCATATACTTACATTAGGTCCGCATATCATCCGCAAACGGATGGGATGATATGCGAGCACACGGAGCGGATGACAGAAATGTCATCCGCTCCGTGGGAAAAAAAAAAAAAAAAGTCCCGCAGCGGACCTTTCACACGGAGCGGCCGTGTGAAAGGAGCCTTACTCATACGCAAAGATAAAAACATATATGGTTACTATAGATAAAAACTCATCAACAATAGAAATATAAAGTGCAACAGTGTAAATAGTGGATGAATAAAATGGTCAAAGAAATATATATCAAAGAAACGTGTATATAAAGTGCTCTGTGTAAAGGTGACCAGGTAAGATGAAGGTGCTGGTCTATGGGCTATGTTTTGTTCACCAAAAAAGAGTTAAATTGAAACAAAACCAAGTGTATCAGCCAAGGCTGATAAAAGGTTTGAAAGTGTAAGTGATTCTAATATGGGTGAATATGGAATATAGAGAATAGAGATATAAGTGATTCAAGTGAAAAAATTGAATAAATGGCCACAAAAAAGTGATAGAGTGCAAAGAGGTCCTATATTGGACCAGTGAAATGAATACTGGCCACAATATAGGTAATAGTGGTGAAATAGTAGCAGCAAAAAGTTATAAAGTGCGATAGGTCCTAATTAGCAGTGATCAATCATCAGGACCCGTAAGCCATATTAATACAAAAAATCTGGCCAAAAAGTTATTATCTGCATCCAAGCTCTACAAAAAATAAAGTGAAAGAGTCCATAAAGTTCATGAGAGTTGGAAGTGCAAAATTCAGTGGGTGATTCTTGCGGTGATCCAGGTATCTCAGTGCCGGGTGAGGAAACAGTGCTCCCCCTTTCCTATCTCTCCCGCACTCACCGGAAATCGGCACCCCTGCAGGGGTAACCCGTGTGTAGGTGGCAAGGTATGCCCTCAAATAGGTGATGCTTATCCACCTTACCAACCGTTCAGTGTCCTCCAACCCTCTCTGCCAATCCCTTCATTGGCTTCCACTCACCCAACGAATAAAATTCAAAGTGCTAACAACAGTTTACAAAGCCATCCACAACTCTGCCCCCAGCTACATCACTAACCTGATCTCAAAATATCAACCTAGCCGCTCTCTTCGGTCCTCCCAAGACCTCCTGCTCTCTAGCTCCCTTGTCACCTCTTCCCATGCTCGCCTCCAGGATTTCTCCAGAGCTTCTCCCATTCTTTGGAACTCTCTACCCCAATCTGTCCGACTGTCTCCTAATCTATCCATCTTTAGACGATCCCTGAAAACCCTTCTCTTTAAAGAAGCCTACCCGGCTACTAACTAATAACGCTGTTTCTCTTGCTCCATCAGCGCATCCCCCACAGCTATTGCCTTTTGTATCAATTGACCCTCCCTTTTAGATTGTAAGCTCTAACGAGCAGGGCCCTCTGATTCCTTTTGTTCCAAATTGTAGTGTAACTGTAATGTCTGCCCTCATTTTGTTAAGCGCTGCGCAAACTGTTGGCGCTTTATAAATCCTGTATAATAATAATAATAATAATAAATAATGCTCCAATATGCCAATCTTTCCAGTGCCAGATCCTGGATCCTCTTATCCCATATGTATAATATGTAAAGCGATCTCAAATGCAATGCATATCCATCAGTGACATTTCCGGGGTCCTTCCTTACTATAGGGTCTTATCCAGGATAGTAATGAAATCTGTTTCCTTATCGGCCTGAAGTCTCAATACACAAGGAGAAGAGTTTCATGAGAACAGGTGGGACAGGTTTGGCCAGTGCTGACTTCCTTAAGAAAAAAAAAGTGTTCTTACAGTCATGATAATCCTTTGTATCAATGCATTACAACAGACACTGCCCTAGAACAAGTATGCAGCAAGTGAAGTACTAGATAGAGGTCTAATATACAGACTGATTCAGAGTTAGGGATGCTTAAAAAAAAAGATCATGCGAGTAGCATTTTCAGAGGGTAATCAGCAGGGGCAGCCCAAATTGTTCTTATTATTTTATAATGACATGTTGCAGCTATTTGCTACACTCATTTTGTCAGCAATATACCAATAGTAAGACATTCACCACACACTTTGTAGCTTTCCGCTTATGCTTGTCTGGCACTTTATTACACAGTTAGTGAGCCAAATGATTGTGTAGGAAGCCTACTGATGTCTTGTACTTTCTGTAAATATATTTAATGTAAAGGATCAGGTTGATAAGACAGGTTCAATTTATAGTGCATCACAGTATGTTTCTCTCTTTCATGTCAAGCAGGTCTCATGATTCCATAAACTAGTGACAAATGTAGGCTTAATAAATCCCTACCAAAGATATATGAGACATAAGCCACAAAGTAATGTACGATTGATGACTTCTTCTTCCTACTGAACTTGTAACCCCCTTCCCTTGCAGATATATGACCAAGATGGGACATTACAGCATTTCATTGATGGAGGAGAGCCTAGTAAGTCAAGTTGGATGAGGTACGTCCGATGTGCCAGGCACTGTGGGGAGCAGAATCTCACTGTTGTTCAGTACAGGTAATGTTTTCCAATTCCTTAAAATACTTTCCACATTTATCACACAAATTACATAGGAAACACTGGGGTTGATTTATTAGAACTGAAGAGTGCAACTGCAGGTGTGCATGGTAGCCAATCAACTTCTTACTTCACCCTGTTCAAAAAAGCTTTAACCAAAAAAAAAAAAAAAAACTGGAAGCTGATTGGTTTCTTTGCAGAGCTGCACCAGATTTTGTGCTCTCTAGTTTTAGTAAATCAACCCCACTGAGTTTTGGAGGCCTTTCATATATATATATATATACATACATATATATATATATATATATATATATATATATATATATATATATATATATATATATACAGCCCTTTGTACCTGGTGAAAAATCATAATAAGATTTGAAAGTAACATTTGTAATTTAATTTTGCTCTAATAAATCCTACAATTGCTGAAGATTTTCTCTATAACTCAGAGCAGTTGGGTTATCTCTGCTTTGTTTGCACCAAATGTAAGAATGGTCAAGTGCTGCCCATATGTGGTACAATTGTATATTGTATAAGTCATGTTATATTTCCCCTGCCTTGATGTTAATTTACAGGAAAACTGTTGTATTTTTTGACAAATTAAATTTTTTGTTATTTTATTTATATTGCTGCTATTTTATACCATTTTTATGATTTGTATAAAGTTTTTATTGAAACAAACATTTAATATAGGGCGCTTTCACTTTCAATAAGCTGTTATTGAGTTTTTTTCCAAAATATAAAGCATTATCCCTACAAGTATAAATACATCCAATGTATCAGAAAGATTCCAGGATGATATCTAGCAAACATCAAGGAAGGAGGAGATAACTGGAAATATGAGTAATAAGTATAAGCAAAGCAGTAAAGGTCATTGTTGCATAGAGAAATGTGAATTGAGCATCAGCGATAAGCTAAAAGACACTCATAGATATAATGCAGTCGTCAAGTCCATCTTACAAAAGGAAAAGGCAAGAAACATATTAATAAGGCCTCCCCGGTGAGGGGGCTTGGGTAATAAGAAAAAAAGAAAGATCGGGGGCAGAAAGGGAAGGAAAAAAGAAGAGAAAAAGTGAGAACATCAAGGGCACCAAAGCCAGAGCCCTAGGACCTTGGGACCTACACCAATGAGTAACTTGCTCCAGACATGGAGGCGAGGGCATGTTGTATCCATGGGGCACATGTTGTTAATATTTTTTCCTGTGTATCAAGGAAAATGCTGGTAAGCTTTTCATTGATGAAGAAAGTGTCTACTGTATGTGGCAACAAACTTCCGTGAAGGGAATAAACTTCTTTTTCCAAGCTCTTGCAATAGTTTTTTTGGCCGCCAGTTAACATTTGAATTAGTTTAAGTGTAGTAGGACATGCCAATGGTCTCCAGGGAAGGGACATGTCAGCAGGGTTTCAAAGAATTTACATACTTTCATCCAGAACCTGGAAAGCATAGGGCACATCCCCCACGTGTGGAGCACGCCCCCTGGGACAAAAGTAAGTTCTGGATAAAGATGGGTAGAGGTGTGCTAAACAAAAAGGGGCCATATACCATCTCGACATGGTCTTTAAGGCTGATTCTATTGTGAGTATATTGATAGAGCATGAAGCTAATGTAGACCAGATTTTTTTCAGTCCTTCCTCTCTTGGGTGCCTTTGAGGTCCTGTTCCCACTTGGAAATGTAGGCATGACTGGTGGAGCTTTAGAGATTTTTAAACCGTGAGAAGATAATGGAAATAAATCTAGGAAAGAGCTGTATTTATGGTGACAAATACGCTCAAATATTGAGAATCGGGATGTTAGATATGTATAGGAGGGTATAGGGGTTAGCCTGTGCTTAATTTGTAAAAAACGAAAAAGTTAGGAGGATGGGGCCTGATACTTATCTCTGACTTGTTTTCCACCCAGGTTTAAACAGAGTGACCATTGGAATTTCTGAGAAAGTCATGAAATACACTGGGGAATTCTAGGCCAGAGGGCATAGTGGATTACCCAATAGAGGAAGAAGGGGTAGGTGTTGCGAGATTAGATTACTAGAGTCCCAGGTTTACAGTGTATGGCTCACTAGGGGGCTTATAGAAACAGACCTGGGGGCATATTGTGCAGTATATTGAGAGGTCAATGAAGTGATCTGTGCAGCTTGGAAAACCCAAGCCTCCTTGTTTCTTTTGTATAAACATAGTATGCTTTGAGACTTGTGGTTTTTGTTGGTCCAGACAAATCACAAGACATGATTCTGGAAGAGTTTGAGAGTGTAGGAAGGAATTGGGGGGAGAGTGCAAAATAGATATGGAAGCCTGGAAAGAATTGTCATTTTTACAGCGTTGATCCTCCCTACACACAAAAGATGGAGACAAGACTAAGACAAGAGTCTTAGTCTCGGGAAGAACAAATCTTTCCTCCTCTCCAAGTAAAAAGTATATTATGTAGTTTTTTAGTCAAGCAAGTTACTCATTGGTGTAGGTCCCGAGGTCCTAGGGCTCTGGCTTTGGTGCCCTTGATGTCCTCACTTTTTCTCTTCTTTTTTCCTTCCTTTTCTGCCCCCGATCTTTCTTTTTTCTTATTACCCAAGCCCCCTCGCCGGGGAGGCCTTATTAATATGTTTCTAGCTCTGTACTTGTTGACTGCTCCTGGAGACTAAAAAACTAGATAATATACTTTTTACTTGGAGAGGAGGAAAGATTTGTTCTTCCCGAGTGCGTATGTAATCTGAGAATCTTCTTTTTCATGGGGTACACTTGAGAACAACACTATGTACTGAGTGGAGCATTCATGGTAAGTACAAAAAATAATGCATCCATGATGCAGTAAATCCACCTTCCAGAATACCAGGATAGACACAAAGCAGACCACCATGAACAACACATATTGATTTTTACAACTTTTGTGGCTCTCAAAAATATTTAGTAATTCCACACCATAATGTGCCATTTAGAAAGTTTTATAGCTTCATAAAAGTAAAAATATGGTATAGACCAATAAATTGTTGGGCATGTGGGGGCGGTAGTACCACAAAAGTCTGGTGAAAAGTTCATCAATTTCTATCTGTACTTCTGATTATGATATTCTATAAGAAAATTCAATTGACCTTTTGGCAAACCAGCTAAATGCATAGTTTAAATTCATATACTGTGTGTGTGCTGTTTTATAATCCACAGGATTTGTATTTATATTCTGATTACTCTTCTGATTTGCACACCTCATAGTTATGCAGGTGACACTTTATTTTCTGCATCAGCAATGTAGCTTCTTATGCCAACTCTGCACCTCTAGGCTACATATTGGACAGTTTGTTATCATAACCCCTGTCCAATAAGAGATGGGATCCATGAAGAAATAAAGCTAAGCCAGAAAAATGATTAACTAAATCTAATTAAAGTGGCACTTCTGTAGGTGTGGTGTATCAAAGGTGTATATTATAAGCAAGAATGAGCAAAATTGAATATGAGAGTTTTCTTTTCCCCAAAAAGTTTTGGAAGTCAAAATTCTGTATTTCGCTTATCGTGAGTGTTTAGTGTAATTTCACTATTTTGACAAAATCCAATGAAATCAATGTAGAAGGTCAAATTACGTTTTTTTTAATTTTATTTTAATTTTAAAGGGTACGTGGGGCTCCTGAGGGTTACGGAAGTACAATTCAACTAACGTGGCCATGTTTCTTCCAGAAAACAGACCTTTATTATCCTCATTACTGTACATTTTTTCACAGAAAGAACAAACAACGGCAAAAAAAGGAAAAGAAAATTTTTTAAAGGGACATTAAAAAAAACATGGATCAAATTACAAATTATAAAGAACAAGCTAAAATAACTCCATTACCCTTAATTATAGAAATGAATAGTCTTATATGTATGGGTGGTTCCTGCGCTATCCGAGGTCGTATATGTTTCCCTTCCTGCTGCTGCACCACAGTACTGGTACCAGGAACCAGTCAATACAATAGTGCAATTTGGGTGGGTGGTGCGCTTCAGAAGTGAAAATGTAACTTATAAGGGTGTGGCTTAAAACATGGCTTAAAATGGTGAATATATAAAATAAAGACGTGTTCCTGTGATAAAATTGTGTTGTCGTTAAATTATGCCGTGGTGATCAAACAAATAAAATGTAAATAAAACATTACAATATATCTTCTATACGAAAAAAGTGCTGAGTACTTCAATTTCATAAAAAATCAGTAAATAAATAATCCGTTAATAAAGTATAAATATATAGATGGAACTACAAAACCAATTAAAGGTGCTTTGTGCTTTCTGAAATAGATAAATAAAGTGCACTGTTCAAGGTGTCCATTCATAAAAATCCGAAAATCAGGTACAATTCCCTTCAATAACTTCAAAGATTAGAAAACGTGCTCTCATGCAAGAAGTAAGGGTGTTGTGACTTGCTGCCTCCACCAGGTGTCACATCTAGGTGTTCTATATTCTCACCTCAATAAGGTGTATATTGCGCCTGTATGTAAAGCTTAGCCTCCGGGTAACATGTAGGCTTTTGCTAATTCCAATCTCCTGTTTCGACCTCCGGGTGTTTTCCTGTCCTGTCCTTTCAGCTTTTGGGGTGTTAAGCTTTCTGACGTCCTTAAACTCCTTATCGTAACCTCGGGCTCAGTTAAAATAGAGGGCAATCATGGTGCAGTATATCAAATCAGGTTTATTGTTAAAAACATAGTTGCACTTACAATTTGTAGATCATTCATTCGCAAATAATATAAGAATGCAGCGTGGGGAGCGCTTCCCTGAGGAAGTCACGTGATGTGACGTAACGCGTAGGAGGAGCCGCCAGACTACCGGAAGTGACGTTGGAGATCGGAGCGATATCGCTCCCCACGCTGCATTCTTATATTATTTGCGAATGAATGATCTACAAATTGTAAGTGCAACTATGTTTTTAACAATAAACCTGATTTGATATACTGCACCATGATTGCCCTCTATTTTAACTGAGCCCGAGGTTACGATAAGGAGTTTAAGGACGTCAGAAAGCTTAACACCCCAAAAGCTGAAAGGACAGGACAGGAAAACACCCGGAGGTCGAAACAGGAGATTGGAATTAGCAAAAGCCTACATGTTACCCGGAGGCTAAGCTTTACATACAGGCGCAATATACACCTTATTGAGGTGAGAATATAGAACACCTAGATGTGACACCTGGTGGAGGCAGCAAGTCACAACACCCTTACTTCTTGCATGAGAGCACGTTTTCTAATCTTTGAAGTTATTGAAGGGAATTGTACCTGATTTTCGGATTTTTATGAATGGACACCTTGAACAGTGCACTTTATTTATCTATTTCAGAAAGCACAAAGCACCTTTAATTGGTTTTGTAGTTCCATCTATATATTTATACTTTATTAACGGATTATTTATTTACTGATTTTTTATGAAATTGAAGTACTCAGCACTTTTTTCGTATAGAAGATATATTGTAATGTTTTATTTACATTTTATTTGTTTGATCACCACGGCATAATTTAACGACAACACAATTTTATCACAGGAACACGTCTTTATTTTATATATTCACCATTTTAAGCCATGTTTTAAGCCACACCCTTATAAGTTACATTTTCACTTCTGAAGCGCACCACCCACCCAAATTGCACTATAGAAATGAATAATTGCAAAAAGTGATGGGTGAATCTATCCAGGTTTGGGTGAATATTATTTGAAATTTGGCAAACCCAAGCTTAAAAAAAAAATTCCACTGAAGTTTATGCTATGGGGAGCATATGTTGGTGTTAAAGTAAGTGTCAACCCTTACATGTAAAACAACACAAAATGAAAGGCAAAACATTTGTGTATATTGTCACCAGCAAGCCCCTTGTAAAAGTAAGTAGTCTTTACTGGCCTACCCAAAACAGGTAAACAGTCCAGGAAATCTAAATAGCTTACTTCAACAAAAGACAAAAAATAGTCCATAACTCTAGTTCAAATGGAAAGCAAGGCTCACTGCCGCTCTACTGGTCTCACACTCGGGTTTCGAGGGTTTCAGTCAGATTTGGGGCCCTAAAGAAGAGGTTTCCACAGTTTAGCAACCGTGGCTCAATCCCAACATTAGTTCACCCTGCTAACTCAGGTGTCTCCAGCTTTCTCTCTCACAACCAGGTTCCAAATGCTCCCTATACCTTTTCAAGAAACCCCTTCCATGTGGCCTAACCCCTTCAGGAACAGAGTTCCCGTAATCAGGGTTTGAAAGTTCTTCCCACCCAAAACTCTTCAAAACTCTGAAATTTCATGTTCTTAATGAGGGCTTAGGAATCCAGGAAGTACTGTAAATCAGTCCTCTCCTCTCCAGCCAGAACTCCTTATGGATGAGTACTCAACATATCTTCAAATCATCCCCCTGAAATGGACAACAACACAAATAGTGGAAATATATACCTCCCATTTAGGGCCCAAACCTGGCGCCCTGTACAATATGTACAACACATTATAAATAACTTTTTTCTTTTTTTGATCTTTGATTTTTGTTCTCAGCTCCATAAGGAGCTTAGAGAACTAGGGATGGAGAAACATCAGAACACTAATCTTCCCATTGAATGGCTGTGTAGGGGGGCATGTCATCACAAGTCTTGGCCATTGAAGGACAGGCAGGCAGCTTTCCCAGCACAACCAGAAAACTGACTACATTATGAAGGATGTGCTCTCATGCCTAGTGTAGTCAGTTTGAAATAGGAATGCTGGGGCACTTTCAGAAACAGCAGGTATTTCAACCAAATGAAGCAATACAAAGGGAGCAGGATACATTTTAACACAATTACATAGTACAGCAGGAACATATCAGGATTATGAAATGTTGGGGTAACATATTCTTGAGATTTGGGCCATTTGTAGGGACAATAGGCAAACTGCTGCCAAAAAGTCATGAGGGACATGCATCTATGCAAAAACTAAAAATATATAATACTGTTGGGAAAGAGTCTTTTTATGTGGTTTCAAGGGCAATATTCAATACACAATAACTTTAAATAACATGGTTGGCAATGTCTTAAAGCTGTATGTTGTGTTACAGAACAGTTTGATTTTCACAGTCTCAGAGTACACTAGCAGCTCATATTTGGCTGTGGATTTTTTTTCCATTTTCAAGTAGTTTGGCCTACATACAGAGGCAGCATCTCAGTCTGGGTAATTTCAGTTTAAAAAAAAAAAAAGCTTTTTTGGTAGTTCTAACAGCAGCAACATTTTTCATCCAACAGTAATAGATCTGATTTCACTGTCAAATAGAAAAAGGATAGTGGCTGGCTGCGGCTGTCCCTGTTCTCCCTGATACAAAACTGTCCTGCACATTGGCCTGTTTCTATCGAGCTATAATTAGGAATTAAGAGACCTCAGATGATACAGCAGTGTGAAATTGGCCGGCAACAGGTCATTTTCAATGAGGGAACATTTACCAAAATAACTAAGGAAATAGAGTAGAGGCAGGGAGTTTTACTACAAGAATTAAGAGATTTCAGAATACAAAGAAATTTAAAATTGACCAACAGCAAGACAATTGTACATAGCAAGGCTAGGCCCAAATTTACAAGAAACAAAGAGCATACACAGTGGTTTAAATTGATTGTAAAGTCTGTTGTTTTTTTTTTTTCTTCAATAACAAACATCTTATACTTGCCTGCTGTGTGCGGTTTGTTTTGCACAGAGCAGCCCAGATCCTCCTCTTTTAGGGTCCCTCTTCTGGGCTCTGGCCCCTCCCTTCTGTTGAGTGCCACCATAGTGAGCAGCTTGCTATGGGGGCACCCAAGCTGAGCCACAGCTCCCTGTGTCCATTCAAACGTGGAGCCGCAACCCGCCCCTACCCCCTCTCTCTCCTGATTGGCTGACTGATTTTGACAGCAGCGGGAGCCAATCGCCATGCGCTGCTTTTTTAGCCAATGAAGAGGGGAGTCCCGGGCAACTGAGACAGTCCAGCAACATCACTGGTTAAAAACAGGCTCAGGTAAGTATTAGGGGGGCTTAAGGGGGCTTCTGCACACAGAAGGTTTTTTTATCCTAAAGCATAGAATGCATTAAGATAAAAAAAAAACCTTCTTCCTTTACCATCCCTTTAATTACAAGAGATAACATATTACATAGGCTACAGAAATGTAAAAATGGCCAGTAGCAGGAAAATTTTATTGAGGGATAATAGGCTAGAACTTACTAATAAGTTCTATATGCCATGACTTTTATTTTATCTATAGGTAAAGAGGGTGCAGTGAATGTGGATGGTGTAATGTGAGTTGGTTTGGGTGCTTACTGTTCTTGCTCCTTTTTTGTTTTTCACTTTCATACAATGTAACAAGTAAATGCTCTGCTTTGAGCACCCTAAACTTAAAAAATGCCATATAAAAAAAATGAAAACATAAAAACCCAAAAAAGAAATGAAAACCCTAGAAAATTGAAAAAAAAAACATTTTTGTTAAAAGGAAAAGGAGTAATTTATCCTAAAGAAAAGTTCCTATCACCAAAAAAAAAAAAAAAAAAAAAAAACAATGACAAAATAAATGAAAACCCAAAATGCCAACCTCTGAAACAAAAGCTATTTTTTTTTTTTTCTTAACTGGAGAGCAGCAGAGAAAGAGTTTTCTATGGACAGAACAGTAGTTAAAAGTGACCGCTGGCCTCAAGTAAACTACAAAACAAAGTGAAAGAGAAAAAAGCCCCCAGTAATATTAACAACAAAAAAGGCAGCGAAGGAGTTGATTGCTCAAAGAGCTAGCAATCAAAATTAAAGTTCTGTTTCCGAACTGACCATAATCTCTCCATATGCAGTTTGTTGGCTTTACTTACAATGTCTTCAAATTTATGGATAATTTTGCAGATTTGTACCACTCCCTTTAACAGTGAAGTGTCTTATCAAATCAAAACCCGCTTTATTGGCCCTCATAAGCTTTTAGGCAAAAGGCTATGCAGTGCATACCTGCAAGATTCTCCTGGATCTTCATCCTTAATTACAAAAAGCAATAACTGGGCCAGTAAAAACATGTTTCCATCAGGCAAAATCAGTTACAGCAAGCTACATACATATGCTATTGCTATGTATAATTCTACCATAACCCAGTTGGATAATAGAAGCAAATGCATAGTATATATCAGGGATCTCCAAGCTATGGCCCTCCAGCTGTTAGAGAACTACACATCCCATGAGACATTGTAAAACTCTTAACATTCACAGACAAGAGTAGGCATGATGGGAATTGTAGTTCCCGAACAACTGGAGGGCCATAGTTTGGAGACCCCTGGTATATACCTTCTTTTTAAACATCTGGGTGATTGGAGGGAAGATGAGAAGGCCATATTGAAAAACAACCTAATATACACACTATAAGCACGTCTCCAAGGACCAATATAATAACATTAATCTGTTGGCAATATTATAGTAAGTATAATGAAAGACATTTTTAAATAGCAAAATGATCCTTAAAAAAATGAGCGTTAAAAATGAAATCATTTACATGGGTCGGACATTTTTACAGCACTTTTTAAATCCTGATGAGATGTTAACAACTCTGTATAGCACAGTTTCAGATGTTTCAGCTTTCAATGCAATGAACCATGAAAATTAAATAAACTCTTTTCAGTCACCAAAGAGCGTAGCTCTCTGGGTAGGGAACACTTAAGGCATGGGCCTATTTTTACATTGTCCAAAGTTGTCCTTTTCACAAAAAGTCAGCTGGTTTGAATTCCCTGTGTTATGATGTCTAATATCTAAATGGAATTTTCTTCAAAGAGCTGTGTGATTGATTGACCCTCGGTTGAACGTTTTGTTTTTATTTTGAGGCTGACAATAATGTCCGTTGGCATGTGTTCTACTTCAACAGCGTTAGGACGCCATGAAGCTATCTTTATGAGTCATCCAACCACAATACTAAATACATGTCAGCAAAGGAAATATTATCCGAAATGAGAAAAATCCCTTTGATGTACTTCACCATGCAGAGAGTTGTGCGAGTTTTGGACGCATTATCTGCTTGGAAGAAATGGTGAATGCTTACACTATTTTTTAGCCTACCCCAACCCTCCGGGACCACCCATTGCTTGAAAACAGTTCTGCTCTTTCAGCAGCAAACTGTGTCATTTGGTTTTAGTACATTCGCTTGCTACTCCGCTTTGTTTATGTTAGAGAGAGCCAAAGTGAAAGATGAAATGTTTGCAATGGTGAAGTACAAAGTCGACTTGATTTTTCTTAGCTTTGAGAATTTACTATTGATTTTTTTTTTTTTTTAATCTGCAGTGAGAGAATTTTCATTGCGGCAGTCGACGGGTGGAAGTTTATGGAGGGAAAACAAAAACAGTCCAAACTGAGAGTTTCTGTCAGATATTCATAGAAAGCGGTAGTTCTGCTTAGCCAGCAGAGCCCTCGTGAGAAAAAAAATGGCTGTAAATAGAGAGAATAACAAGATAAATGAAAGTTTTGCAGCTGCAAGTAAAATATTGAGAATCTGCACTTTTCTATTGATCTTTATGATCCCGTTGCCAAGAGGCAGTTTGTGGTGACAAAATATGTTGACAACTGCATATCTCACGCGGGTGAAAAATGTCGAATCGGACTCCCATATGTCCGCACTGTTACACTACAGACAAATTGTCCTGTTACGGATAATTCTTTATGGAAAGACGGTTAAGTTATATAAAGTAGTTCTATTTTTCGCCAAAAACTTCAAGCTAATATTTTCAGTTGTGATTGGGAAACTTTCTCCAGATAAATATGATGTTTTTCTGCTATACAAGTCTGTAGTATTTTTTCAAAAGATGGATTAGGAAACAACTTCTTGAGAGGCCTTGTAGCTATACCAGAATAGGAAATAACATCAAAATCACTTTTCAAGATAGAATACACTGAGATTATTTAACATTTTGAAGCTGAAGATAAAAACGAAATCTTATTACAGTTATATACATTACAAATAATTTTGAATTTAAAGGCTAAGTTCACCTTTGTTTACTGTTTTTTTTTATTTTTTTATAAATTCCAGCTACCCTATGTACCAAAAATGCAGCATTAATGTACTTATTTTGCAAAAATAAAACAGCTTTCCATTAATTCTACACAGGCTTACCTCACTCTCTTCATAGCTGTTTAACCACTTGCCGTCTGAGTACCGTAGTACTACTGCGGCAAAGTGGCTCGTTATCGTCTGACGACGTAGTACTACGTCGTCAGACACTCCCCTTTCTCGGGGGCGCACGCGCGCCGCCGGAGGCTCGCTCCCGCTGTATTCAGTCACAGCGGGAGTCGGGCCAGGGGAGGAGCAGCGGCAATCGCCGCTGCTCTTCCCCGATCGTCGGGGGATCTAGTGTGGAGATCCGCCTGCTTGTGTAAACACAAGCAGGCGGATCTCCCAAGTGACAGGCAGGGTCAGATTGCAGGGTTCAGCATAGCTGAACCCTGGATCTGTCCTTGTGTCACACAGTCACCTCCCCCCACACACGTCAGTAAGCACCAGGCAAACATTAACCCCTCCATCTCCAATAAAATTAACCCCTTCCCTGCCAGTGTCATTTTTACAGTAACAGTGCATATATATAGCACTGATTACTGCAGTAATGTCACTGGTAACCCCAAAAGTGTCAAAAATGTCAGTCAAGGGTCCGATCTGTCCGCCGCAATGTCGCAGTCCCGCAAAAAAACGCAGATCGCCGCCATTACGCGTTAAAAAAACACCAAAAATGACAGAAATCTTTCCCTTTGTTAGTAAACGAAATAACTTTTGCGCAAACCAATCAAAATACGCTTATTGTGAATTTTTTTACCAAACATAGGTAGCAGAAAACAAATTGGCCAAAAATTTAAAAAAATTTTGATTTTTACATTTTTTTGGGGGGAATTTCATATAAAAAAATGTGAAAAATATTGTTGTTTTTTCAAAATTTACGCCTTTTTTTTGTTTATAGCGCAAAAAGTAAAAATCGCACAGGTGATCAAATAGCACCAAAAGAAAGCTCTGTTTGTGGGAAAAAAAGGACATAAATTTCGTTTGGGTATGGCGTCGCACAACCGCGCAATTGTCAGTTAAAGTCGCACAGCGCAGAATCGCAAAAAGTGGCCCAGACGTAAGACAGCAAAATCCTCTAGTGGTAAAGTGGTTAAACACACTGCTCGATTACTTCTACCTATCAGGAAGGAATTTTTTCCCCCTGCTGTAGCAAATTGGATCATGCTTTGCTGGGTTTTTTCGCCTTCCTCTGGATCAACTGCGGGTATAGGATTGTGTATATGGGATTGTATGGTTGGGTTTTCAATACTGTTTTTTTTTTCTTTTTGTTGGTTGAACCAGATGGACTTGTGTCTTTTTTCAACCTGACTAACTATGTACCTTACTTCCTGGTCAGACTTTACGTCAGACACAGGAAGGAGTTGACCAGATGATCTCATTAGCACACACCCTTCATTATCTACCCTCATTATCTACCCTCAACCCCTTCCTGTGTCATGACGTAAAGTCTGACCAGGAAGTAAGGCAAAAGTAATCGAAAGCGTGTTTAAACAGCTATTAAGAGACTTAGGTAAGCCGGTATAGAATTAATGGAAATCTGTTTTATTTTTTCAAAATAAGTACATTAATGCTATATTGGTACATAGGGGAGCTGGAGTTTTGGGGAAAAAAAAAAAAGGGGGAACAAAGGTGAACTTAGATTTTAACTACTTAAGGATCGCCCCACATACATTTACTGCAGCAGGACGGCCCTTAAGCACAGAATCACTTACCTGTACGTGATTCTCGTCGTCGGCTCTGGGGTGTGCGTGGGAGCCAATCAGAGGGACCCGCCGATCGTTCGTAGGAGAGACAGAACGACGGTCTGCCTATGTAAACAAGGCAGACCGCCATTCTGTCACAGAGGCAAAGAGAGATCTTGTGTTCCTGCTAATCAGGAACTCAGATTTCTCTTTTCCTCCAGTCAGTCCATCCCCCACACAGTAAGAAAGCAGACCCAGGGAACACAGTTAACCCTTTGATTGTCCCTGATGTTAATCCCTTCCCTGCCAGTGTCATTTTTACAGTAGCAATGCATTTTTTTTAGCACAGATCACACACTGTATTTGTGTCACTGGTCCCCAAAAAGTGTCACTTAGTGTAAGATATGTCCACCACAAGGTCACAGTCCCACTAAAAATCACTGATCGCCGTCATTACCAGTAAAAACAATAAAAAAAGTGCATAAATCTATCCCATAGTTTGTAGATGCAATAACTTTTGCATAAACCAATCAATATACACTTTTTGGGATTTTCTTTTTACCAAAAATACATAGCAGAATACAAATTGTTCTAAATTAATAAAGAAATTAGATTTTTTTAAATTTTTTTATTGGATGTGTTTTATAACAGAAAGTAAAATATATATATTTTTTTCCATAATTGTTGTTTTTTTTTTGGGTTGAAGTAGAAAGAAATTCACATTGTGGTGGGTGGGCTTTTACCTATATTTGCAACTAGTACACTTGCATCTTATGGTACACTTAGTACAGTACCTGTCAGTGGGACCTTCATTAGGGCTCAGATTGCTGCTTCATCCAACTCTCCAACACCTTCTCCCTCACCTTCTCTTTCAGTTGCCTAAGTGTTTCTCTTTGGCCATTGGATGGCCCCAGATTATGTACCTCCTGCGCATGCACTGTATAGTGTACATAGAAGGTGAATAATTGCTTCTTGCAATTTTTCGAAGAAGGGCTTTAGTTTCATTTTAAAGGAGAAATGTGGCCGGGCCTTGGACATTTCAATATTTTCATATTGTTAAGCAGTAAATAAACTTTAAAACATTCCCTCAACTGCCTCTCAAGTTTTACCCACTTTGAAACCACTGTGGATCCTCAAAGTTCACAAGCAGTTAAGTCTTTAAGTTAGGTCCCAGCACTCTGCCGAGGTGAGGTTAGTGGAACTGCTGTTCTTGCACACAAGCAGCAGCCCAGATCACTGGCATGACCCCCTGAACACTGCTCTCCATAGTAGTGCAGCTCATGGAGCAAGAGTGATGGTGATTAGAGCAGTTTTCAGCAAGGCATGCCAGACCACAGAAAAGTCAGATGGCTGCATGTGTGTGAGAGCTGCAATCCAACTGTCCTATGCGCTGACAGCACAAGGTTTTTAACTCTTGATGCACTACTTAATTGACATTAAAAAGGGAAAAATAAGCCTAGAAATTACTTTAAAAGCAGCCTGAGTGCAATACAATAATACATTAGGAGGATTCAATTGAGTTTTAAACAGAAACTGTATTTGCTAAGTCAAAGTTATTTTAAGCACTTTTTTGTCAGGCCAATTCTAACGTTTCTCAGATACATGTAGGACTGAGCATTTTTGTTTCAAGAAAATTACTTAAAACCCCCAAACATGATAATTTTTTTAAGCAGAGGCCCTGAAGAATAAAATGGTGGGTGTTGCAATTTTTTTGGCTCACGTCACGATATTTGTGTAGCAATTTTTTAAATGCAAAGTTTTTGGAAAAAATACATTTTAATTAATTTTAGTGAACCCAAACACAATATAATACCTAATTTTTTGATAAAATATAAAAGAGAATATTATGCAGAGTAAAGAAATACCAAACATATCTCGCTTCAAAATTGCCTTTACCTGCGGAATGGTACGTTAAATTATCCATAGGCAATGCTATAACAGCCTTTGTAGGTTACCAGTTTAGAGGTACACAGGATGTCTGGCCCTAGAATTATTGCATCCACTCTGATGTTTGTGGTAATAACTCATGATTAGAGCAATCATCGTTTGCATATTGCTGCAGGATCTATGTGCATGTTTGTCTTTGCACAAAAGCAAAAGGTCGGGGGTGCTTTACTTTTTTTTTTTAAATGTATTTTGTTTTTAATTTAATTTTTTTTACACTATCCCTTTCACTTTATGTTATGACAAGGGATGAACAACATGGCCCTCTTTATAGAGAGATCTGGGGTCTATTAGAGCCCACATCTCCCCTCTTGCCTCCAAAGCATATGATCAAGCCAAAATGTTGTTTATTCAACAAAAACATTGTCACTACTAAAGACAACAAAGTAATACATGTATTATTATTTTAGGAAAAGCGTTCTTTTCGTAATATTGTGTAAAAAAAAAATATATATATATATATATTTTTTTTTTTTTATGCAATCTATAGACAAAAAAGCATACGATTAAAAAACACACTTTTTTCTATCTGATCAGTGTTAGTTTAAAGAAAAAATAGTGTTACTGTAAATAAAAAGTATACATTTTAAACTATAATTTTTCTTCTTTAGAATTACACAAAAATAATTCTCATACAAAGCATTGTAAAATTATTTATACATTGTTTTTTATTCAATTATAATTATTTAATGTAACACAAAATAGCAAACAAACTAAATAAAACACAAGAAATATTGTCTAGAATAACATAAATAAAGAAAAAAATATGCAGCAAAATAATTACTTTGAAGAGTAGGGGGGGGGGAATTAATTATTTAGGGCTGTTTAGGGGAAAAAAGGGGTTAAAAGGGGTTTCATAGGAAAACTTTGCTTTTATTTTTATTTTTTATATAAATACTTCATGTAGGGAATTAAAGCACATATATACCAGTGTACAATAAAATGCAGTTAATCAGACAGGGTAGAAGCATACATAAATCAAAAACTGTAAGACAATGCACAGTGTCACAGATATGACTGCACATCATGACAAAAGCACAATGTAGGTAACACAAATTACCAATACATGAGTGCAAAATACATACAGTATTCGGGGAAAACACACTGCAAAGGCATGAGATCAGTGCTCCCCTGACCCAAGGCGCTCTATGGGGACCAAAGAAATGAGTGTAGCAGGTTTTAAAAGAGGTAGGGAAGATAAGGAAAGGGCACAGGAAAAGGGAAAAGTGAGGAAAGGAGGTAGAAAAGGGTAGCAGAAGAAGCCTAAACCTGTACATTGGGAGTGTGAAGGGTGTGAAGGTAGGAATGGAGTGGAGGGGGACAAAGGGAAAGGGGTAAAGGAGAAGAGGGGGAAGAGAAAGATGTAAAAAACCCATAGGGTAGCACCAGAAAATGTATTGATTGGTATGAGAATTCCAGCAGAAATGTATCAACTTCCTCTAGCACCAATGACCTAAAGATGATATTTGTGGGCGTCTGAATATGTAGGGCAAAAAAATGTGCAATAAAGTACTCTGAATGTACCGTCCTTGTACAATGCTTTGCAGGCTTGATCTAACAATCTAGGTAGAAACTGTGGAATTCCAAGAATTGGAAATGAAGGGGAATGATGGGGAGAAAGGAGTCTGTCCAGGAAAGTCCTTTGTGCAACACCCCAGATGAGGCCAATCTTAGGGTGCAATTTCAGTGCACTGCACCAGGGAAGAGCAGAGAGAGGAACATTGCTTGTTCAGTGGGCACCAAAAGGTTGGAGCCCTTGTTCATACATCAGTCCAACACTTGAAAGATATACTGCCGTTTAGTAAAAACAGATATGTGTTAGAGCCAGCCCTCTAATATATTTAGATCTACAAAGAACAGTGTTTATTAATCTAGTGGAAATGTTGGCCCAAAAAAATTAATTTGTGAGTAATTGCACCAGTTTTAGAAAGAAATGTAGAATATGTATTGGAAGCAACTGTAAGGGGTATAGGAGTTGTTGTAGTACGTTCAATTTTATGTTAAATGCTTTAAGTTCAGTGAGACCAGGTATGCAGGTCCTGTCATGTCCTATGCAAAAGCAGAAGAAAATTCAGAGCAAAAGCTTGGGAGAGGTCCTTGAAAATGTTGATCATAAGGAATGAGAAGACCACCTAAATAGAAAGTTTTGTTGAATGCTAGTAAAGGTGGCTGAGCATAAGGAAAGATTTATGGTTAGGGGAAACTCTGGGGAAGAGTTGGCATGGTGATATCTGGAGAGGAAATAAAGAACAAAAAGTCTTCAGCTTAAAAAGCTTTTAAAGCTTCCATTATTTTTATTTGGAAAAAATAAACATGTCCTACTTACAGTATCTGCTTTGTGCAATGGATGCACAGAGCAGCCCCAATCGGCTTTTTTTGGGGTCCCCCACCAGAGCTTCTGGCTCTTCCTGTTTGGTGAGTGTCCCCATACACAGCCTCTTTCTATGAGGGCACTCGTGCAGGCTCGCTCCTGAGTCCTGCTGCCTGAGTCTATAGACACAGACAGCAGGGCTCAGCCCCCCCCTCTCCCTTGTCACCGGATTTTATTGACAGAAGCAGGAGCCAATGGTTCCGCCACTATCAATGTGCCTAGTGGGGAGGGAGAGAGCCAGAAGAGCCCCTGCTCTCGTGCACAAGGCTGGATCGAGATTGGGCTCAGGTAAGTATAAGGAGGAGGGTGGGGCAGTGAGGTAAGAATTCCTCTACAACAGAGGGTTTTCTACAGTACCTCAATGCATATTTTTGGATTATAAAGAAGTGTGCAGCACCAATATAATCAGTGAAATAATAAAGTTTTACTCCATATAACAATATGTGCAATTGTTCAATAAATGTTGCTGAGTGTCTTATCAATAGTCCAAAGAATCAAATACAAAAGTCCAGTGCAAAAAAAAAAAAATGAATAAGAAGATCAGAAAACCTCCCCGCGTGAAGAAGCATTCCCTAAAGCAGTGTTCAG
The DNA here is from genome assembly GCF_965119305.1 of Pelophylax lessonae. Lineage (NCBI taxonomy): Eukaryota > Metazoa > Chordata > Amphibia > Anura > Ranidae > Pelophylax > Pelophylax lessonae. The sequence continues at coordinate 197,289,468 of NC_138768.1, forward strand.
AGGTCAGCTATCACCTCCCCGTCAGATAAACACTCACCAGATGCAAAAGCTGCCCTTACAGCACCATGCACGTTTGTGTCTTTAGGACAAATATCCACTGCGAGTAGACAAATCTCTCCCGATATCCACCTCACAAAACCTCCTCGATCGATGTAAGCTGGAGTGAATAAAGCTCACCGGGAACCAAAGAGATGCTTTGATAGTGAAGCATTTAATGTAAATCTATGTAACAATAAAAGCATGTAAAAAAACAATTATGTCTTACATACAAAGCCGCTACCAACCCGGGTCAGCACTAGCCACTCCTCCCCCTTAATAGTATGCAATGGTTCTAGTAACAGAACTTTTTTGCATCACAATGAGCTGTAATAGCTGCTGTATTTGCAAAGAGAGAGAAACAGATTTTGCTTTACATTTGTAGTGTATAGCTATCTGTAATATTCCATTTTTATTGTCTTGCCCTTACAAACTAGTTTGACAATCAAAAGATATTTTTATTTAAACTTTTCATTGGTTTTTTCACACAGAACGTCATTTTATTTCAGTGTTATAAGTGAGATTGTCGGGAGTAAATAGTTTAACAATGATTGATTTTCTGTTCTCTTACCAGATCCAGCATATTCTACAGAGCTTGTATTGACATTCCCCGTGGCACAGAACTGCTGGTGTGGTACAATGACAGCTACACGTCGTTCTTTGGGATTCCATTGCAGTGCATTGCTCAGGATGAAAACTGTAAGGAGCTGGCATTACCGATATCATTATGTTTTTCCTTGATTATCTTTAGAGTGTACCAATTGCTTATTTGCCATGTAAGATGCCATTGACAATCAAGTGTTAAGCCATATTTTCATTTTTGACAACCGTGGGTAAGTGTCCCAATCCAGGTGTATTAGGACTCCAATTTATTTATTTATTTTTTTTGCATGTGGGTTTTTCAGTGTTATATCAGATTATGTAAGGGTTAAAAAATAAATGCATATCAAAACCAGGATCTTTCCCATGGTTCTTCTTGTCTTCCTATAGATTATTATTTTGGGCATTGCACATCTATTAATGACTGTCTGCAAAATGCAGTACAAAATCTAGTACAATCTCGGTATTTGCAGATGATACTAAACTAGGCATGCCAATATCTTCTATGCAGGATGTGGAAACCTTGCAAGCAGACCTGAACAAAATAACGGGGTGGGCAACTACATGGCAGATGAGGTTTAATGTTGAAAAATGTAAAGTAATGCACTTGGGGGCCAAAAACCGGAAAGCAAGCTACTCACTAGGGGGGAACCTCTGGGTGAGTCTAGGATGGAAAAGGACTTGGGGGTACTGGTAGACAACAGGCTTGGCAGTGGCATGCAATGCCAAGCCGCTGTAAGTAAAGCCAACAGAATACTGGGATGTATAAAAAAGGGAATTCACTCCAGAAATAAAGAGATTATTCTTCCACTCTACAAGACTCTGGTCCGGCCACATCTGGAGTATGCTGTCCAGTTCTGGGCACCGATCCTCAGGAAGGATGTGCTTGAATTGGAAAGAGTCCAGAGAAGGGCAACAAAAATAATTAGGGGAGTGGAGGACATCAGCTATGAGGAAAGGCTACCAGCACTGAACCTATTCTCTCTGGAGAAGAGAAGATTGAGGGGGGATATGATATCAATGTACAAATACTGTACTGGCGACCCTGGCATAAGGAACAAACTATTCAGAGTAAGGGAATACAATAAGATGCGTGGCCACTCACTAAAACTAGAGGAAAGGCGGTTTAACCTTAAAATGCGTAAGGGGTTCTTCACTGTAAGAGCGGTAAGGATGTGGAATTCTCTTCCACAAGCAGTAGTATCAGCAGGGAGCATTGATAGTTTCAAAAAACTTTTAGATGGTCACCTTAGAGACCACAACATACAGGGGTATACAATGTACGGTTAAAAGCAAACACACACACACACATCATAGGTTGAACTGGATGGACTGTTGTCTTTTTTCAGCCTCACTAACTATGTAACTATGTAACTATGTAACTATGCCTGTGAGGAAGCATCACTTACTGAATATGTACTCCACCTCATGTTTTTGCTATACAGGAGAAAGCTTCAATTTCCATAGCAGACACCAGTCAATGTCACTATATGGAGGTTCCAGAGATTATCAGAGCTACATGAGAGCATTCCCTTAGTAAGACGTATGGACAGTTGCATCTATTAAACCCAACTACATGTTACCTGTACTTACAGGAAGACAGGATTGTTACCATATGCATTATGAAGGGAGAGATGTAATATGTGGTTGGGAAGCATTAATGAAGAACTTAACTCAAATTAAATATTAGGATGTATATGTCTGGGTGCAAATCAACATTTGTATCCAGATTCAATAAAATCTCACAAGACACATTTAGAAGACATCAACTGATTGAAGAATCAACATATTCAAAAACAATGTAATAGTGAAGAATTAACCTCAGATATTTTAGGTTCATTCCTTACATAAATAGCAAAACAAGGTCACAAGCGTATAAGGATATTACAGGTACATTAGAGCTTGGAAGAAAAAAGGGATAAGTAACAATTACATTCAGATGAGTTCATACTCCTTTCTGTTTATACCAACTGCTATGTTATTAAAATACATGTTAACAATACAGCAAATTAAAGAGTCAGTATACACAAACCTGATATTTTAATTTTATGTAGATGTTGGTGAGCTATATAGTATGCTGGTTTATATCTTTTGGAGAGCCATTGGTGAGATTTTTACAGTTGAGTTCCTGGGTCCACACTGGTCTGGTCATTGCGCATTGCTTTTCTACTCTCTGTGTTGTACTTTTGGTTTATTCATTAACTGAGAACGCAACAGAAGGAATGGGAACTCTATATCATCTTGGGAGGGAACATTCACAAAAATATCAAGGCAGACATTAATAGAGGCTAGAATTTTAGAAGGTAGAGCTTGTTGCTGGACTCCTGAAGAGATACAGGTTGATTTTGACCACCAGGCTCCAATCACAACTTAAATAGAACTTTGGGTGGACCAATATTAAACCAAAGTAAGAGTACATCAAGAAGGGGACATGTGTACATCTGTATAGCAATCACCGATATAAAATAAATGTTGTCTCTTCTGATGGTATTAATATTTTAAATAAAAAAAATCAAATGTAACACATGTTATTATTAAAGCACATTTCATGTACAATTGAAAACTCAGCTTTAAAATTCATAGCAGTAGTGCAACCTATTTGTTGAGGACTTTCGTTTTTCACCAACCATAGCACCAGTCTACCCCACTATCTTTTTATGGTAATCAAGTGATCTGGGACTGGTAACCCCTTTATGTTTATCACTTTGTAATGCAGCATGGGCATTCCCAAACATATTCCTTTTAGGCTCAATATGTCTCTCACATAAAATATAATGTATCAAAGTGTCCTTACTAAGAATATTCTTCCACCTACAAATCACAATCCACCTACTTTGAATTTTTGACTATTTTGGTTATACATGAAGCAGAGAAAGAGAAAATAATTGGCTTACAATGTAGACACATTTATGAATATTAAATGAACATTGGTAACATAACAGTAATAGATTTGTTGGTATTTACAATACACTGCCATCATTTTGTTGAGATTCACATCTTGTGTATGACTAAGATATTTATTTGCTCACTATGTTTGTCTTGCAGTGAATGTCCCTTCACCAGTTATGGAAGCCATGACCAGGCAAGACGCGCTGCAACCCTTCAACAAAAATGGCAAGTTGCCTTCTTCCACATTGCAAAGGTCCATTGTTTTTCCACAGACTCCATGCAACAGAAACTATTCTCTCATGTATAAATCTGGGCCTCTGGATACAGGATTTAACCAGATTAATGCTAAAAACCATCGAGTGCTTGCCAGTCCAACCTCAACAAGCCAACTCAACTCAGAATTCAGTGACTGGCATCTTTGGAAATGTGGACAATGCTTTAAGACTTTTACCCAACGGATTCTACTACAGATGCATGTGTGCACCCAGAATCCAGACAGGTAAAACAAGACGGTATGGGTGTACCTGAAGGTTATTAGTTACATATTAATAAAGGGAAGTAGACAAATAGCAGCTGATATGGGAATGTGGAGCTTCTTTTATAAAAGTGACAGAAGATAAAAGTGTCATAAATATTTTTAAAAATACTATATATAGTTTTGTATTTAGCTGCAGGGTTTACTTGACAAAATCCTTTTACAGATTGTTTTTTCACATGGGCATTTTGCAATTTACAAATGATTCTTGAAGTGTAGGTAAAGCCAAAACTTTTTTAAATAGAGCAGTTAAAAGCTAAATACCCTGTGCATTTTGTGTTTTACTGTCTTTGTCTCTTTGGTGGCACATTTTCTTTAACCCTCCCAGGGTCACAATTGGAAGCAGGTAAAAAAAAAAACTTTCCAAAGTGAAGGATTAGCCCCTCTAAGGCAGTTGGTGAGGAATATCAAAAAACTGATAGAGATTTTACCAACTCCATAGTCAAAACAACCTAATAAGTTTTTGGCTTTATATATATTTTATATGCTATGTGAGTTGGCAACTAGGTTACAGTTTTACCTATTAGCATAACACGAGCAAGCTAATGTTGATGTTGATGATGACGTTGCAGACATTAGTGATATTTTATATTTAGATTTTTCTTTACAGTGATTTTGGGTTGGGTGGTATAAGGTGCTGGAATTTGAACCTAGTCAAATCAACTGATAAAAAATCTCCATTTAAAAATATTTTTAAAGAAGACACCCAATTTAAATTGAATCTTCTGATTTTCTTACTCAAATACAGCAAAAGTAAAAAAAAAAAAAGAAAGAAAGAAAAATCATACCACCTTTTTAACAGAATGTGTTATTTTACTTTTTCTTTATTATGTTCTGAATCGAAAAAAAAATATATAAATTTGTTTTAAACCAGATACACGTTAAATAGTGCATGTTAATATTTCTATTTACCACTTACAGCCAGCAAGGAGAGATCTATGCAAGAACAGAAGCTTCATCAGGTTTTATGCTAAATAGCTTTGAACGAGTCAGCCAACACCCCCTGTCCTTCTTACAAAGGCAAGGATATCATAATTCATTTTAGAGTGACCAAGCAGGCAGTGCTGGGCTTTCTGTTTTATAGAGCCAAAAGCCATCATAGATTCCTATCAACATTACTCCTGACCTAAGCACTAGTTCTACCTTTAGAAAAAAAGCACTTGAGACAGTTTTTAGGGTGATAGCATTTGATTGGAACACACAATTACATTTTTAGCATTTGGTCAGGATTTCAGCTTTATGCCTCCCATCTTGCACATAATAATCCTAAACACACAGCCTTAAAACTGTCTGAGGGACGATTTCTCAGACAACTCATAGCAATCAATCAGTTTCCATCTATCACTCATTTATGGGGTGCAGGTTTGAATCTGACTGGTTGACTAATAAGTCTCCCATCACAGTTGATGATTGTTATGTCTTTGATAGATTCTTATTCTGATAGTGAGCAGAATAATAAAAATCTAGTGGGTAATCAAACTAGCTTCTCTCCTTTAAAAACATTTTTTTTTAGTGCTGGTTCACATTGGTGCGATGCGGGAACCCTGCGAATCCACTGCGGGTTCCCGCATCACACCTGACTCGCAGGCAGTTCACCCTGGCATATGCCAACTGCTGGGAGTGTCAATACAAAGTTAACGACACCCCCAGATTAGTTTGCATATCGCAGTGCGAACCGTCAATTCGAACAGAAATCTGATTACATAGGTGGGAACACCCATGTGATCCGATTCTGGTCCAAAAAAAGGGTCCTGCATGACTTTGGTCCGAATGAGATGCAAATTCAGCCATACAATCTATATGGCTGAATTTGCATCGCACTGACATTGCATGTGATTGGCAGAGAAGTGCGGTGCAAATCACATGCAATGTCTTACATCGCTATAGTGTGAACCTTCACTATAGGTTGAATCATCTTTTCAACATTTAATCTTTCTTTAAAAATATTTGTACAGGAAACCTCACAGAAAATATTTTTACCAACAATTACATACATAACACTTTAATTTTTATTTTTCTACATAGGAAGATGGGAAAACTCATTTTATCTTTGCTTGAGACCCAAATTCTAAAAGATCTCTAGTTCACACAAGGGTTACTTTCATAAGCTGCATTGAGCTAAACATGACATTTTAAAAGCAAGTTGACTGTGTCTCCATTTCAGGATTTATGCAGTGTTTTCTTATGGCCATCATGCAGGGTTAGATTAATGATCATCATAGGTAGAAAACATCAGGCCAAGATTCTATAAATGCCTTTATGTCTCTTAGAGAGAGAACGCCTTGCATCTTAGAGCTGATGTGACAGTCATTGCTGGGTTCACCTGCGGTGTACAGTGTGTTGGAACTTAATTAAGTACTAAGAGGCAATGAATTGGAATTTTTTGCTTAGCACTATTTTTCTTCAGAGCATGCACAGCTATAAATCGTGAGGAGCTGTCAAAAAGATATACCTGCTCTAGTGGTGATGTGGAGGAAAACAGATGCCATTTATTCAATAAACTAATATCCATACAGAAGAAAAATGTTGACCAGATACCTTAGAGTCAAAGTTGGTTTGAGCGTTTGTCAATATGGAATTTTATGGCTGTGAAGTGAAGATGAAATTTAGCTGAACAAGTGAATTAAAATTTCTGGTACTTTGGCCAGTGGCACAGTGCATGTAATACAGTCATTATTTATGCATCAAAGCTCATTTATCTGACAATCTTGAGAGCCAGCAAGAAGGGAAGATATCCAATTAATTAAACACTAAAATTTGTCTTATATGCTGTTTTAAGATAAGGCAGATATTTACATAACCACTGCAAGTAAATTCTAACAAGGTGAAATGAAACTTGAATTTCCATCGGCTTTTTGATTAGTATAATAATAATGATCCTGTTTTTTATTTTAATTTATACAAGGCACACAGAATATGTATATGTGCACATACATACCTACATACAAATGTGGCTACATACGTGATTCTGATTTACTTAAAGTAAAATACATTTTTTCACAGCCCAAATATCAAGCATTTGCATTACAGACCCAACTGGGTAGGTGGAGATCTGAGTTTATCTTAACCTAAATTGGTCTTTGAAAGTAGTTGTGCATGCACTAAAAGGTCAACTCTACATAACTTTAGGGAGCAAGGAGTGGTGTATGAGTTAATGCCGACCATGCAGGGATCAAAATTCAATCAGCTCAGCAGGGACCGGTCTAATTTCCATCCATGTATGGGCAGGTTGGTTGTACACAATTTGATCTATCAGTCCCTCTATCAGCACCACTGGCTATAGCTGGCGATGCTGATCAGTGTATTCTGACAGCGGGATAAGTTTCCCTGTGTTCAATAGCTCAGCGGGGAGGATTCCACCATATACATCGAATGTGTGGATGGGGAAATCAATTTTCTTTCGTTCAACTCACTGGCTGAGCTAAAAAAAAATGACTCATGCATGGTCAGCCTAAAATTTAGGGCTTTTTTTTTTTTTTTACGGCTACGCATATCGTAGCTTTTTTTTTTCACAGGGCAGCAAGGGTTAACTGGCAGGGGTTCAGGAGGTGATACTGCTGCCTCCTGAATGCCTGCTTTTTTGACAGCCAAATGGGCTGTGGGAATACCACTAGCTTTATAATAGGTCACGTTAGGATGAACACACCAGGTGAGATCATTTTTGCTGCAGCTTAACTGTTTATTTTTACTGCCCCCACTCCAACAACAAGGGTTAATTAGTCATTGGAGACTGCATTTATATCTGTGCCTCTGCTTATTTGTGATATGACTGTAAAGTTAAACTTTGAAATTTGATCTGGAATCTTGCATGTCCATGTACAGCAGGGCTAGAGTGTGAAAGGAAGAAGCAGCATAAAAAGGAAATCAGTTCCTTTGCTATCAAGCAGCCTGCTTATACAAAGAGAGAGTAGAGTGTCATACAGAAAAGCTAATCACTGTGCTCTGGAACACAATATCAGACAATCAGAGGAATTGATGAGAGAGTAATTTGCTCACTACACTGACAAACCCACCTAATTAGGTACCCTATAAGTCCTATCATAGGATTATGTACTTATTTTTCATGAATATAACTAGATCTTATCATGCTTGCCTATATCTCGATTGCACAAGCCTTTGAAGAAAGGACAAGTTGCTCTCAGAATTAAATCCCCCAATAAGCTTTAAACACTTCCCATACTCTGGCGAGGTAACATCACCCTGCACCCATGGGGCCAGTACATACTTACCTGGGCTTTGTGCTCAGTCACAATGCCACTTTACTTTTACAATATCTTCTCAGAAAGAATAAAGCAGAAACCAAGTCCCAACAAGCTAGCATGACAACACTGTGAATATGGTCATTGACTATCAAGCTCTGGATGTTCTGATGTGCTATGGCCCCATCTGCAATTCCTGATCTTAAAACACTAGCAAAAAGCATTTTCTGAATTGGCATTTGACTTACTGGCCAGTTTTACCTTGGCTTGTATGGGCTGATCACCACACATGGGCTTTCAAGGAAATACAATAAGGCAGTGGCACTATAGGAGAGCTTTAAGAGGGAATGAAAATATAGTATGAAATGTGATTATTTCTATGCCTCATTCTGCCTTAGTCCTCTGTGGTATGAAGTTCAATATCTTTGCCGAGCATCTAGTTAAATGGTTTTGTATTACGGTTTTGCAGTAACACAACTCTGTGATGTTTTACAAAGTAGATCACGTCTTGATTACTCTAATAAGCTGCTAGTCACTGGATGGCCACAGATAAACAGAGTACGGCTAGTATAATTGTACAGAATGTACATAGCACTTCATATTTCTTCTGATGACTAATGTTTCTTTACCGCGCACTCTAGTTCCATAACACCAAAAAAGGCTTATTGATTTGACAGTATTTCAATAAGAGATTTATGCACACATTAAAACAACCACTGTTAGGAGCTAATTGTATGTGCTGAATGTATTACTCAGATGTGAGGGAACACGATTTCCCATAGAGTAACATAATATGGAAGAAAATATTTGAGAAGTATTTTTCTTCAATAAAGATTAAAGTAAAAGAGCAGTGGGACCCCAGACTTAAACTGCAGACTGTGCAAAAAAAAAAAAACCTCTCCATGGAATGGGATGTAAAATCCTATAAATAAAATTGACTTATGGTTGCTTATTCTCTGTTTACGAAGACAGCATTTTCATGTAGAGTTACAATCGATATGGATAGGATCTACTTTGCTAAATACCAGGACATCAAAATCTTCATTATGACATATTTTCAAGACAGCATATTTTAGTTCTGATCTGAGCCAACTTATTTGGTAATATTAAACATGAGTTTTAGAGTCTTGCACAGCAGAAACTCAGGACTTGACAATAAGCATAAAAAAAAAATTGTTCAGGCTAAAAATGGGTAAATCGCAGCCAGTGAGGGATATTTGCATTAAACAAACAGGAATGTAATTGTATTTAGACTGTTTCTAAATATTCACTTCTTAAAGTGGAACTCCAAAAAAAGCTTTTTTCCCCTGATCAATAAATAGAAACCACCTGATAGACGTTCTAACATTCCATATTTCATTCTGAAAGAAAAATCTATTTAGCTGGAGTTCAACTTTGACTTTTTCGCCTTATGCATATTCCCAGAGCTAGCTCACAATTTCTAGTTTTTAAACCCTATATTACCACCATTGTGGTACTTACAGTACACCATGTAGACCATGTATAAACATCTTCAAGTGAAATAGAATGAAATATATGAACCTAAAACTGTTAATGCAGCTTCTTCTAGTGTTGAAGTCGGAGTGCTGCATGCTGAAGATGGGGAATTAGTGACTTATTTTAGAGGTTATATACAAGTCAAACTGTAGCATGTAGAGCATCAGCAGCTCTTGCCATGGTGTGCAAGTATACACACAATACTTTCACATTATGACAGACTTATATCTCAGTTTCCTTCCTTCTGCACTATGTATTGCCAATGCTGCCATCATAGCTACGGTTTCTTTTACATTCAACATCTTTCCTAGTTAGCCATTGGGTGGTCAGCCAATCTCCTGGGTGTGCACTTGAGTTACATTATTCTGACACTCAGCTCCATTCTTCATCTTACTGATGTGATGTATGGAGCATGTGCTGCAAGCAGTGTACACAGACTACAAACAAAATCCTACAGAAAGGGGAAACGAGTTTGTACAAAGTCTCTTCTACATAGCCATTTTTCCACTTTAAATATGCATTGGGCTTAGATATTTAGGACTTTAGGGTTAGTTGGGGTTAAAGGGACAAAATGTTATGAAAACTGTTAAAGGTTACGCTTCCAGGAAGTGTAGAAACTTTGCTCACCAGAATGACACATAACTTAGGGTGTAGTAGCAGAAACTTGGAGGCTGCGACACATACCTGCCTAACATATCTATACTTGACAGTAGTTTTTTTTTTTTAATTACAGATATTCTTTGTGTGTAGGGATGGTTTGGCTCTTCAGATTACGTGTTATATGTTCAATTAGGGCAAGATTGGTAGGGTAATGCTTAGTGTAGGGGAACATTTTAATGAAACTATTAGGATCTCCAAACCCAAAAACTACCTCCTCCAGGCTCCCAAGACTGAGAACCAATGTCTTGCCTAAAATAGAAGATTTCACCATTTCACTAAAAAAACAAGGGGCTTATTTATAGAAAAGCAAAATTATAATTTATTGCCTTTTTTTTTTTTGGAAAGTATCATTTTCAGTAGTTTTGTCTCTTTACAAAAGCTGCTGTAAGCAATTTCCTCAAATGTTTTTTGCCATAATTCCACAAATCTAGTGTTATAAACTCTATAAAAAATGCATTTTCTTTCCCAAATTCTTTTAGATAAATTATCATATAAAATAGTGCAGCACTAGAGTTGATTGCCAAATATATAAATAAAAAAAAAAACTCAGCTCATAGATTCCATTAATGATCACAAACAAAAAACATTCATTGAAATATCAGTGCAAAATTGTAAAATCATGCTATAAAAAAAGATGAATGAGTGTCCATAAAAAGTGGATAAAATGGAATAAAGTCCTCATCCGAATCCCATGTGGCATCAAGTGAAGGGAAGGTAGTAATGGTTAAAACAAAATAAGGAAGATCCAGCTTCACACCCATAGTGTTTAATACAAACTGCTTACCGGATAGAAATGACCACTAAGTTATAGGTGGTCAGACTGGGCGTGAGGAAATAAGGTCTCCCTCAAACCATATGTGACTTTCTGCTCACACTGCTCCAACCAATCTCATATATAAAGACAAATGAACACTTCCATAGTGCAGTACCTATAAACCAATTTATTGTTAGTATAAAAGAATAAAAGAAGCACTTACAAAAAATCCAGATAAAATTAGCATAGTAAATAATCCAAAACGCAAACAATGGTTTCGGCGTCACTCTGGGCTTCACCATTGTTTGCCTTTTGAATTGTTTACTATGCTAATTTTATCTGGATTTTTCATAAGTGCAATCATTTATACTACCAATAAATTGGTTTATACGTACCTTCCCTTCACTTGCTATCACATGGGATTCGGATGAGGACTTTATTCTATTTATCCACTTTTTATGGACACTGATTCATCTTTTTTTATGACATGATTTTACAATTTTGCACTGATATTCCAATGAATGTTTTATGTTTGTGATTATTAATGTAATTTATGAGCTGAGTTTATATTTATTTATATATTTGACAATCAACTCTAGAGCTGCACTATTTTATATGATTTGTTTGGAGTTTGTATTTTGACTTTAAGTGCTGGCTGCTTTCTTCTTCTTTACTTTTTTCCCTATTTGCGGTGTTTTCCCCTATTTTGCTTAATGCTAGTTTATATCTGTTATTTTAAATACGAGGATTGGGGCAGGAATAATTTTACCAGTTTTTCACTGATGCATTTAGTAATCTTTCAGGCTTTTACCACTTTTTTTTTCTTTACACTTTAATATTGCAACTTTTAGCATTTCATTGCACTATAATATTGCAACTTTCAAACTTCCTTTAAGATGGAGAAAAACTGGGAATTTTGAGACACGCTGTATTAAAAGCATTTTTTGATGTGAAGTTAGGAAATCACAATGGTCTCATACACAGAAATCTTAACCATTACCCAATCCATGAAAAAAAGTTAGGCCAGATTTCCACGTATTTGTTTCCTGGAGCTGTTGTATAATGCATTAATGCAGCTGACCTTACCATAACTTTACTGATATGTTGGTCATCAATTGCAAACTAGCTATATACATCCTGTATATTATTAATAATATAATAATAATATATTTCACATTCAGATAATACAACTTCAAACAATCATAACATCAACAATTTGCAATGATGTCATATAACCTTAGAATCAATACAGGGATATTTTATAATGTAAAAAAAAGACTACTTGATGTGATTCATGTATAACTGATGTAGTTCAGGACATTAAGCTTCACAATCATGTCACACAATAAATGCTGTACTCGAAATTTTATTTATCACAGAATATAGAATGGTAGACTTCACTGTCAGTATGGAAGCTTATGTTTTATCCATAGGAAGTGTCCTTAAGTGGCACTTTTCTAAAGCTTCAGGTAGAAGAAATTGTTGAGCTGCCCGTAAAGTTGGAATAATTAAATGTGTGTCCATAGCCGACAGCAAGGTCAAAAAGGTTAATTTATAATGCCTCTTATTATACGCTTGGTTTCCTTTGCAAAGTATCTATAAGACTTGTGCAATAAGGGCTGAGATACATTAGATGGCAATGTGCAGCACAAATTAAGCCAAAAGGCATTCCATTAACTAGAACATTCATTACTGTCCACCTTAACCAAGTTTTCCAACAAGTACATATTGGCATTTAGTTAATTAGCATATGTTATTCATTAGGGAGAAATTATAGTTTTTAAAACTTTTTTTTAATATATATGAAAAATGTAATCACACTAATATTTAGCATCCTAAATAATAAATTAATTGTAAATAGTTAAAAAAAGAACTTTATATTTGTATATAGTTTATAATTACATATGTATATGGCAGCAGACACATATCTGCATTACATATGCATGTTCTCCTTACTGCTTAGTGCAATGAACCCAGCTCTTCTGCTTTAGTGCAAGGTCTGTCCGGACTGCAAAGCAACATTTTTTTAATAAGAAGGTGTTTATCCCAACAATTATAAGGTAAAAATATACATATAAACACTAGAAGGAGAGGAATTGATTTACAAAACTGTGTATAAAATACAAAAATGAAGATTTAAAATATCAAATAAATAACAATAAGGAAAAAACATTTAAAAATTACCTTCAGTTAAATATTACATTATGACTGATTTAGTGTGGTTAAGAAAACATATGCTTGAATGGGAAGTGTATAGAAACTATGAATATGTTTCCTTTAATGTCAGCCAAAATGCATTTGTGTAAATAAAATACCTATTTTTTTTATCCTTTAGGCTAAACTCTGGACAGGTATAAATGACACAAACTAATGCAGCTTTGCATTTATTAATACAACCTAAAATCTATTTTTAAAACTGATCTCTAACTTTTAGGGAAGTTTGAATAGTTTGTTTGGATCAAGCGGATCCAAACAAACTATTTACTTAACTAAGAGATACAGCAGCTGACGGCAGGGTATGAACTGTATGTACAGTACCCTTAGCTACACACAACATACAGTGCTGTGTTCTGCCAGTGGAATGGAAACTGCCCGTTCCTTCCCCGGAACAAAATTAAATCAGGCTGAGCCTTGTCATTCACGTGACATCATCTGTCTGCTTTTCCGCCTCAGCCAATAAGAGGAAGATTTGTATTCATTCAGAAAATACAAAGCTTCCTGTGAATTGGTGAGCAGCACTCAGCCTGACTTGATGTTATTCTGGGTGTGGAACAGGAAGTTCCCAACCCACTGCCAGAACACAGTGCTTTATATTCTATGTAGCTGAGGCTACATACAGTTTATACAGCTCTGAGAGACTCTGCATCTCTTAGGGAAGTAAATCACTTGCTTGGACCAGCTTGAACCAAACAAATCATTTAAACTTCACTAAACGCTAAAGTTCAGTATTAAATACAATCAGTGTAAGTACCTAAATATGACTTGGCATCAGCCTCGTTCATCCCCTGTATAGTTCAGAGAGGTTGAGAAAGAAGCAAAATTAATTGTTAAGATTTGCTTCAGTGGCAAGATCATGATTGGCAGAAAGGTGAGCTTATTAAGCCTAGTACACATGGGCTGAATGTTGGGCGACATCAGCCGGTTCAATAAAAACCATCTGACATTTAGCCTGTGTGTGCGGCAGCTGGTCCGATAGAAGCTGTTTGGCTTCTGTCAGACATACATGCTTGAAAACCAGCAGCTGACCATCTCCCATTCTGTGCCCTGAGCCAATGGCTGAGAGCGCTGACCAGAGTGTTATGGTGCGGGAGCCGCTCCCCTGTCAGGACACAATAGCTCAGCGGGGGAGATTGTTGTTATTGTTGGATTGTTAGTACAGAGACTCCGACCGAGGTTGGTTGAACAAAAAAATAAAAATAATGGTGTGTACAAGGTTTAGTGTGCTGCTTCTGACTGTTCAGTCACAGTTTGGGGTGGGATTAGATCTGCAACTGAAAGTGAAACTGCAGCAGAGAAAGGTCAGGTCCCCTCCCCTGATAGGCAGGGCTGTGCTGTGGGTCGAACTGTGTAAGTCTCAGGAGTGGATGGACAGAGACTGAAGTTCAGCTTTTTTAATTATTTATTTATTTTAGTTATAGGTCTTAGCCCTGACAATTTACACAACACTTTACATGTTGTACATTAACTTAAATCTCTGTCCTCGAGGAATTTACAATATGAGGACCATATCTCAGATGCATACACAAACTATAGGCAGTTCAGACAGGAAGCATTTAACCTACCAGCATGTCTTTTGCGGTGTGAGAATAAACTGGAGTACCTGAAGGAAACCTATACAAGCACACGGAGAACATGCAAACACCATGCAGGTAGTGTGCTGGTTAGAATTCAAACTGTGGACCCCATGGCTGCAAGGTGCAATTGATAACTACTAAGCCACTAAAATAAAATAAAAAACTTAACAGTTGTCCTGATGATTCCCTTCACAACAGCACACTCACTCTAAAGGCTTGCGGCAGCTTGATTACCAAGCTGTATTACTAAACAAAGTTGAAAGAGCTCAGGTTGCTAACTTGGCAATACTATCAGTCCAGAATTCAAGATTGGTTGAATGCTATTTCACACCCTTTGGCAGCTAAAACAGTACTGCATATGTAGCAAGTTTGTTTGCCTGGATCTCAGCTGTAAGGTGTCACTCCATGTTTGAGAAATGATTTAGACTAATCAGATATATTCATGAATTTTTCTTTTTTTATTTTAATTGCAGAGTTGTATTTCTTGCTATTATTTGGAAAATGTAATTTTCTACTATCTGGATGGGAGGGACTGCCTGCTATAGTCAAATGATCAGTCCCAATCTTGTAAAAAGAGATAAACTGCAGGAAAAGCAGTGCGCCATCCACATAAGTATAGGATGATATTTTTTTGATTGTACAGAACAATGTGCCAAACCCCTCCACTGCTGCCATGGTTACCAGGAATAAACAATTGAGTTTGGTTTTTTTGCCATTTTTTAGAAAATCAAATGACTGCAGGCTCAAGTGGCAAGTTCATTTTTACTAACATTTAATTAAAAAAGAAAACTTTATTTTATAGATAGATAGATAGATAGATAGATAGATAGATAGATAGATAGATAGATAGATAGATAGATAGATAGATAGATAGATAGATAGATAGATAGATAGATAAATAGATAGATAGATAGATAGATAAATAGATAGATAGATAGATAGATAGATAGATAGATAGATAGATAGATAGATAGATAGATAGATAGATAGATAGATAGATAGATAGATAGATAGGTAGGTAGGTAGGTAGGTAGATAGATAGATAGATAGATAGATAGATAGATAGATAGATAGATAGATAGATAGATAGATAGATAGATAGATAGATAGATAGATAGATAGATAGATAGATAGATAGATAGATAGATAGATAGATAGGTAGGTAGGTAGATAGATAGATAGATAGATAGATAGATAGATAGATAGATAGATAGATAGATAGATAGATAGATAGATAGATAGATAGATAGATAGATAGATAGATAGATAGATAGATAGATAGGTAGGTAGGTAGGTAGGTAGGTAGATAGATAGATAGATAGATAGATAGATAGATAGATAGATAGATAGATAGATAGATAGATAGATAGATAGATAGATAGATAGATAGATAGATAGATAGGTAGGTAGGTAGGTAGATAGATAGGTAGATAGATAGATAGATAGATAGATAGATAGATAGATAGATAGATAGATAGATAGATAGATAGATAGATAGATAGATAGATAGATAGATAGATAGATAGATAGGTAGGTAGGTAGATAGATAGATAGATAGATAGATAGATAGATAGATAGATAGATAGATAGATAGATAGATAGATAGATAGATAGATAGATAGATAGATAGATAGATAGATAGATAGATAGATAGATAGATAGGTAGGTAGGTAGGTAGGTAGGTAGATAGATAGATAGATAGATAGATAGATAGATAGATAGATAGATAGATAGATAGATAGATAGGTAGGTAGGTAGTTGGTAGATAGATAGATAGATAGATAGATAGATAGATAGATAGATAGATAGATAGATAGGTAGGTAGGTAGGTAGGTAGGTAGGTAGATAGATAGATAGATAGATAGATAGATAGATAGATAGATAGATAGATAGATAGATAGATAGATAGATAGATAGATAGATAGATAGATAGATAGATAGATAGATAGATAGATAGATAGGTAGGTAGGTAGATAGATAGATAGATAGATAGATAGATAGATAGATAGATAGATAGATAGATAGATAGATAGATAGATAGATAGATAGATAGATAGATAGATAGATAGATAGATAGATAGATAGATAGATAGATAGATAGATAGATAGATAGATAGATAGATACAGTATCTCACAAAAGTGAGTACACCCCTCACATTTTTGTAAATATTTTATTATATCTTTTCATTTGACATCACCAAAGAAATGACTTTGCTACAATGTAAAGTAGTGAGTGCACAGCTTGTATAAAAGTGTACATTTGCTGTCCCCTCAAAATTACTCAACACAGCCATTAATGTCTAAACTGCTGGCAACAAAAGTGAGTACACCCCTAAATTTAAATGTCCAAATTGGGCCCAATAAACCATTTTCCCTCCCCAATGCCATGTGACTTGTTAGTGTTAGAAGGTCTCAGGTGTGAATGGGGAGCAGTTGTGTTAAATTTGGTGTTATCATTCTCACTCTCTCATACTGGTCACTGGAAGTTCAACATGGCACCTCATGGCAAAGAACTCTCTGAGGATATGAAAAAATGAATTGTTGCTCTACATAAAGATGGCCTAGGCTATAAAAAGATTGCCAAGACCATGAAACTGAGCTGCAGCACGGTGGCCAAGACCATACAGTGGTTTAACATGACAGGTTTCACTCAGAAAAGGCCTCGCCATGGTCGACCAAAGAAGTTGAGTGCACGTGCTTAGTGTCATATCCAGAGGTTGTCTTTGGGAAATAGACGTACGAGTGCTGCCAGCATTGCTGCAGGGGTTTAAGGGGTGGGGGTCAGCCTGCCAGTGCTCAGACCATATACGCCGCACACTGCATCAAATTGGTCTGCATGGCTGTCATCCCAGAAGGAGACCTTTTCTAAAGATGATGCACAAGAAAGCCCACAGTCAGTTTGCTGAAGGCAAGCAGACTAAGGACATGGATTACTGGAACAATGTCCCGTTGATGAGACCAAGATAAACGTATTTGTTTCAGATGGTGTCAAGCATGTGTGGCAGCAACCAGGTGAGGAGTGCAAAGACAAGTGTGTCCTGTCTACAGTCAAGAATGTTGGTGGGAGTGTCATGGTCTGGGGCTGCATAAGTGCTGCCGGGACTGGGGAGCTACAGTTCATTGAGGGAACCATGAATGCCAACATGTACTGTGACATACTGAAGCAGATCATGATCCCCTGCCTTTTGAGACAGGGCCGCAGGGCAGTATTCCAACATGATAATGACCCCAAACACACCACCAAGACAACCACTACCTTGCTAAAGAAGCTGAGGGTAAAGGCGATGGGCTGACCAAGCATATCTCCAGATCTAAACCCTATTGAGCATCTGTGGGGCATCTTCAAATGGAAGGTGGAGGAGAGCAAGGTCTCTAACATCCACCAGCTGCATGATGTCGTGATGGAGGAGTGGAAGAGGACTCCAGTGGCAACCTGTGAAGCTCTGGTGAACTCCATGCCCAAGAGGGTTAAGGCAGTGCTGGAAAACAATGGTGGCCACACAAAATATTGACACTTTGGCCCCAATTTGCACATTTCCACTTAGGGGTGTACTCACTTTTGTTGCCAGCGGTTTAGACATTAATGGCTGTGTGTTGAGTTATTTTGAGGGGACAGCAAATTGACACTGTTATACAAGCTGTACACTCACTACTTTACATTGTAGCAAAGTGTAATTTCTTCAGTGTTATCACATGAAAAGATATAATAAAATATTTACAAAAATGTGAGGGGTGTACTCACTTTTGTGAGATACTATATTATATATATATATATATATATATATATATATATATATAGCATATCTATATATATTTATATATATAGCATATATACATTACATAATATTATACTGTATATGTTACACATTTGTGTTAAAGAGATAATGTGAAAATACTGTTGCACGTTAATGAACTGAAATCTAGTATTACCTGTGGGTTCCAGCACTTTATATGCTAACTTTACTCTTTGCACTCCTTTAATGTGAAGTCTATCACATACCATTATGAAGAAACAGTATTTAAAGATGTCCTACCCCAACATTTCATTTTCTTGATTTGTGCCACGTACTTGTGTTATTAAGTATCATGTTTTCTTTGTATTGCTTCCTTTGTGTGAAGTACCTAGTGTTCCTGCCAGTCCCCTTGCTTTCCTGTTTTAAACTGACTATGATAGGCATTAGAGCATATCCATCCCAGCACAGCCTGTCTATACTCCAATGACTTATCAGCCCCCCCCACCATTCACTGGGAAGATTAGTGTACTGCTGTTTCTCTCCATCCCCAGCTCTCTAAGCTGTGTATGCAGCTGAGAACAGAGATTATGGGCTCACTTCATAAGAAGAGGAATTTATTTTCATTCAAGAACAGACATTTTCTATATATATACACAGTATATATACAGTATATAGTTACAGTAAATACACACATACACAAATGTTTTGCCTTTCATTTCAGTTAGGTAAGATAATGGTTTACGTATACTTTAATGAACACTTTCTGTATTTTTAATGAAGATCAGTTTCCATAGTCATTATGTCTTAAGGTCACTGATAGTAAAAAAAAGTGAACCTGTTAGAGGAAGGTTTGCTATATTGACACATTCATATTCACCACTTTTGGTTAATAAAATCCGGCTGATGAGGTTATACGTCTATGGTACAAACTGTGGTGAATAAAACAAAGAGTACTATATGCTGTACAGAACTGATAGTCTGATGTTTGAAGTTTTTATAAATATGTTAATTGAGTTTTTTAAAAAATCTGTGAAATGAAAGTTTTGTGATATAGAAAAAAAACCTTAGCACATCCAGATGGAAGGTTAATTCTTGGCCTCAATCCCTGTGCTGCTGCCAGCACCACCTCTTTATCTCAGTGTGCAGCTAAGTTATTTTCCATTGTGGGCACCTAAATGCAATTATAAACAATCTGCTCAATATTAGCAACATGCTCTATTTATTAAAATGAGAACATTACCTTAATAGAATTAAGAACAGAAGACAGACATTACAGAATCCTAAATGAGAAATAACGTGAGTCTTGGCCATTAGTAAAAGGCTTTTAATCAACTAGGTGATTAAAATCATCAACCTTAAGGAATCAAATCTTAGCAGAAGGGCTATTAAATAAAATACTTAAAACCCTGTGTGTACATAATATTTATTTATTTTAACCACCAAGAAAACTGCAAGAGTAAATAAGAACTAGGAATCTTTGAAAAATGTTACATACTTAAGTCTTATTTCACAAACACCAGCATGTGAATTTATTTTACATTTTTTTTTTATTTAGAATATTATTCTCTGTGAATTGAGCCCTTTGCCTTATAAAAAAGTACAATGATAAATTACCTAATATGCTTAAAAAACATAAAACAAAAAAAAAAACAAAAAAAAAAAAAAACAACTTGATTGAAATTAGGTCTTTATTTGTTGGACTATACAGGCTGCAGCCTAAGGTAGCAAGTATTCAGCAGGGCAGAACGTTGTTGCCTTTTCAATCATTTATTTTATCCAACTTGCTGGTGACTGTATGGCGGAAGCCTGCTAAAAGCCAGCTACTAATGAGACTCTCGTTAAGAGCCCTAAAATGAAAAAAAAAAACAGTTTCTAGAGTTTAAATATATGTACACATATGTACATGTACAAGACAAAAATTGTGTTACAACTTATACAACTTCACTTAAAACCACGGTTTGTTGCATAAACTGTTGAGCATAGTATTTCACTGTATAAAGAGACCTCTTGTCCAGTTTCCTGGACAATGGTACGTGTGACTAATGATCGAGCCCTGTCCTACTGAACCTAAAAGAGAAAATTTGTTTTGGATGGATTTCCTATCTGACATGTTCCTTATATTCAGATCTAGTGTTAGGCTGGCTTCACACCTGTGCATTGTGGTACAGTGTGTTATAACAATGCACAGTAATGCATTGACCTATGTGTAGCGTGCTAGGGTGTCACCAATTTGATCTGGCTTCCCAATGCACAAGTATAGTACGGGATGTGCATTGGGGTGCACTGTTAAGAAAAAAGCAAAAATAAGGCTGTTTATTGTTCTACAACATATTGCCATGCATTGGAATCCCATTCAAAATGAATTGACTGCCTTAATGGAACATGCATTAACAAGCATATTTTGCATATTAATGCGTGAAATATACACAATAATGTAACAATGCATGGAACAGCCAGGGGCAAATGGAGCCTTATAGGAAAGTAATTGGTGTGAGCCACCAACAAAACTGCGCAAATGAATGTGGTAAATAAACACAAAAAATCAATTGAATTGCGTGAATATGTGAATGGGGTGAAATTACTTTCACTCTGTGAGCTGCAACATCAACGTAATAACATGACAGATAAAAAATTGAAAGAAATGTAGCGCTCAACAATTAAATAAATCACAATAATATATATCACAATATTAAATTACAAAAAGTTGTGTTTAAATGTGCAACAAATAGTGCAAAATAAAGTCTCTTGTGCTCAAATCATCAACGGGGTAAAACGAATAACAGCAGTTGATGGAAACACAGACTTGATAGGAGTGTAAATCTCAAAGCCTCCACCTCCACACGTTCACCCAGTGCTAGTATAAGTACTGCTTACCAGAAGTACAGGACCCCCCTTCCACCAAACCGGAAGTTTACGGTCTCACGTTTCCGACGCACGTTTCGTCAGTCCGCGCTGATGATCCCCTGATGATGTCAGCGCGGACTGACGAAACGTGCGTCGGGAATGTGAGACCGCAAAATTCCGGTTTGGTGGAACGCAGGCGTGGAGTGGCGTTTCCTACTCCCTGAAACCGCAACTTTTGAATTTCAAGGCTTTTAACCATTTGGATTGTAGTAAGTGCATTTTAAAGAAATAAATGTTCCTTTGATACAAAATGCTGCACCATGAGAGTCTTTTTGTCGTTTCTCCCTACTTATGGCTTGTACCTGAATTTATCCCTCGGTTTGGCTACACACTCTCAATGGTGAGAGAGTGCGATGTGTATGGTCGGATCAAGTGTGGATCAATATGCGTTTGTGACCCCCTATAATCAAGGGGTCCTGTACTTCTGGTAAGCAGTACTTATACTAGCACTGGGTGAACGTGTGGAGGTGGAGGCTTTGAGATTTACACTCCTATCAAGTCTGTGTTTCCATCAACTGCTGTTATTTGTTTAACCCTTTGATGATTTGAGCACCAGAGACTTTATTTTGCACTATTTGTTGCACATTTAAACACAACTTTTTGTAATTTAATATTGTGATATATATTATTGTGATTTATTTAATTGTTGAGCGCTACATTTCGTTCAACTTTTTAAATGGAGCCTTATACCTACACACATTTAGATAAAACACAAAAAACACTTGACCTTTGACTCATACTCTCCAATGACATGATTTAAGATTTCGGACTACCATACGTTTTATTAAGAACAATTTATTTTTTTACAATATAATCATTTTCTATCAAATGTCTACAGTTATTAATGCATTTTTCATTAGTTTATTTTAAATAGAGCTTCAGTTATAAAATGGCACACAAAGCATTTTGTAATTTAATGTTCTAAAAAATTACCTTTTCAATCTCCAAACACAGTTTTTTTAAATTAACAAGTCATTTTTAACTTGAGTTCTTTTCAATGTGGCAACCTGGTTGCACATCCCCAGAAATGTCCTGATTTTGTGATTAGCTTATAGTTTTCCTCAGAAGTCTGTACTGAGATGTTCCTTCCCCTACAAAAGGAAATTTAAAGTTGAAGTTCACTCAAACATTAACTTTATTTAAATCTACTCCCTTCCCATTTCTTCCCTGTGAAAGGAAAGATCTCACATATGCTGAAGGCATTCTAGTCGGATCACATGATCTGATCCCAGCACCGGTTTTAGTTCAGAGTAGGGACAGCAGGCAATGGATGCCCCATAGTAAGTGTATTGTTGATTTCATCTACCATGCTCTGCAGCTGTTGTCGGTGATCTCTCCTCTTCAAGGAAGCCAGCCGCTGGAGAGATCATGTGACCGGACTGAAGCGCCCTTAGAATAATTAAGTATACAGATCATTCCTTTACAGGGTAGACAAAATAGGCTTACAATGAGAGTGGGAGTAGATATAGATATAGTTAGTGTTTGATTGAACTTCCACTTTAATTTTTGGTGAGATTGTCTTAGGCTTGACCACTTCTAAAGGCATGAAGATGCTGCAGATTTCCTTGTTACAATGCTGAAATTTCAGCAGATCATAATAACAGTTGACTCTCCCAATTAGAAATCAGTATTAGAAAAGATACATTGACTCAAGCAGCAATTATTTGTGAAATCCTTGCATTTTATATAGATTACATGGAGGGGATTGAAGTCGCACATTGAACATGCAGGCTTACTGTGTATTTCTATCTTTTAGGCCTTACCAGTGTGGGCACTGTTCCCAATCCTTTTCCCAACCATCAGAATTAAGGAATCATGTCGTCACCCACTCCAGCGATCGACCTTTCAAGTGTGGATACTGTGGCAGGGCGTTTGCTGGTGCTACTACATTAAACAACCACATCCGAACTCATACAGGGGAAAAGCCTTTTAAGTAAGTAGATTTGCTGCTTAGAATATTGATGTCAATATACAAATACACAGTTACTGATAGATCTATAACTTCCCAACCTATCTGGGATGGGAACTGACAGGCTATCAGTAATATAGATTTAGTGGACACTTCACAAGGATTGAAATTCATGTATTGTAGAAATAGTTGCTTTTGATGAGCTTTAATCATTTTAAATATAGATATTTGAAAAGAACGGTCTGATTAGCTATCTGCCCTAATGATGTTACAAGGCGACATCTCCATGGACTTATAGAGACATAACTGTTTAATCACCAAGGAAGGAGTTTCTTTAGTGTCTGAGCGATCCGAATCGAGAACACTCTTCTAAAATCAAAGGTTATGACCTCAGATATACAGTAATTTAACCACTTAAAGTCTGGGCCTATTTCTGACACTTGTTGTTTACAAATAAATATCATTTTTTTTTTTGCTTGAAAATTACTTAGAATCCCCAAACATTATATATTTTTTTAAGCAGAGACCCTAGAGAATAAAATGGAGATCATTGCAATATTTTTTATCACACTGTATTTGCGCAGCGTTCTTACAAATGCAATTTATTTTTGAGAAAATACACTTTTTTTTAAATAAAAATAAAAAAACAGTAAAGTTAGCCCAATTTTTTTTTTCTATAATGTGAAAAATAATGTTACACTGAGTAAATAGATACCCAACATGTCATGCTTTAAAATTGCACATGCTTGTGGAATGGCGACAAACATTGGTACTTGAAAATCTCCATAGGTGACATTTGAAAAATTTCTACAGGTTACCAGTTTAGAGTTATAGAGGATGTCTAGGGCTACAATTGTTGCTCTCACTCTAATGATCGTGGTGATACCTCACATGTGTGGTTTGAACACCGTTTACATATGTGGGCGTGACTTGTGTATGTGTTCGCTTCTGCGTGCGAGCTAACAGGGACAATTTAATTATTTTATTTTTTTATTTTTACACTGTCCCTTTAATGTGAGATCTCGGGTCAAGAAGACCTCAGATCTCACATCTACATTAAAAATCAAAAAATTTAAAAAGTCATTTTTTTTTTCAAGATGAAAAAAATGGGCCCTTTAAGGCTGTTAGGAGGAAGCGACGTATAACGTTGCTCTGGTCCTCTAAGGCCATAGAGTCGAGTGGGGGCCATCTTGTCGTCACTCAAATTCCTGCCTGAGAGGAGAGCAGACCGAATTGTTTTCCCTGCTAGCCACGGCTCCGGTAAGTGGGGAAGATGACCGGGAAGTGGCGGGAGGGGAGGCACCATAGTTACAATCATAACCATAGTTGCAAGGCTTCAAGCCTGGCAATCCTATGCTTTGCTGATTGTCCGTTTTGCAAATAGTAGCCTGACTGTTATGCTGATCCTCTTGCTTCAATACTTTGAATGACTTGTAAAAAAAGTATGCAGGTAATGATTTTCAATTTTCCCAAGTTGCATGGTTATTGCGAGTTAGTGAGACAGAATATTGGAAAGAAAGAGGCTCAGCATAACAGCCAGGCAACTAGCATTTTCAGAATGTGACAATGGTTGCCCATTTTACTAATGAAAGGTTTGCTTGAAAGCATTTAATATGATTGGTAAAATGTTACCACTAAATACAGAGCTTAGCATAAGACAAGATCAATTCTCCAACACAGTCCTCAAGGCAGTAGTGAACTGAGTATATAATAATCCAAATCAGTTACCCCACTTGCTTGTCAGGTAAACATGATACTATTTAATGACCTTCCATTCATGATATAAAAACAAATGCCAGTTGATTTTAGTGGTTTCATTCTCTTATTTTCTGTGACTAGTAGGGTTATTACCATTTACAAGTTTCTTTTTACTGTATTTACAGGTAGGAGACTGTGATGAATAGCCCCCATTAGTGTTTGTTGTTGGGAGAAATGGAAAAAGCAATGCTAAAATCCTGCTAGATACATAATTGATTTCCCCTGACTGCTGTGTATATAGATTTTAGTAATTAATTGAAGAGGTTCTGAGGTCAAAATGGAAAATAGATTTATTTTAATGTTTAGGTTTTACATATCTGTTACCCAGGTTGACTCAACGATTCTTTTCTGTTTTATCATTTTTCATGCACTTTGTTCAAAATATGAAATACAAATTAATACAGCAACTTTTCATATTAATCATATACATTAACAGATGACTTGGAAGGCCTCTTATGTTATTGAAATATAAAATTATTAGTGGGCTTGTGCACTAATTTGTCATTGTCACCCCAGGATACATATTAAAATCTATTACTAAAATAAAAAAAAAAAGCATAGTAGGTGTTTAGTAGGACCTGTCATTTTTAAACAGTCAACCCACCATAAATATGGTAGAGGTCAACCCTACTTTCAGGCTTATTAAAAAAAGAGTGTAAACTGCAAAGGCTATGTGTTCATTGACTTTGCAGTAAAAGATGCATTCTTATAAGCTGTTATAGGTTAGCTCGTGTTAAAATGCCCTAATAAAGCAAATCTCTGGTTTGAATGTAATTTTTGGCTTGTTGTATTTTTTCAAGAATCCAAGGAGCAAGGCTGTTCATCCCAGTAGTGGACCAGTACTGAGACTTAGAGAGAGCTTGGGACAGATCGGCTGATCCCAGGAGCTTGAAGCTGTTTGCATACTAGGGTGTACTGGTTTTCCAGGCTCAGGTAGTGATCTATAGGAAATCAGAAAGGATGTGCAAGCTCCGTGAAATGCCTTCTATTCAAATTAGAAGCATTTAAATCTTTTTTCGCAGCCAAGTGGTACATTAATATATTTTTTGAGTGCATAGGAACATTTTAAGTAGTTGAAGATCTTGAGCAAACCTCATACACCCACAAACACTAAACCTAAGTACCTTAAGAAATCCTTGTTCATGGATGACCACCCTCTCTACCTTACACACTATCACTGGCCAGCATTTTGACAACCATGTCCTATGTTGCTTTGCTAAACAGCAAACAGTGATTCCTGTAATGTGTTTGCATTTTTTGTAATAAATAAATTAAAGGATAAGTTCATTTAAAAAAAATAAATAAAATAAATGCACATTTATGCGCATTTACTACTTTGTTTGTAAGAGCCTGGAAAACATTGTACCAGTGATCAGATCGCGGGTCTCCTATAGACTGTCAGTGTAAGTTGTCTGCCTATACTTCATACAGAAATGCAGTTTAACACCGACGGAAGAATCCATGAACTACTATAGCGCTCAACAGCACCCTGGTAGCTCATTGGGAACTACAACCCAACAGCCACAAAGGCCGTCGGTACTTTACACTGTAAATGAATGATGTGGCAAATTAGGCAAATATCCAACACTTGCTGACACAATCAGTGGGTGCGGGGGCAGGTTCTACAATAACGTGTTACATGTTACACCCTGAAAATGGGTGCAACGTGTAACATGTTATGAAAGGTGAAGTCATCCTTTAAATATTGGTGCAATGTATTTATTTTATGTGCAAATCAAAAGTGTGTCCTTTGATCTACACAGTGAAAGAGTATATAAACTCACCAACAATAATATAACACATTGCAGCTTACCTTTCTTTTGATGTGGTGGCTGCATACATTTTCTGTTTTACCCATTTTGTCCCTTATTTTCACCAGGTGGTTCTGCCAGTAACACACATACAGTTCTAGAATGACAATGCTCACCCTTCTGTATCAGAACAACAAAAACCAGATTGTACCACTGCCCATTTCATATTCTCAATAAAAAAGAAGGATGTGGTTTTGTAGTCCTTAGTGATACATGGGAACAATGTGTTCAATAACAGTCAGCACAGGCAGAGAGCACAGGAAGTTATTGGCTCAAAAGACTTCTGACAAGATCAACAGGTGTTTTTTTTAACTTGTCAAACAGATATAAAATAACTATTTTAATGGTATATTAAAAAGATAAAAGGGGACCAAACAAAAGAAGTTCAATAGTAGGATTTACATACACTTCAGAGCATCCAAAATAATAAAAGTTTTTAATTTTTAATAAAAACATTTCAGATTTTGAGTGCGATTTTGTAGTGTGACATCGGTGCCGTTTGATACGTTTTAATGCATTTTTGATAACATTTTCATGCCTATTTTTTTTTTTGTAGGGGAAGTAGACTGGTCCATTGACAGATGCTATTTGTTAAGGATCCACTACCCACCGGTGTCCTAACAACCAGTGACTCATCCCCACCGTCAGCTGGGAATTCCCATCTGACAACAGAATGTAAACAAAAGGAGCTGTCATTAAACATTTTTAAAAACAGCATAGGGTCCCCACCCCCACAATTCATAACAGGCATTATGGGTTTGGTATGGATTTTACGGTGGAACACCATGCCAAAAAAAAACGGTGTTGAATTCTCCCCCAAAATCCATACCAGGTCCCTTGGGTCTGGTATAGGTTTTAAGAAGGACCCAACACCAATAAAAAAAATGGCGTGGGTTCCCCCCCAAAAAAAATTCATACCAGACTCTTATCCAAACATGCAGCCTGGCAGGCCGGGAAAGGTGGGGGATGAGCGGGTGCCAGCTTCCTAACAACAAATTACTTATCTCTTCTGTCAGAGCCACTGGTTGTAAGGATGCTGGCAAGTGCCCCCTCCTAATAACCATCACAAAACCTGGGCAAAAACACACCAAACACACATGTAAATGCATTTTTGGTGTGTTTCCATGGAAGTCTATGGGACACAAAATTTTGCTGCATAACACCAAAGTAGCACGTGTAACTTCCCCAAAGTCGCATCACAGATGTGTTGCATTGATGTAAAGGGGCACTGTTGAAATCCATGTGATTTCCATTGACATGCAATTGTGCAACCCAAGTCGCATCTGAATTCACATAGTGTGTCATTATACCATAAATAGTATAGGTCACGGAATTTAATTTGTACTTTTTTTTATTTCGTTTTTTGCAGGACAGGCTGTTTTAAAATTACCATTGATGAAAGTATATTTGTCTTTAGAGTACCTAGAAAATAAAGTAATTTTTAAATATATATATTGCCAAAGTAAAAAAAAAAAAAAAAAGCCTATTTTTACAGAAAATTATCGCCAAATCAATAGACCCACAGCCCAAATGAGAAAAGGTGCTGTGGTCCATAAGGGGTATACAGGTTCGGTAGCTGAACTGAGCTGAAGATTAGTGCAAAATTTGAGAATCACATGTCTATATATTAAAGCTCAGTATTAGGTAGATGCCTGTGGGATGAAACAGCAGTTTCATAAAACTCTGTATCCAATGAAAGAATTCCCAGCTCCATCAACCTGTGCAACTTTTAAAAAAAAAATTCCTTGATGAATTCTTTAAAAATTATTTTATATTACGGAGAAAGAGACTCCTCCTGCTGCTGAAGGGACTAATTGAACTCCCCATGACTGAGTAACTAATATTCTAGTTTTGAATGCATTTGCCCCACCTGAAACATAAATCAAAGTTCTCCTTTGCAGGGGCAACTTTCTTTTAGATTTTAGTTTAGGAGACAGGGGGTTGATTTACTAAAAGAGAGTGTAAAATCTGGTAAAGCTCTGCATGGTAGCCAATTTGCTTCTAATTTCACCTTGTTCAGTTAAGCCCCTTTCACACATGTAGACCGTTTGTCCGTTTTCCATCCACCTCTTGATGGTCAATGTATCTCTATGGAAAAACGGATATAAATGGATGATCATCCATTTACATTTGCTTCCGTCAACATCCGTTTTTTGGAATGGATCAAAGTCCTATTTTTCTTCCTTTAGAAAAACTGATCGGACAAAAAACAGATGTAAATGGACAAACAATCCATTTTTGCATGGAAAAAATGTCTCCTGGACTCAACTGGATAAGCACCCCGGCTGGAGGATGTAAAAATGGATGAAAAACGGTTGTAAACTTCATCCGTATTTTTCTTTGAAAAAATGTGACTGAACTGATGAAATGAACAATCTATACTGTATGTGTGAAAGGGGATGTAAGCTTTGACAAAAATTATGGCAGCTAATTGGTTTCTATGAAGAACTGCTCAAGATTTTGCACTCTCCAGTTTTAGTAAATCAAACTCAGTGTAGCTTTGAACAAAAATTCAAACTCTTTGGAACAGAACAGAAAAGAACTCAGCCTGCCTTTTTTTGACTGGAACATGTTATATAAAAGCTCGACAAAGTGTTCTGTAAAATAAAACTGATTTTCTAGCAAGTGGATTTAAGGTTCAGGTAAATAATGTTGGCACATAAATAGTGTACAAGAGCACATAATGGTGCCTACAGACTTCTGGAAAAGGTCACTGGATCTGGTTGTTTATATTTGTGAAGGTACTGCCTGACCTGTTCCTATCCTATCACTATTGTTTCCCTTCAGGAGAGGCTGGCATCGGAGATGTTTCCTATGTGCTCCTCCTTCTCCCTCCATAAGCACAAGTATGCACGTTTGCCTAATGGAAAAACATACCACAATCTTGCAACAGACATATTTGTTTTGCTGCTGGGTGTTGCATTATCTGATGGCCAAATTGTATAAGAATAGTTTCTAAGTCATTTTACAGTACAGTCAATAGTCTTCCCTGCTCTCCGTGTATTGATCACAGGCCTTGTAACAAGAAAAGTAAATGCAACTGGCTACACAAATCAAAGGTACTTGAAATATTCATATTCTGTTGCAGCTTTATGTGAATATTCCAAACTATAGCAATTTCCTGTAATCTTCATAATAAGCACAATTTTTTTCTACGTGTTACAAAGTCAGTGATCATTCACACAAGAATACAACTAAGTCTCAGCTGTAAAGGAATCATCTATAAAACAAATGTTGATCACAACTGATCATATTTTTGGAAAAATACAGAGCTGTTTTTCTATAAGGTAAAGTGATTGTAAACTCTCACCTTGTAAAACAACCCATTCAGTTTAAAATAGAAAAGAAAGGCAAAACATTTGTGCATAGATATAAAAAAAAACGTTATAAATGCCCTTTGTTATAAGTGATCACATTTCCTCTGTTCTCAGCTGCATAAGAGCTGGGGGAGGAGAAATTGCAGCACACTGATCTTCCCAGTAAAAGGGTGGGGGCAGTGTCAGGACAAGTCTGAACATTGGAGGAGAGTACACTGAGTTCCTAGAATAGCTAGAAACTGACCACGCTATGGTCTAATGCCTGGTGTGATCAATTTTTAGAAGGAAAGCAGAGGGACTGACAGGGATACTAGGGACTTAACATAAATGAAGCAATACTAAGAAAACAGGATACCTTTTCATACAAGTACATGGTACAGCAAGCACATATCAGGAATATGAAATGTTGGGTTTACATACATTTTTTCTATATATTTTAAAGGCAAAGTTCCCCTTTTTTTTTGTTCTAAATTCCAGCTTCTCTATGTACAAATATGGCATTAATGTACTTCTTTTGCAGAAATAAAAAGCTTTCTATTTATCAAACACAGCCTTCACCTCAGTGTCAGTGCTTGTATAAAAAAAAAAAAAAAAAGTCATTACTTCCTGTATGGACCTTGGGACATGAAAACATTTTAAGACACAGGAAAGAGTTCACCAGTGAACCTCATTAGCTCACAACCTGCATCTGCCCTCCCTTGCAGGTGCACATTTTTCCAATGCAATCGGTGATCACTGTTATCACTAAACACACAGCCAGTGATTACTTTTTTTTTCCTACCTTACCGTTATCTTGCATAGATCGTTCATTTGGCAGAGTGTGCAGTAGCTGAGCGATCAGATAACAACCTATGTGGATCAGAGCTGTAGTATTGAAAACAGGAGAAGTACAGTATGTAATGGGTTCTGTAAAGCTCACCATACACTATACAATCTGATTGTGCAATCTCCTTTAGATCTACCAACAACTATGTAGTTCAAGGGCCTGCCTGATTGGATATAGAGTGATTGGATAGATGATGTGTCCCCCTATTATATAACTTTGGGAAATCTACAGGAGATTGTACAGAGATTGGTGTGTTTACACAAGAACAATAAAGCTCCATTCCCATCTGTTTCTGAATGCAAGGCAAACTGCACAGAAAAGGCACGCTTTGCCTTACGTTTTAGTAAATGCACAGCAAACATACCAAAAAGCATGGTAAAAAATGCACCACACTCAGCTCTACAAAAAGGTTCTGGAGCTTCTTTGCAGCGGTTGTTGTGCATAGGGCAGCCTATTCAAATAAAACGGGTTCCCTCTGCATGACGTGCAAAAATGCTCCAAAACACCCAAAAAAACGCATGTGGGAATGTGAGTTCCTGCTACAGAGAGATGTGAACAGGGCCTAGGACTACCTCCTATGTACTTGTATAAAGCTGCCCATACACTATGCACTCAGATTGTACAATCTCTGTACAATTTCCCCCCTCCCCCTTTTTTCTTTGTCGAACTTGCATTTAATTTTTTATTTAGTTGTGTGGCTTACACTTTTTTTAGTGCATTATGTATACTCACGGCCCATGCAGGCATGCTGGTGAGTGGTGGCAAAGTATTGGTTCTAGTGCTTCCCCTTGGGGGGGTTTCTGAGTGAGATTGCTATATGCTTTACAAAAACCTTTTTCTTTAGGTTGAATTTATACTTTATAGGGCAAACTTTATGTCAGAAATAACTGGTGGTATAATTTTGATTCCCTTTTTTATACTTGTTCCCGAATGTTTTGATATGTTCCACCTGCATTGTGGACCCTATTTTTTTATATCATTCTTCGCCTACAATTTGTGTCCTTTCAAAATATAAAAAATATTGAAACAGAAAAGTAATATTCCTGCCTAAAAAGGTGAACTTAGACTTTTTAAACCATTTTATATATATTTTTTTAAGAACATTAAAATAGTCTATATAATTTTAGTCCATTCATTAGGTTCATGTTAGGCTCGTAGCTTTTTTTCGTATGCCTAGCAGGATAATTAGCTCTGGTGAAAAAAAGTGTTGTTTATAGAACTCAATAGCTTATGCTTAAATTACACAACATTGAATGATTCACAGGAGTCATTCATCCTCTCTCCCTCCTTGCCTTGTATTACCTTGTACAGTTCTATACAACCTTTCATTTAGAAAGACAGATATAAATCAAACAGATACTATTTGTTTTTATAATATTTAAAATGTCCTATCTGTGCCATGATAGCACCCTGTATTAAAAATGTACTTGTAAAACAAAGCATTCATTTAAAAAGTGAAACAAATAAAAATATGTTAAAAGTTTATAGACTTTGAAAATCATTTAGCAAACATGACAAAAAAAAAAAAACAATTATATCTTTGATTTAAAGTAAAACTCTGGTCAAAATAAAAGAAAAAAATATTGTTGGGAAGCTTTTTAAGTGTTGTCTGTTCTTTGTTTCCTATGGCTCCCCCAAAAACCCAAAAACGTACCCATTCATCCCACCAGACCAGTGCAGGCTTTTCTACTTCCTGTGAAGGGGCGAAAAAGCTAGACCACCTCTACTGAAAATTAGGCAATGTTGTCACCCTCACCTTCCCTGTAAAGGGCTACATAGAGACATACCAACACAGTGGCAGTCCTGACTAATAGTGTTGTCATCACTGATATACACCATGCATCTCTATACATACAGCAAATACACCATAATACATATAGCAGCATGCACCCCAATTTACAGCATTGTTTGTTCTCACCACACACACCCCAAAATTCGCAAGAGATACAAGCAGTCATGGGAGTTTACTTCTATTCAGTGATGACGTTCAGGGGTTGAAAAGACCTGACCACTTTCAGGTCCAGCTTACAGAGGGAAGAGAGTGTGGGACATGGGACAGGTATGTTTTGTGACATTCTGAGAGTCAAATTAGCATTTGTAAAATTAGATGGACAATACAATACAGTCGTGATTTAGTTTGAAGGAATGGGGCTTATCAGCAGGGTGTGGGTTATTACAAGTGTAGAGATACTGCCTAGGATGTCAGCAAACCTAGAATGGTTCTGGATGGATTCTGAAGCTCTGATTAAACTAACTGCTTCTTATAATTGATGGAAATTCATAAATGACCTCCTTCCCAATATTCCAGTTCTATCCTTCTTGCATTGCTGATACCAGCAATTAGGTAATGTACTTCCTCCTGGAATCACCCTGTGCTGCAAAAGAGCTTACAGGTTCCTTAACCTGTTCCTAAACTACACTCATATTTATTTTCAGTAATTATATAGCACCAAATATAGCCCCATATTACGCAGCACTTTACAGATTGATACACAAGAAAAAATATGTGCAATCTTGAGGGTCACAGAGATCGTAAATCCTATTCATAATTTAGCATGTGCAGTAGGAGTTAGGGGAAGGGGAATACTGAACTGTGTAATGGCATTTAAGCACTAAGAAAGTTGTAAATGTAGTAAATGCCTCTATTCCAAGTTTATCATGCAGTAAAAGGTAGTATATTTTGGTACACCAATCCACTAACTAATCAGTTTTCTAATAAACAATCAGCAATACACTAATGTGTCATCAGCACTCCAGGCGTTCAGAGGGGATGATCTGCCCATAGACGTTAATGAATACACCAAAAATCATTAGACAATCAATACTTCTGAGTTATTTTCATTGAGCTGATAGGTCTGATACATTAATGCTGACATTTTACATTCGTCAAGATCACAGTGCAGTTTTTAACAGTAGAGTTGGCTGCTAAGAATATTCCCAGAGACAATCAAGGAAAATACAACTTATTTATATGCAGTATACTTAACTGCTTCTGAAATCTAGCTGGATATATATATATAGTCAAAAATCTAGAGCTATATATTCCAGAGAATGCTCTAATGCATTATAAATACAATATATTTTGTGCAGGTTTGAACACAGATAAACACAAATAAAGTAAAACCTTAAAGCGAACCTGTCCACTTCATGGAATATAGCAGCCATTTAAATAGAAGTCACAAGACACAAACAGTTGCTCACAAGCAGTAAATGTCTGCAAACTGGTAAAGGAGAACCTAAAGAAGAACTCTTACTTGAATTGTATGCAGTGTTCTGTCCCCAGTACATGTAGTATTTAGTCCCATGTGCTTTGTAAGCATAGTGAAGAGGTTGGAGAGGCCACCAGCTCCAACAACATAGCTAGCAAGGAGACAGCTGCTTCATAACCAATGTTTGTCTCCAGCTTTCAGCACCTGCTCAAGACAAGCACCAACAAGGGGAATTCAGAACGTCCTCAACCTGCATTCCACTTGCCACCACTTGTCTTGGAGCCAAAACAAGGGCCAGCTACCAATGTACCTATATCCTTGCTAGCTATGTTGTTGGAATGCCAAGGGAGAGGCAGGGGGCACCCTGTACAATCAAGTAGCAAGGCTTATAAGGCATCTAGAAAAATGACACAAAGTACTATTTTACTTTGTCCCCTGGGAAAAATGTAAATTAGAGTTCTTCTTAAATGAAAAAACAAAGCTGATTATCATTGGATGAGATTTTATGTACAGTACATTATATGGCCAAAAGTTTGCAGACTTGCAGATATGTCAAAATTGTGTGGAGACTCCTCCAAAATGTGTTTCTACTGAAGGGTGCCGTTAATGCTACAGTATACAAAGAAAAATCTGAAAAAAAGAAGGAATGGACTTTGTAGGCATAATTAAAAACTTTTTATACATATAACATGCCATAGTGCATTTGTTTGTTGTCCACATTACAATCATGTGAGGATGTGAGGACATCATTATTTTGTGCTACAGTATAAAAATATATTTTAGATCATTTTTCACATTCAACATTGTGGAAATAGCTTGGGAAAAGTCAACTTCTTTCCAGAATGATTGGTTCTCTGTGCAAGCTATGCCCATATAGATATGGTTCCATATGTTTAGTGTTTAGAAACTCGAGCAACCTGCATAGAACCCTGACCTGAATCCTTTTTAACATCTTTTGATTAATAGTGGTAAGGCAGGTCTTCTCATCCTACATCGGTACCTGTCCTCATAAATTCTCTTTTGACTGAATAGGCACAAATTTTCACAGCAACTCCCCAAACTCTTGTTAAAGTCATCCCAGAGGAGTGGAGGCTGTTTTAGTCACAGAGGAGAGGGCCAAACCCATAGCAATGCCCATGGCTTTGGACTGGACTGGATCTCATATAGGTGTATATGGTAAGGTGCCCTCATACATTTGGCCATATGGTGTCTGTGTGAAAGTATAGGATAGGTAAATGATTGTCACATGATAACTATCTGTCAGAACAGTGCACATGACATAAGATAGAAGCATTGTTTTAAAAAATGCTAAGGAGTTGTTCACACTATGTGTGGTGACTGATGTTTTTTCCACACTGCATCAATGCCAGTCAGTGCAAAGGCTCATAGAAACTATTGCTTTCTATGAGCCTCATTCACACTTCAACAGTGGTGTGATGTGCAGTATGGTAAAATGCAGCAGCACTGCACTTTTCTGTAGCGCAACACACCATGCTGCTGTGTGGAGACCTCAAATACAGTGTACACTTTGTACACTTCCAAAAAAAAATTAAAAAACATAAAATATTATAAGAGTGCAATGGGCTAAAACAGTGCAACGCACTGCCTGGCAAACTGCATAGCAAACTGACAGTGGCCTGCACGCTAAAACCCTTAGTGTGAACTGGGCCTAAATAAGTAGAAGCTGAAAATGGAGTTTGGATACTGCGGGTGTATTTGAAACAGCAACTACCCCTTCCCCAACGTATATACAGAAAAAACAAAGAGAAATGTCCCAGGGGAATTTAAATTGGGTAGAGCTGTAATTAGTATAGTAAATAGAAGAGTACAAAAGTAAATAAAAAGTAGTATTTATTAATTTTAAAAAATGCACAAAGGAATGTACAGAATAACCAAAATAATCATAGAATACATTTACATAAAAACACAATACAATTGAGAGACTGTGTTCAATTCAAGGACATGCGAACCAGTGTATGTGAGTATAATCACTAGCTCTTCATGCGATGAAAACATCCAACATGTTTCGGAATCTACTTATGATTCCTTTTTCAGCGAATTATGAGCTGAACATATATGTATCACAATGTATCACAGATCAAGATGTTTGTTAATACACGCCAGATAGCCACTGAATAAAAATGCGCCCAAAGGACTTTTTGTGAGCCAGGTTTTCAAACAGTTTGTCAAAAGGTATTCTTGAAAAAACAAACCCCCTTAGGAGTATAGCAAACTCGGGGGAAAAAAGAGGAAGTTTGAGAAACACCAGGGCCTCTATGCGCCAACATTCACCTCCAGACGGTGGCACCCGATAACGCTCACAAGGAGCCCCACAAACGTAAGGGATCAATATCCAGTAGGAGTTTTTGGTCTGTATGGTGACAGCAAGGAGGGGCTAACCTCTCAGTGGAAGGTAGTGCTTAATAAGTAGAAACAGCACTAGAAGTGATACAACAGAATGGTCATTCCATGTGACCAACAGCAATATTATAATATTAAAAAAGTTACTGACTGGACATTGCTCTATGTATAAGAACATTTTTTTTCTTTATAGTACATTTGTGTATGCTTTATTCCACTCTTTAATGTTCTGTACTTTATTTTACAAAGACAATACTTACTCTTCATGGTACTTATGGATTGTGGATTAGAGATATTTATCCTTTTGTTTTAGGTAAATTTGATAAGTTTAATCAATGTTCAGGCAATAAAAAAATCCAGTCACAATAAAAAATGGACACGTTAAAGGAAGTTCTCTCTCCCCAGGCCCCTGTCAGTCAACCTAAGGTAGGGAGGAGGTTAAGGGGAGTAGGTTTACAGAAGGCTTTGCGCTGCAAGGTGGAAAGGTTTTCCAGTAGTGACTGCAGTGAACAAGCTGGCAAAATGGCATTGGCAGAGTCATTTATAGTCCTACTTGTAGGCAACTTGGAAAAGTGCCAACAACTACAAATCCCATAATCCAGGCTAGGTGGTAATCATGGCATCTTCCAAAGATACAGTGGAGGGGTGAATGTAGCCAGGGAAAGGAAGTGTGCTATTCCCAGAATCACCAAGTAAAAATAAAGGAAAGTCAGTTTTGAATAAAGAAAAAAAAAAAAGCAGCATCACACCTAAGGACTGGAAAGCTGCAATATATTACATTTTAGTGTTTGCGTTTAGCCATGCTTTTTGTGTGATTGGCCATGGCTTGTCTTTTATAATGCCATTGTTACAGTGAATTCTTGCTGTGATGTATGCAAACATTTTATCAGTCCAAAAAACTACTCAACCTTCAGTTTGACTTTATTTTGAAGACTTTGGGGGAGATATACTAAAACTGGAGAGTGCAAAATCTCACGAAACTCCGTAAAGAAACCAATCAGCTTCCAGGTTTTATTGTCAAAGCTTAATTGAACAAGCTGACATTAGAAGCTGATTAGTTACCATGTACGGCTGCAACGGATTCTTAGTGCTCCCCCTGTGTGTGTGTATATATCTTTCATGTGTATATATCTATCATCTCTCACCTGGCCAATGCATGTCAATGGCAATAAATTGTTTACAGGATCCAGCAAGTATGTGAAAGTTATAACAACATTAAAAATTGTCGTGCATGCGATCAGTTTTACACTATATTCAAATGATTTTAAAGGGAATTGACAATCTGTCAATTCCCTTTAAAATCATTTGAATATAGTGTAAAACTGATCGCATGCACGACATATGCGTTTGCATATCTCTGTCAATTCCCTTTAAAATCATTTCAATATAGTGTAAAACTGATCGCATGCACGACAATTTTTAATGTTGTTATAACTTTCACATACTTGCTGGATCTTGTAAACAATTTATTGCCATTGACATGCATTGGCCAGGTTGCACTGACCTACAGTACAAAGTAGCCTTCTGCGCTGGAAACATGAGACAATTTTAAGAACACAAAAATGACTTACATTTCCTCAGAACGATATAATAGCTGTGGTCTGGAACCAACTGAATTTATAGCTCAATCCCTGACAGTTTCTTCAAGCTCACCCACACTCTTGAAAGGAGCTTTCGTCTAAATGTCTGTATTTTTGTTTGAACTCTAAATTCAGAATGACCTGTAGTTTATGATTAACATAATACTGTTACATCCAGAAAATAATTCTGCCTAATCTGATTCTAGAAACGTTCAGATAAAACAATTGATTTCCAAAATACATAACGTGCACCATCAAAGTCCCACATAAAATGTGCTGTTTTATTTTTAAGTTTCTTTGTTTGTTATTCGGAGAAGCAGATTGGATAAGTTTATGCGGGACTTAGAACGCTTTGGCAGAATTTACTTTTTTTTCCCTTGTCTTTTACGCAGGCTTTTTTAACCACTTTACCTCTGCCCACAGTGATATTACTGCGGCAGAGTGGCTCGTTATCGTCTGACGACGTAGTACTACGTCGTCAGACACTCCCCTTTCTCGGCGGCGCACACGTGCCGCCAGAGGCTCGCTCCCGCTGTTTTCAGTCACAGCGGGAGTCGGGCCAGGGGAGGAGAGGCGGCAATCGCCGTCGCTCTTCCCCGATCGTCGGGGATCTAGTGTGGAGATCCGCCTGCTTGTGTAAACACAAGCGGGCGGATCTCCTAAGTGACAGGCAGGGTCAGATTGCAGGGTTCAGTATAGCTGAACCCTGGATCTGTCCTTGTGTCACTCAGTCACCTCCACACACGTCAGTAAGCACCAGGCATACATTAACCCCTCCCTCTCCAATAAAATTAACCCCTTCCCTGCCAGTTTCATTTTTACAGTAACAGTGCATATATATAGCACTGATTACTGCAGTAATGTCACTGGTACCCCCAAAAGTGTCAAAAATGTCAGTCAAGGGTCCGATCTGTCCGCCTCAATGTCGCAGTCCCGCAAAAGAAATCGCAGATCGCCGCCATTACGCGTTAGAAAAAAAATGACAGAAATCTTTCCCTTTGTTAGTAAACGCAATAACTTTTGCGCAAACCAATCAAAATACGCTTATTGTGATTTTTTTTTTTACCAAACATGGGTAGCAGAAAACAAATTGGCCAACATTTTTTAAAAAAATTGGTTTTTACATCTTTTTTGGGGGGAATTTCATATAAAAAATGTTAAAAATATTGTTATTTTTTCAAAATAAACGCACTTTTTTTTTATAGCGCAAAAAGTAAAAATCGCACAGGTGATCAAATACCACCAAGAGAAAGCTCTGTTTGTGTGAAAAAAAGGACGTAAATTTCGTTTGGGTACGGCGTCGCACGACCGCGCAATTGTCAGTTAAAGTCGCACAGCGCCGAATCGCAAAAAGTGGCCCAGACGTAAGACAGCAAAATGCTCCAGTGGTAAAGTGGTTAAAAGAAGCCCAGTAACTTGAACACAGCAGGGAAATTGTTCTCAGATGCCAATAATTGCCTTTATTTTTTAATTTTGCTCCGACCCTGTTCTGACAATAGTGCACTCATATTTCATTTTGCCTTTTATCAGAAATGATTGGCAGCAGGGAATACTAAGGCCATAGGTGTCCTAACTACCATCTGAAACAAAGTTTGCTCTCTCTTTCTCTCCCCTCCATGCATGTACAATATCAGATGCAGGAAATTAATTGGGTGTTACTCATCTGCTGGTAAACAGCCTAGAGAACTGGTCCCATCAGTCATTTAGGATTGAGTTATTAACATTGCTATTTTTATTTTGCCAAACATATCCCAATATGCTAGCAATGTGCACAGTCTTCAATCTCATGTATACACCCAACTGGAGCTTACATTCCATTCACAAATTTCTTTCTTCTTCAAGAGTCATCTTTTCCAACTAACATCTACAGAGGTAAACTTGTGTTTATCCCAGTCTCTTGAACTCCCTTCCACATACCAATAAGCATTCCCAGTCTCTTGAACTCCCTTCCATATACCAATAGGCATTTAGCAGCTTTACCTGTCTTTTCATTTTAGAATTGTAACTACCCTCTGCTATACACTAATGTTTCTCATCACCGCATTGTCAATTTTCAATACATCTAGTGCTCTTGCCTTTTTATCCATCCCTTTTCCTTTTCAATTCCAAACTTTTAGGGAAGGGTTCTCATTTGTACGTTTGTGTACGTTAAATGTCCTGCATATAATTCTACTTTGTTCTCACTTTCTTCAGTGTTATAGAGGATGTTGGTGCCTTGAAAATAAGCAATTACAGTATCTCACAAAAGTGAGTACACCCCTCACATTTTTGTAAAAATTTAATATATCTTTTCATGCAACAACACTGAAGAAATGACACTTTACTACAATGTAAAATAGTGGGTGTACAGCTTGCATAACAGTGTAAATTTGCTGTCCCCTGAAAATAATCCAACACACAGCCATTAATGTCTAAACTACTGGCAACAAAAGTGAGTACACCCCTAAGTGTAAATGTTCAAATTTGGCCCAAAGTCTCAATATTTTGTGTAGCTACCATTATTTTCCAGCACTGCCCTAACCCCCTTGGGCATGGAGTTCACCAAAGCTTCACAGGTTGCCACTGGAGTCCTCTTACCTCCTCCATGACAACATCACAGAGCTGGTGGATGTTAGAGACCTTGCAATCCTCCACCTTCTGTTTGAGGATCCCCAACAGATGCTCAATAGGGTTTAGTGTGCTTGGGGTTGTTATTATGTTGGAATACTGCTCTGTGGCTCAGTCTCTGAAGGGAGGGGATCATGCTCTTCTTCAGTATGTCACAGTACATGTTGGCATTCATGGTTCCCACACTGATTTGTAGCTCCCCAGTGTCGGCAGCCTTCATGCAGCTCCAGACCATGACACTCCCACCACCATGCTTGACTGTAGGCAAGACACACTTGTCTTTGTACTCCTCACCTGGTTGCCACCACACACGCTTGACACCCTCTAAACCGAATAAGTTTTTCTTGGTCTCATCAGACTGTAGGACATGGTTCCTGTAATCCATGTCATTAGTCTGCTTTTCTTCAGCAAACTGTTTGCGGGCTTTCTTGTGCATCATCTTTAGAAGAGGCTTCCTTCTGGGAAGACAGCCATGCAGACCAATTTGATGCAGTGTGTGGCGTATGGTCTGAGCACTGACAGGCTGACCCCACCCCTTCAGCCTCTGCAGCAATGCTGGCAGCACTCATATATCTATTTCCCAAAGACAACCTCTGGATAGGACGCTGAGCACGTGCACTCAACTTCTTTGGTCAACTATGGCGAGGCTTGTTCTGAGTGCAACCTGTCGTGTTAAACTGCTGTATGGTCTTGGCCACTGTGCTGAAGCTCAGTTTCAGGGTCTTGGCAACCTTCTTGTAGCCTAGGCCATCTTTATGTAGAGCAACAATTCTTTTTTTTTTCAGATTCTCAGAGAGTTCTTTGCCATGAGGTGCCATGTTGAACTTCCAGTGACCAGTATGAGAGAGTGAGAGCGATAACACCAAATTAACCAACACCTGCTTCCCATTCACACCTGAGACCTTGTCACACTAACCAGTCACATGACAACGGGGAGGAAAAATGGCTAATTGGGCCCAATTTGAACATTTTAAATTAGAGGTGTACTCACTTTTGTTGCCTGCGATTTAGACATTAATGGCTGTGTGTTATGTTATTTTGAGGGGGACACCAAATGTTATACACTGTTATACAAGCTGTACACTCACTACTTTACATTGTAGCAAAGTGTAATTTCTTCAGTGTTGTCACATGAAAAGATATAATAAAATATTTACAAAAATGTGAGGGGTGTACTCACTTTTGTGACATACTGTATATGTAGTAGTAATAATAATATAAAAATGGTAATAATAATGGTTAAAAAAAGTTTAGAGGTCAAATAATCCTTTTCAAATGCTAATTAATGATGGCTTTTCCTTGTTATCTTTGTTCAAGCTCATTGTGGAATTGTTGTTTTTGCTTGTAAAATAGAAAATAGTCTTTCAGTGAATTGTCCATCACAGCAAATGCTGTATATAATTTGATCATTAGACATACTTAAAGAACAATCACATCAAAGTTCTTTTTCATTATATATTATTCCTTTTTTTTTACTTTATTTTTAACTTTTCTGCCCTTGAGGACCTCAGATATTGAATTCCAGATTTTAAATTAGCAGTAGGTGAAATTCTATTTGTCATCAATTTCTTTCTGGAGGTTACAGAGCAGAAAACCACAGACAGACTGCTTCTTTGATGGCTCTCTCCTAAAAATCTCTTTTTGTTCTTTATCTATTTGATGTGACAGTGATCAGTGCAGGGACAAGACAGGCCTCTCTAGAGAAATCACCTTCCCCCTTTCTATTGACAGATTCTTCTGATCTGAATCAGATGGGCCATGCCCTATCATAGTCACTAAGACACTGCTAGTAGCCACCAATTAAACCTTTAGGGATAGTGAAAGCTGAAGCCACTTTTGAGTGTCTGTTCTTATTAGACATGGTGAGAAAACTTCTGACACCCAAAAGCCAAGATCCATGGTCTTATTTTTTCTCTCTTGTCTTCTGTAGGTGTGAGAGGTGCGAGAGGAGCTTCACACAAGCTACACAGCTGAGTCGACATCAGAGGATGCCCAATGAGTGCAAGCCGATAACGGAGAGCACAGAATCAATTGAAGTGGATTAACTGATTGACTGGTTGGAATTAAACTGCAAGGAAAGTCATGATTAAATGTCACGGACACTTAAGCAAAACCAAAGATTTCCTCTGAACAACTTTCAATCAGGCCCAGAAAACCAAAAGCAGTAATAAAATAAGTAAGATGTTAAGAGATATTGATCTTGGCATGGAAGAGAGACCAAGAAAGACATTATTTATTTATGAGTGGGGGTGAAACATATTTTAAAGGACAAGGGGACTTAACCTTTTCAGTCCCATCATCTATACATAGCTTTATTTCTAAATACTTTTTGTAAAGAAAAAATGTTATTTAATACCAAAGTAAAGGCTCAGTTACATTTTTCTTGCCCACATATATATGACAATAAATACATGTGGACTTGTTTAGAGATGCACCTTTTTGTAGCATGATGCCATTGCTCTAAACACAGCGGAGAAGTAATTATTTAAACTCAGAAAACACGGATGGGACACAGTTGAGTTTGGAGGACTGGAAGAATACCACAGTTTGTGCTTTCGTTTCATCATAGTTACAGATTGACATTGATGGTTTATATGTCCAGATGTTGTGATGGGAGACATTTCTGAAACATTCGAGCCATTGTCTAACCAAAGAGGACATTTCACACTTCCATCATCTACTGAACCTACTTACAAACCATACTTTGTGCACTTTTCATGTTAAAGGTTTCAAAGACATTGTTTATGATATGTGGGATAGTTTGGGGGGAGTAAATATGTTGCAATATTACAAATAAATATATAAATGTATAGATCTATTGTGTGTTCATAAGCAGAAAAGTGGCTTGTCACTTGGAAGTTGGCCTTGGTTTCCTATTGAAGTTCACAGAGAACATGTTTTTACAATGGAGCCCTAAAAAAGAAACATGACATAGAAAATATTTTTTGTACATATTACAAACATGAAGAAAAGCAGACTGGCTGGGAAGTAACAGCTTATCAACTTCTTTCACATTATGTATATATCAGCCATCATATGATAATGGAACTTGTAGCCCCGCTTTCTTCTATTTCCTCCCATGGAGGCAGCTGCCTGCATCCATACTATAATAGGAAACACCACTAAGCAGGCTTGGGCTGAAGGGATAACTACAACATTCCTTAATGCCTCATTCACACTGATATAACAATTCATACACCCATGCATAAGGCCGGCTTCAACTGTGCGGGATGCAAAGGTGTTCCGTGAAGCCTCGTGTCATCAGCCTGTTGAAATTAAGTATGAGCAAGTGACCGCATGGACCTGCATGGATCTCTAAATACATCCCTGACTGTACACAGATGTACACCTTAGGGTGTGCTTGGAGCATGGGTGTCCGCAGGTAGGGGCAAGGGGGGGGTGAATGCCCCCCCTGGAATCTCAATTATCCCTTTCAAGTGGTTGTTA
This sequence comes from Pelophylax lessonae, assembly GCF_965119305.1. Taxonomy (NCBI): domain Eukaryota; kingdom Metazoa; phylum Chordata; class Amphibia; order Anura; family Ranidae; genus Pelophylax; species Pelophylax lessonae. The sequence goes on from NC_138768.1 coordinate 197,333,895, forward strand.
AGCCACTTTATATCATCCTGTCTGTTCTGTTTAATAATCCTGTGTGTCTGTGTTTTAAAAAAATATGCCGTTCTTTATCAGTTTTCAGAGGGCTGATTACCGCTCACGTAACCCGTCAGGCTCTCTTCTCTCCCTGTCTGACAGCTGCTTGCAGTGGGCAGGGCAGAGGATTCCTCACTGATGTCAGTCGGGAGGGGAGGGGGAGAAGAGGATAGCGGGTCATGTGAGCGGCGAGTGGCGCTCTGAAAACTTGTAAAGAATGGCTTATTTTTCTAAAACACAGACACAGGGGCACACAGGGTTATTAAACAGACTGTAGACCGGATATGAAACTTTAAATGAAACTACAGTAGCAGGAGAGGGGGGCACTGACACAGGAGCAGATAGGCAGGGATGGAGGATAGAGGAGGACAGGAGGGCTGCGGATGACTTACCACAGTGTCAGGGCACAGCAGCCATAGTACACCGTGGTCAGTTTACAGAGGAGAGGACATAGCCAGGCAGGATCAGCCAGGTCTTTTAGGTGATAGAAGAGGACAAATTACACAGCAAAGCACTGTGCTGTATAACATGCTTTAACAGGGTCAGTTTTTTTTTTTTTAGGTCAAGAAATGCTTTAAAAATAAATGCTGCTGTTTGCTCTTTAAAAATAAATACTCAAAATAAGTATAATGATTAAGCCCCTCCCCTTCATTAAATTGTTGAAAAGGGGTGGGGCATGGGTGACCTTAAAATGATGCCCCCCCCCCCCTGGAAAAAGTTATGCAGACACCCATGGCTTGGAGATTTGTGCAGGTCCATGCAGTCACCTGCCTGTCATTGGTTTGAACAGGTTGCCTGCAAGTGGCTGCACAGAACACATGTGCATCCCTTGTGGGTGAAGACAGCCCTTTGCATGGGTGTAAGAATTGGTACATCCATCTGAATGAGTTCTTACTATAAAAATAAACTTCTTTCACCCTCCTGACAATGCATCTTGGCAAAGGTGTGTCAATGCCAAAAGTCTCTGATCTGGGGTTGATTACTAAAGGACCAAGAATTGTCTTTGAATAAACTGTTATTGTGTACACATTGAATACTCAATCATGCACAAATTAACCATTTGGGCTCAGGAAGGTTTTACCCCCTTCATGACCAGGCCATTTTTTGCTATTTAGCACTGCGCTACTTTACCTTTTTTCACGAAAACAGAGATTTCTTTTGTGATATTTGATCACCACAATTTTTTTTATTTTGTATTATCTAGCCCCAAAAAAACTGAACATTTTGAAAAAACATTGAATACTCAATCATGCACAAACTAAACACTTGGGCTCATGAAGGTTTTACCCCCTTCATGACCAGGCCATTTTTTGCTATTTAGCACTGCGCTACTTTACCTTTTTTCACGAAACCAGAGATTTCTTTTGTGATATTTGATCACCACAATTTTTTTTATTTTGTATTATCTAACCCAAAAAAACTGAACATTTTGAAAAAAATAAAACAATATTTTTTTATTTTCTGCTATAAAAAATAAAAAAAAATTGAATTTCTTCATAAATGTAGGCCAAAATGTATTCTGCTACATCTTTGGGGAAAAAAAACCCAATACGTGTATATTGATTGGTTTGTGTGAAAATTATAGCATCTGCAAAGTATGGCATACATACTGGAATTTTTATTTTATTTTCTTTAGTAATAGCAGTGTTTAAGACTGGGGACTGTGATGTTGTGGGCAATCTGACAATAGCTAAATATAGGACAGAGGTATAGGTGGCACTGCCTAAAACATTTGTGTGATCCTCATAAAAACATATAGTGAATAAATAGAATAAAAAATGTAAATAAATTAATAAAGGTGCTATCTCCTTGAAACAATTCATACATAAGAATGTAAGTGATATATTATATAAAGTGCCTTGCAAAAGTATTCGGCCCCCTTGAACTTTGCAACCTTTTGCCACATTTCAGGCTTCAAACATAAAGATATAAAACTGTCATTTTTTGTGAAGAATCAACAACAAGTGGGACACAATCATGAAGTGGAACGAAATTTATTGGATATTTCAAACTTTGTTAACAAATAAAAAACTGAAAAATTGGGCGTGCAAAATTATTCAGCCCTCTTAAGTTTATACTTTGTATAGCGCCACCTTTTGCTGCGATTACAGCTATAAGTCGCTTGGGGTATGTCTCTATCAGTTTTGCACATCGAGAGACTGACATTTTTGCCCATTTCTCCTTGCAAAACAGCTTGAGCTCAGTGAGGTTGGATGGAGAGCGTTTGTGAACAGCAGTTTTCAGTTCTTTCCACAGATTCTCAATTGGATTCTGGTCGGGACTTTGACTTGGCCATTCTAACACCTGGATATGTTTATTTGTGAACCATTCCATTGTAGATTTTGCTTTATGTTTTGGATCATTGTCTTGTTGAAAGACAAATCTCCGTCCCAGTCTAAAGTCTTTTGCAGACTCCATCAGGTTTTCTTCCAGAATGGTCCTGTATTTGACTCCATCCATCTTCCCATCAATTTTAACCATCTTCCCTGTCCCTGCTGAAAAAAAGCAGGCCCAAACCATGATGCTGCCACCACCATGTTTGACAGTGGGGATGGTGTGTTCAGGGTAATGAGCTGTGTTGCTTTTACGCCAAACATAACGTTTTGCATTGTTGCCAAAAAGTTTGATTTTGGTTTCATCTGACCAGAGCACCTTCTTCCACATGTTTGGTGTGTCTCCCAGGTGGCTTGTGGCAAACTTTAAACAACACTTTTTATGGATATCTTTAAGAAATGGCTTTCTTCTTGTCACTCTTCCATAAAGGCCAGATTTGTGCAGTATACGACTGATTGTTGTCCTATGGACAGAGTCTCCCACCTCAGCTGTAGATCTCTGCAGTTCATCCAGAGTGATCATAGGCCTCTTGGCTGCATCTCTGATCAGTCTTCTCCTTGTATGAGCTGAAAGTTTAGAGGGACGGCCAGGTCTTCGTAGATTTGCAGTGGTCTGATACTCCTTCCATTTCAATATTATCACTTGCAAAGTGCTCTTTGGGATGTTTAAAGCTTGGGAAATCTTTTTGTATCCAAATCCGGCTTTAAACTTCTCCACAACAGTATCTCGGACATGCCTGGTGTGTTCCTTGTTCTTCATGATGCTCTCTGCGCTTTAAACGGACTATCACAGTGCAGGTGCATTTATACGGAGACTTGATTACACACAGGTGGATTCTATTTATCATTATTAGTCATTTAGGTCAACATTGGATCATTCAGAGATCCTCACTGAACTTCTGGAGAGAGTTTGCTGCACTGAAAGTAAAGGGGCTGAATAATTTTGCACGCCCAATTTTTCAGTTTTTTTATTTGTTAACAAAGTTTGAAATATCCAATAAATTTTGTTCCACTTCATGATTGTGTCACACTTGTTGTTGATTCTTCACAAAAAATGACAGTTTTATATCTTTATGTTTGAAGCCTGAAATGTGGCAAAAGGTCGCAAAGTTCAAGGGGGCCGAATACTTTCGCAAGGCACTGTACATAATCCAATGGTGATCAAATATAACAAGCCCCGACACACAATGTCATATGAATCTAATAATGCAAAAAGTACTCTCAGTGCAAAAATGTGTAAAAAAATGCAATACACAAATGATCACATAAATATCAGAATCCAAAAAAAAATCCTTGTAGGATAATAAAGTGATCAGTGCAAAAAAGTGCAATAACAGCCTCTGGTGGTGAAATACAAAGGTGAATCCACTCGAACTCCCCCCCTCTCAGGTCTGCACTCAGGATTAATCAGAGGATTAAATCCCTACAGGGGTCACAGACACCAACAGGTAACTGGAAAATGGTATATATCCTTCTCCAACAGTATGTTAGGTCACTGGGGGCTCCCATCACAGGGTATATGGATAAAACGAGGCATCTCATAGTGTAACTCCGTATATTATCAATGTATTAAAGAAAGTAAATGCAATTACAATAAAGCAATGAATAAAAGCAGTATGTGAAAATCCATCCATCTGTATGCTGTATCCGGAATGCGATGCGTTCCACGGACCTGAAATACTAGGCCAGAAGTGACACGATGACGCTCTACGCGTTTTATCAGAATGACATCATCAGGAGCATTTTCCAGTTACCTGTTGGTGTCTGTGACCCCTGTAGGGGTTAATACCTCTGGTGGGTGCGAGCCTGAGAAGGGGGAGCACAAGTGGATTCACCTTTGTATTTCACCACCAGAGACTGTTATTGCACTTTTTTGCACTGATCACTTTATTATCCTACAAGGACTCATGAATTTTTTTTGGATTATGATATTTATGTGATAATTTGTGTATTGCATTTTTTGCACATTTTTGCACTGAGAGCACTTTTTCCATTATTAGATTCATATGACATAGTGTGTTGGACCTTGTTATATTTGATCATCATTGGATTATGTAGGTAATATATCACTTGTATATATAACATGACTTCACTTGTATATCATGTTTTTATGCATGAATTGTTTCAAGGAGATAGCACCTTTATTAATTTATTGTCATTTTTATTTTATTTATTCACTATATATTTTATGAGGATCACACACATGTTTTAGGCAACATTCAACAAAACACAACAAAACAAAATGATTATTATTATTATTCTAATTATTATTATTATCATAAATGATTTATATAGCATTAACAATTTGTGCACAATACAGGAGAAATCAGAGGGCCCTTCTCATTAGAATTTACAATCTAGAGAGGGGGGGGGGTCAAGTGATACAAAGGGTAATAACTGTGGGGGATGATCTGATGGAGAAAATAAAAGTACAGTTGTTAGGTGTGGGCAGGATAGGCTTCTCTGAAGAGAAGTGTTTTCAGGGATCGTTTAAAGGCAAACAGAGTAGGAGATAGTCAAACAGATTGGGGTAGGGAGTTCCAGAGGATGGGAGAGGCTCAGGAAAAGCCCTGGAGGCAAGGGGGGAGGTGACAAGGGAACTAGAGAGCAGGAGGTCTTGGGAGGAATGTAGAGAAATATTTGGTTGCTATTTTGAGACTAGGTTAGTGGTGTAACTGAAGGCCGACTGGTAGATGGCTTTGTAAGTTGTTGTTAGTATTTTGAATTTAATTTGTTGTTTAAATGGAAGCCAGTGGAGGGATTGACAGAAAGGAGTAGCAGACACTAAGCGGTTGATAAGGTGGATGAGCTTGGCAGCAGCATTAATGATGGACTGAAGGGGGAATAGCCTATGTAAAGGTAATCCCATGAGGAGGGAGTTGTAGTAGTCGAGGCGTGAGATGACCAGGAAGTGAACTAGGAGCTTTGTGGTGTCATTGGTTAGAAAGGTGCATATGCTGGAGATGTTGCGGAGGTTGGTGAAGATGTTGCAGAGGTTGAGGAGGCAAGATTTGGACAGTGATTGAATGTGGGGCTGACAGGAGAGTTCAGAGTCCTGGATTACATCCAGAACCTTGGCATGTGGGGACGGGGTAAAAGTAGTGTGATTGATTTTGACAGAGAAATCAGGGAAGAGGCACGTGGCGGGAGGAAAAATGATGAGCTCTGTATTTCGATAAATAAATTCTGACCCCAGGATTTCAATTGTTGAAGTTCTATGAATAAAAATGTGTATAGAGTCATGTGCTATGCTGTGCCCACGTGAAGCTAGGTGGAAATATCAATATTTGTTCATTTCTCCTTTCACTTCGTGCTGTATGTATTAATATTATAAAGGTATGTTTACAGCACATTCCTGACCCGCTCAGGGTTAAAAAAAAAAAATGGTGCATCAAGCCAAATGATTCAATGATAGCTCAATTAAAGCATAACTTAAGCATAATACATATGCTATTCTTTCTGTGCATTTTGTCACACTACAGCAAAGTTTAAAAAACCTTGTGCTAGCAGCACACTGGGGATTTGGACTGCTGCTCCTACACGTAACCAGCAATTCAAGTTTCCAGTGGTCTGACACCTCCCTACCCCACTCGTGCACATTGCTACTCAGATAGCTAGAATGCTGTTGTTTGGTGTGTGTATCTGGGAGTATTGGACCAGTAGGGACCTGGGCCACTGCTTGTACTTAAGTACAGCAATTTGACCCTCCAGCGGGCTGCTAACTTGGAGTTTTTACTCCATGCTTCATCACTTAATATGGAAAAATACACATAAAGAAGAGAATGTATTAATACAGCCCGGCTGCATTACAGTAATAAATAGGGAGGGTTTGGCTGGGCGTTAAGAACCAGTTTTAGGTTGGGTTGTGTTAAAATAAATATGGGCTGCAGTGTCTGAAAATGCTGAAGGAGCAGTACCCACGTATGCAGCCTTTTCCACTCCTGGGAAAAGCTGCATTATTTTCCTAGCCTGGTATATTTTAAGTAAATCATTGGTTAGCATGAATAAAAAGGCTCCAGAGAGAGGACTGACATTTTAGATCTCATTATCGGGCCCAATATCAGCTTACACCAGAAGAACAGAACACAACAGAAGTGACATAATGACACAGCAATGTAAATGGTGCAAAAAAAATTGTAACTAGTATTTAATACAACAATGTAAAGAGCATTAACGTTTAGCAACTTCTAGTAGCTTTGTTTATTAAGCTCACACTTAGCAGCTGAAAGTTGATTTCTTATTGGTTGCTGTCTTATATTAATTAATTAGATAAAAGATATACCTGTGCTCAAATGCCAATAACTTGTGCATGTATATAAACTATCAGGTGCTAATGGGATATGACCTCATATTAACATTACAAATTCTGGATGGACTCTCTGCACACTGCTACACCCTTTCCAGCAAACTATTGAATGAAAAACAGGGATATTTAGTTCACATACTGTATATTGCAATACGTGTTTAACCGGTTGCCGACCGCCGCACGACTATATACTGCGGCGGTCAGCCCCGGCCAGGCAGAGTGACGTATCGGTACATCACTCGCCTGTCACTGACTTGCGAGCCTATAGCGAGCGGGCGCGCGCCCGCCGAGGCGCGCGCCCGCCGCGGCTCGTTCACAGGCAAGTCAGTGCGTGTGACCGGCGGACTCGATGTCCGCCAGTCACACTGCGATCGCTCCTGTGAAGGGAGAAAGACAGAGCAGCTTGTGTAAACAAGCTGCCTGTCAGTTCTCCCTGTGTAAAAGTAAAGATCTGACCGTTCTACTATGTAGAACGGTTGATCTTTGCTTTTACACCAATAGCAATGTCCCTACACAGTAGAAAGCACGCCCCTAGGACACACTTAACCCCTCCCTGTCCAATAAAGTTAACCCCTTCCCTGCCAGTGTCATTTTTGCAGTAACAGTGCATATGTATAGCACTGATTACTGCAGTAATGTCACTGGTAACCCCAAAAGTGTCAAAAATGTCAGTCAAGGGTCCGATCTGTCCGCCGCAATGTCGCAGTACCGAAAAAAAAATCGCAGATCGCCGCCATTACGCGTTAAAAAAAAAAACACCAAAAATGACAAAAATCTTTCTCTTTGTTAGTAAACGCGATAACTTTTGCGCAAACCAATCAAAATACGCTTTTTGCGATTTTTTTTACCAAACATAGGTAGCATAAAACAAATTGGCCGAAAAATGTTAAAAAATTTTGATTTTTACTTTTTTTTTTGGGGAATTTCATATAAAAAAATGTGAAAAATATTGTTATTTTTGCAAAATTTACGCTCTTTTTTTGTTTATAGCGCGTGATCAAAAAATCGCACAGGTGATCAAATACCACCAAAAGAAAGCTCTGTTTGTGGGAAAAAAAGGACGTCAAATTCGTTTAGGTACAGCGTCGCACGACCGCGCAATTGTCCGTTAAAGTCACGCAGTAAAAAATCGCAAAAAAACCCCTGGTCCTTTAGCAGCCAAATCCTCCGGGGCTTAAGTGGTTAAGCTGTCGGTCAGCTTAAACATGTATTGCAATATATGTGAACTAAATGTCCCTGTTTTTTTTATTTGTTATAGTAATTAATAAGTCTGTCTCTATGCTAACATACTCACAACACAGAAATCCTAGCTATTTACAATGGAGCCAAATTGTGGGCCCCTCAGTGGAAAAGTTACATGCCACTTTGTGTACCAATGCATTTATTTCTGTAACATATTTTCTCAACAGATTATGTGTTCATGTACTATACTGAACTGTAATTTTAATTATTATTATACAGGATTTATATAGCACCAACAGTTTGTGCAGCGCTTTACAATATAAAGGGAGACAATACAATTCAATACAAGAGGGTTAGGAGGGCCCTGCTACTGCAAGCTTACAATCTAAAAGGAGGGGCTGCTGGAACAAAGGGTAATAACTGTAAAGGATGAACTAATGGGAGAAAAATTGAAGAATAAATTATTAGCTGAAGGCAAGATAAGCTTCCCTGAAGATATGCGTTTTTAGGGATTGCCTCAAAGTGGACAGAGTGGGGAATAGCCAGACAGATTGGGATAGGGAGTTCCAGAGGATAGGGAAGTCTCTGGAAAAGTCCTGGAGTTGAGCATGGGAGGAGTATACAAGGGAGCTAGAGAGCAGGTGGTCTTGGGAGGAGTGGAGAGGACAGTTAGGATAATATATGGAGACAAGATAGGTGATGTAGCTTGGGACAGATTTGTAAATGGCCTTGTATGTTATTGTTAGTGTTTTGAATTTTATTCAGGATTGAATTTTATGAGCTTAGTTTTAGAAAGATTGAGTTTGAGGAAGTGGTGTGGCATCCATGCTGATATGTCAGTTAGTAAGTTAGTAATGCAGGAGGAGACTGATGGACTGAGGTGAAAATTAGAGGGATAGGTTTGTGTTTCATCAGCATACAGATGATACTGGAAGACACTGGAGTTTTTCAAGTGACCAAGGGAGGAGGTGTAGATGGAGAAGAGGAGGGGTCCAAGAACAGAACCTTGGGGGGCCCCTATAGAAAGAGGAAGTGGATAGGAGGAGACAAAGTTATAGGTAACACTGAAGGAGTGCTTTGATAGGTAAGAGGAGAACCAGGAGAGAGCAGGGGCAGGGGATGGTCAACAGTATCAAAGGCTGCAAAGAGATCTAGTAGTATGAGTATGGAGTAGTAGCCATTGATTTAGCAGTTAGTAAAACATTAATGAGTTTTAGTAGGGCAGTTTCAGGGGAGTGTAGTAGGCGAAAGCCAGACTGTAAGGGGTCAAGGAGTTTGTCGTCAGTGACAAGTAGTTTGTCGTCAGTGAGGTAAGAGCTCAGAAGGTTGAAGACTAAGCGTTCTAAAGGTTTACAGGTAAACGGGAGCAAGGAGATGGGTCTTACGTTGTTCAGACTGGTGGGGTCCAGTGAGGGCTTTTTAAATATGGGGGTGATCAGCGCGTGTTTTAAATGGAAAGGAAAGGTGCTAGTAGAGGGGGAGAGATTGAGGATGTGGGTTAGGGAACATCGGATAGAAAAAGAGGGTAACCAAAGTAGTTGTGCGGGAACAGGTTCCAATGGACAGGTGGTAAGGCAGGCTTCTGAGAAAAGTTTAGGGATTTCTTCGGTAATAGCAAGGCTAAAAGACAAAAGTGTTTAGGGTGGTTTTGTACAGGGTATGTTAAGTGGGCTAGATGTCTGTGCAGTGGATATGTCCCCACAAATTGCATCAATCTTGTTTTTGAAGTGATTGGCAATCTCATGAATAGTGAGCAACTTACTGAGTGGAGGTGGCCATGGAGAAAGTAAAGAGTTAAAAGTAGAGAAGAGACAACGAGGACTGAATGAGTATTAATGAGAGTGACAAAGTAGGCTTGTTTGGCAGCATGGAGGGAGGAAATGTATTTTAATAAGGCAGATTTATATAGGGTGAATGCTGGCTGGGAATTGGTGTTATGCCACAATCGTTCCAGTGCATGGCTATGTCTCTTAGGCTCCGTTCACACCTGAGCGATTTTCTGCTTGAAGCTTGTAGCTCTAAAACGCTCATTAATTTCAATGGCCCCTGTTCACATAGGAGATCTGTCATCTGAAGCAAAATGCCTGTCACTCAAAAAAGTACATGACCTTTTTTGGCAGATTACAAGCATTTTTGGCCCCGTAGATTGCAATAGAAACGCCTGAAAACAAGTCACTTGAGCGGTTTACAAGCGTTTTCCGCTCATTTTCAGCTCAAACAGCAGCTCTCCACCCCTAATTAGATATGTGCAGAACTGAAAAAATTGTTTTTATATTTTTATGAAATTGCGTTTTATTTACTATTTTTTTTTCTAACGAATTCCACATTTTTAGAACGATACGAATAGTGTTGAGCGAACACGGACTGTATTATTCGTGTTCGTACCGAATAATTGGATTTTTTTTACCCGAACACGGACACGGACACTTTACTGTATGTTCGGGTAAAAATCCGTGTTCGGTCGTTTTATTTCCGGGTTTTGCATGCTTTGGCGCTCTTTTCATGGCGGGCTTTCAACAGCCAATCAACAATCGTTTAACTGGTGTGCCTTAAGCCATCCCAGCCATGCCTGCAAATGTCTTAGTAGCTGTGATTGGCCGTCTGAAGCATGTGACCAAGTCTTTATAAGTTCGAGGCAGCCGCCGCAGCAGCGTCATTCTGCTGCTTAGCTAAGGGACAGAGCACACATCAATGTGCTGGCTGCTGATTAGGGAAAGATAGGCAGGAAAAAACCATTTGTGTCCGGATAGAATTGAGGGACAGGTCGGAGTGTTTAGGCAGGGCGAGTTGTAGGCATTTTAGGGATAGAGTCTGCTGAATTATAGGGTCAGTGTCTTCTACAAACTACAATCGATATTGCTGTGTGGGGGGTGGGGTGAATCTGCACTCAATCCTGATCTACGATCTCTTCTCAATCCTGTTAGGGACAGAGTCTGCTGAATTTTAGGGAAACTGTGTTCTACAAACTACAATCGATATTGCTGTGTGGTGTGGGATTGGAGATAGGCAGGTGTCAGTGATCCACATCCATTTTTCTGTGTGTGAGCTGCAGTGAACACAATCTTTTTGGGCTGCAGTGAACACAATCTTTTTGGGCTGCAGTGAACACAATCTTTTTGGGCTGCAGTGAACACAATCTTTTTGGGCTGCAGTGAACAAAATCTTTTTGGGGTGCAGTGAACACAATCCTTTTTGGTGTGCAGTGAACACAATCTTTGTGGGGTGCAGTGAACAAAATCCTTTGTGGGGTGCAGTGAACACAATCTTTTTGGGGTGCAGTGAACAAAATCCTTTTTGGGGTGCAGTGAACAACATCCTTTTTGGGGTGCAGTGAACACAATCTTTTTGGGGTGCAGTGAACAAAATCCTTTGTGGGGTGCAGTGAACACAATCTTTTTGGGGTGCAGTGAACACAATCTTTTTGGGGTGGAGTGAACAACATCCTTTTTGGGGTGCAGTGAACAAAATCCTTTTTGGGGTGCAGTGAACAAAATCATTTTTGGGGTGCAGTGAACACAATCTTTTTGGGGTGCAGTGAACACAATCTTTGTGGGGTGCAGTGAACACAATCTTTTTGGGGTGGAGTGAACAACATCCTTTTTGGGGTGCAGTGAACAACATCCTTTTTGGGGTGCAGTGAACACAATCTTTTTGGGGTGCAGTGAACACAATCTTTGTGGGGTACAGTGAACAGAATCTTTGTGGGGTGCAGTGAACACAATCTTTGGGGGGTACAGTGAACACAATCTTTTTGGGGTGCAGTGAACACAATCTTTGTGGGGTGCAGTGAACACAATCTTTTTGGGGTGGAGTGAACAAAATCATTTTTGGGGTGCAGTGAACAACATCCTTTTTGGGGTGCAGTGATCAAAATCCTTTTTGGGGTGCAGTGAACACAATCTTTTTGGGGTGCAGTGAACAAAATCCTTTGTGGGGTGCAGTGAACAGAATCTTTGTGGGGTGCAGTGAACACAATCTTTGGGGGGGTACAGTGAACACAATCTTTTTGGGGTGCAGTGAACACAATCTTTGTGGGGTACAGTGAACAGAATCTTTGTGGGGTGCAGTGAACACAATCTTTTAGAACGATACGAATAGTGTTGAGCGAACACGGACTGTATTATTCGTGTTCGTACCGAATAATTGGATTTTTTTTACCCGAACACGGACACGGACACTTTACTGTATGTTCGGGTAAAAATCCGTGTTCGGTCGTTTTATTTCCGGGTTTTGCATGCTTTGGCGCTCTTTTCATGGCGGGCTTTCAACAGCCAATCAACAATCGTTTAACTGGTGTGCCTTAAGCCATCCCAGCCATGCCTGCAAATGTCTTAGTAGCTGTGATTGGCCGTCTGAAGCATGTGACCAAGTCTTTATAAGTTCGAGGCAGCCGCCGCAGCAGCGTCATTCTGCTGCTTAGCTAAGGGACAGAGCACACATCAATGTGCTGGCTGCTGATTAGGGAAAGATAGGCAGGAAAAAACCATTTGTGTCCGGATAGAATTGAGGGACAGGTCGGAGTGTTTAGGCAGGGCGAGTTGTAGGCATTTTAGGGATAGAGTCTGCTGAATTATAGGGTCAGTGTCTTCTACAAACTACAATCGATATTGCTGTGTGGGGGGTGGGGTGAATCTGCACTCAATCCTGATCTACGATCTCTTCTCAATCCTGTTAGGGACAGAGTCTGCTGAATTTTAGGGAAACTGTGTTCTACAAACTACAATCGATATTGCTGTGTGGTGTGGGATTGGAGATAGGCAGGTGTCAGTGATCCACATCCATTTTTCTGTGTGTGAGCTGCAGTGAACACAATCTTTTTGGGCTGCAGTGAACACAATCTTTTTGGGCTGCAGTGAACACAATCTTTTTGGGCTGCAGTGAACACAATCTTTTTGGGCTGCAGTGAACACAATCTTTTTGGGCTGCAGTGAACACAATCTTTTTGGGGTGCAGTGAACAAAATCTTTTTGGGGTGCAGTGAACACAATCCTTTTTGGTGTGCAGTGAACACAATCTTTGTGGGGTGCAGTGAACAAAATCCTTTGTGGGGTGCAGTGAACACAATCTTTTTGGGGTGCAGTGAACAAAATCCTTTTTGGGGTGCAGTGAACAACATCCTTTTTGGGGTGCAGTGAACACAATCTTTTTGGGGTGCAGTGAACAAAATCCTTTGTGGGGTGCAGTGAACACAATCTTTTTGGGGTGCAGTGAACACAATCTTTTTGGGGTGGAGTGAACAACATCCTTTTTGGGGTGCAGTGAACAAAATCCTTTTTGGGGTGCAGTGAACAAAATCATTTTTGGGGTGCAGTGAACACAATCTTTTTGGGGTGCAGTGAACACAATCTTTGTGGGGTGCAGTGAACACAATCTTTTTGGGGTGGAGTGAACAACATCCTTTTTGGGGTGCAGTGAACAACATCCTTTTTGGGGTGCAGTGAACACAATCTTTTTGGGGTGCAGTGAACACAATCTTTGTGGGGTACAGTGAACAGAATCTTTGTGGGGTGCAGTGAACACAATCTTTGGGGGGTACAGTGAACACAATCTTTTTGGGGTGCAGTGAACACAATCTTTGTGGGGTGCAGTGAACACAATCTTTTTGGGGTGGAGTGAACAAAATCATTTTTGGGGTGCAGTGAACAACATCCTTTTTGGGGTGCAGTGATCAAAATCCTTTTTGGGGTGCAGTGAACACAATCTTTTTGGGGTGCAGTGAACAAAATCCTTTGTGGGGTGCAGTGAACAGAATCTTTGTGGGGTGCAGTGAACACAATCTTTGGGGGGGTACAGTGAACACAATCTTTTTGGGGTGCAGTGAACACAATCTTTGTGGGGTACAGTGAACAGAATCTTTGTGGGGTGCAGTGAACACAATCTTTTAGGGGTACAGTGAACACAATCTTTTTGGGGTGCAGTGAACACAATCTTTGGGGGGTACAGTGAACACAATCTTTTTGGGGTGCAGTGAACACAATCTTTGTGGGGTGCAGTGAACACAATCTTTGGGGGGGTACAGTGAACACAATCTTTTTGGGGTGCAGTGAACAACATCCTTTTAGGGTGCAGTGAACACAATCTTTGTGGGGTGCAGTGAACAACATCCTTTTAGGGTGCAGTGAACACAATCTTTGTGGGGTACAGTGAACAGAATCTTTGTGGGGTGCAGTGAACACAATCTTTGGGGGGTACAGTGAACACAATCTTTGTGAGGTGCAGTGAACACAATCTTTGTGGGGTGCAGTGAACACAATCATTGTGGGGTGCAGTGAACTCAATCTTTGTGGGGTACAGTGAACACAATCTCATACTTCTGAAGATTTGAGGGTGCTGCCTGTTCCATACTCCCCCTACTCCTCATCTAGCCTTTTAGGGGTACAAACAATAGTAATTGGGGCCTAGTGTGGTTGTGTACGTGTGATATACATACACTTTTTTTGGATCATATTTTCTATTCCGCTATTTAATCAAAAACCTTTGGGGATCAGTTAAATTGGGGGATAGTCTGTGTTGGTACGTGTGAGAGAGATCCACCTTTCCAAGTTGTTGGGGTTCATCTCATACTTCTGAAGGTTTGAGGGTGCTGCCTGTTCCATACTCCCCCTACTCCTAGCCTTTTAGGGGTACAAACAATAGTAATTGGGGCCTAGTGTGGTTGTGTACGTGTGATATACATACACTTTTTTTGGATCATATTTTCTATTCCGCTATTTAATCAAAAACCTTTGGGGATCAGTTAAATTGGGGGATAGTCTGTGTTGGTACGTGTGAGAGAGATCCACCTTTCCAAGTTGTTGGGGTTCATCTCATACTTCTGAAGGTTTGAGGGTGCTGCCTGTTCCATACTCCCCCTACTCCTAGCCTTTTAGGGGTACAAACAATAGTAATTGGGGCCTAGTGTGGTTGTGTACGTGTGATATACATACACTTTTTTTGGATCATATTTTCTATTCCGCTATTTAATCAAAAACCTTTGGGGATCAGTTAAATTGGGGGATAGTCTGTGTTGGTACGTGTGAGAGAGATCCACCTTTCCAAGTTGTTGGGGTTCATCTCATACTTCTGAAGGTTTGAGGGTGCTGCCTGTTCCATACTCCCCCTACTCCTCATCTAGCCTTTTAGGGGTACAAACAATAGTAATTGGGGCCTAGTGTGGTTGTGTACGTGTGATATACATACACTTTTTTTGGATCATATTTTCTATTCCGCTATTTAATCAAAAACCTTTGGGGATCAGTTAAATTGGGGGATAGTCTGTGTTGGTACGTGTGAGAGAGATCCACCTTTCCAAGTTTTTGGGGTTCATCTCATACTTCTGAAGATTTGAGGGTGCTGCCTGTTCCATACCCCCCCTACTCCTCATCTAGCCTTTTAGGGGTACAAACAATAGTAATTGGGGCCTAGTGT
The DNA here is from genome assembly GCF_965119305.1 of Pelophylax lessonae. NCBI lineage: Eukaryota > Metazoa > Chordata > Amphibia > Anura > Ranidae > Pelophylax > Pelophylax lessonae. Next base: position 197,349,165 of record NC_138768.1, read on the forward strand.
GGTTGTGTACGTGTGATATACATACACTTTTTTTGGATCATATTTTCTATTCCGCTATTTAATCAAAAACCTTTGGGGATCAGTTAAATTGGGGGATAGTCTGTGTTGGTACGTGTGAGAGAGATCCACCTTTCCAAGTTGTTGGGGTTCATTCACTGGAGCGCGATCGCAAGATGCGCGAGTACAAGCGCACGCTGGTAGACGCCATGCTGCTGGCATTCCCATCTGACAGCGGGGCCACAGTGGAAGCACAAGGCAGAGGAGGAGGAGGAGGAGGTCGCCAACGCAACCAGGGCACCGCCAGCACCTCAGAAGGCAGGGTTAGCATGGCCGAAATGTGGAAAAGCTTTGTCAGCACGCCACAACAAACAGCAGCACCAGCAGCTCAGATGGAACGTCTTAGCAGGAGGCAGCATTTTACCAACATGGTGGAGCAGTATGTGTGCACACGCCTACATGTAGTGAATGACGGGTCTGCCCCCTTCAACTTCTGGGTCTCCAAATTGGGCACATGGCCTGAGCTTGCCCTTTACGCCTTGGAGGTGCTGGCGTGCCCTGCAGCCAGTGTATTATCTGAACGGGTATTTAGCACGGCTGGGGGCGTTATAACAGACAAGCGCAGCCGCCTGTCCAGAGACAATGTGGACAAGCTCACGTTCATTAAAATGAACCAGGCATGGATCCCACGGGACTTTTCCGTACCTTATGCAGAATAGCAATGGATACCGACCTTACTCACCCATTGTTCCATTTTTGCTCTTTCTCACTCTTTTGGGGTGTACCCTCATTTAAAATTTTTGAAAAGAAGCAGTGTTGGCTACCTCGTCCTCCTCCTCAGGGCCAGATTAATGTAGGGGCTATTGGAGCTGCAGCTCCAGGCCCCTACCTTTTATATAGGCCCCGGGTTGGCCATATTCACTGTTACCGCTCTTCTGTCACTTGTAAACACAGAAGTCTGGCTTCTATGCTCGCTTCCCCAGGCAGCACCCTCAGAACCTCCCCACACAGCGTGAAGGCCGGACAAGGAGGGACAGTTGGCGATGCATGGATGTGTTTATGGGCTTCAGAGACAGCATCCCATGTTGAATTAGGCATGCATGGCTGCACCCTTCCTCCTCTGGGTGCATGGCAAGGCACGGCCCTTAAGGCCCTTCAAAATCCTCAGCACCAAGCCCATGATGCTGTTAATCCGGCCCTGGTCCTCCTCCACCGCCGCTTCCACCTACACCGCCCATAGGTGTGCGCAGCCTATTGCATTAAGGTGTGCACCCCAAAGTTGAAATACACATGCATGTGTTTGCCAGCAGGGAGAGTAATGTATCGGGGCCATGTACCTGTAGGCAAGGAGAAATAGAGCAGAGCAGGTCCCAGGGAGATCTTTCCCATCTCCTCACTGGCAATGCTATGTGCCCTAGGTGATTAGGGTGTGCCCAGGCACACCCAGCACACCCTGTGCGCACGCCTATGTCACCGCCACATCCACCACCACCTCAACCTCCCTCCTACTCCATATGGGCCTCGTCCTTCAGAGATGAAGAAGAACATTGTTTTATTTTTCTGTTTTTTTTTGTTGTTTTAAGTTATTTCCCTATCCACATTTGTTTGCAGAGCACTTGCCATGCTCTTAATTACGTTTTGCTGCCATTTGCAGCACTCTAGCCCTTTCCTTTGGTGTTTTAGAGCCATTTTAGTGCCTTAAAGTTCGGGTCCCCATTGACTTCAATGGGGTTCGGTGTCCGGGAAAAGTTCGGTAAAAGTCCGGGACACGGACCCGGACTTTTTTTTAAAGTTCGGCCGAACCCGTCGAACACGGACATCTAGGTGTCCGCTCAACCCTAGATACGAATTTAGATCGGTCGAAAAAATGATCGACCAATTCAAATTCTGTGTGAAGACTAGCTGGTTGGTAAGCAGCGGGCAGGGAAGCCGGCTGCCACATCCTGAACAGCCGATGAGACATCAGCTCTCAGTGGATTTACCCACTGACAGCTGAATGTAAAAAAGAAAATAAACTGAAATAACAAGGTGGGGTCCCCCCCCCAATACATACCAGGCCCTTCAGGTCTGTTTGGATTTTGAGTGGAACCCCACACCAAAAAATAAAATAAAAAAAGGTCAGTGATGTTACACGGGGAGGGGTCACCTGCTGACATCATCAGTTGACTCTGCCCCTTAGCTATTTATGAAATGTCAGCAGGCAGTCGGCGGTTAGCCTTTGTCGCGAGCTGAGTTTTTTTCTATCGGGTCCAGCGGTGCCGCGGGCGGCGTGAGATGGATCTACACCAGGGGCCATTGTTTTTTATTTTTAAATAAAGGACTTGTCAAAAACTCTTGTTTTGTCTTTATTAACTTTTGACACTTTTTAGGTGAATGGGTAAGGGTACTATGTACCCCATACTCATTCACATGGGGTGGGCGGTATCTGGTGTCCCCCTTATTAAAGGGGGCTTCCACATTCCGATAACTCCTCAGCCCGCAGACCCTTACAACCACAGCCTAGGTAACAAAAAAAGCTGCTCCATGTGAGTCAATCTCTAGTTAATTCCCACACACACTAGTCAGGTGCTAGCCCAAATCACATGCTGTATATCATAAGGAAATAATTACGGACGGCTGCACTTCCAAAAATCCTTTTATTGAAGCTTCATAAGACAAGTAGTTGACAGATGGAGCAGGGTTACATTACCTCTGGTAATAACTAAACGCTAACATTTGCGTGAAACGCATCTACTTCTTTGTCCCCTGCTCCATCTGTCAACCACTTGTCATATGAAGCTTCAATAAAAGGATTTTTGGAAGTACAGCCATCCGGAATTATTTCCTTATGAACCACAGCCCAGCGTTCTGGGGATAAGGACCTTGTCCCCATTAACAAGCACCCTCTATGTTGAGGGCATGTGCCCTGGTATGGTTCAGTAGAGGGGGCACTCACGCATTCACCCCCTTTCTTGGCAGGCTGCATGCTCGTATAAGGGTCTAGTATAGATTTGTGGGGTGATCCCACACCATTGTTTTTATTTTGTCGTGGGGTTCCAATTAAAATCCATACCAGACCCGAAGGGCCTGGTATGGAATGCGGGGGGGGGGGAAACCACGCTGTTTTTTACATTTAGTTTTAAATGCCGGCATTCTCTTTTTTACATTCAGCTATCAGCGGGCAAGCCGATGACTCAGCAGTTGGTAAGGACGTGGTGGCTTCCTGACCCGCTGCGTAACAACCAGCTATTCTTCACATAGAATTTGAATGCGTCAATTATTTTTTGACCAATCTGAATTGTACATGTCTACCCCTATAATTTCCTCTCTCTCTCTCCTCCCCCTAGTGCTTTCTATTGGCTAAACAAAAAACGCCTGAAGCTGTAAAGCGCTTAATAAGCTGAAAAAAAGCTTGTAAAAAGCTGAAAAAACGCCTGGAAAAATACCCAAAAAACGGCAGTGAATTGCTACGCTCAGGTGAGAATGGAGCTTTAAGATTTCTGGTGTTGTCAGTTTGCCAAGATTGTAATGGTAGGGGCCTGATACTTTATGTAGTGAGAGGAGCAAGTGAGTCCAGTGTGGGTGAGAGTGAACTGCTGTACAGAGAAATGACCAGGTCAGAACAGGAGAGGAGTATGATTTTGTCATGGAGGTAGTCAGTTGCAGAGTAGAAAAGAGAAGGATTAAAGTGGCAAAGGTTTCTGTGGGTAATTGTTTGCTGGTAGGTGGTTGAAGACAAGGACACTGAAAGAGATGAGGTTGTGATCAGAGAGAGGAAAAGGGGTGTTGGTGAGGTTGTAGGAAATGCAAAGATAGGAGAGAACAAGGTCAAGGGTATCACCATCAGAGTGAGTGGAGGACTGTGTCCATTGTGTTAGGTCAAAAGATGAGGTTAGGTTGAAAAGTTGGGATGGAGCTGGGCTGTTATTAATGTGAAAATCACCAAAAATTGTAGTGGGTATTTCCGAGGAGAGAAAGTGGAGAAGCCAAGCAGAAAATGCATCAAGAAAGAATGACACTGGTTCAGGAGGCCAGGATGCAATACTTCAAGAAATGGGAGAAAACAGATGAATACATTGAGTCTCAAAAGAAGAGAAGGATAGAAAGGCAGGGGTAGGAAGGACATAAAAAGTGCTCAGTGGGGATAGAAGCAATGCAACTCCACCTCCTTTCTGACCACTGGGTCTGGGTTAAGTGAGTCCAATGGAGACTTCCATAGGACAGGCAGAGTCTCATGCTTGAAGCCAGGTTTCTATTATTGCAAGTAGGTTGAGGGAGTAGGAAACAAAAAGGTCATAGACAGAGGTGAGCTTGGTAGAGACAGAGCAGGCATTCCAGAGGGCACATGAGAAGGGCTGGTGGTTTTAAATAGCAGGGGGATCGAGATTAAACTAAGTGGACTGCGACTAATTCTGGAGGAAGTAAGGTGCCAGATGTGGTGGTGAGATGGTTACAGGTTACCAGCCACTGTTGGCAAACAAAACATGTCCCTTTTATCCACTTGACCTCCAGAAGGTTTTACCCCCTTCATGAGCAGCAAATCTTTTACTATTCAGCACTACACTACTTCAACTGGCAATTGCGTGGTCATGCAACACTGTATGCAAATTACATTTATATAATTTTTTACCACACAAAAAAAGAGCTTTCTTTTGGTGGTATTTGATTACCACTGGGTTTTTCATTATATAAAAAAAAAAAGTTTTGAAATTTTGAAATAAAAACTTTCTGTTATAAAACATATCCAATAAAAAAAATGTAAAAAATAAAATTTCTTCATAAATTTAGGCCAAAATATATTCTGCTACATGTCTTTGGTAAAAAAAAAAAATCCCGGTAAGTGTATATTAATTGGTTTGTGTTAAAGTTATAGTGTATACAAACTATGGCCCTCCAGCTGCTGTTGCTGTTGCAGAACTACACATCCCATTGCATTGTAAAATTCTGGCTATCACAGACATGACTAAGCATGATGGAAATTGTAATTCCTGAACAACTGAAGGGCCAGTTGGAGACCCCTGAACTATGGTATATAAATGTACGCAGCTATAGACGCTATGCTGTAATGGTGGTGATCAGTGACTTATAGTTGGACTGTGATAGAGTGGCTGGCATATTGGTGCTAACAGACACTGGGTCGCAGGGTCACTTACTGACACTGACGTCTCTAGTGACACTAATACAGTGATCAGTGATATTACTGTATACTGACACTGTACTAATGACACTGGCTGGGAATGGGTTAGAATCAAGGGGCAATCAAGTCACACGAGTTAACTGTGTGCCTAACAGGTGTAATGTGTGCTGCTTTTACTTACTAATCTGGCTGTTTTCTCTTTCTGCTTTTCAGGGAGAAGAAACAGCCAGTTTGCTGTTCCTATGTATCTACTGTTCCTATGTACACATAATCCTTTGTGTAAACACAAAGCTCTGTGTGATTGGACAAAGCCGATCAGCAGGTTTCAGCTGAAATCATTGGCTGAAATCTGCTGCCAAACTTGTGCGGTGTCCAATCAGAGCATGAGTCAGAGGGTGTACTCCCAAACCCAGGAGAAGGTTGGTCACAGACATGTACGTGACTGTGCCTGTTCCTGCTGCCCCCTTGCAATATATTTACTGTGAACGGTCGGTAGGTGGTTAAATTATCACATCATATTGCTCACATGCAGATTCAAGGCATCCCCAAAGCATGTTATTTAAAGGATTTTTTAATATTTCGTTTGCCCTTTAAGCTTCATTAAAAAACCCTCTTCCCACTAAATAGTATTTTGTTTTGCAATGCTACATATTTCTCATGGCAATGTCCAAATAAATACCCATGCCTTTTTTAACAAAGGCTTAAAAACTGATTTTGAAAAGACCAGAAAAAAAAAAAAAAAGAATTGGCTCCACAAGACTTCAATGGAATTTAATGTTTGTGGTTCACATATTTCTAGTTCACCAATCCTTCTGCAAACCGAACTTTACCAAGTTCACTTTTTCCTAGGTATTTACTGTCAAGCAATGCTACCGTTGACTAACAATACCAGTGAGACCAGCATTAAGATCCATTTTTTATTATTATTGATCCATGGCCAGCATAATTGTCAGCTCTTAAAAAAAAAAAAAATGCACATTTTGGTAAATTAAATTTTTTTAGATTTTTAGGTGCTACTCGTGACCATGACCCTGAATTGCCTCCATAGAGCCCTGCTGCAGAACATTAGAATTATACATATTGAATTTATCCTATGTTAGAATCACAATCACCTCTTCATTTCTAATATTTTATTATATGGAATTGTGCACTTGCTGTTTATTGCATTGAGATGTGCATATATCAACTCGGAATTTGACTTCATTTTTTCTGCACATGCCATCCTGCTGCATTTAGTTATTGTTTGGAAAAATGCACATTGATTAAACTCATGCTTATTCTTGCTCAAAACTACATAATGATTAAGATAGATGTTTACTTTGCACATTCACAAACTGTAAAGCTGAATAAATTGCCCAAAGCTTAATATCCTTATTGCACATAAAATAATTTTATATCTTACTAAACAACAGAACTGAGATGTACAGCAATGAGTTTCCCTATAAAAACACCATTATATTTGATTGCATATTTTTTGCAAATGGATTTGTAAAGTATTATATTGCCCAAGCACAATACTTATAAGTAAAATGAAATGTTAATGTATCACATAATCAATAGTTACTGACATTGCATTGGGTGATAGATATCAGCACATATAGAGTGGAAGGCTGTTTATTCTAGAAAACCTGCAGCCTTTGTTTATAGTGTTATTCCATTTTGGGTGTAATGAAGTTTTCTGAAGACAGTCTGAAGTGTTTAACCATAAACATTATACTCGCTAAAGGAATCATGTGAGGATAAAGATATGGAAGCTGCCATTACTGATTTGCATTCAAAAGGTGCCAGTTTAAGAGCTGTCATCCTGACCCCTAAAGAGGAACTTCACCCCCCCTCTGAATGTTTTTTTTATTTAACCCCCCCCCAATCCCCCCACACCCGTCATGATGACTTGTCTTCAGTTCACATACTCAACTGCCTAGTGAATCCAGTGTTGTCCTGCAGCAATCCACTCTTCAGGTATTGCAGCTGGGGTCCTCTGTGATTGTAAGCAAGCTTGCCTTTTCCTGGTTCAGGCAGTTGGCCCACGATGATGCACGCCAGTTCCACCTCAGTCGCGGTGTGTCCCTACTCCTGCATCCTCCTGGGATATGCAATGAAGATATCCTAAGAGGCTATTGGAGACAGGACAAATATTTACCACCTAGATGAGAATGGCGGCTGTGGGTAGGGCCAGATAAAAAATGTAATAACAGTAAACAAAGCAAAAAAAAAAAATCAAATACTTTGTGGAGAGGGAAAGGTAGGGACTTAAAGTCACTCAGGGGAGTTTATGTAGCTGTGGTCTATTGTCAGCCACACAAACATTTCAAACCAAGGCGTTTGGCCCATACTAACAGTTTTCTGTGTCCAATGGGAGAGGGAGCCATAGCTCCCATCCTACCATCTTGTCCCTCCCTCCATCCTTTGGGTTAGGAGGATCTATAACCTAGGTGGTTGCTGTGCCATTATGCGGGGACACTGGTCTGCCTACTCGGCGAAATGACCGATGACACGGACGTGGTCTCCGAGTGTTGGTGCGGCTTATTGCTGTCCAATAGTATGGACCGCTCCACCTGGCGCATACGTGCATTATGCGCCACGTGATGATGTGGAAATGGGGCGACCTCCCTGGGGGGGGGGGGGGGGCACAGAATGACACGCCTCTTGAGGGCAAGTCGACCAGGTGGAGGGAGCATTAAAGCACAGACAGCGGAACCTTCTGCCAGCTGACCGGGAAAAAAATGGTGGAATGAACGGGATGCAGAGGAGGCAGGTTTTCAGTTGGGAACTGATGTATTTACACTGGCTTGGATGGGTTCTAAATATAGCTCTCCTTACTCCTTACCCATAGTGTTTATCCACAATAATTGCTTCAGAATGATGGAAGTATGAACACCTTGATCCCTGCAAATATGGAGCCCTAATATACATCTTGATGCTTAAGAAAGGCATGGATATATTTGTCATAACCCATGACAGTATATTATATTATATTATATTATATTATTTAATTATATTTTAAAGGTAACATTCTTTGAGAGTAATGCACCCTCCAGGAACTTGGTCCCCTCTCATTACTTCCTGCATCCTCTGATATATAACATCAGGGGACGATTCAAATCTCCATTTGATTTGAGTATAATTTAATTCATAGTAAGTCCTATATACAGTAATATTATAGGTCTGTTTAGATGGATGGACATTGGGTGGATATTGATCACTGATATTTGGTATTTAGATCTCTCCGGTCAGGCCTCTCCTTTGGGGCTCCAGGGCCCGCCAAGGGAGCTGACATACATACATACATACATACATACATTAAGGTAGGTCATGCACATTGAATATATAGTTGCAAGTAGAGAATATTATCTGCTCATTTAGTATGAAACTTAATTAGATAGGTGCAGAGGCACCATATCTTCTGTATTTTTATATTGTGATACTTGAATAAAATATGTAATTTTTATGAATTTGATGTATGCTCCTTTCTTGGCCTGTATAGTCCGATATCTTTTTGTTTTTGCTGTTTTGTATACATTGGCCATGAGTGTCACAACAATTTTCTATATAATCAAACCAAGAGAGTAACAAGAAATTGTGACAAAACAGCCGTTAAAATGTGGGTGTGACCAATAAAGCACCCCCCAGGCCAGGGGTGGACAATTGCGGCTCTCCAGCTGTTGCGGAACTGCAAGTTCTGTCTGCCTTCGGAATTCATGATTGTAACTGTCAGTTTTGCAATGCCTCATGGGACAGGTAGTTCCACAACAGCTGAAGGGCTGCAATTGCACACCACTGCTCTAGGCCCATGATGTCCAACTTGTAGCCCTTTGGCACTTATTATCCTGCCCCAGTGCCCCTGAAGACAGTGGTTTGTTTTGTTTACCTAAGTATTTACCCAAGACAGTGAACGAAAATATTGATTATACTGAGTTTTAGTAGTTAAATGATTTAATTTATTGATTTTAATACATCTTATTTTTTTGTGAGAAGTAATACAAATATATTATACTGATACTTGCCCATACAGGACTTGTGTAAGTACAAAACATTGCAGATACAGAAGGGTTTTTTGGACAAAATACCTCCAACAGCCAAAGGTAAATATATACTTAGGACTGGGAATAAGTAAATCAAGAAAATAAAATAAATTATACCTGCGCTTAGAAAAAAGCATTGTAAATAATAATATTATGATGTATACTTATGTACACGTGTATCAGACTCACTATTTTGGAGGTAATCAAAAGTGGTATTGCTGGGCATGATCTACAAGTCCACTGTGTCCTGAGATTAGGAGGTGGCAGGGTTTTACTTTTTCATGTGCTGTCCATCCCTGTACTCTTTTTTTTTTTTTTTTTCTAACCCTGATTTTTAATAATGGATAATACTGGGAGAAATATCGGCTGTGTGCAAAATAAATTTTTAAGGGGATGTATGGGGTACAAATGGGAAAGCAATAATGGTAAAGATGCTGTAATAGGAGCATTCTCTAACTGTCTCATGTAGTGTGTCTATAGTCTATAACTGTTTTCCTGAACTATGTTCCCACTCTACAACATCTTCTATACCATTAACAACAACTATGTCAGGGACCACTTCAGTGGCCCCTTGCTTTAGGAAGTGCAGACGAGGTTTCCTTGGTTAAAGTAATATATGTAAAGGCCAAACTTTTTTTCTGTGTCGATGCTGGAGAGATTCCTCTATTTGTCCTGATGACTATTTTGACCGAGACAGAACGTAACAGAAAATACTAAATTTAGGAGTGGTCACCAGAGCAAGAAGAGGGGGTTAATTATTCTGTGGAGACAAATTTTGCATTAACGACAGTCTAAAGGGAATTCCTTTCACTTTGGGGAGATTTTGTCTAATTTCTAACTCAAGAACAGAAAGTGAAGAGAAAATTCCATAGTAGATGCAGACTGCAAAAAATACCCTGATGGTGGTTCCAACCCTTCCCTACTCTACACAAATCTAATAAAATCCTTTTTCACATGATTGTCAGCCTATCCTACTAAGCAGATGTAATGTGCAGTATACAATATACACAACACATCTTACATCTCCGTAGAGCATTACCACCCACACACCTCACAATGCAGAGCATCACGCACAGCCCACCTCACAAGAAGACTTGGAAATAGCATATATAAATTCACCAAAGAATTATCCATAATAGGAGAAAGGGTACACCAGGTGGAGAATGTTGTATCTGACATCACCACTACAGTGAACGATCAAATTGATGTGAATGAGGACTATGCAGAGGAGAGTCGCTTGCCAAAATCCCTGACTTCGAGGATCACTCGAGGAGAAATAATTTGAAAATCAGGGGGGTACCCAAAACTGTAACCCCCCCCCCCCCCGACCTCATGCAGTCCACTAAGGAGCTCTTTCACTCACTTTTACCTGAACTGACCCTTTTGGAACTTACTAGAGATCGCATCCACCGTGTCCCTAAACCTTCCTTCCTGCCTAATGAAATCCCCAGAGATGTGCTTATGAGAATACATTTCTTCACAATGAAAGAACAAATACTGAGAACATCTCGCTCCTTGGGAGAATTACCGGACCCGTATGCCAATATCCAAATATACACTGACCTCTCCAAGTACACCCTTGACCTCCGCAGACAGCTTAACATGATAGCCAAAATTCTCCGCAATAACAACATCCAATACAAATGGAAAAACCCCACTACATTGATAGTGGAATACGATGGAGCATCATTCCAAATCACAACGCTTGAGAAAGGCCTTTCTCTCCTAGGGCAATGGGCAATCATACCTGTCCAAACCCCCCAAATGGGAGCCTGCAAATTACCTGACAAAATCCCTCCCCCCCTGGCTTAAAATGCAACCAGGATGGCACTCTAACCACCGCTGAACCTAGAACGCAAGTGGTGCCCAACCCTGAATTATCAACAGTCTCTCTCTGGGGACTCTGGTACCTTGGCTAGCCCATTTGAACTGTTTCCCCCACCTTAGTTCCTGCAGCCATTGAGTCTTAACCGACAAATGGCTGCTTCAAAACATTGTCCGTTCAACCATAGAACCTATCACCTGGTCGGACCATGCCCCCTTCACCGTCACCATCTCCTCCACCAAAAATAGACCTTGGAAAGCCAACACTTATGTTATGCAGCTAACCCCATACGCTGAACAACTACAACAACACCTGGCTGACTTTTTCCTCCATAATGCAGGATCGGTCCCTCAAGCATTTACTTTATGGTTGGCGCATAAAGCCTTTATAAGAGGGATATTGATTCAATTGTGTACCAATGCAAAAAAGACGAAGTCTAGACGAGCTTACTGCAGAAATTACACCCAAATTGACACCCAAAACAAATCAAATCCTACCCGTGATCTGAAATTGAAATTATTGTCCCTTCTTCAAGAACTGAGAGCTCTACTTTTAGACTCCTATGGTAAAGCCCAGTGCAGGCTCAAAGCCAGCTTCTACTCCACATCTAACAAAGCAGGGAAAGCTATGGCCCAGAGTATTCGGGGGCACCGCTCCAAAACCTTGATTCCCCACATTTTCCACCCTTTCACTAAAGAAAAGCTACTCAACCCCCAGGATATCGCCAATGTATTCAGTACATATTATGAATCCCTGTATAGCCTCAAAAAGGATCTACATACCCCACAGCCCTTCCCAGAACAAATCCAACTTTTCTTTTTCCAACGCAGCTCAATTAGAGGATCTTAACTCCCCCTTTTCTAATCAAGAAATAGCCCAGGTAATTCACTCTCTCCCATCTGGCAAATCTCCTGGCCCCGATGGCTTGCCAGGGAAATACTACAAACAATTCAGCTCCATTCTTGCCCCCCATTTATGTACTCTATTCAATGATGCTGCCTCTTCCTCTAAATTTCCTCCTGAAATGTTATCTGCTCTAGTGGTTGCCCTCCCAAAATCAGGGAAGAACCCTGACTCCTCGCAAAACTTCCACCCTATCTCCCTTCTTAATGTTGACCTGAAATTATTTGCCAAAAAAATAGCCAACAGAATTTCTAAATGACTCCCCCTCCTCATAAACCCCAACCGAACAGGTTTTGTCCAAGACAGACAATCCTCGGACGCCACAAGAAGAATCCTCAATCTTATCCACAGGGCCTGCGCCACTGGAACGCCTTCTCTGCTTCTGTCCCTAGACGCAGAGAGGGGGTTTGACTGCGTGCACTGTGGATACATGAGAGAAGTGCTCATTACATTTGGATTTAAAGACTTAATCTTATCCACCATCATGGCATTATACTCCAATCCCTCTGCCCGAGTGTATGTAGCAAAAATGCTCTCTACTCCATTCAACATATCAAATGGCACGCACCAAGGTTGCCCCCTTTCACCCTTTATCTTTAATTTGACTATAGAACCACTTGCGGAACACATTAGAAACTCCAATTCGATTACAGGATTCCAAGTGGGCGACTATGAACATAAAATTAGCCTATTTACTACTAATAATAATAATAATTGTATTAATAACAATAATAGTAATAATAAAAATAATAATAATTATTATTATTAGCATTACTATTATTGTTAATAATATTATAATTACAATAATATTAATCATAATAATAACAAAATATTTGAAACCTACATTTCAAAAATTCCAGCATGAAACTTAGCATGACCACATATAAATTATGGCTAAAATCTCTGGCTGAAAATAACCTTCTCACCAACGTACATGCTGTAGGGACATTTTTAGCTTATATTAAACAGAAAGACTGACATTATTCTAGGCTAAAATCTTCTCAGCAAGCTGAACACAGCTACAACACGGAGTGTTTCTTTATGCTTTCCAGCTGTGATGTGGCTGAAACATTTACGTCACTCTTGGGAGTTAATACATAGCATAATATAACAGAATATGTTTTCTCTTGCATTTTCTCTTATTTACACAGTACATGGGATTATAACTGTGTGTTGTGGAATATTTTGATTGACTCTTTTTTTATAGCTATCAAGCTTGGTGTCACCCCTGCTACAGCAGGAACGTGATTTATGCCGAATAAGCCCCATCTTTGATAATCCACTGTTTTCACACATCATATTCCATAATAAGTGTACAGGGTGTGCTCTTTCATGGCACTATATTGTGGTATGGTACATTCCAGTCTTATTTCACAGTGATAAAAGATAAAGCACTACTACTTACTGTAACTGTGGCATTTTTTAAAAGTGATTCTGCCCAAAAATATTTTACAAAAAGGAGCCTGTACTTTAAGAATTCTTCCCAGTCTTGGTGCCAGTAAAGAGCTATGGCTGCTTCTGGTATTTTCATCATTCAATACTTCTAGGTGTACCAGAAGTTTGTGTCTACCTGGTGAATGGTGTGGTTCCAGTGCCCTTCGTCACTAGTTTGTTCTGTTAGAGCTACAGGGACACACTAGGACACTCATAATACTAAAATGATTTGGTAAGGTGTGTGTTTAAGGCAACTGAAGACCTTCGTTGTGTGTCTGTACCAAATCCAACAAAATATTTGGCCAGTTATAAATTTATCTGAAACTAAATTCATGGTACACATACCTTGGAGTTAACACAATAGTTTTTGTTAGAACTGGATTTAGCTGAAAATGTTAGGCTGGGCATCCAAATCTTATACCAATACCTTCATACTAGAGGCTAATCATAAAGTATTAATTAGATTGTATATGGTGCCATTGAGACTAGTCTCTTATGTCCCAGTAGCTTCCACTCTGTGCTTTAGAGGTTGTGGCCAAGAGGGCACGTTTAATCATATCTGGTGGGCTTAGCCAAAAGTGCATTCTTTAACTGGGACGAATCTTAGGAAGTCTCCTCAGCATACCTAATTAGACTAGTGTCTTATGTCTCGAGACCTTTCACTCTGTGCTTTAGTGAATGTGGCCAAGAGAGCATGTTTAATCCCATCTGGTGGGCTTACCCAAAAGTGCGCAGATTTTGGATACACGTCTAAAATTTTATATATTCTTTGACTGGGATGAATCTTAGAAAGTCTCCTCAGCATGCCTTATTGGGCCAAACAATGAGGGAAGCCCTGAAACATACAAGACAATTAACCACCTCCTGCCCGCTGTATAGACAAATGATGGCGAGAGGGTGGCTCTATTGTTCTGGGACAAGGTCACATGATGTCGTCCCACGCTTGCCGTGCTTGCACGCCCTTGGGAGCATGCAGCACATCCATTGGCGGCATGCTCTGTCCCTAGGACAGAGCGCATTTCTGATCTTGGTAAGGAGACCATGACGTGGCTTTTTACTCATGTGATCAACTGTGTCCACAGCTGACCACATGTAAACAAGGAAATGTTGGTTATTGGCTTTCTTCTCCTCACACTGACAGAGTGTGAGGAGAGGAAAGACAATTAGCAGCATTTCCTCACAGGAGAAACCTGCACAGATAATCTGGGCACTGATAATCAGTTCCCTGATTATCAGCACAGGCCCAACAGTGCCAATTAGTGATGCCAGTCAGTGCCCATCAGTGATGCCATGTAGTGCCCAGCAGTAATGCCAGTCAGGGCCGCCTATTAGTGCCCATCAATGATGCCAATCAGTGCTGCCTTTCAGTGCCCATCAGTGCATGCTAATCAGCGCCACCTATCAGTGCAGACTACCCCTGCCACTTAACAGTGCCCATAAGTGCTGCCTATCAGTGCCACTTTTTCAGTGCACATCAGCACCGTCTATCAGTGCTCATCAATGCTGCATATCAGTGTCCATCAGTGCTGCATATTAGTGCCTCCTCATAAGTGCCGTTCAGTGTCGTCTCATCAGTGTCCATCAGTGCCACCTCATCAGTGCCCATCAGTGCAGCCTATCAGTGCCCAGCAGTGCAGCCTTATTAGCCCACATCAGTGAAGAAGAAAAATTATTAATTTACAAAATTTTCTAACAGAGACTAAAAAACGTTTTTTTTCAAAATTTTCAGTCTTTTTTTTTTTTTTTAGCACCCAGTGATGATTAAATATCACCAAAAGAAAGCTCTATCCGCCTCATAAAATTTTAAAAAAATGTCATTTGGGTACAGCGTTGCATGACCGTGCAATTGTCATTTGAAGTGCTGAAAGCTGAAAATTGGCCTGGGCAGGAAGGGGGTGAAAGTGTCCACCATTGAAGTAGTTAACAGCGTATATCTTTGAAGCAGCCTGAGTACCCATAGCTATGTCATGGAAATCCCCTACCATTTTGTTTGATTTACTCAAATCTAAGTTATCCTAGATCAGTCCTCAAATTTTCCACTCGCCTCCTCGCATTTTGCGAGTAGAAAATAATTGAATGCGAGCGAGGAGAGGAAGAGACAGAACACTGTCTGGATGTGCAGGGGTGGGCAGTGTCCATATCTGTGATCTGTGAGGGGGGGGCGCACTAGGAGCTTCTGCCTTCACCTGCCTGACAGGAGTGAATGCCATTCTCCCTCCTGTTATTGCAGCAGCACAATGCATGATTTCTGGACTCCTCCATTCAGGACACTTATCTCTCCTGCAGCCGTTAATCACTTCTCTCCTTCCAAGCTCCCCTCCCCCTGTTGGTTTGTTCTCCTAGTCCAGGTCACTTTCACTTTGTCCATCTCCTCCCACTTGTCTTTATCTTGCCTGCACAATGGTAAGTCAGCAGCGATTCTTGTACTCCTCTGTTCACATTAACCCTTCATCTACTTCTATCTTTCAGCTGTCCTCTCCATAAATCTGTACTGTATGTCCTGCAGCCTCTGGTCCCAGCTCTGAGCGTTCCAAGCAGCCATTTAGCTGACCCTGTCCTGTCCCAAAATACAGCCTTAGCACTTTCTCTACAGCCCTTCACTCTGCTCTTCATTAACATATATTATTACAACCCAGACCACCCCCCCCCCCCCATTCAGTCTCTTATCCCTAATAACTGGTGAACTGTGGTTTGGCCAGTGTAATTGTATGTGCGTTTTTTACCTGGATTTTAGGTGCATTTCTATTGAATTTCTATTACAAAGTGCATTTTCATGAAAGCGCTTTAAAGTCCTGCATGGTGCATCTTTGATGCGGCTTCAGAAAATGCACTGTGTAATAGAATTCAATAGAAGTGCACCTAAAATCCTGGTAAAACGCACATACAATCACACTGTTGTTATTAATATTTATTTGTGCAACTTCTGCATTCATGCAAAAACATTTAACAGTGTCATTTTATAAAATAATCTTTTGAGGGCGCATTTAGGGGCAGGGCAGGGTAGGGGTTAGGTGGGGCAAGTAGTGGCGAGTAACCCTTAAGGCCTGGCTAGTAGCTCAGGACTTGAAATTTTGAGCCCTGTCCTAGATCATGAATAATAAGAAACTCTCTGCAATCTTGATTGATAAAATAAACATATCTAAGAAGACTTGGGAGCACTGGTTCACAGACATTTTGGGGAAGACCTAATGCCCCTATACAATGTCCCCTATTCACCAGCAGAGAGAACGGGATGGTTGTTTGTTTCCCAGGTATTCTTTCTTTCTTTTTCCATTTTTCTTTACTCTTTTTTTTAATTTTTCTCTTTTTGAGTGAGCAACTATTAGGTCCTGCACTGCTACCCACAGAGCAAAGTGTTTGGTTTCCTGAGAGAGGAGCAGGCATAGGAAACCTTTACCCGAAGGGGGGTTGGTTCAACTGGACCAGTTCAGACTCAACATTATGCTACAATAGACAGAGTCAGAGTCTATATTATGGTATACCTGGATGGAATGGCCTCCTATGGCCCGGTATGATCTTAGTTTATTCAGGAGAATGCGTGGGCAATACAAGACCAATAGGTTCCAGCTATTATGGCTACTTGGGTTTAATATATTATTTTGTATGTTTTTATAACCAGTTGTCGACCGCCCCACGTACATATACTGCAGGGCGGTGGCTCCTACAGAGGAAATCACATACCTGTAGGTTGCCTGTTACTTCCGGGTTTGTGGTGTACCAATCCTTCCCGAAAGAGGCAGAACCCCGGTCTGCCTATGTAAACAAGGCAGATCGCTGTTCTGTGACAAGGGAAGGCAGAGATCCTGTGTTTCTGCTAAGCAGGAACACGGTTCTCTGTCTTCCTACTGTTAGCAAGCACCACCTAGGGACCCATTTAACCCTTTGATTGCCCCTGATGTTAACCCCTTTCCTGCCAGTGTCATTAGTACAGTAATAGTGCATATTTTTTACCACTGATCACTGTATTGGTGTCACCGGTCCCCAAAAAGTGTCACTGAGGGGGGCATTTACTAAATCTGGAGAGTGCAAAATCGAATGCAGCTCTGCATAGAAACCAATCAGCTTCCAAGTTTTATTGTCAAAGCTTAATTGAACAAGCTGAAGTTAGAAGCTGATTGGCTACCATGCACAGCTGCATCAGATTTTGCACTCTCCAGTTTTAGTAAATCTCCCCCTTAGTCTCTGATTTGCCTGCGGTAATGTCGCAGTTCTGCTATAAGTCGCTAATTGCTGCCATTAGTAATAAAATAAATAAATATTCCATAAAAATATCCCATAGTTTGTAGACGCTATAACTTTTGTGCAAGCCAATCAATATATGCTTATAGGGATTTTTTTAAACGATTTTTTTAAACATGTAGCAGAATACATATTGGCCAAAACTTATGAAGAAATGTGTTCTTTTACATTTTTGAATGGGTGTGTTTTATAGCAGAAATAAAAAAAAAACGTTTTTCAAAATTGTCAGTCTTTTTTTGGTTATAGCGCAAAAAATAAAAACCGCAGAGGTGATCAAATATCACCAAAAGAAACCTCTAATCAATTTAATTTTAGTACAGCATCGCACCCCTGCGCAATTGTCTGTTAAAACAACGCAATGCCGTATCACAACAAATGGCCTGGTCATAAAGGGGGGTAAACCTTCCGGAGCTGAAGTGGTTAATATGTTTTGTCTTATACAAGCATACTGTTTTCTACGCTCAAATCACATGAAATATTTGATTGTTACCCACTCCTGTGTACTGCTAAACAGTATTTGCATGGGCTCGCTTGTTTTGTACTTTACTTTTGAAATCCAATAAAAACATTGGAATTGAAAAACTGTTTTATTGCATAAATTTACCATTACATGCGGAAACCACTCTGTCCCATCAAGAGGACATTGCAAAGTGTAGTCCCTAAATGACATGAATTACCAACAAAAACTAGACTAGATGGAGAATGCACTGGGGAATTACGATATTGCTCTGTGGATTGCCCTGCCCTTGTGAACCTTTCCTCAGTTAGATCTACTGCAGATTCAAAACAGTGATTACTAATCTATCATTATCTTCATCTAGCAAGCTAACCTACTGCATTCTTTACTCAACTTTTAATGGGATAGATGTGTCTGGTGCAGTATTATCAGGTTCTCAACATCAGACTGAAAAGTAGAAGTCTTGGATCCCATGTTCAGTGATTATGAGATTTCTTTTTTTTTGTTTGGAAAGAAGCTGGGACTACACTGAATCTTCTACTTAATAGAATGTTGGGAAGGCAATAAAGTACATCTGGACTTTGTTTCACAAGGCAGGGTAGTTTTCAGAAATGTTTTTCTTTATCCAAAACTTTTGATATGATTTTTTTTAACTTAAAAAAATGTAGTCTCATTTTTTTTTAATAACAAACATGTTATACCTACCTCCACTGTGCAGTTGGATTTGCACAGACTGGACCGGATCCTCCTCTTTTGGGGTCCCTTTTCGCTCCTCCAAGCCCCTACATGGAGATGTGGTTCGGCCCTGCCCCCTCTCTCTCCTGATTGGCTAACTGACTTTAATTGACAGCCGCAGGAGCCAGAGACACCATGGCTGTGTCTCAGCCAATCAGCAGGGAGAGTCCAAGACGGCCGAGGGACTCATGGACATCGCTGAATAGAGATGGGGCACAGGTAGGTCTTAGGGGGTGCTGGGGAGGCTGCTACACACAGAAGGCTTTTTATCTTAATGCATAGAATGCATTAAGATAAAAACCTTCTGCCTTTACAACTCTTTTAAATCGCTTTGACATTTGTATTGACATTTGACGCCTAGTTTAAAAAATATATGTTTTTAAATATATATATATAAAAGCTTCTTTTCACACCATCGGTTCTGATGCCCCTTTTGCTTGTTTTTTCCCCTTTCTGGATCCTTCCACTGCCCCATAGTGCTAGCATTGCTCACTTTGGAAATCACAGGTTTAGACTCGGGAACTCACTTTGGAAAGATGCTTTGACATGGCAATGTGGCCTAACTGGTATTCACAAATGTGTGCAACAAAAACCAACACAGAGTATCACTCCAAAAGCACAAACTCTGGCTCTCCATCTGCTACATGCTGGCATGTAGAACCATTCTCAGACACTGGATGGACATCTCCCCTCCAACAATCACGGAACTGCGTACGGATCTCATTGCACTATGGAGGAAAGAATGTGTGGCTCTTCCACTTCAGCCTCAGCTGTCCACCCCTGCCTCCCAGTCAAGATGGCAGGTCTTTGCATCTGTTCACTGTCCCCCCCCCCCTGCATTGGGGACCTAAGTCTTGAACCATGACCAACTACTGTTTTTGATTCGCCCCTTGACATTTCATTCCTAGTTTCAGGATACTAGACTGGATAGAAGTAACTGCTTTATTGAATTACGTGTCTCTATTACATTGACTCCCGCTGCCTTACCAATGATTATTGCAGTATACCATTGTATGTTAAGCATGTTTCTCTCCCCCCCCTCCCTTCCTTCCCCTATTCTCTCCCACCCCGACCTGTCCTCTTTCTGAGCATCCTCTTGTTCGACAGGTTTTCTGCACTTAGCAATGTCTCAGTGTAAAAAAATTTGGAACTTGTTACTGCGCTGATGTCTTGGTTAGAGTGCTTTATAGTTCTGGTGTTCCTTGACGTGTGTTATGGTTTTATGCACTGTCATTCGTTTCTCTGTATTTTTGACAAGCTTCAATAAAAGTATTGTTAAAAAAAAAAAAAAAAATAATAATTTAAACCCCAGCTCCAGTCGACTGTTAAATTTACCCATGTATTGGGGTCATCCCCGGTGCTGTAAGTGTTAAATGCTTATTTGGCTAGGGGGGGAAAGGAAGTACAAATACTTAGTGTAGGTTCACACTGAGGGCGGGTTTGTAATCGTGCGAGTTCAGCTGAACGATTTCAAACCGGCATTTTTAGTCCGACTTTGAGGCCGATCTGACAGACATCTGTGCAGATTCCTGCACAGATGTCTATTGAAATTGCCCCCCAAAGTCACCAAAAGTAGTGCAAAAACTACTTTTGGGAATCCGTGCCGCGCCACAAAGTCCACGTTGCACCGATTTGGATGGTGCAATTGACGGCAATAGGCTCCGATTTGACATGCGATTTGACATGTCAAATCGCATGTCAAAACGGTCCAATGTGAATGTGGGCTTAAAGCAGAACTTCACCCAAAAGGGGAAGTCCTGCTTTTCTGCTTTCTCCTCTTCAACTTTTGGCACATTATATTTTTTTGGGAGGGGAGCGGGTATCTGGTTTTGACAGGTACCTGCTCCTACCTCCGCTCAGATCGCCTTATAATCTGAGCAGAAATTTGCCTCCTTCCTCCCTCCCTGTAGCCTCTTGGGACATGTCACAGGTCTCAAAAAGCTACGGGATCATTCACAAAGCGCAGTTTGACTCGCCCATGCGCAGTGGGCAGCCAGCTGTAAGCCACAAGGAGTCACAGTTAGCTTCTTACACTTAAGATGTCAACACCAGACACCCAACGACCGGTATAGAACTGGCCCGGGAGAGGAGGGTGCTGTATCCCTGGACAAGTAAGTGTTCTTTTGCTAAAAGTCAGCAGCTACAGTATTTGTAGATTTAAACGTAGTTAGTATTTGACAAGACTTCACCTTTAAGCACTTTACGATCACCCGCTGCAGTTATACTCTGCATGAACCGCTGTAGGTATATGTTGGTGACGCGCAGGCAGCTAGGGGCGAGCACGCACCGCCGGGGGCACGCTCCCGCCCCCACTCATCAGCGGGGAAGCCGATGCACAGGGCAGGCGGCTCTAATTGCCGCCTGACACCCGCGATCGTTCTCCGCTGAGAGAGAACAGCCAGCAGTTGTAAACACAGCTGTCCGTCCTTCTCCCTGGAATAATCACAGAGCTCCTGTGATCCTTTTATATAGGAACACAGTTCTCTGTGATCATTTCACAAGCCACGCCCCCCCCACAGTTAGAAACACGCCCCTAGGTACATATTTAACCCCTTGATCACCCACAGTGTTAACCCCTTCCCTGAAAGTGTCATTATTACAGTAACAGTGCATATTTGTAGCACTGATTACTGTAGTAATGTCACTGGTCCCCCAAAAGTGTCAAAAATGTCAGTCAGGGGTCCAATCTGTCCACCGCAATGTCGCAGTCCCGCAAAAAATTGCAGATTGCCGCCATTACTAGGAAAAAAAAAAAAACACAATAAAAATTACATAAATCTTTTCCATAGTTAGTAGACGCGATAACTTTTGCGCAAACCAATCCAAATACGCTTATTGCGATTTTTTTTTTTTATATGTAGCAGAAAACAAATTGGCCTAAAATGTTAAAAAATGTAGATTTTCAATTTTTTTTTGGGAATGTTATATAGCAGAAAGTGAAAAATATTGTTTTTTTTTTCTGAATTGTCGCTTTTTTTTTGTTTATAGCGCAAAAAATAAAAATCGCACAGGTGATCAAATACCACCAAAAGAAAGCTATATTTGTGGGAAAAAAAGGACATCAATTTTATTTAGGTACAGCGTCGCAAGACGTCCATTAGAGTAACGCAGTGCCGAATCGCAACATATGGCCTGGTTAAGGGGGCAAATCCTTCTGGTCCAGAAGTAGTTAAGCAGAGATCTGCAATTAACACTATGAAGTAACATGTCGACTGGGTATCCATAACTGCTGGTTTGTAGCAGAGACACTGCCTAAAATGCAAAGTCCTTTTTCCAAATGTTTCAAGTGTGTTAGCTTTCATCAAAGCAAGACATGGAAGCCTTGTAGAAAAGAGCTTACATTAATATTAGAAAAGTTAAAAGTGAGCACAAGAGAAACAGATTGAAAATAAATCTAGATTAATTAATATCAAATCTTCTGAACTGAAACAATGTCTTTTTGACAGCAATACACATTCTACACATTGACTTATTTACTTTACGCTGGATTAAAAAGAGACTCTATTTTCAAAAGTCAAACTTGTTTGAAATACACACTGTTCCAGTATAAACAACCTAAAACAACCATTGAAGAACCACATTAAGTACCTTCTTTAATCTTGGACAATCGTGCTATTTGATGTTCTTTCTACCTATATAATAAAACAAAAGCAGAATAGTATTTCTCAAACGTATGTCACTTAGAATCAGCAGGTCATCAATAGCGACTGTAATTTATTGATCAGCAAACATAACCTTTTAGACTATGTCTTTTTTCATGGAAGCAAACTGTTTTCCAAACATGCTGCTCTACTTCAAAAGAACTCTGTGATAGGGTTTGTTAGCTATATATTTTTTATTTCAGCAAATTTAACGCTTTACCGTACAGCTACAATTAAATTGTATGAGCAAAATAGATGGTCCATGTCTTTAAACACTCTACAAATACTGAAAAATATCCACTTATCCTAACAGAAACCCAAAGAGTTCATGAGTTCCACTGCACATTGTGCTTCACGGAAATCCCAAACAGTGTTATCGGCCCTGGCCAGTTTATCCTACCAGCTACGCCACCAAGCCAGGTGATCAACCTAAGACTCTTTCTGCTTAGAAAACTTCTATCTGAGTCTGATAGTCCTTTTATAGGGCTCTGACGTCACCAGCGCCCCATAATCCACTGCTCAGGTGCAGTGAATACATTACTGATGTCACGTCAGAAGGGGCGGGGACAATTAATAGGTTTTAATTAAAATCCATAATTATTATTAACCACCCGCTGGCCAGATTTGAACCCACAGCTCTGATATCACCAGCGCTCCAAAATCCACTGCTCAGGTGCAGTGAATAAATTACTGACGTCAGTAATTTATTCACTGTACCTGAGCAATGGATTATGGGGCGATGGTGAAGTCAGATCCCTATAAAAGAGCTATCAAACTCAGATAGAAGTTAGCTAGGCAGAGAGTCGTAGGTTAATCAGCTGGCTCGGTGGCGTAGCTGGTAGAATAATGGGCTAGAAAATGAGAGGCTGGTGGTTCAAATACCCTGGCCAGCGGGTGATCAATATTAATTATGGATTTTAATTAAAACCTATTAATTGTCCCCGCCCCCTTCTGAAGTGACATCAGGAATTTATTCACTGTACCTGAGCAGTGGATTATGGGGCGCTGGTGACGTCAGAGCCCTATAAAAGAGCTGTCAAACCCAGATAGAAGTTAGTTAGGCAGAGAAAGTCTAAGGTTAAAAAGCTGGCTAGGTGGCGTAGGTGCTAGAATAAAGGGCTTGCGAATGAAAGGGTGTGGGTTCATTTTCCTGGGCAGTGGATGATTAATATCAATTATGGATATTAAATAAAACCTATTAAATTAATTATGGATGGGGGGACTCGAAGTTCCCGCGAAGAAGCCCATTTGTTCGCCATTCCGCGAACGGGCAAACAGGCAGTGTTCAAGTCAAACTTAGGCTCAAATCGAACATGAAGCTCATCACTAGTGCCCATCAGTGCAGCCTCATTGGCGCACATCAGAAAAATTGCTTATTTACAACATTTTCTGACAAAAACGAAGAAAAACTTTTTTTTCACAATTTTCAAGCTTTTTTCTATTTTTAGCAAAAAATAAAAAACCTGGCGGTGTTTAAATACCCCCAAATGAAAGCTTTATTTGTGGGAAGAAAATAATTAAAAATGAATTTGGGTACAGCATTGCATGACTGCGCAATTGTTATTCGAATTATGACATCGCTGAAAGCTGAAAATTGGCCTGGGCAGGAAGGAGGTGAAAGCACCAGGTATTGTGATGGTAACTCACAAACGTGTACCGAACCTGGGAGCCTGGGCTCTGCCTGACTGAAGATGGCTGCCAGAGTCTAATGAGGGAGCAGCATCCAATTGGATGGTTCCCCAGTGTGTAGATTAAATTAAAACCCACGCTTATGGTGAAGATAAAAATGTTAGTGCTAAAATTATAAATAACAATATAAAAACCAGAAATAAATTATGTGCAGCTGCTGTATCTCTAAGTTAGTCTTAGATAAGACTGTGGTAAAACTAATTTAAAACAGCGCTAGCAATCCATGTGAAAATTAATAAATAGTGATATATGAAACAAGTTAATAAATATTTAACAAATAAATATTTCAAATGTGATAAATCAGTCCTTAACAGTGATATATCCAATAAAGTGCTAAGGTGCAGAAATGGTTATCCAAACGGTGCTCAGGTGATTGGCAAACCCTCTTGGTTCCCTATTCACCACAATAAGGAGTCTCAAATGGTTGTAAAATCCATTGGACTATTGCACTCAGGCTCTTGCTGGGGGTGATCCAAGATCGTGATGTCTTGCAAGGGATCGCTCCAAGGAAGACCTCCGTATGCCCCAAATATGAAACAAAAGGACCGCAGATGGTGTAGTATATTTAGGTCATTTATTGGCCCCAAAACAATAAAAACATACTTACAAGACAGAAGTAAAAAAAACGCAGAGTAATGGAACAAGTGATGGTGGACGCCGCTATTAGCGTGCGCTCCACTGACAATCCAGGAAGTAAACCGGATGTGACGATGCGTTCCGGCCGTACCGGAAGTGTGTCAACGCGTTTCGCCCGCCTATTGGGCGTTTTCAAAGACTTTGACTCGTCTTTGAAAACGCCCAATAGGCGGGCGAAACGCGTTGACGCACTTCCGGTATGGCTGGAACGCATCGTCACATCCGGTTTACTTCCTGGATTGTCAGTGGAGCGCACGCTAATAGCGGCGTCCACCATCACTTGTTCCATTACTCTGCGTTTTTTTTATTTCTGTCTTGTAAGTATGTTTTTATTGCTTTGGGGCCAATAAATTACCTAAACATACTACACCATCTGCGGTCCTTTTGTTTCATATTTGGGGCATACGGGGGTCTTCCTTGGAGCGATCCCTTGCAAGTCATCCCGATCTTGGATCACCCCCAGCAAGAGCCTGAGTGCAATAGTCCAATGGATTTTACAAGCGTTTGAGACTCATTATTGTGGTGAGTAGGGAACCAAGAGGGTTTGCCAATCACCTGAGCGCCGTTTGGATAACCATTTCTGCACCTGAGCACTTTATTGGATATATCACTGTTAAGGACTGATTTATCACATTTGAAATATTTATTAATTTGGTTCCCCAGTGACCTAGGAAAACATAGAGGAACTATGTTCCTCTTGACTTCCTCTCCAAGTGCAGTGCTGCTGCGGAAGAGCGCCACCTGCAGTGGAGAAAGTAGACTGCACCTACCTACACACCAGTTGGCAGTATGCCCCCTGATTTCTTTTAGAGCACCCCTAGATCAGACAAGCTTGATCTAGCCCTAATCCAATCCCTTACTCATCATCAGATTTCTGAATTGGGAGAATCTCTACATATCAGATAAATAAATATTCAAGCAAATAAAAAAATGATAAATCGGCATTTCTCCTAATTTAATTGTCCTTAGTTACCTGTAATTGGCTCTAGCGGTGTTTCCATTTACTATATATTGATAATCTTTTGTTAATGTGTTTTGTATGATGATGAGGGAAGGATAGCATGCAACTATACAGTATAAAGCATCATTTAAAATACCTTTAGCAAATGTTTAATGAATACAGTTATGTACAGTTTTTACCTCAAAGAGAGCCTTTTGAATTTCTGGTACACATTTATGAAACTGCCTTAGCAAGGTAGAAGAACCACCAATGTTACTTAGAAACATCAAAATGTATGAGAAAAGCTATTAAGGACTCCAGCCAACTATCCCTTTAAGGCAGCCCATAAACAAGTCGAAAGCCAAACGTTCCGTCAATCAAAAAATGAAAATGAAGCATACGATTGTGCCATAATTTGTTTAGTTTTTCAAAACAAAATCCAGCATGTTGGATAAAGCATTTTCCATTGTGACATAAAGATCGCGGATGGCACTCTAATGATGCAAAAAAGTAACAATTAGAAATTTCCGTTTGGTTTTCGACCCTTCTATGGCCTGCTTAAGGGTGTACCTAATCCGGGATAATTTCAAATAGAAACTTCTGAGAGTCTAATCTGTTACCATGAACACTTGGAGGAATTTAAATATGTTTGTATCACTACAGGGTGGTACTGTAGATACAGTCACAATAGCAATGTGCCGCATCCTAGCCTTAATGGAATACTGTATGGGAAGGGATCATTGACTTATAGGCACTGATATACACAAAATTGTATTGAAATTAGTTTCCTTTATTACAAAAACAATTAAAATGTAAACACATTTAAAAAAATATATATATATATATATATATATATATTTATATATATATATATCTATATCACAGTGTGAGTATTGCCTATACGACATTTGTCCCCTTGCCAATTGCACCAAAGCTGATCCTGGGTGATCGTAGGAGCACCCAAATTGTATTGGCTAGCAACATCCCATCCGGCTTGGTGTAGGTTGATGTGGCATGGCGTAGCTCTACATGTTACGTGCAGCGGCGCTTCCTCAGGAGCTTTAGGCAGATATTCCCTAAGGTAGAAATACTGGTTGGCAAAGGACCATCACTTTAATTTGATGTAGATCAAAAGACATAAACCAGGGGTAAATAAAGTTAACCTAGAAAAATAGGTTCCATATGGTATCCAATCCCTCAATTGGTCCTAAGCCAAAGGTTTCTTAGTAGAGGCACAGCATATCTGTATTGGAAACCTCCGCACTGCTCACCCGCTGTCCAACAAGTCGCCCAGCGTGGTGGTGTCCCAGTATTTCTACCCTAGAGAATATCTGCCTAAAGCTCCTGAGGAAGCGCTAGTGCGCGTAACATGTAGAGCTAAACCATGCCACATCAAACTACACCAACCATGCCATATAGGCAATACTCACACCATGGGCGTCCGCAAGTAGGGGCAAGGGGGGGCAAATGCCCCCCCCCCCCCGAATCTCAACTTCCCCTTCATACCATCCTGTTTGGTCTGTTTAATAAACATGTGTGTCTGTGTACGTGTTTTAAAAAAATAAGCCGTTCTTTACCAGTTTTCAGAGGGCCGAGCGCCGCTCTCGTGACCTGTCGGCTCTCTCCTCTCCCCGTCTGACAGCTGCATGCAGTGGGCAGAGCCAAGGATTCCTCATTGATGTCAGTCAAGAGGGGAGGAGGAGGGAGGGAGAGAGGAGGAGAGAGGTGGGGGTCACGTGAGTGGCGAGTGGCTCTCTGAAAACTTGTAAAGAATGGCTTATTTTTATAAAACACAGACACAGGGGCACACAGGATTATTAAACAAACTGTAGACAGGATATAAAACTTAAAAAAAAACTATAGCAGCAGGAGGGGGGATGGGCACTGACACAGGAGGAGACAGGCAGGAAGGGAGGGGGGAGAAAGGGCACAGGAGGACAGGAGGGCTCCAGGTGACGGAGGCACGTAAACTGACCACAGTGTCAGGGCTCAGCAGCCATGATACACCATAGTCATTTTACAGAGGGGAGGACATAGCCAGGCAGGATCAGCCAGGCATTTTAGGTGATAGAAGGGCCAAATTACACAGCACAAGCACTGTGCTGTATAACATGATATAAAGGAACAGGTTACATTTTTTTTTTTAGGTTAACAAATGCTTTAAAAATAAATGCTGCTGTTGGCTCTTTAAAAATAAATACTCAAAATAAGTATGAATACGCTCCTCCCCTTCATGACATTGTTAAAAAGGGGTGGGGCATAGTTGACCTTAAAATGTTGCCCCCCCCCAAAAAAAAGTTCTGCGGACGCCCATGACTCACACTGTGATATATATATATATATATATACATAAACATTATCTCACAAAAGTGAGTACACCCCTCATATTTTTGTAAATATTTTATTCTATATTTTCATGTGACAACACTGAAGAAATTACTCTTTGCTACAGTGTAAAGTAGTGAGTGTACAGCTTGTATAACAGTGTCAATTTGCTGTCCCCTCAAAATAACTCAACACACAGTTATTAATGTCTAAACCACTGGCAACAAAAGTGAGTACACCCCTAAGTGAAAATGTCCAAATTGGACCCAAAGTGTCAATATTTTTAGTGGCTGCCATCATTTTCCAGCACTGCCTTAACCCCCTTGGGCATGGAGTTCACCGGAGCTTTACAGGTTGACAGTGCAGCCCTCTTCCACTCCTCCATGAGGACATCACGGAGCTTGTGAATGTTGAAGACCTTGCACTCCTCCACCTTCCATTTGAGGATGCTCTAGAGATGCTTAATAGGGTTTAGATCTGGATACATGCTTGGCCAGTCCATCACCTTTACCCTCAACTTCTTTAGCAAGGCAGTGGTCGTCTTGGAGGTGTGTTTGGGATTGTTATCATGTAGGAATACTGCCCTGCGGCCCAGCCCCCGACGAGAGGGGATACTGCTCTGCTTCAGTATGTCACAGTACATGTTGGCATTCATGGTTCCCTCAATGAACTGTAGCCCCCCCCCCGTGCCTTCAGCACTCATGCAGCCCCAGACCATGACACTCCCACCACCATGCTTGACTGTAGGCAAGACACACCTGTCTTTATACTCCACACCTGGCTCCTGCCACACATGACACCATCTGAACCAAATAAATGTAGCTTGGTCTCATTAGAC
The DNA here is from genome assembly GCF_965119305.1 of Pelophylax lessonae. Taxonomy (NCBI): domain Eukaryota; kingdom Metazoa; phylum Chordata; class Amphibia; order Anura; family Ranidae; genus Pelophylax; species Pelophylax lessonae. The sequence continues at coordinate 197,377,962 of NC_138768.1, forward strand.
TACAGGACATGGTTTCAGTAATCCATGTCCTTATTCTGCTCCAGCAAACTGTTTGCGGGATTTCTTGTGCATCAGTTTTAGAAGAGTCTTCCTTCTGGGACGACAGCCATGCAGACCAATTTGATGCAGTATGCGGCGTATAGGCTGAGCACTGACAGACTGACCTCCCACCCCTTCAACCTCTGCAGCAATGCTGGCAGCACTCATGTGTCTATTTCCCAAAGACAACCTCTGGATATGATGCTGAGCATTTGCACTCAACTTCTTTGGTCGACCATGGCAAGGTCTGTTCTGAGTGGAACCTGTCCTGTTAAACCGCTGTATGGTCTTGGCCACCATGCTGCAGCTCAATTTCAGGGTCTTGTCAAGCTTGTTATAGCCTAGGCCATCTTTATGTAGAACAACAATTCTTTTTTTCAGATCCTCAGAGAGTTTTTTGCCATGAGGTGCCATGTTGAACTTACAGTGACCAGTATGGGAGAGTGAGAGCAATAATACCAAATTTAACACACCTGCTCCCCATTTACACCTGAGACCTTGTAGCACTAATGAGTCACATGACACTGGGGAGGAAAAATGGCTAATTGGGCCCAATTTGGACATTTTCAGTTAGGGGTGTACTCCCTTTTGTTGCCAGCGGTTTAAACATTAATGGCTCTGTGTTGAGTTATTTTGAGGGGACAGCAAATTTACACTGTTATACAAGCTGTACACTCACTACTTTACATTGTAGCAAAGTGTAATTTCTTCAGTATTGTCACATGAAAAGATATAATAAAATATTTACAAAAATGTGAGGGGTGTTCTCACTTTTGTGAGATACTGTATATTTTAAATGTGTTTATATTTTAATTATTTTTATAATAAAGATTTTAATACAATTATGTGTACATCAGTGTCTATAAAGTCCATGATCCCTTCCAGTACAGTATTCCACTTGGAGGACATGCCTACATTTAAAGGACAAGGGGATGGTCACAAAACTGAAAGTAGTTCTAAAGGTTTGTTTAACCACTTTACGTCCAGCCGCCGCAGATGTACTGCGGCAGGCTGGCTCTCCCAGGCAAAGTGCGCGTACATGTATGGCGCTCGCCTCTGAGGAGCTAGGGGGCGATCGCGCGCGCGTCGGAGGCACGCTCCCGCCCCCGCTCGTCAGCGGGGAAGCCAGTGTGTGTGACAGGCGGCTCCGATGGCCGCCGGCCACTCGCTATCTCCCGCCGCTGACAGAGAAGGACGGACGGCTGATGTAAACACAGCCATCCGTACTTCTCCCTGAAGTGATCACAGATGTCATGTGATCCTGCTATATAGGATCACATGTCTCTGTGATGACTTCACAAGCCACGCCCCCACAGTTAAAATCACGCCCCTAGGGTCACATTTAACCCCTTGATTACCAGTATTGTTTTCCCCTTCCCTGCCAGTGTCATTTTTACAGTAACAGTGCATATTCTTAGCACTGATTACTGTGATTACTGTAGTAATGTCACTGGTACCCCTAAAAGTTTCAAAATTGTCAGTTAGGGGTCCGATCTGTCCATCGCAATGTGGCAATCCCGTAAAAAATCGCAGATCACCGCCATTACTAGTAAAAAAAAAAAAAACAATAAAAATGAAATTGTCGCTCTTTTTTTGTTTATAGCGCAAAAAATAAAAATCGCACAGGTGATCAAATACCACCAAAAGAAATCTCTATTTGTGGGTAAAAAGGGACATCAATTTAGTTTGGGTACAGCATCACATGACGGCCCAATTGTCCGTTAAAGTCACGCAGTGCCAAATAGCAAAATAGGGCCTGGTCATTGAGCAGCCAAATCCTCCGGTCTGAAAGTGGTTAAAAAAAATAAATAAATAAATAGCAAACATGTCATACTTGCCTGCTCTGTACAATAGTTTTGCACAAAGCAACCCTGATCCTCTTCTCTGGTCTCCCACTGGCATTCCTGGTCCCTCCCCCTTGAACAGTGCCCCCCAGTAGCAAGCAGCTTGCTATGGGGGACACTGGTGCATGTTTGCTCCTGAGCCTCGATCTATGTATTCATAAGACACATAGAGCCATGGCTTTGCCATGCCCCCCCCCCCTATCTCCTTAGTGGCTCACTAGCTGTAATTGACAGCAGTGGAAGCCAATGGCTCCTGCTGCTGCGTCTCAGCCAATGAGGGAAGAGAGAGCCAGGACATCCCATGCACATTGCTGGATTGAAAGGGGATCAGTCAAGTATTAGGGGGGGCTGGGGGAGGAGCAGCACACAGAAGGATTTTTATCTTCATGCAAAGAATGCATGAAGATAAAAAAAACCTTTAGCCTTTACAACTACTTTAATATCTCCAGTATGTCTATCTCTTTTCTTTAGGTTGAATTCACACCTTTCTGTGCATTTGTTATGTATTCTATGCTAGTTTGTTGGGTTTTGTCAGCCAATTAAATGTTAAGTTGAGGTTGCTATAGGCAAGGCTGGATATCATACACTAGAACTGCATCAAAATGCAACTTACATGCTTTTTCATGCACTGACCTTGCCATCAATAGGGCCTACAACACATGTAGACATGTTAAAAAAAGACATGGACTTTTTCAGCTAACATACTGTACATCAATACACTGCACATGCATATGAACTAACACCTTTAAAATACGATTGATGCATTGATGCGTGTTGCAACATGTGCATTAAATTGCAAAGGTGTGAGCTGGGAATGGGGCCTTATTCTTGTTGAGGATGACCCCCATTTGAGTGCATCCAGCAATATAAACAACAAGGCAGAAAGTGCACACACTGCTTAGAGGAGTCACGAGACTCTTTGAGACTGAAGCAACATACACCATCTTCTATTTCTGTTCTTTTCATCTAATTGTATTTCTATTTGAGAAGCAGATAGTATTCTTTCTTCATTAGCATATTCTTGTTTTGACAAATAAGGTAGAGTTTCTAGGAAAAAGATATCATTGTTAGCAAGTGCCAAACAACATAACAGAAAGCCAGTAGAGTCAGAAGCTTTAAACAGGGGTGCTTGAATGTTGCAGGCAATTATACAACATGGTTGTGCCCAAAGAGACTTTTGCATTAAATAATATGGACACTGATAACCATAGGAAAAGTGTTACTTTATCTAGGCAATTGATGCTTGTTCTAGCTCTTTATATGTGACAAATTCAATTACAGCCCTGGTTATAGGAAATCTTCTTTTAAAAAGTGCAATTCTGTAAGATGCAGTCCTGGATCCTGCATGGTAAAATGCATGTAGTACGATGGACTGATTTGTTTGGTTTTATTATTCATACAAATTACAAGAAGAATACGATTCTTAATGGATGAAGAGCAGACCTCACACATTGATGGACAAAGGCTTTAAAAAAGAAAATTTAAAAGGGTTTGTGTCTGGAGAAAGATAGGAGTGAAGAAACAAGAAGAGCAGAAGATAAGCAAAACAAGAGTTGTGTCATCAGTACTAAATAAAATATATGATAAGTGTTCAAAGTAGTTATGAAAAGACTGTTAACTCATCAAATGGTTTAGGTGATACAAGCCATGACATGGAAAGTGATCTGGAACATTGACCAGAGACACAAAATACCTCAATGATCTTATTAGTCTCACTAAGGGATAGGCTGGTAAAAGGGCACATACCAATGCGGCTCTGTGGTCAGCTTTTTGACCATATTACTAATCTTAGTTCAACACCTAATGAAACTCTGTGAAGGGGTCATTTGGAAAAAGAAAATCTATAAACTGTTGAGTAAACGTAGAATGATATTTTGGTTGTTATAGGAAAAAATAAGTTTGTTATATACACAAGTCTAAGTGAGTCACATTGTGTTACTTTAAGTGATTCTAAAGGCATAAGGTTTATTTTTACCTCAATGCATTCTCTACAATAAGGTAAAAAAAAATCCAATATCAGCTCCCCTTATCCCCCCTCCCCCACCCCTTCCAAATACTTACCTGGCTCCTCATTCGATCCAGTACCATGCCCATCTGCAGAAGGCTGCTCTCTCTCCCTCTGCTCACAGGACACAGAGGCAGCAACTGAAGCCTTAGGTTTCTGCTGCTGTCAATCAAATTCTGTGAGGAGGGAGCAGGGGTGGGGTCAAGCCATGCTGTGTGTGTCTGTAGATGTAAACGCGTCAATGCAATTTCCGTCTGACGGCAGAACCAACGGCGTCACTTCAGGTAACCAGGTGGAACGCAATACAGGGAAGTGCACCCCCATAGCGGCCACAGGAATACCGGACACCCCTGACACACTACTAGCGATATTTGCAGCTAATAACTGTAACTGCAATTTTGTTTTTTTAATAACATTTCTTTTAACGGTATCACGCTATGGAGACTGTTTCTTTTCTGCCATCTGTGTACTAATGTCCACTGGGGAGACCTACATCAAGCCCATCCACCGCTGGGGGGGGATCAGGAACAAAGTACCCACCAGGCCAACCAGTGCCCAAGCACACCGGACCCTAAGCTTGAATGACCCATATGCAGTACTGCTAAGGGGTCCACAGAGTACGGTGAGTGGATTTGTAATTGGGAGTGCACCTTCACTTACTGCACTGGGTTTCATGGATTGTCACATTTTTTCACTGGCTACTTGCTGATTTGGACTGTGGTTGGATTGGAATAATGCTTATTATATATATATATATATATATATATATATATATTGGAGGGCATTTGTATCACTAGTGTAGTACTATAACTATTGCACCATGTTTATTGAGTCTATGCAATTTTTTTTTGGTAAGAGTAATTATTTCGTATATTTTCACAGTATATCCAACCATATCTATTATTGCGCAGTGTTTTAATACTTTTTTCCAATGTTCACAGGGTGATGAGCAGCTGCAGCTCTGTAGCGCAGGAAAAAAACAACCTTTACACAATATGGATGTACACAGCCCAGCTCAGGAGAGTGACCACACAAGTGCCTCTATAGCACATAGCTTGCATTTCATACCTGGAACATTTAACTTTAAAATCTATCTATACCAAAGAACACAAATATAATGTATCACAGCTTATCATTCCCTATATCTGGTGATATAACAGAATTATTTCAATGTTATATTTTTGTGGTGCGGTTTACATACACTTGAAAGATGAAATCCAGACAAGCAGCTAAGTACACAGAAATTGAATACACACGTTATAGCTGTTTTTTAGTATGCCTACTCATTCTTGGGATGTACACAGCCCTGCCAGACAGTGCAACCTGCCTTGTCACCTGAATTATCTCTGCTGCAGTTAATACAAATATGTCACCACAACAATGAACAACAATATGTCATCAATTAAGGGTGTTGCACTATCCTTGACTCTGTGTGCTGCCATCATTATCACCTTTTTGGGATCATCCAGCGCTTATATGTGGTTACCTTTGGTTTGACTATATGTTTCCGCATCCTTCCTGGTGCATTTTTCCACAAAGCTGTTTTTTGATCCCCACATGCCAACTGTCCTTCAATAATGAAGGGGCGTAGGTCCTGAGTGGTTTGAGCGCCTGACTATTTTTGTGCTTCATTGTATTTTTCTCAGGTTATATATTTCTTCAAGGTTTATTTTATTTATAATGTACATTGATAGAAAAACATTATCTGTTTGTACTTCTGCCTACCAGTGGAATACCCCCCCCCCCCCAAACTTTACAGTGCATCTGGAAAATATTCACAGCGCTTAACTTTTTCCACATTTTGTTATGTTACAGCCTTATTCCAAAATGGATTATATTTATGATTTTCCTCAAAATTCTACAAACAATACCCCATAATGATAATGTGAAAGAGGTTTGTTTGAAATCTTACCAAATCTAATAAAAATAAAATAATCACACGTACATAAGTATTCATAGCGTTTGCCATGACACTCAAAATTAAACTCAAGTGCATCCTTATTGAGGCACAGATCTGGGGAAGGGTACAAAAACATTTCTGCAGCAATGAAGGTTCCAATGAGCAGTCACCTCCATCATCCGTACATGGAAGAAGCCTGGAACCATCAGGACTCTTCTTAGAGTAGGCCACCCAGCCAAACTGAGCAACCGGGGGAGAAGGGCCTTAGTCAGGGAGGTGATCAAAAACCCAATGGTCACGTTGACAGAGCTCCAGCATTTCTCTGTGGAGAGAGGAGAACCTTCCAGAAGAATAATCATCTCTGCAGCACTCCACCAATCAGGCCTGTATGGCAGAGTGGCCAGATGAAAGCCACTCCTCAGTAAAAGGCACATGACAGCCCCCCTTGCGTTTGACAAAGGGTACCTAAAGGACTCTCAGATTATGAAAAACAAATGGTTTTATGATACAAGGATTTAACTCTTTGACTTGAACAGCAAGCGTCATGTCTGGAGGAAACCAGGCACCGCCCATTACCTGGCCAATGCCATCCCTACAGTGAAGCATAGTGGTGGCAGCATCATGCTCTGGGGATGTTTTTTAGTGGCAGGAACTGGGAGACTAGTCAGGACCGAGGGAAAGATGAATGCAGCAATGTTCAGAGACATCATTGATAAAAACCGGTTTCAGAGTTCTCTGAACCTCAGATTGGGGTGAAGGGTTATCTTCCAACAGGACAACGACCCTAAGCAAACAGCCAAGATAACAAAGGAGTGGCTATGGGACAACTCTGTGAGTGTCCTTGAGTGGCCCAGGCAAATGCCCAGACTTGAACCTGATTGAATATCTCTGGAAAGATCTGAAATGGCTGTGCACCGACGCTCCCCATCCCATAGCTCCCGACTGCCCCTGATTTCGATTTCGAGGGACTGTCCCTGATTTGGAACAAAGTCCCCCTGTACCTCTTTCCTTTTCATTTGTCCTTCATTTTGATCTGATCTATGTAGTTGTATATAAAATGCACTGTTTATCTTTCAAAAAGTGTTTCCCAGTGCTAAACCTTTCATCCAATTTCTAAATTGCTGCAAATTTGTAAATTTCAAAAGCCAGTATAAAGGAATAGTAGTGGTAAAATCAAAAGCACTTGTGGGTTTATCTGCTTGCCAACTGCCCGCTGCTCCTCGGGAGCGAGCTTGGGGGGAGTGCGCTGATCTGCGGGGCTAGTGGCCGTAATTGGCGCCAGGCACCTGCGATTACTCCCCATGAAGACGCCGCCGGGCACCCGCGATCACCCCCCGCAGTCTGCCGTTGTAAACACGGCAGACTGTTGTTCTGTCAGCAATAAGCACAGGGCTCCTGTGTTCCTGCTATTTAGGAACACAGGTTCCTGTATTGATACAATAAGCCCACCCCCCTCACAGTTAGAAAACACCCCCTAGGCTCACATTTAACCCTTTGATCACCCCTGGGTTAACCCCTTTCCTGCCAGTGTTATTATTACAGTAACAGTACACATTTTTAACACTTATTACTGTAGTAATGTCATCGGTCCCCCCAAAAGTGTCAAAAATGTCAGTTAGGGGTCCGATCTGTCTGCCCCAATGTCGCAGTCCTGCTAAAAATCGCTGATCGACGCCATTACTAGTAAAAAAATAAATAAATATGACATAAATCTTTCCCCTTGTTTGTAGACACGATAACGTTTGTGCAAACCAATCAAATTAAGCTTATTGGGTGTCAGGACCCGGACTTGAACCTGGGACCTCCATGGTGTCTGGCAATGACTCTACTCACTGAGCTACCTGGAATGCTGGACAGCTCCCTGGACAAATCCTTGAATGATCCTGCTGTGAATCTTTATTGCCTTGAACCTTGAACCCTTTGCTCCTCCCATGAACTTCCTGTTATAAACCATATCTTTGCACTTCCTGGTCGCCAGAATATTGTGCCTTCAACAGCCGATATCTCGCTTGTCTCTCCTGCTGCCGTCCGTATCTTTGCTACCATCCGTTATCAACACTTGGCTTGTTCCTCGACTACTCTTCTGTTTGATCCCAACCTGCAACTACTGGTTACCGACCTTTGGCTACTCCTTGACTACGCTTCAGCTTAATCCCTATCTGCTACTGGACTCTGACTTGCTCACTTCCTGGTGGGGCGATCTTGAGGACCGCGACCTGGTGCTAACACGCAGCAAAATCCATCTCCACCTTCAGGAGCGCTGGTGAAGACCGGTTAGTACTTAGACTCCGCACCTCAGGTGAGCCTGCGTCATCTGCCTGGGTGACCTGTCAGTGTTCCTATCCTGCTGGTTCCTGTGTGACCTGCGACTGCTATAGCTACTGGTCTTCGAGCCTGACCCCGGATCGTGACAGAATATTCTGGCCCAAAATATGGAGGCCGCTATAGCAAGCATCGTGACTCCTCTTAGGCAACAAATTGCTGAGCTGCAAGAATTTGGTGTTACCTGCCAAGAAAAAGTTAATAAACTAGAAAGTCTATTGGAAAGACAACAGAAGGAGATTCATGCTCTGCAGAGACTACTACTGGACCGAGGTGATACTATCACACATATGCCTCAGCCTTTACCATCCAAGTTTAATGGAGACCGCCATCATTACAGGGGTTTCCTAAATCAGTGTCGTTTATATTTTCAAACACACCCTGCTGCATTTCCTTCTGAGAAGATGAAGGTAACCTTGATTCTCGAACTTCTGACTGGAGAAGCTCTAGCTTGGGCCTCCCCATATATTGAGCAGGACAGTGCTATTTTAAATAATCTGCAGACCTTTTTGACCGCAATGGATCAGGTTTTTGATGATCCCAACCGCTGTGCTACTGCTGAAGCAAAGCTGCATAGTATGAGGCAGGGAAGACGCTCTGTCGCTGAGTACACAGCAGAATTCAGATGTTGGGTTGCAGATACTACTTGGAACCCTGCTGCGCAAAAGAGTCAGTTCCGCCGAGGGCTTTCTGAACAGGTAAAGGATGAGCTTGCTAGAGTTGAGACTCCTGATGATCTTGATGCCTTCATCCAATTATGTATCAAAATTGATCAGAGACTTACAGAAAGGAGGAAGGAGAGGCTGGGAATGTTTGCAAGTAAGAGTGGCATGCGTTTCTCTGCTACTCCATTTGTTCAGCAGGATTTCAAAGTTGCTCCTAATTCTAACACTCCTGAGCCAATGCAGGTAGATGCAATTAAGAGATCCATTTACATTCAGGAGAAAGAAAGAAGACGTTCTGAGAACCTATGTCTTTACTGTGGAGATTCTGGTCATTATGCAATTAACTGCCCTAACAAGGTTAGAAGAACAATTGCATCGGTTGATGTGATCACGCCTGAACAAATAAACTCCATTAGCCAGTCCATCTCCCCGTTGGTCCAGGAAGAAAATAAAGTAAATTCTTCACTACCTCATTTTGTCCTCCCTATTAAACTTATCTCTGAGGGCATTGAGATTCCTTGCTCTGCTATGCTGGACTCTGGTGCAGGGGGGAACTTTATGGACATAGACTTTGCCAAAAACAATATGATTCAGACAAGAAATAAATTAGCCCCAGTCGATATGGAGACAGTGGATGGTTCACCCTTAACTTCAGGACCTGTTACCCATGAAACAGTCCCTTTGGTTCTCCAATTTGAGGCTAACCATCGTGAGACCATCAGTTTTCAGCTGATTACGTCACCTAAATTTGGGCATCCCTTGGTTTTCCACCCATAATCCCTCAATCAATTGGGAAGCACGCGTTATAAATTTTACATCCCCCCATTGTGAGGAATACTGTAGAGAGCCTTGTCCAATTAGTTCTCCACAGATTAAGGAAACGCAGTTGGATGTGGTTACAGCACAGTCATATCTCAAACTGCCTCCACAATACCATGAGTTTCAGGATGTCTGTGATAAGAAGAACGCCGACCAGTTACCTCCTCATCGCCCATATGATTGCCCCATTGAGCTACTCCCAGGTGCAGAAATATCTTTCGGCCGCCTATTCAATTTATCAGAACCTGAATTAAAGGTGCTCAGGGAGTGGCTTGATGAGAATTTAGAGAAGGGGTTTATTAGACACTCAACATCCCCTGCTTGAGCAGCCTTGTTCTTTGTTGAAAAGAAAGACTCTACCTTACGTCCTTGCATTGATTACAGGCACATGAATAAAGTTACTATTAAAAACCGTTATCCTCTCCCGTTGATCTCTGAAATGTTGGAAAGACTTCGTTCTGCCAAGATTTTCACAAAGCTTGACTTGCGGGGGGCTTATAACCTTGTTCGTATCCGCCAAGGAGATGAATGGAAAACCGCCTTTAGAACCAGATACGGACACTTCGAGTCCTTGGTTATGCCTTTTGGTCTTTGTAATGCCCCTGCAACCTTTCAACACTACATCAACGATGTTTTTCGAGATCTGTTGGACCAATTTGTAGTTGCTTATTTGGATGACATCCTCATTTTTTCCAATAACTTAGAGGAGCATCGCAAGCATGTTTGCACTGTCCTTGAAAGATTAAGGCAGAATCGACTTTATATCAAATTGGAGAAATGTGAGTTTGAACAAACCCAGATCCAGTTTCTGGGGTATATTATTTCACCAGATGGAGTAAGCATGGATCCTGAGAAGATTAGAGCAGTAGTAGATTGGCCTGTCCCTGCAAACGTTAAGGAAATTCAAAGATTCATCGGGTTTGCCAATTTCTACAGGAAATTCATCAGAAATTTCTCTAAGGTGATAGCTCCGATTACACAGCTGACAAAGAAAGGGGTGCCCTTTGTGTGGTCATCTAATGCTCAGGCTGCTTTTGATAAGTTAAAGACTCTGTTCACTTCTGCACCAGTATTGGTACATCCCAATCCTGAGCTACCTTTTGTAGTGGAAGTGGATGCTTCTGACTCTGCTGTGGGAGCTATCCTTTCACAACGAAGCGGTGAAAAGATGCAGCTTCATCCTTGTGCTTACTTTTCTCGTTTAATGTCTTCAGCCGAGAGGAATTATGACATAGGGAATAAGGAGTTACTGGCAATTAAGGAAGCCTTTTCTGAATGGAGGCATTTGCTGGAAGGTACTAAGCATCCTGTGACCGTTCTCACTGATCACAGAAATCTAGAATTCATTTGTTCGGCCAAAAGATTGTCTTCTAGACAAGCACGTTGGTCGCTGTTCTTTTCTAGATTTAATTTTATTATCTCATATAGACCTGGGTCAAGAAATGGTAAGGCTGATGCCTTATCACGGATGTTGTCTGGGCCTTCCCAGGAGAACAATGCTGAATGCACAATCCTGTCTCAAAAGAACTTCCTAGGTGTCACAAGTTCAAAGGCATTCTTGAGTCTCCTCAAAGAAGGTTACGAGAATGACTCACTCCTCAATAATCCTCCTATGGACATCAGTCTTGAGTTCAAGAATGGCTTTTGGATTAAAACGCATCGCCTCTATGTACCTGAGTCTGCTCGGGTTGAAGTCCTCCGGTTGAGTCACGACTCAAAACTTGCTGGACATTTTGGAGTTTCTAAAACAGAGGAACTTTTATCACGCTCCTTTTGGTGGCCTGGGTACAAGAAAGATGTTAAAAGGTATGTAGCCTCGTGCCTGACCTGTGCACGCAATAAGACACCCCGAGCTTCTCCTTTGGGGTTGCTCCAACCACTCCCTATCCCATCAAGACCATGGGGGTCAATTTCTATGGACTTTGTGGTTGATTTACCCCCCTCAAAAGGAATGACCACTATCTTGGTGGTCGTTGACCGCCTCACCAAGATGGCTCACTTTATACCAGTTAAGGGGGTACCCTCTTCGGAACAAACTGCAGAGTTGATGGTTCGAGAAATCTTCAGACTACATGGAATTCCTGAAGACGTTGCGTCAGATCGAGGAGTACAGTTTACTTCAAAGTTTTGAAAAAGCTTTTGCTCAGCTTTAGGAGTAGCAATCAACCTGTCTTCTGCTTTTCATCCTCAGTCTAATGGTCAGACCGAGAGGACCAATCAAACTTTAGAACAGTACCTTCGATGTTTTGTTAGTCCACCCAGTCATCCTGAAGATAACTATCTTCCCACGGCAGAGTTTTCTTACAACAATTCTAGACATAGCTCAACCTCTCAAAGCCCGTTTTTCTTAAACAATGGTTATCATCCAGTTTTTATTCCTGATCTCCCTATCTCAACTCCAATTCCTGCTGTAGCCAACAGATTAACTATGTTGCAAGAGATTCAGGAGAAATTAATTGAGACTTTGAAGGAGGCTCAGGAATGTTACAAGAAGGCTGCTGATAGACATCGCCGATCACTTCCTACCTTTCAAGTGGGTGACAAGGTTTGGCTATCAACCAAAAATTTGAAGGTCCATGTTCCATCTGCAAAGTTGGGACAAAAGTTTGTGGGACCTTTCCAGATTTCTGCTCAGGTCAACCCAGTCACTTTCCGTTTAAAACTTCCCGACAGTATGAGAATTCACAGAGTTTTTCACATATCACTGCTCAAGCCATTTAAGGAAAATCCCTTTCCTGGAAGAATTCTTCCGCCTCCTCCACCCGTTGAAGTACAGGGTGAAGAAGAATTTGCAGTGGAGAGAATTCTTGATTCCAGGATGTTTAGGAATAAATTACAATATCTGGTTCAATGGGAAGGATATGGACCAGAAGAAAATTCCTGGGAGCCAGAAGAAAATGTTCATGCCCCTAGATTAACAAAGGAGTTCCACCAGAGGTTTCCTCTTAAACCTGGTCCTAAGACGTCCAGCGGACGTCCTGGGAGGAGGGGAGTACTGTCAGGACCCGGACTTGAACCTGGGACCTCCATGGTGTCTGGCAATGACTCTACTCACTGAGCTACCTGGAATGCTGGACAGCTCCCTGGACAAATCCTTGAATGATCCTGCTGTGAATCTTTATTGCCTTGAACCTTGAACCCTTTGCTCCTCCCATGAACTTCCTGTTATAAACCATGTCTTTGCACTTCCTGGTCGCCAGAATATTGTGCCTTCAACAGCCGATATCTCGCTTGTCTCTCCTGCTGCCGTCCGTATCTTTGCTACCATCCGTTATCGACACTTGGCTTGTTCCTCGACTACTCTTCTGTTTGATCCCAACCTGCAACTACTGGTTACCGACCTTTGGCTACTCCTTGACTACGCTTCAGCTTAATCCCTATCTGCTACTGGACTCTGACTTGCTCACTTCCTGGTGGGGCGATCTTGAGGACCGCGACCTGGTGCTAACACGCAGCAAAATCCATCTCCACCTTCAGGAGCGCTGGTGAAGACCGGTTAATACTTAGACTCCGCACCTCAGGTGAGCCTGCGTCATCTGCCTGGGTGACCTGTCAGTGTTCCTATCCTGCTGGTTCCTGTGTGACCTGCGACTGCTATAGCTACTGGTCTTCGAGCCTGACCCCGGATCGTGACATTGGGATTTGTTTTACCAAAAATATGCAGCAGAATACAAATTGGCCTAAAATGAAGAAAAAATTCGATTTTTAATTTTTTTTTGTTTTGTTTTTGGAAATGCTATATAGCAGAAAGTGAAAAATATATTTATTTTTCAGAATTGTCTGTCTTTTTTTGTTTATAGCGCAAAAAATAAAAATCGCACAGGTGATCAAATACCACCAAAAAAAAAAAAAACTCTATTTGTGGGAAAAAAAGCTCTATTTGTGGGAAAAAATGGCCTGGTCATTGAGGGGGGGAAATCTTTCGGTCCAGAAGTGGTTAACTAATCATACTTTTTGTATAATTCTCCTTTGAGGGGGCATGACAGGAGGTGTGTCCTATGCCTACATACTTTTGCTAATAGTTGTCCCTCATTCCCATCTCAAAAAGTTGGGAGGTATGCCATCCAACCTGATAGAGCTTGAGAGGTCCTGCAAAGAAGAATGGGAGAAACTGCCCAAAAATAGGTGTGCCAAGTTTGTAGCATCATACTCAAAAAGACTTGAGGCTGTAATTGGTGCCAAAGATGCTTCGACAAAGTATTGAGCAACGACTGTGATCATTAATGTACATGTGATTTTTTTTTGTTTTTTATTTTTAATACATTTTCAAAGATTTCAAACTTCTTTCAGTTGTCATTATGGGGTATGTTTTTGTAGAATTTTGAGGAAAATAATGAATTTAATCAATTTTGGAATAAGGCTGTAACCAGGGGTCGAGTCCAGCAGGAACAGATTGGAAAGACGTTTCCGCATTATTTCTACAGCAGGAACACCATTCCTATTGCTCCAGTCCTCCTGCAGGACAAGGGCAGCCAGAAGACAGAACAGTGCAGGCAGCTGCAGCGCCTCGCTGCTCGCGGCTCCTCTACAAACAGGCCGGCAGAGGGGGGTGTGCACAGCGGGATGATGTCACGCCAGCAGAGGGAGAGTGCACAGCAAGCAACACCAGCCCAGGCCTAGAGCACGCGCGGAATGGACAGGCGTGGGCGTGGCCTGACTGGAGTGGAGTGGAGTGAGTCGGTCGGTCGGTGAGGCGGTGAGGCGGCGAGGTAAGGTGAAGGCAGCATATGCCAGAAGAAAACTGCAGCAGTCAGAGGAGCAGGTCGGTTTTAGAAGTGGCACTGTGGCAGCCTGCCTGGGAGGTGAGTCACTGGAGCAGTGAGTCCACAATCTACTCACTGCACATTTGCCTCTCAAACCACCCTCACACTGTAAAATTCTGTCAGCATGTCAGCCACATTGTCATTTTCAGGGGTGTGTGACTCACACACCCCTGAAAATGACAATGTGGCTGACATGCTGACAGAATTTTACAGCTGAACTGCTCCACTTACCTTACCTGCCACTTCTAAAATCGAGGCCCCCGGGCCTGCTCCTTGTGTACTGGCTGTGTCTGGTTCCTTTACCGCGTGCTGCTGCCTCGCCTTACCGGTGACTACACTGATGCTGTCCACACACTCTGGGCCTTTAAATGCATATAGAGGTGAATGGTGTAGCGCTTATATAAATATAAATGAACTCCACAGTCCATATACAGATATATTAAATCCTTGGATGGAAAACGAGTCTGTTCAGAAAGACGTGCTCCCAAGAGTGTGACCAATTATTTCACACTCCAACAGATCACCCCCTGACGACGTCATTTACTGACGAAACGCGTAGGAGGAGCCTGCGGCACGCCACGCTGGGATACACGAGGGGACGCGGTGGCCATTTTCTTGGTTGGAAACCAGGTCCTAAAGGTGATATCAGAGAGAGACATGCTGTTTGATCTGCTACGAAATGTGAGTTGCCAATTTTTATACTAGTGCATCAATAAACACATTCGCTACTGTACTTTACTATGGGAGTTGTCCCTCTTTTTTCACACATGCACCCATACCTGTGCCTTTATTGAGTGGAGCTGATGTGGATATCGCTACCAGCCGGGTACTGTCTGCAAGGGCCTTACTGATGTGTGAATTGAGCTGGATCTGATCTCTGTAGTGGGGATCCATACACTGCGGTAAGGGGCCATCTTTTCTCTTGGTGGTGGTCTCTCTGCACAGATCTGTTGGAGTGTGAAATAATTGGCCACACTTTTGGGAGCACGTCTTTCTGAACAGACTCGTTTTCCATCCAAGGATTTAATATATCTGTATATGGACTGTGGAGTTCATTTATATTTATATAAGCGCTACACCATTCACCTCTACATTTTTTCCATGATCTGTTTTCTCTAATTCATGATCAGGTGTTGGCAGCTTTACTCAGAGATTTTGAGCTTTTATCTATTGCGAAGTGTATATGTATTATTTAATACTTTTTTAATGTCATGTTTTAGCGCAGCAATACCCCCATTTTTTATCCTTCAAATGCATAAACATGAAATATTCGTGGCCAATTTCTCACAAATGTTTCATGTTTATGCATTTGAAGGCCCAGAGTGTGTGGACAGCATCACTGGAGTCACCGGTAAGGCGAGGCAGCAGCACGCAGCAGAGGAGCCAGACACAGCCAGCACACAAGGAGCAGGCCCGGGGACATCGATTTCAGAGGTGCCAGGTAAGTGTAGCAGTGAGTCCACTGCACATTTGCATTCTCGTGCCACCCTCACACCCCTGGAAATGACAATGTGGACTGACACGCTGACAGAATGTTACAGTTGAACATGGCAAACATGTATAATACATGTCAGTAAGTTTGCTATGTCCAGCTGTAACATCCTGTCAGCGTGTCAGTCCACATTGTCATGTAACGTTTATGCTTTTAATATCCATTGTTTCTTGACAATGGGAATCAAATGCAATAAATGTTGCATTGTATTTTCTGTGAAATATATAAGCGTAATTTTTCTTTTTTGGGAGGGGGCGGGGTGGATCTTGGGTGAGTTCCCACATTTTTTTCCCCAGGACTTGACCACTGGCTGTAACATAACAAAATGTGTAAAAAGTGAAGTGTGAATACTTTCTAGGTGCACTGTAGATACATACAGGTGCATCTCATAAAATTAGAATATCATCATAAAGTACATTTATTTCAGTAATTCATCTCAAAAAGTGAAAGTCATATAGTTTATATAGATGCGTTACACACAGAGTGATATATTTCAAGCATTTCTTTCTTTTAATTTTGATGATTATGGCTTACAGCTAGAGAAAACCCAAAATTTAGTATCTCAAAAAATTTGAATATTACATAAGACCAATAAAACAAAAGGATTTCTATTACAGAAATGTTGGCTTACTGAAAAAGTATGTCTATGTACAGTATAGTATGAACTCAATACTTGGTCGGGGGTCCTTTTGCATGAATTACGACATTAATGCGGTGTGTCATGGAGGCGACCAGCCTGTGGCACTGCTGAGGTGTTATGGAAGCCCAGGTTGCTTTGATAGTGGCATTCTGCTCGTCTGCATTGTTGGGTCTGGTGTCTCTCATCTTCCTCTTGACATTACCCCACAGATTCTCTACGGGATTTAGGTCAGGCGAGTTTGCAGGCTAAATTAAGCACAGTGATAGTTACCACGATCATTAAACCAGGTACTGGTACATTTGGCAGTGTAAGCAAGTGCCAAGTCCTGCTGGAAAATGAAATCAGCATCTCCATAAAGCTGGTCAGCAGAGGGAAGCATGAAGTTCTCTTGAATTTCCTGGTAGAAGGCAGCGCTGACTTTGGACTTGATAAAACATAGTGGACCAACACCAGCAGGTGACATGGCTCCCCAAATTATCACTGATTCAATGCTGAAAAAGAATAACTTTTTGATGATATTCAAAATTTATGAGATGTACCTGCATATCTGGAATAAACCTAACAATGGGGCTTTAAATTCCATAACATGAAAATAACACATTAACCACAAAAACCTCTATATGAAAATGATTTTCTTTGTATAAAGCATTCAGAATTGACAAGAGGTACCTATTACCATATATGGTGGGAGTGCCACATAAATCTCCCAATTTAGAAGACACGTTTTAAAATATACAAAATCTATGGTGAGTCTTTACCTCCCTCTCCAGAACCAGTGCTATTATCTATCCTCCCCAGTTCAATAGGCTTCTAGAAGGCATTTCCTCACTGCTGCAAAACAACTATTTCCCTCTTTGTGGAAAACCTCTATGGTTCTTCTGTTAACATCATTCAAGCAGATGGAAGAGTTCCTGGGACAAATTTAAGGCAATGAAGACATCTTTTAAAAATAAAGAACATATCCCGCTCTCCCTTACCAATTGAGGCATCTGATATAACTAATAATGTATCATCAAATCAAATATTTCACTACCTTCCCAACAGAACCTTAACTCTCTTTACCATGAGACCCTAGATCAGTGATGGCGAACCTTGGCACCCCAGATGTTTTGGAACTATATTTCCCATGATGCTCATCTACACTGCAAAGTGCATGAGCATCATGGGAAATGTAATACCAAAACATCTGGGGTGCCAAGGTTCGCCATCACTGCCCTAGATCATGACCTATACCCCCCACCCTCCCGAGTCTACAAACCCACCACTTCTCTTACCAATCCTTATTCTCATTCTCTTCTACACACTCTTCCCTTTATTATGAGCTCTGTTTCTTGTTACATCCAGAATTTCTGCAAATACACTAGCTCATATTTTTTGGGATGTACGTACAGTATTTGATGTTATTCACAATCGGTATCAAAACACTGGAAGAAACATTACTTATTTGAAAATTTGAAAAAAAAAACATACATTCAAAAATATTTATCATTTATTTATTAACCCCAATAAAAAATACAGACTGTACGATGGGTCAAAAAGTTTCATGGCAAAGAAAAAAATGCTTCTGCAGGCGACCCATATTTTTTGTATACGCTAACCATAATTCTTCTAAAAAATATGGCCAGCACATACAAAATATTTGAGGCCCCCAAAGCAGAGGTTTTTTTTTTTTCTTTGCCAAAAGATGTCAACCTATTTTATGAACAAAATAGCACTGGCAAAGTGATATCTAGGATCATAAACATCGGTGGTTGTTGCTGTTTGGGAATATTACATGGTCAAAGGGTTCTAAATAATTAGTGCTGTATTATATTATACATGTTTTATACAAAAATATATTTTTCAAAGACAGGATTTTATGGTTAATGTGCTTTTTTTGTATGCTAAAATTTAAAGTCCCATTGAATTTAGATTCATCCTAGCTATACATGCTATTTTGGGGATGCCCGCATGCATAGATAATATGTCAAGGAAAGGTTCTACCTGATATATACTCCATGACTTCCATTTAGATACAAATTATGATTGCAATCATCACTTCCACTTGTGTTATGTGGATACATTACACACGGATAATCTAGCAGCCATGGTGTAATATATGGAAATGTGTCCTGTAAAGTAAACTGTTTGAAAGCTGGGCAAGGTATCTGTAAACAGGCACCTGCCAAGTGGAAACTGTACTCTGACAGGACAATTTATCTTTGTGAAAAAGTTAAATATGTTATATATATACCTATTAAATGGTTTCTCCCAAAATATATACAGTATATATAGAAATAATGTGGGGATTTATTTACAGAAACTCACACCACATGCATTAACCAGGAGGAATGTAATAACAAAACGCTTATATACATTAGGTCGCTACTAGGAAACACATAGCTAAATGGAGAAAAGAAAACCCTTTCTCGTATTGAACATCCATGGTAAGGGATGGTGTATTCACACACTATAGAGTATTCTAGCCCCACTTCAGGCTCAATTTGACACAAGTGAAAATGCTACTTCTAAGATGAATTTGGCCTTATGGGCAGGGAACCTACCATATACAGTAAATGCCTGCTGAACAACGAAGGTTGATGCAAGTAGGGTATACAAGCCTGTCAGACTTCACAACAATTAGGGTTCATGTACACGGACAGTAATAGGCATTTTATGCCAAGCGTAAATTTCCCAGTAGCTGATATATTTCCTGAACACAAAACTTCTTTGTTCGGAAATATGTCGAGTTAGCATGCACAGGCAAAGAAGTAAAGAGTATGGTCCTGTACAGCGATTCATTGGTATGGCTGTACTTGTTACTTGCAGCTCCCCAGGGAAACCTACTTTAAGCATAAAAAATGCCTATTACGTTCTGCGTGCATGAACCCATAAAGTGTATGTAACTTTTTTTCTTTGTTATTGTTTTGAATTCATCCACTGTTTGTCCTGATGAACATCATCACCAGGACAGAAAGTGGTGGGAAATGTAAAATTGCCGCCAGAATAGAAAGTGAGGGGAAATCTTCCAACGGGAGCACCTGGTCTCACTTTGAAAAGAATCTCTCACTTCTTTTGTGACTCCCAAGCAAGAAAATAAATATTCACATTCTGACACAGAAAGCAATAAAAAAAAAAAAAAAAAAACGAACAATCTTCATCTTTTAAATAATTTACTTTAGATGTACTTTATGTTAGGTTGTAAAAAAGCGTGCCCCTTTATTCACTTTCTGCAGCTGCCAGCATGGGCTCCCTTCACTCCATTTACCGCAATCTCCTGGATTCCCTCAATCTCTTGGGCTCCCATTATCCTCTAGACACCTGAACACACCCAGGGATATAAATTTCAGTCCATTCCATCCTCTGATCCCTAAAGAGACCACAATTGATGAGACAACAATGAGACAGCAATGAGACAGAACACTTGATGAGACTGGAATACTGACTACTGCAGTGTGGTGGCAATACTTTCAGTCACCTGAACCTCCATACCAAGACAATAGCTAATCCATGCTACACCACTTGTTTTGTATGTAAACGTTACTCCATCATACGGAATTATATTACCTAGGGGTCAAGTGTGGAAAACTATTCCTAAGCATCCCTGTTACTGAGCTTCATTGAATGTTATTTATGGTTCAACGCTAATGAATACCTTCCTACCTTTCTTTCTGTATTGTCAATTCCCCCTGCGTTTATTTAGTAAACATTAAGCTGCTCAGTGCAGTTTGCCTGATCATTTGGCTGATGCCATTAGATAACAAGACTATATTTTGACAGTGTTGTTAAATCTGGTCACAAGGTGTATGTGCCCTTTGTTTTAGGCAAATGATACTTTACCCCAAACCCCCTTATATATTATGGGTTATAGAGAGGTTTCAACATTACTTTGCATTTTACAGAGAATTTCTTTTTGAAATTGTATATGTTATATTGTTTTTTTATTTACTCTATTTTTGTTCAATGAAAGTGGAGTTACTTTTTCAAGAGATTGTAAAGGTAAACGTGTTTTTTTTTTTTTACCTTAATGTATTCTCTGCAATAAGGTAAGAAACCTTTTAATAGTAGCACCCCCCTACCCAAATACTTACCTAAGCCTGATCTCGATCCAGTGCTGTGCACATCTGCAGCTGCAGCAGCTCTACTCCCCGCTGTCACAGGTTTGGCTGAGAGTAATGGGAGCAATTGGCAACTGCTGCTGTCAGTTAAAACCTGTGAGCAGAGAGTGGGAGGTGGGGCTGGGCCGGGCTTTGTGTCTGAATAGATGCAAACAGCCCACCTCAGGATCGAGCATGCATGAGTGCCCCCCATAGGAAGGGAATTGATATGAGGTCATTTAGAGAGGAGGAGCCAGGAGCGCCAGCGGGGGAACAGATAAGAGGAGGTTTGGAGCTGCTCTATACAAAACCATTGCACAGAGCAGGTGTAACGGATCAACCAGCACCACGACCGGGTACCTCCATTGACGGATGCTCCTAGTGCTTCCCGAGGGCTCCAAGCACTCCACCAGACACCATAACCGCCTCAGACCCCACGAACCGCCGCAGCTTGGTTAGGGACCCACCCTGGACCTACGACAAGGCTCCAGGTTCCCGTGGATGAACCTCTCTTTCCCCAGAGAGTGCAGCAGAACAAGCTCTTACACAAGCTCTTACAAGAGCTTAGTGATTATCTAAGGGACTATGGAAGACCATAGCAATCCCTTGTAGCTGATTCCCCCAATGAGAGACACGACTCTAGATTGAGGGTGAAGTAACTCTAGAACAACTTTATTGAACAAGAAACAGACTTATATAAAGTTTTCACCCACAAGGTTACCGCCTAGGTGGACCTTGTTGAAGACTGGACGTGATATTCACAATCCAATAGGAACAGAGTTTTACACTCTTATACAGTGTACACAAAAATATACAATGTGGGACAATCCCCCCTCCCCCTTAGCATCCAATCCACATACCTATATACATCCCATAATAAGTTTCTCTTAAGGCAGACAGACAGAACAATGTGAGGTCATTAACACTTAACAATGAGACAGGGCAATCCACATTCCCTCCCAATACACAAACAAAAGGAAAACCTGTCTGACATTGAAAGATATGTAATATACACAGCATTTAGGAATTACAGATTTCATGGCAAATGGGAATAAATCTTCATATTTCTATATGGAGATATTGCTGACAAAATATGAAGCAATGCAAACCATTACTTATCTGTCTTTAAAGCGGAGTTCTGGCCACAAAATCGACATAATCAATTTTGGGCCATCCGCTTGCTCTTAGTCACCTGAAAAAGAAATGGATAGTTACGATTTTTGTTTGTTTACTTACCTTGTTATTGAAGAAAAATATACTCACCTTTCTTCCACTTCCTCCCTCTGCGGCCGTGGCCCGCGCCGTCACTTCCTCTTTGCATTGATTCCTGGGAGCTGAACGTCATTGCTCCCAGGAATCAATGCGCCTGCACTGGCCCCGCTCGTCACTTCCGTTGCGGCGCCTCATTCCCTGCCAAACAGCTTCTGGGCATGCCTAGAAGCTGTGGAGGGATGACGCGCCTGCACCGGAAGTGACGAGCGGGGCCGGTGCAGGCACATTCTCGGAGAAGAGGACACGGAAGAGGACGCAGAAGAGGACGCGCTGGCTTCAGCTGCCCAGATGGCAGCGCTGGAGAAGAAATTTTCAAGGTAAGTATTTCTTCTAAAAGGTAAGTGCGACCCGGGACAGTACAGAGGCTATCCATTGTGGAATGTACTAGCCCTGACTGTTTCGGGGGTATTTTTAGCTAAATTTCACCCCCCTGGCCGGAACTCCGCTTTAACTTCCAGTGACGGTGAATACTGTCACAGCAGGTAAGTATCAAATGTTATTATTTTAATAAAATTAAAAAGAAAGCTTTTCAATCACTTTAAATATACACTCTGGAATTCATTGAAGTGTGCAGAGTACATTTTGTTGTAAAAATGGGTTGGATACTGTTAGCTCAATTCTCGTCAGGAGGCAATCACGATGATATTACAGCCCTTCAGTTGCTAACTTCCCCCAATAGATAATGGATTCACCCTCCAACCAGCTGGGAGTTATGACGACACACAGCACTCAAACTTAGTGCAGTCACAACTAACTTTTATTGCATGTGAAGCTCATATTTAAAGCATATTTGTTGAGCAGAAAAGACTGCTCCAAACCGGTTTTACAGTTCATCAGTCGAATTACATATCAGACAGAACAATACATGAAAGGGCCTTTGCTTTTGCCATGCATCTGTATGTCAATCTAAGGCGTTCCCGAATCTGAATGTGTGTCCTATGACAGTCGCCCTGTCTGCATTTCGTTGTCATGTGTTAATGTAAGCAATTGTCAATTGTTTATGGGTTTGTCCGTAATTTCCATGCGCAGACTTAACTTTGTCAAGTGTCCCAATGAATGAATGAACAGGTGTTTACATGTCGTCTAAATGCAAAACATAGCTGTCTGCTGACCAAGGTGGATGAATGGCTGTCAGTGCCAGCTCGGTAATATGTAAATGCAAGGGCCTACACTTCATCACAGAATGGGCACAAACCGAAATATATATCTGAAAAATCATAAGGCATATTAATACAACCTTTCAACCCAACCTTTGATCCCAGCTTATTCATAACGGTGGGATCACTTAGAGTCTCTGAATAGCACAAAACAGGTGACATTATTCCAAGGTGTATGTAGGCTGGTGACTTGGTTGTGTGCACATAGGGATATAACTTCTTAGAATTCTATCAAATCAAAACAGACATGATCAATGGGGAGGGCCATAGCTTGCAAGAGTCCATGGTCTGAAAAATCCAACTCCATTGTTATGGCGATAAAGTCACTACAAATAGACCATGGCAGCACATACCACCTGTTGACGATGGCATGTGATTTTTCAACATGTCCTAAGGCCTTTTCCAGGAAAGGGCAAAAAATAAACCTCCCGTTTTTTTAATGAGAGGAAAAAAATTCCCTTTCAACCCTCGTTCAGAGCGGTCAGACCAAGTCCCTGGTGGCTATAACGAAAAAACAATGTCCTTTGTGTCCAATCGGCTTGACTTCGGCTGTAAAAGTGGAGACATGAATGTCTCGTGTCTCTCTCCTTTCCTGGGGTGAGCAAGGGCAAAATGAGGAGAGGTTCTCGGGTGGTGAGCACATGTTGCAAGTAACCAGACAGTGGCTACTAGTGCTCAGCTTGCTACAAAGCGTACCACTGTCGCACGAATGCGACGTCTTCCAGGAGTAGAGGTGTCTGCTGGCATTGTACCAATGCGTCTGTCTAGATCCAGCTGGAATTCGTCTGGTGCTTGTCGTCACAATCTCCAATGATTCGGCTGGTGCTCGTCACAATCTCCAATGATTCGGCTGGTGCTCGTCACAATCTCCAATGATTCGGCTGGTGCTCGTCACAATCTCTGGTAAGTTGTCGTGGGGTCCAGGGGTGTGGCTTCCGTCTGTCGCGGTGTGTGGATCCAAGCCGGGGAGTCGTCTGTCAGTACCGCTGTTCTGGTCACTGCTTGAACCGTTGCAGGAGGTCCGTAGGGTCAGTCTAGCGACGTCAGCTTATGGAGGGGCCTTCACCAGGATTCTGTCACCAGGCTTGAATGGGTGGGTTGGTGCACCTGTTGGCAAAGGAAACGAGAGCGAGAGATCACCATAATCACTGTTTAATTTTTCAATTACCACATATTCCTCTTGCAAAATCTCTAGATATGAGAATAAATGGACTCATGGGGTTGAGACAGGTCTGAAGTCATTCTGACTTTAGCAAGAATAGCAGGTAAGTACAGAGACAAAAATACAAGTTTTACAAGAATGGCAGGAGTATTTTGCGCCACTGGGCTTCTGGCCTATAGACAGGCAGCAAAAATAAATGCTAGTGAAACTACTCGCAGCACTGAGGTTTAGGGCCTACAGGAAGGCAGGTAACAGGAAGGATACTTAATGGCACTGTTTTGGGAGAACACAGCATGTCTACACATGCAACAATGGTGAGGGCCCTTGGAGGGGTTGAACTGCCTTGTATTCCTCCAAAGGTGGAGATGGGTTAAATTGCAGTCCTCTGACTCACCCAAGCAGGAAGCTACCTAGAACTGAGTATCCCTTGCATGGCTAAGATGCTGTGATCACTGCACAACAGGGAGTGAAATTCAAGCTGTCTTGTGTACATGGACACATAGAGACACACAAAACAGCTAGAAGTCAGTACTCATGCAAACGTAAATTTATAAGAGATTGCACAATTGCTTGGTGACACCTGAACAGGAAATTGAAACCCAAATAGCCTTGGAGACACAAAATCTGACTTCAAGGACCATTCATATGCAAAACCTGGGCAGTGAGTCACTTTCAGGATGAAAAGAGATCAACTAATTGAATTCACCGCAGGAGGTTACCTTTAAAATTTTATCAAAGTAGTAACGCTGGCATAAATTCATTTTAATTCTTAGCATACTATCAACAAGCCAACCACTTCCATCCTATTTTTTTTTTTTTTTGAATGACAGCTTTCTATTCTACTATTTAACAATACAGATTTCACATACTGCACATCTGATAACGTGCTGTGACATATAAATGACAATCAGCTCACTAGTTTCCAGATTTACATATGGTATACGTACACAAATCTGTAAAATTTAATTTGTATCCAAGATTATTATATAAGAGTAGTACTACAGTATCTGCCTGAGCACATTATCCCATACCAATAATCTTGTCAAGAGAAAAGGTAGTAAAAGCATAAGTGCATAAATTCAAAAATTAGTGTCTAGCACCAGAATACAAAAGTATGTACCAATATACCAAAGGAAACTCTAAAAAAAAGACCAGAGATGCTTAATTATCTAAAGCATAGCACCTCATTTATGCCAGAGCTCATATATGTCAAATTTAGAACACATCAAATATCTGACACCCAATAAATAAAAACTTTCTAACACCCATAAAAACAGTCTAATCAATCAGAAAAAAAATCTATTTGGAAACAATACTCCCATGAGGTTGGTTGTTGTTGAAGGCTGTGCTTGGTCATTCTGAAAATCTCAAATTTCACTTATCTGAGGAATAAGCATCAGAAAGGTTTAGTAACAAAACATTTTACTTTTCCTCCTAAAAATAAACCAACGGTTAGAGGAATTGAGCATACAGTAAGCATATCAAACATTTCCTTCCTAACAGTGCACTTTTCTAATACCAAAAATTGTTGACGTCAAATGAATTATTACCACGTGGATTTCTATATTTTTTTGTTATTATTATGGTATACCATAAACTTAAAGAAAAAAATTATTATTGTTCACCATGGTTGAAAAAAAATGAGCAGCTCAAAACATTAGTAATTTCTCATTTGAAATACAAGAACCCATACGTCACCCATTCTTTAGCAATTCGGAACATTCCTTAAAACTTGTTTTCTCTACAAGGCAAAACTGATTGTTAATTTGTATGACAATACAGCTGTTTACAGTTCTTCTTTCTATTACCTGTGTCACAGACCGAAAGAGGTGGGGGGGGAGGGGGGTTTGTTTGCTAAAAGGGCACTTAGAAAATATATACTTTTTTTTTTTTAAAAGCCAGTGATAAAGAAAGAAAAGTTGGTGACACAAAACCTTAATGATGAAAGTTCAAAATTGCTTACGATTTTTAAGGATAGAAATACAATTTTAGTCCTTAAGGTCACACTTTACACACCAAATATATATTTCCTTGCTTCTAAAAGCTGCCATGACCAGCATAGTACGGCAAAATCACATCACTTTTAAAACATAAGTAATAACCACAAAACAAATTATTATGCAACCAATATTCATTTAGTGTTATGAAATGCTTTGCTTGATACAGCACCTTTAGGAATAGTGTTAAAACGAACACAACATAACGATTCATGGATCTAAGGTTGCCCATACACGATACAATTTTCATACAATCTTCCTAAACGTAAATTTCATCATTTTCTCTGAATTCTCCTTACCTTGAAAATTTCCCATTATCTTAAGCTCAGAATACAAAGTGAGATCAGCTGAGTTTGAAGGTTTATATCTCTATGGGTAGTGACATCAGTGTTTTATACTTTATTGGAAAAACCTAGTTTCCCAATTTATGTGGTTTGCTGCGCCTAAATAATCAGATTTATACATATCCAACTCATGGTCTGCTGATTAACTATCCTTGGTGGGCAAGACTATACCTTCAAGCTCAGCTTAATATCACATACAATCTCCACATACATCTATACAATGGCATGCAATCTTATATAACGACTAAATACACTTAAGTGTCTATACAAATATATACAAGGTTTTGGAGGGGGAATCCACCATCACACACAGTACTGCTTTGTAACCGGGTTCCAGACCCCATTTTATCTTTGGCGCTCCAAGCGCTGGAGTATCAAACCCCATCTTTGGGAATTTCAGATTCCCGGGAGTTGCTAAAATTAGCGGTTAACTGGGTACCGTTTATCTGCTCTGACAGTATAGGGTAGTAATAATAATAATAGAAAATATAATCACTTACCCCATACTGTGTTTTTGGCAGATCTCACTTTCTGACACCAAAACTGTTAGCTCAATTCTCGTCAGGAGGCAATCACGATGATATTACAGCCCTTCAGTTGCTAACTTCCCCCAATAGATAATGGATTCACCCTCCAACCAGCTGGGAGTTATGACGACACACAGCACTCAAACTTAGTGCAGTCACAACTAACTTTTATTGCATGTGAAGCTCATATTTAAAGCATATTTGTTGAGCAGAAAAGACTGCTCCAAACCGGTTTTACAGTTCATCAGTCGAATTACATATCAGACAGAACAATACATGAAAGGGCCTTTGCTTTTGCCATGCATCTGTATGTCAATCTAAGGCGTTCCCGAATCTGAATGTGTGTCCTATGACAGTCGCCCTGTCTGCATTTCGTTGTCATGTGTTAATGTAAGCAATTGTCAATTGTTTATGGGTTTGTCCGTAATTTCCATGCGCAGACTTAACTTTGTCAAGTGTCCCAATGAATGAATGAACAGGTGTTTACATGTCGTCTAAATGCAAAACATAGCTGTCTGCTGACCAAGGTGGATGAATGGCTGTCAGTGCCAGCTCGGTAATATGTAAATGCAAGGGCCTACACTTCATCACAGAATGGGCACAAACCGAAATATATATCTGAAAAATCATAAGGCATATTAATACAACCTTTCAGATACCTACCATGTTTGTCCTGGACCCACTCATATCTCCTCATGGACCAGAATGTCATTCCCTATCTGAACAAGCTCCTTTGTTTTTAGCATTCCGCAGTGCTTTGTATAAGTCCCGGTTCATACTTATGTGATGCCGGAACCCTGCAAATCTACTGTGGGTTCCCGCATCGCATTCCCAGCGCAGGCAGTTCACACTGCCATATGCAAATCCCTGGGGGTGTCAATTCAAAGTTAATGATACCCCCAGATCAGTTCACATATCGCAGTGTGAACTTACATTCAGACATGAATTGGATTGCATAAGTGTGAACCACCATGCGATCCCATTCTGGTGCGGACCCAAAAAAGGGTCCTGTGGTGTTTGTGCCGAATCAGATGCAAATTAAGCCATACTATATGTATGGCTGAATTTGCATCGCACAGTCATCGCATGTGATTTTCAGAGCAGTGCGCTCCGAATCACATGCGATGTCTGCCGTCGCACTAATGTGAACTGAGCCTGAGGCTTTCATTTTGGAAACAGTAGCTCTCCGCAATGGACACAAGTGTCTATACTCATAGATTCCCAGGTCAAGTCAAATGACAAACCCATTCAGAGCATGCAGCAGCTGAGCTGCATACCAGAAGTCTATGAGCATTGACATTTTCTTCCACCATAGAGAAAAACTCTGTATATGATGTCACATTAACATTATCTGCTGTGGAACAATAAATGTGAAAGAGCACATGCACATTGGAAAGAATACACATGCGTAGATGACATATTTTAGATGATGTGCAAAGTCTCCAGTATTTTTTCACTCACCAACATTTTATTTGAATCGTGTGCTTTGTTTGTACATATAACAGACCAGATAGTGTATGAGTCAGATAGCAACCACTCTCAGACAGGAGGATGGCTTAAAAAAATTGCTCAGCTGGAAAATCTTTTCTGACAAATATTTGATTGCTTTATTTTTCATATGAAAAAGAATTAGTGCTCAAACTGCACACGCACCACACTTAATGATGCGTGACTTTGGATGGATGGTGGATGGAAGGTGTACTCAATGCTTAACAATTGCTGTGAGTGTTGACTGATCTCACAGTCGCCAACAAGCCCTGCCTGTTTTTGGCCGACAATACACATTTTATAAAAACAAAGTTGCACATGAACATATTAGAACACAGCAGAGTGATTTTAATGACTTGCACTGATAAGGGAATACGGTTTAAGACTCCGTCTGCTTGTCTCTTCACACAATGGATTGAGTACATACACAGCAGCTTTTGCTTATGGCTCTTGGAAGACAAGGGATATTATTTTTTAAGTCTTTAGTAAAATTGGCAACACATACAACAAAGAATGCATGATATCACACTACAAATCTAACGGGAGTAAGCATTATCTGCTAGAAAAATAATGTTAAATCTTGGGCTATCAATCTTCATTTATTAGACTATGGGAACAATACAATAAACTGTTCCGAAATAAGAAGAAACAGGGCAAGATGTTTTTTTTCACTTAAATATAAAAGCCAGTGTGACCTCTACAATACAAGCATTATTTTCATACAAAATATCTTCCCTGGACTATCTGATTAAAGCAGTGCAATCTTAAAGTTCACCTGTATGGTACTAAAGATATATAGTTTATCACAGTGAAGCATAATAAGTGCCACACAGTGTCTGATCATACTACTTTTGTGAAAGACATCCCTCTGTCAGTGCCTTAGAATACCCTATGAAAGTACTAACTTAAAAAAACTTAAAAAAAAAAAATCATCATTTGCATTACCTTAGACACCCCCTATGTGGCAGCACACAGTGACGAGCACAGAGACTCCGGATATTGGAAACAAAACCTCTTCCTTGTCAGCTCTGCAAATAGATACAAATAAAGCCCCTTTAGGAAGAAAAAATCTGATTCCATCATGTTAAAGCAGCTTTAAAATATCAAACCTTTTTGAAAAGAAAGGCTTGATCGAAAGTTTTTGTATTTTAAACTTTACTTTGCTGGGCATATTTAAAGGACTGGCATCCCTTTTACTTTTTTCTTGGCTCGGATGTTTGATCTACTGTCACCACTGTCAGTTTATAGAATTGTTTTGCACCTAGCACTGTGCACTAGAGGGCTGCATTAGGTTTGGGCTCCCTCGGGACCAAACGCAAATCTCGCGGTAGCGGGCGGTTTTACCTCTGCTGCGGGCGGGAGTGGGCGGTCACAAAATTTTGTGGGAGACCCGCGGGAGCCGTGGGGAACGGTGTGATTTGGTGTACTGTATTTTCTGGCGTATAAGATGACTTTTTATAGTTAAAAAGATACCCTTTTTTTATTATAAAAAAGATACCCTTGGCGTCTTATACGTATGTATAGTAAAATCCCTGTGATGTAATACTCTATGTACCGTGCTGAGCCAATCACGGCAAGAGGTGTATTCTATTAATGCATACAAAGCCTGCTCGGATTGGCCGAGGCGGGCTTATACAACCTTTGCCAATAAGGCGGTCCTGGTCATACATTTAGCGGGTGCAGGCAGGTGCGGGTTTAATAAAACAGCCCCACGCAGGGCTCTACTGTGCACTTTATACATATTGTGAGGTTGATTAGCTCGGTGGCGGGTGTGGATGACCCCTTGGGGGGGTTAGTTACACAGGGAGATAGCCGAGAAGTGGTTGCAAAAAAACGTTTGGTTTATTCTTGCAATTTTCTTCACCAGACTGCAAGCGTCAAAACCATCAAAATAAAATAAAACACAAAATAAATCCTTGCCACTGTGGGCGGCTACCTTCTCACACACAGGAACCTACCTAAGGAAGTCTGTCCCCAACCTACTGTTGGGCAGACTTGGCTGATCATACAGCAGACATTCAATAGTCCATTTATTATCTCTTCACATAGAGAATGTCCCTTTTCTCTTCACACAGCACATGTTCATTGGACTTTCCTTTCACATAGAAAACATCCATTGGTTTTTCTCTTCACACTCTTCACATAGAAATAGTTCATTTTCTCACCTTGAGAAGTCTTCACACTTTTTACCCTCCTCAGCGCACATCGCTCCAGGAGGTCTTCCCCATGCTCACACAGCTTCAAGGGGCATTCCTTCTCCCATGCTCACACAGGGTCGGGAGGCACACATCTGACTCTCCTCCTCTCCCCAGCTCACACAGCGTCAGGAGGCAGCAATCCTTCTCCCATGCTCACACAGCGTTGGGAGGATCACATCTGACTGTCCTCCTCTCCCCAGCTCACACAGCGTCAGGAGGCAGCAATCCTTCTCCCATGCTCACACAGCGTCGGGAGGCACACATCTGACTGTCTTCCTCTCCCCAGCTCACACAGCATCAGGAGGCAGCAATCAATAGGACTTCCTCTGGACAAATTATAGAGGCCTTAATTTCCTCATTCTGAATAGCTGAATGGTTTTCAACTTCTTTACACCTTCCTGCTGCCTTTGCAGCCGACACCCTATAGTAATTGGTGAATTGTCTAAACCAAGCAGAGATGTATCTCCTGTCTATGACAACATCCACAGATTTACCTGACTTCCTGTCACAATATGTATTGTTATAATTTGTGATGCTTTGTTTATCACATACACTTTAGGACTGTACTCCATTATTTATTTTTTATGAACTTTGCATCAATTCTGGTAAGAGAGAAGGAGTATTATTTGCTATTATTTTATTACGCCAATCAGGCAGTCCTGGTCATACATTTAGCGGGTGCGGGTTTAATAAAACAGTCCCGCGCAGGGCTCTACTGTGCACTTTATACATATGTATTGTTATAATTTGTGATGCTTTGTTTATCATATGCACTTTAGGACTGTGCTCCATTCTTCATGCATGTATGCGTCAATTCTGGTAAGAGAGAAGGAGTACTTATTTGCTCTTATTTTGTAATATTAAGCACTTTTAGCACCTTGTCACTTTTTCCTGCATTTTTGTTGAGGCAGGAGATTAGGTATAATTGCCTATATTATACCCTCTTTGCACATTTATTAGTTCAAATGGGAACGCACTAGCACATACACATTTCTATTGCATTTGTCCTTAGTCCAGGGACTTCTAGATGCTGCTCTAAAAGCAAGTTAGCGCATCCTAAACATTCTGCAATTCTATGGATTGTTTAGGCACGGGACACTGCATTGTAGAATGTTATAGAATGGTAGCCTCTATATACCCTGAAAATCCCCTTATTTGCAGAGGCTCCCATGTGGAGATATCCATTACTATATAGGTATGATAGGACACCCTATGGTATTATTATTAGAGCACTATGCTTATTTTAATATGTTTGATAATAATACAGGTTTATTGGAGATACAGAGAGGATTCTGATATAAAAAGAACAGCCTGACCTACAGACAGTGTTTTCTTTACATGCATTGCACATCCACCATTCAGTAGATGTCAATATTATTCCAATATTTTCTAATAGAGCATCAGGTTATCACCCCTCATCTCAGCTTAATCAGCAAAAAAAATTGAACTTGATTTATTTGACGTAAAAAACTTCAAAGTAAGAGGTCCTTAGACAAGCACTTTAAGGTGTCCATTTATGAAACTGTGAACAGCGGCAATCCCGAGGATCACTGCTGATCTCAGTTCAATAATGGTTTATGAAACAGAGTTAATAAGGGAAGAACATCATCTCCGCACACAGAGAATCGGTCATTGTCAAAAACAATAACAGGCAGTTTATGATCTCAGCACTTCGCTGGCGATCTCTGTCACTAATTCACCAGCTCAGAGGTGGAGAATCGGGGAGAGAAGAGAGAATCCCCAGGGAACTGAAGGGAAAGAAGGAATATTATTGACATCGTTCATCCTGGATCAGACCCCCCAAGACAGTAAACATGTCCCCCTGCCATGTTTATGTGTATATTTATATAAATATATATATATATATATATATTTATATATAATGTGTGTGTATATACAGTATATAAATATTGTATATATATATATATATATATATATATATATATATATATATCTTTACCTATTCTTTTTGTCAAAATAGAACTCCACATTGATTTAAAAAAAATACAATTTAACCTTTTCAAAACCAGACTTTTTTTCCTACCTTCCTGCCCAGGCTATTTTTCAGTTTTCAGTGCTGTCACACTGCAAATGACAGTTACTCAGTCATGCAACACTGTACCCAAATGAATTGTATACCTTTTTTTTGGGCAGATAAAGCTTTCTGTTGGTGGTATTTAATCACCACTCGGTTTTCTATTTTTTGCTATATAAAGGAAAAAAGACTGAACGTTTTGAAAAAAACCCAAACTAAGTTTTGCATTCCCAAGCCCTACAACCTATGGGATACATGTTCCTAAACCTAGTACTCTGTTTGTTTTGTGCATAGAATGTACTACTATTTTACAACTATTTTTGCTACAACGTGATTACTTGCATGGTACAATTACACTGCTGTAAGAAAGAACTTTCAATTCTTGAACCACTTCTAAAAATACTTTGTAAAACAATGTTTTAATAAATACATTGTAATGGTAATAAAGAATAGTTTATTATTGGACAGGTACAGCAGTTGCGGCAACTTTAATTAGGATACTGCATTTTAGGTCAATCTTAGCTTTGCTGTGCTTCTTGGCTTTGTAGCCTGTTTTTATATAATGTTATGGTGTCATTTAAAGTGACACCTTTTCAATGTAGGTCTAAGGGTGTATGCTTTTTGTTTACCTACAATAATCCATCCGAATATTCTGAAAGTATGTTAAGTACCTCTGGGACCCCACACTCTGTTGCTGAGTCTCTCTACAGAAATAAGACCTGAAAAGGTGTTATTCATGGAGACGTGCCAGCTAAAATGAGGTAAAAGATTCAGCATTCTATTGGTTAACATTTTGGCCCACTCTCTTCTTTGTGCTTAACTTTATTTGTATATGGGGTTGTGGGAAAGATTTGTATACCACTGTTGTGAGATATATATGAATATCGTAAAGCCCAAAGGATAACATGGAACTAGATATACAAGACTACAGGGAGCAACCAAATTCCCCAAGCGAGCAAACTCATTTTTGCAACCCACATGTCTTATACAGTCAAAACCTATTTTAGGGAATATATTTATTTAAAATGTGATTGACTAGTCCTAGAATTCAGTAAAAATGCATTTGTGAAGTGTTAATGACATTTTAAGTAGCTGCAAATATTCTGCAAATTCCAAAAACCCAACACAAGATGAGTTTCCCTTTTGTTTTCACCAATTGTGACTGGCCAATTTTCCTATTCCTTAGCAAAATTTAAATTTTTTGGACTCAGCTAGCAGCTGAAAAACAGTTAAGAATATCTTAGGGAAATCTTGCAGAGAATATTTTCAAAGAGTATTAAATCAATATGCAATGATATGCCATCGGTCAAATGTGAATGTCTCAATAAATCTAACTATTGTTTAAAACAGCGATTTTACAAAACTGTAAAGTGGGCCATAGATGGTTCGAATCTCGGCTGGTTCAGCAGGAATCAGCCCACATTTGAACCATGCATTCAACCAATCCAAGTTGATCGAATTGGATTTTACATGCGATTATTGCTAGTGGCTGTTAAAAGCTGTTCTCACAGCGGGGCTCCGCGGGAGGGAGCAACACTGACTATGTTGATGGGGGAATCAAACAATTTTCTTTCCTGCAACCCATTGGTGCCAGCACAGAGTAAGATAATGGGAGATAAAGGCTGAATAGTGTCTTGTCATAGCCCACATTTATAGTTTCTTGTGGAAAAGCGCACACAAAAAAGCAAAGGTAGCAGTTTGGGAAGAGGTGAAGAATAGGCAAAAACAAATTGGAGGACAGTCCTTTCAGTTACCGATTCCTAATATAATTCACCTCAAATGGTTGATTGCTTCCTGGCTTTTGTAGTCATGAAAATAAAAAAAGAAATCTATTTTGAATGTTACATCAGCCATGCTGATGTTTCAAACATTCTAGGGGATTGAGCAAGCAGCTTTGAGATACAGCTGGTGGTTCGTTTTATATGCTACACCAAGAGTGCAGGGAGGTGCACTGTTTAGAAATGCAACAGGGTCCAAGAGGCTGGTGGTCTCAGTCATACAGTAAGTGCTTATCCCTTATATCCAGGTGGTTACCCAGTTTTCAGCTTTTTTTAGGCATAGAACCTTCCAACTCTTTGCAGCATTTTCTGCTGTGGAAACAATAATGTAGTAAAGTGTACCAAAATCACTGATTTTCCATAGCTTTGTTATTGTGAATGGTAGCATGAATGTAATAAAGTAAAATCACTTTTGAAATAGTTTTAGGAGAGAAAGTGATATAAAATATCTCCAACAGGTGCACATGCAAAAGCATGTTTTCGTGGAGTGAGAAAGGATTAGAACTTTTTTTATTGCTGTTTGTACCTTTCTCGATAACAACTGCATCCTCCCCCCAACCCCCCCCCCCCCCACAATTTTTTTTTACTAGCACCACAGTGAATGTCCCCAATGTAGTTACAGACAGAAATAAAGCTCAAAGAAATTATGAAGCCTAAAGTTGGCCATTGTTGGATTGAAATTTGGCCTGTTCAGCAGGGATTGGACAAATTTAAATTAGTGTGTGTCAATCCCTGTTCTACAGAAGTCAATTTTTAGATAGGTGTCTATCGAATGCACGTGTGTGTGTGTGTGTGCGTGTGTGCGTGCGTGCGTGCGTGCGTGTAGATTTAAAAAAATTTATTTGTGTGAATGGAGGAATCTGTTCCTTTTTACTAAAAAAATAACACCCTACACCCCCCCCCCCCACCCCCTGCTACCATTGTACTTACCTCCATGGGTGATGAGCTGCTATTTCCCATGCAGCCAGTGTAGTGGTCCAGGGTTTGAATGCCCGGCTTTTCTACCCCTTCTTTCAACAAAGCTTCTGAGACAGACGACAGCAGTGCTGATTGGTCAGTGCCAACACAAAAAAATTGCTCTGATTTGTCCCAGAAGCCCTTCAGAAAGAAGGGGGAGAAGAGTGAAGACTTTGAATTCCCAGGCCACTGCACTGGCTGTGGGGATATTAACAGCTCATCACTCTCAGAGCTAAACACAGCTTGGACCAGAAGGGTGGGTAAGGTGTAGGGGGTCACTTCCCCTTTTCATTTCTGGAAATGTACACTTTACATTTAGTGAAATAAAATATCAGCACAAGGGATAAGACTTACTGGCAGCGTGATGTGTCCCTTGTGCTCCTGGCTCCTGCTTTAGTTAAATCCTTCTTCCGATCCCCCCCCCCCACCCCTGCTGCATCAGAAGATTATGGCACCCAGAGTTAAGAAGGGGGTCATAGGAGGAATAATAGAGCCAAAGCAGTGATTATATGCACTCATCAAGAGTCCCAACTATGCCCACCCTTTCCCCCTTCCTTCATTCAGACAAGCTGTACTATAGCTTCTATGAATCAAAAATGATCCATGAATGGATGATGTGCAGATAAATGAAAGGTCGACTTCCTTCATATATAGATCATGTTTCATTCATAGAAGCTTCCATGAATTGAGGAGGTGGATGGAAAGGGTGGGCATGGTCAGCCCTTTTGATGAGTGCATATGGCAGGTCCCTTGGCTCTATTAACAACCCAAACTGGTAATCCCCCTGTGAGGTGGGGATTGGAGGAGGAATTTTCAACAAAATTAAGCGTCAGCAGCACAAGGGATGTAATCAATTGATAGTAAATCATGTCCCTTGATTATTTTCTCTTTTTTTTACTTTAAAGTAGAAACAAAAATGCAATATATTGCAGTTTACTGTTAGATGTAGTGGTTGCAATAATTTTCTTTTGTAGGCTTTTTCACTCTGTTTTCACTCGATGATCTGGCCAGTAACACAACTTCTGTATTGAGGTGCCTAAAGTCTGAATGAATGAGCTCAGGGGGCACCTTTGGACAGCGGCATTTTTCGTTGTGGAGAAGGGAAGTGTAAGGTGCACTGGAGGATTAAAAAATGAAAAAAAAAAAAAAATGGGCTTTTTAAATATAACTGTTGTTTATATAATGTTTTAGTATTGGTTGGTAATTAAGCTATCGTGATCCTGTTGCAATGCAAATTTCCAACAAATACCATACCATAATTTAATCGTTTGATCTGTTTCAATTCACACGGTGTAAATACAAGTAGATGTACTGTAAAACATGGCTTGCTCATTCCAATTAACATTTCTGTTACAAAGTGGAATGTTTACAAACTGTCAGATAACTGGAATAACTGAAGGACCGCTGAGACTAATGACCAACTATTGAGTGGTTGCAGAGGTTTTAGATGAGACTCCCAGTTGTGAACTGTCCCAAAGCTATTGTCTATTAAACCAAGTTAAACATTATTTTCCAGTGCTAGAAAAACAGAACTCTCCAATATAAACAAACCATAAAAACAGCATGTAAAATACCTAATTCCAATGAAGCTTGCACCACTAAAAGCACTGTAACTTTATCTACCAACACAGAATAACTTGTAAAAAAAAACAAAAATGAAAAAGGTGTGTGTGAATATAATAAGAAACTGCACTAAATTGATTAGCACAAGGAAATCTGTGCTTTATTAAACCTTAACAAAGGATAGTCTTAGTAACGATCCAAGCAATGTTGAAAATCTATATTCCCTCTGGGTGCATGTGTTGAGGAGGCCACACATTTAGATAGTAAAATTTCCGCATTAAGTTGACCAGTTTTCCTGATGACTGTCCGTCTTTAGCCAGTTGGAACCAATTCCTCTATAATAAGCTGTGCTTGTATTGTTCCCACTTACAGCTGTCAAAGGTTCCCACAATAGAAGCTCTCATGAGTTAAAGCTCAACTCCAGGCAAACAACTAAATACACAGATGAATTACATACAAACCTGCCAAAGGATTTGTTTTTCTGTCCATCCAGTGCTGAGATTTGCTCAGTCGCATTATACAGCGCAGTTTTGTCTTGCACAGAGAGAGAGAGACCTGATTTTTCTGTGCTGCAGTTAACCACTTCAGCCCCAGAAGGTTTTACCCCCTTAATGAACAGGCCATTTTTTGTGATTCGGCACTACGTTGCTTTAACAGACAAGTGCACGGTCGGGCGACCCTGTACCCAGATACAATTGATGTCCTTTTTTTCCCCACAAATAGAACTTTCTTTTAGTGGTATTTGATCACCTCTGCGGTTTTTCGTTTTTGCGCTATAAACAAAAGAAAGAGTGCCGACTTTGAAATAACACCAATATTTTCTACTTTCTACTATAAAACATTCCAAAAAAATAAAAAAATCTAAGTTTTTTTATCAGTTTAGGCCAATTTCTATTCTGCTACATATTTTTGGTCAAAAAAAAAAAATCCCAAAAAGCATATAATAATTGATTTGTGCAAAAGTTATAGCGTCTACACACTACGGAATAGATTTATGGACTTTTTTCTTTAATAGTAATGGCGGCGATTTATATCGGGACTGCGACATTACGGCGGAGAAATCTGACACTCAGTGACACTTTTTGGGGACCAGTGACATTAATACAGTGATCAGTGCTAAATAATATGCACTGTTACTGTATAAATGACACTGGCAGGGAAGGGGTTAACACTAATGTTGATCAAGGGGTTAAATGCGTTCCCTAGAGGTGCTTACTAACTAAGTGGTGGATGGATTGAACAGAGGCAGAGAGAGATCTGTGATTCAGCTTAGCAGAATCACACCATCTTTCTCTGTCAGGAGAGTTGCATTACATTGTTTACATACCAGACGGCTCTCCTGTCAGTTTTGCCGAAGATTGCAGAAGGCCGTCGGCAATCATGCCCCCTCCTCCCACGGTCTGCCTCCATCTGTGTCTAATCACAGCGGGAGGGTGACTGCGTACACATAATCACGTAGATCTACATGATTATGCGCAGCTGAGCTGCCCTGCCACAGTAAATCTGTGTGGGGCAATCGGCAAGTGGTTAAAGAGGAACCCCCTTCCCCTATTCTTTAAGTTTGTTTTTAATCAATAAGTGAAAAAAAGCAATCGTATTTCACTAACAGAGAGAGAAATCCTATAAAAAAAAACAAATGCAGCTACCACATCTAATGATTGATGTTGAAATGATTGAAATATATTAAGTTTCTAATTTTGGGTTTAATACCACTTTAAGCTTTAATAAATGAATCTAATCTTACAAGACATACATAAAAGCACATATTTAATACAACATATATCCTACAAACGCATTAGGGCCCTAAACATATGTGTTGTGTAATCAGAGCATTTCATTCAGGATACATTTGCAATGCTTATTTTCTTCTTATTATGCTTATTTATGCGGATGGCAGTGGGTGTCAGCGGACATGTCTCCGCTGACATCCGTTGCCCCATAGGGATGCATGGGGGACCCGATCAGATTACTGACAGGCGGATTTGATCAGATCATTCGTGTGAAAGGGGCCTTACTGTTCTTCTTACAATGCAAGTCAGGCACAGAGCTGGTTAGATCAGAGGAGACAGGTAAGTGTTTAAGGGTGGTGGTAGAAAACGTAGCTGAAATTTTTATTTTTTTTTACCTTAATGCAGGGAATGCATTAACCTCCCTGGCGGTCTGATTATGTCATTATTTTTTAATGTCAAAGCGGTACATTGTTTTGCATGGAAATCTGTTGTTTTATATTGTAGGCCTGTAATTCTTAGAAATAAAACAGTAAAAGTGAATAAAAATTATTAATTAATTAATTAATTAAATTAATAAATTATTAATAAAAAAAATATTAATAAAAATAAAAGGAATAAAACAGTAAAAATGCAGGTAGGGCACTGGACAAAGCACTAGGGACAAAATTGAGGTGAAATGGTTTGATACAGTAATGTAATCCTAACAGATTATCTCATGTTTTGTGTACTTTTTTTTTTAATTTTCTGCGTGGTTCTGCCCCTCTCCATTGCGGCGCTCGCAGGGAAGGGAACACGGAAGACGGATGTCGGTGTTCTATCAGAACACCACAACCTATCAGATTCTGCAACTGGAAGTGATGTTTGGCAAGAAAAACCTACTGTGCATGCGCCATGCATTCCAACATGGCTGCTATGCATTTCAATAGGTTTCCTAATGTGACAGAAAACAGAGCAGCTGTGGACGTCTTCTTACACCCATGCAAGTCTTGAATTTTAGATTTATTTTACCAGTAAACTGACCTTATAGAACTTACATTTCTATTATTTTTGTAATATAGTAAATAAAGAAACCTGCGGGTAGGAGGTGACGATGTCCATCTTTGTACAGCCCTCACTGCTCAGCGACAAACGGATTATATAGTGAAATAGACTTTTTTACTCGGTCAAGGTGAAATAGTCTATTTCAGTAAAAAAGGTGAGTTTACTGCAAAAATAAGTCTGAAATTAAACAGTTACTTGGTTGTAAGAACATGTCTGCTGCTGCTTCGTGTTCTGTTACGTTATGAAAGCTATTGAAGGCGTAGTGCCCATGTTGGAAGGCATGGCGCATGTGCAGTAAGTTTTCTCGGCTGTCACTTCAGGTTGCAGAATCTACTCTGATAGAACACTGGCATCAGCCAGAGCCCATCGGGGGATCGTAGGGACAAAGCAAGTTTCACTACAGGGTAATCCCGAGTGTGGCTCAGGGTTACTGCTTTTGGTACTGAAAATTAACCCCGAGCCACACTCGGGAATACCACCAGGAAAGGGTTAAAGAAGAACAACTTGATAAAAAAGAATGTTCATTAGCAAGAAAATTCCCGCATTCATTGTTACTCTATGAAAATTAGTGTGTTGTGTAAATTGTCTCCAGCATTGTTCCTATTTCTTCTTGATTGAGGTTGCCATTTTGCTGAAGCCCAGAGTCATGGAGCAGCAGTAAATCTTTAGGCTCAAAGCAGATCGACCTCTACATTTTGGGCACAGTGCCGAATAATAGAGAGCAACTGAGCATGTACAGAGCGGGGTGAGGCAGTGTATTACTGGATTTTGAACAGTTGAGGCACGTATTTGTAATGTTTTACATAGCTATACCTGCAAAAGTATCTGCATGGAGTGAAATGGCAGGACTTCATTTTCTGACTAACGTTTCACTTTAAAGTAAAAAATGCTTTGGCTTTAGAACCATTTTAACTACATTTCAGCAGTCATTTCTCTGAGGCTAAAGCCCCGTACACACGTACCGATCGTCGGCCGAACGATCGGCCGTCTTTTGTCCGAGGGCTGTCTTGTCTGTTGAAAACTGCAAAAGACTGCACACAAATTTTGTCGGCCAACAACAGCCGACTGCAGAAGTGATGTCATGTGATGGTTAACTTTCCTTGTCTTTTTTCTTTTCTGAGCATGCCCAGTCTTGCAAATCTGCTGTCTGTCGGCCGAAATCTGTACTGACTGGCGAACAATCGGCCGTTCTGGTGTTGGCCAACAAAAAATTTTAATGCTTGCACGACAGATTCTTTTCGGCCGAAAGTGTTCTGTCGGCTGTCGGAAGCATCATACTAACAAGCCTACAATCGGCTGATCGGTCGTCGGCCGAATCTTTACAGCCGACAATTGGTACGTGTGTACGGGCCTTTAGTTAATACTTTGGAGCTTTCTTTAGTGGTAATCGTTAACACAATAAAATAGCAGAACAATCATCTTAAAATGTGAAAGTTGTGTCACAAAAATTACTTTTAGGTAAACACTGCAATATTATCTTATATATGCTTTCTAGAAATACCTTATATATTCTCATTAACAAGCTTTAAGCCTTTTCAGCTGCAGCCTGTGCTCAATGCAGATCTTACTAGGAGTTTTCAGCTTTAAACAAGCTTTTGGCAGGCTTCAGTGCAATTTTTAGCACACTTCAAGCAGAACTAATATTTGCTTAAAGAGTAACTTCACTTTTGTTAAGAAAAAACATGGCCCTCTGGGTGATCTATGTACATTGCAAGGATTTTAATAAACTTTGTTGCAGATTCCTACCCTTTGTTATTCTAAGGAAATCCCTGTGTGTTTGTCTGTATCCATGTGGAAAGTAAATCTAATGGGAGTCGTTTCGTAATTATTAATCAGCTGTGCACCTGCAGAGCACTATTGAGGAAAGCTGCATGCCTTTAGACGTGTTCCTATTGGGAGTATATGAACAAAAGTGACATCTATGTTGCAGGGGATGCCTGATATCTGACTTGTACCTTAGTGTTGACTTCTGGGAAAATGAATGAGCCAAGCACACAAGCAGAAAAATATGTTTCTAGGGTGTGGTCAGTGCATATTCTGTGTACAGAACACCTCCTGGTAGCCATATTGCATTGTATTTTGCAGAAAATTACAGAGCTGCAGATTGAAAAGGAAAGGTAATTTTTTAATAATATTCAATTACAATATGATTTGTATCACAATTGTATATGCTATATTATTTATTTATTTTTTTGCTATTTTTTTTTCCCCACAAAAGGGGAGTTACCCTTTAACTTTGCTTAAAGTGATATTAAACCCAAAAACAAAAATGTATGATATCACAGCATACTAATTCTTAGATCTGGGGGCCGCATTCATTTTCTGTTTTTTATTTACCTGGTGATCCAGCCAGCAACTCTGTTATATACACACATACAGTGAGTGCGCATCCACACAAATAAACGACCACAGTCATCAAGTTAAAAACATCAGTGATGTGCAAAAGTCCATGAAAAAGTGAAAACATTCAACTATCCACGACTCGGTGAATGTATTTTGAAGCAATGACCAAGACACTCATGCCCTTCACCACAAATAAGGTTGGCATCTTACGAAATATGAAAGATCCTCCCACATAGATCAGCCAGGTATGTAATTACCAGACCTTCAGACATTCATCAATGACAATGGCGGGACACCAACTTCCGGTTTCAGTGATTCCAAGGATCAGAATATCAGATCAGGCCACATTCACACACATGGAGGAGAACAGAGGCCACACATAAAGTAAAACTGGTACTTACAGAGGTAAATGAAAATACAGCATGTCACAGTCTGAACTGATGCCTCGCCATTGGCCACACGGTGAACAAGCTGGAGTCACAAGTTAAAGTTTCACTAAACCCACATCATAAAAAACTATCAATAAATGCTGTATTATTTGCTGTTCATACTCACTCAGTCACTATGAGATTCATTTTCTGTATTCTGCAAAAGACCTGGTTGATCCCGCAGTTCTCTAGCTCCACCTTCTGTCCCTAATTCAGCTAGGGATTTTGTAGCTGTGTTGGCAACTGGGCACATGCTCAGTTTTCAGTGAGTTTTTATGCTGAGCATTTCCTCCCTACCACATCTAAACAGCCCATGTGACTATAAACATTAGTAAATGACAGCCCACTCCCTCCCTCCTCCCCCCTGCCCACTAACCAGCTAAACACAATGGGGGGAAGGATATTACATGTAGATTAATGGAGGCTTCACCTCTCTTTATAAGACACAGCCTGAAGGGGCATGACACAGCCCGCTGCTGGCAGAAATCCATCCAAACCATATTATTTCCACAAAAAATTAAGATTTGATTTCAAATATATATTTGTAGGCCAATTTAAAATGGTGCATTAATATAATATCTTTATTTTTACTCTGTATTCCAGGGGCTTCTTTTTCATTTCGAACATGTGGCCAGCAGCAGAGGATTAGAAGCTCCTACTCTCATGTTTCCCTTGCAGATAGTCTGGGAAAGAGCTGGGTCATATGACAGCTGTATATCAATTAGGAAATAGATACTTAAATGTTTTTTTTTTTTTTAATTAAAATAATTACAGTGCCATCATCAATATACAGAAATCAAAGGGACAATGTGAAGTAAACAGTGTGTTTAGTATCATTTTAGGCCCCACCCAACATGTCTTGCTGTCAAACATCATCATTAGTGTTTACCAAAGATACTCAGCAGAATATATTTTGACTTAGGTTTAAGAAAAAAAAAAATTTTTGTTTTATAGCAGAAGGTAAAAAAAATACAGTTTTTTTTTTTTCAAAATTTTCAGTCTATTTTTGTTTATATAATAAAAATATAAAAATCCAGTGGTGATCAAATAACATCAAAAGCTGGATGTCTTCGCGTGTTCCCACCAAGAGCCAATGGGTGGGACAGGTGAATGCATCCCTCATGCGGGAAAAACTGACATACCAACACCACAATGTCCCTAGAAAATTCTATGCACTATGGCAGCCTTGGTTGGTGGTCCCAGATTTGGCACCACATCAACTGATTCTTACTAGACTGCTGGAGAGTTGAGACATGCAGCCTTAACGCGTCATATCTGTGAGTTTAGGAGGCTCTCTTTAAACTTTATTTTATCTTATCTTTGGAGGTTATTCTTTCTTTTCCTTCTTTTATTTCCTTCTCTTTTGTCCCTATTTTTTTTCTCTTCCCTCCCTACTACGTTCTTTTTTTTCTACTTTGACCTTTTTCTACTTTCTTCTTCTTGGTATACAGAATTTTTAATCTTAAGACGGTACCACGGTTATGTGCCCATAGCACTATGTGGAATTGTATACTTTGTATGTCGTATGGCACTTTATTTGTTGAGAGAGACGATCGAATCCCCACAGTTGGAATGTAAATCATTTTCCAATGGTACCTTAACATGTAATTGTTATTCTCTGCTTATATTTGTTGTACTCTTTGTATGCTGTGTATTTGTCCTTTTTTACCAATAAAATATTTTTCTTGATTAAATAACATCAAAAGAAAGTTCTATTAGTGTGGAAAAAAAGTATATAAATTTAATTTGGGTACAGTATTGCATGATGGCGCAATTGCTAGTTAAATTAGCGTGGTGCTGAATAGCAGAAAATGCCCAGGTCACGAAGGGAGTAAAACCTAACAGAGCTTA
This sequence comes from Pelophylax lessonae, assembly GCF_965119305.1. NCBI lineage: Eukaryota > Metazoa > Chordata > Amphibia > Anura > Ranidae > Pelophylax > Pelophylax lessonae. The sequence goes on from NC_138768.1 coordinate 197,422,398, forward strand.
AGTGGTTAAGCTTGATTAAAGCTTGTTTAAAGCTACTATATACTCTTCTATAGAGTGCTAACTTAGATTAGCCTCATTGTTCCCACAGTAGTATAGCAACTGTGGCTCTGTTCTTTAATTGGAGGAAATCTTCCTGAAATCGAGGGAAAGGGCACTGATATTGAGTGGAAAAGGTCATTCTTCTGAGGCATTCAAAGCAGTATTACCTTTCTCCTTGTGGTGTCAGACAATTAACCATCACGTTATCAATGAATTTCCTTGGGGCGGGAGGGACACAGATTTGGGACTGTGTTTCCACATGGATTCCAAAGGTTCTTGGGAAGAAGGGCTACAAGGCAGCAAGTAATGCCTGACCTAGAGTTGAGTAACAATGTTGCTGATCTGATGATCACAATATTATATTCTAATTTATAGGACACTTCATTAAAGGTTCCTGAGAATGAAAATAAGAAAGCGTTCTAACATATCTGTGCAATCTGCTGCAAGTGATGTAAATGCTGATTGCTGGAGGAAATTGAGCCACAGCCAATGTGTGAAAAACTGGCTATATGGACAACATGTCTTTTATTTCTGGTGCCCAGTAAAAATGTACATTAGAAGCTCAGTGTATGAGGTACAAGGTTTCCATAAATGTGTAGTGAGACAAATGGGTAACGCCAGTTCATGTCTACAGAGCATAGAATTGGGATGAAATATGCAGCCAGGAAGCGTGAGAAATTGTCTAGACCCAAACTATTTATTGAGAATGTAATGTTTTCCCCCATCACTTCACATTTGGTCCTCGGGGCTATACGTGGAACGCTCCCAAAATTTTAAATGCTACTATCACTAAGCTGCTAAATGCTTTGAGTTGCTAAATCTGCTCAAATAATTCTCATATATATAAAGGATTAAAGTGGTTGTAAAGGCTGAAGGTTTTTTTTATCTTAATGCATTCAATGTATTAAGATAAAACACCTTCTGTGTGCAGCTCCCCCCTCATACTTACCTGAACCCATCTTAATCCAGTGATGTTGCATGAGAGCCACGAAGTCCAAGTCCATCGGCTCCCGCTGCTCTCAATTAAAGTCAGACAACGAGAAGAGAGAGAAAAGGGGTGGGGCAAAGCTGCGTCTCCATGCATAAATGGGTTCCGTTCAGGTGCCCCCACAGCAAACTGCTTGCTGTGGGGGCACTTGGCAGGAAGGAGGGGCCAGGAGCGCCAGCAAGGGAGCCGAAAAGTGTAGGATCTGGGCTGCTCTTTGCAAAACCACTGCACAGAGCAGGTAAGTATGACGTGATGGATCATAAATTAATTAACCACCCTCTCATACCACAAATAAATTAACATGCTCGTGATTCCAGTTAATTTGTGACAAATTATCATAACAAAGTAATATGACAAAATATATGTGTCCTTTAAAAAGAAATTGCCAAGTGAGTCCAACAACACCGCAGTAGTCCCCCACCAACAGTGGTCATTAGGGTCTCCTCTTCACCAGCATGCAAGCCCACACTGTATTTTTTTGATCCCTATTACAGGCAGTCAAACACAGCATTGGGTATTTTGAAGCCACTTTCAATGATCCACTGTTCTGATCATAAAAGGATTATCTCGGGACACCCCACCAGCTGCAGCACTCCTGCACCCTTAAATTCTCATACCAGACCTCACTCAGAAAGGGAAGGTAAAGGGGAAAAGCACATCCAAGTTTATTTAAAATAAAGTTAAAAACACACTTAGTAAGTAAATCATAGCCTTCAATATGGGGATAGGAGCACCGGTTTGCGCTCCACCTGCGTTCCAAGATGCCAGAAGCTGCTTGCTGGGGGCACTCTACAGGAGGGAGGGGCCAGGAGTGCCCGCGAGGGACCTGAGAAGAGGAGGATCTGGACTGCTCTGTGCAAAACCAACTGCACAGAGCAGGTAAGTATAACATGTTTTTTATTTTTAAACAAAAAAAAAACAAGACATTATTATCACTTTAATGTATTATCATTATTGAGTTAGAATGTGGCAACTTCTGCAGCACTGTAAAAAAAAAAAAGGGCAGGTACCAAAACCATAATGCTACAAAGTATAACAATACATGAAAAAAATTGTAATGGGAATTCTGCCCAAAAATGCTTGCACACTAATAGGAGATATCTAAAAAGTAATTTTCCCAATATGCTTCTAAAATTCTACTGGGAAAAAAAATAATTTAAAAAAATAGTATAGAAACCCTGGTAACCGAGGCGTATGTACAGGGGTTGCAACTGCCACACCATAGTTCCCCCTCCACCAAATGTTTTGGACCAGTGCACAAACAAAGTCCATAAAGACATGGGTGAGCAGTTTTAGGGTGGAGGAACTTGACTGGCCTGTACAGAGTCCTGAGCTTAACCTTATAGAACACCTTTGGGATGAATCAGGCCTTCTCATCCAACATTAATGCCTGACCTCACAAATGCACTTCTGGAAGAATGGTCAAACATCTGTGGTCAGATGAGACCAAATTTAAGCTCTTTGGCATTAACTCGACTTGCCGTGTTTGGAGGAAGGAAAATGCTGACTATGACCCTAAGAACACCATCCCTATAGTCAAGCATGGAGGTGGAAACATTATGCTTTGGGGCTGTTTCTCTGCTACAGGTACAGACCGACTTTGCCGCATTGAGAGGCTAATGGATGGGGCCTTTTATTGTAAAATCCTGGATGAGAACCTTCTTCCCTCAGTCAGAACACTGAATATGGGTGGTGAATGGGTCTCCCAGCATGACAATGACCCAAAACATCCCGCAAAGGCAACAAAGGAGCGGTTTAAGAAGAAGCACATTAAGGTCATGGAATGGCCTAGTCAGTCTCAAGACCTTTAAGGGATTATAAAGGCAGAAGGTCTTTTTTATCTTAACCGCCTAAGGACCGCCCACATACATATACTGCGGCAGGGCGGCCCTTAAGCGAAAAAATTATGTACCAATACGTGATATTCCTCTTCAGCTCTGGGGCACGCGCGCTGCTGGTGCCCCGCTCCTGCTGTGATTGGACAGAGCAGAAGCCAATCAGCGAGTCCGGCGAACGCCATGTTTTCCGGTAACCCGGCGATCGTTCGGAGAGTCTGTGTAAACAAGGCAGACTGCTGTTCTACCAGAGAGGAAAATGGAAACCTTGTGTTTCTTCTAAACACATTTAACCCTTTGGTTGTCCGTGATGTTAACCCCTTCCCAGCCAGGGGCATTTATACAGTGACAGTGCATTTTTTTCACGGATCACTGTATTGGTGTCACTGGTCCATAAAAAGTGTCACTTACTGTCAAATTTGTACGTCACACAACCGCATAATTGTCAGTTGAAGTAACACAGTGCCGTATTGCAAAAAATGGCCTTGTCAGGAAGGGGTAAAATCTTCCAGAGCTGAAGTGGTTAATGCATTCTGTGCATTAAGATAAAAAAAAAACCCCTAATACTTACCTGAGTCCATCTTTATCCAGCGATGTTGCAGGAGAGACTCAGCTGCCTGGGACTCCCCTCATTTGCTAAAACAGCAGCGCAGCGCAACTGGCTCCTGCTGCTGTCAATAAAGGTCAGTCAGCCAATCAGGAGAAAGAGTGGGTGGGGATGGGTCATGGCTCGTACCTGAATGGACAGAGTGAGCTGTGACTTGGTTTGGGTGCCCCCCACAGCAAGCTGCTTGGTTTGGGGGCACTCAACAGGAGGGTGGGGCCAGGAGCACAGAAGAGGGACCAGAGAAGAGGAGGATCCTGGCCACTCTGTGCAAAACCAACTGCACAGAGCAGGTAAGTATAACATGTTTCTTATTTTTTTTTTTAAAAAGAGACCTTACAAACACTTTAATTATATAGAAAATTTATAGAGGGAGCTGAAACTTCAAGTTGCCAAGCGAAGGCCAAGAAACCTTAAGGATTTAAAGAAGATCTGTAAAGAAGAGTGGATCAAAATCCCTCCTGAGATGTGTGCAAACCTGGTCACCAACTACAAGAAACGTCTTGCCTCTGTGCTTGCCAACAATGGTTTCTCCACGAAGTACTAAGTCATGTTTTGCTTGGAGATCAAATACCTATTTTAATCACTGAACTGCAACCTAATTTTTAGCATTTGTTTTTCTCGATTTTTGGTTGATATTCTGTCTCTATTATTCAAAATACCCCTATGATAAAAATTATAGACCGTTCATTTCTTCGTAGGTGGACAAACCTCCAAAATCTGTAGGGGATCAAATAATTTTTTTCCCCACTGTATATTATACTTTGTGTATATATATATATATATATATATATATATACACACACACAGTATCTCACAAAAGTGAGTACACCCCTCACATTTTTGTAAATATTTATTTATATCTTTTCATGTGACAACACTGAAGAAATGACACTTTGCTACAATGTAAAGTTGTGATTGTACAGCTTGTATAACAGTGTAAATTTGCTGTCCATTCAAAGTAACTCAACACACAGCCATTAATGTCTAAACTGCTGTCAACAAAAGTAAGTACATCCCTAAGTCAAAATGTCAAAATTGGGCCCAAAGTGTCAATATTTTGTGTGGCCGCCATTATTTTCCTCTTGGGCATGGCGTTCACCAGAACTTTACAGGTTTCCACAGGAGTCCTCTTCCACTCCTCCATGATGACATCACAGAGCTGGTGTATGTTAGAGACCTTGCGCTCCTCCACCATCTGTTTGAGGATGCCCCACAGATGCTCAATAGGGTTAGGTCTAGAGACATGTTTGGCCAGTCCATCACCTTTACCATCAGCTTCTTTAGCAAAACAGTGGTCATCTTGGAGGTGTGTTTGGGGTCGTTATCATGTTGCAATACTGCCCTTCAGCCAAGAGGGGATTATGCTCTGCTTCAGTATGTCACAGTACATGTTGGCATTCATGGTTCCCTCAATGAACTGTAGTTCCCCAGTCTCAGCAGCAATCATGCATCCCCAGACCATGACACTCCCACCACCATGCTTAACTGTAGACAAGACACACTTTGTACTCCTCACCTGGTTTGCCACACACGCTTGATCTCATCTGAACCAAATACGTTTATCTTGGTCTCATTATACCACAGGACATGGTTCCTGTAATCCATGTCCTTAGTCTGCTTGTCTTCAGCAAACTGTTTGTGGGCTTTCTTGTGCATCATCTTTAGAAGAGGCTTCCTTCTGGGATGACAGCCATGCAGACCAATTTGATGCAGTATGCCGTGTACGGTCTGAGCACTGACAGGCTGACCCCCACCCCTTCAACCTCTGCAGCAATGCCGGCAGCATTATGTCTATTTCCCAAAGACCTCTGGATATGACGCTGAGCGCATGCACACAACTTCTTTGGTCGACCATGGCCAGGTCTGTTCTGAGTGGAACTGTTAAACCACTGTATGGTCTTGGCCATAGCGCTGCAGCTCAGTTTCAGGATCTTGGCAATCTTCTTATAGCCTAGGCCATCTTTATGTAGAGCAACAATTCTTTTTTTCAGATCCTCAGAGAGTTCCTTACCATGAGGGGCCATGTTGAACTTCCAGTGTGAGCAGTATGAAAGAGTGAGAGAGATAACACCAAATTTAACACACCTGCTCCCCATTCACACCTGAGACCTTGTCACTAACGAGTCACATGACTCCGGGGAGGGAAAATGGCTAATTGGGCCCAAATTGGACATTGTCACTTATGGGTGTACTCACTTTTGTTGCCAGCAGTTTAGACATTAATGGCTGTGTGTTGAGTTATTTTGAGGGGACAACAAATGTATACCATTGTACAAGCTGTACACTCACTACTTTACATTGTAGCAAAGTGTCATTTCTTCAGTGTTGTCACATGAAAAGATATAATAAAATATTTACAAAAATGTGAGGGGTGTTCTCACTTTTGTGAGCTACTGTGTGTATACATATCTATATCTATCTATCTATCTATCTATCTATCTATCTATCTATCTATCTATCTATCTATCTATCTATCTATCTATCTATCTATCTATCTATCTATCTATCTATCTATCTATCTATATATATATATATATATATATATATATATATACATATACATATATAGGCACACAAATTCCTAATATCAGCAATAAGCTGGAGAAGAACAATTTGAATGACTGGGATTATCCATACAGAAGATTAATGATCTGGACACTTTGATTGAGGTTAAGTGAGCAGACATGTTTATATTTATGAGAAATAGTGCCATCATTTTAATTTAAAAATCATTTTCTATTTATTTGAGATCAGTGTGGTGATGATTTGCTGGCCATTTTGTTTTATTGATTATTGTGATTTTTTGATATATTGATAGTTGGTGCATATTGCTGAGCAAGAGGCATCTTTAAGATTTGGGGATGCAATTATTATATGCTAGTATAATTATTGAAGAACAATAAAATATTTACATTCTTACTAATGGGTCATTAACACTTTAGACCACTTAATATCAATATGGTTGATTTATTCAATGTTGTATTGCAATTGACTTTTACTTAAATAGACAATAAACCAATTTAAATGTATTATGTAGATCAGTTGGAGCGATCATATTTTTTATTTCTGACAGATGTCCCACTCTTCTATTTACAATCATTGCTGTCTTTTTCAAAAACATAACAAAGGAAATCTATAGGACAAAATATAGCATTTATTTTTTTAAAAATCAAACATTATGTCATCATTTTAAATAAAAAATTTCATACATTATTTCATTATTTTGTGTACCAATTAAGAGACCCCTGACCAATTTGAGTAAATCCCACACTTTGCTAGCTAAACCTGAAAATGAAAATGGTGCCGTATAAGTGCTCTATACAGTCTATATTAGAACTCTGTTTCATTAGAATATTATTATAAAGGCTCATTCACATCATGTCAGTTGATCTGCGTGTGCCCTGTTCACACCCCAAAGCTGTGTTGAGGTGGTTACAGCGTCCTTTTTATGCAAAGCATTGCAGCACACCGTATGTCACAACAAGCTACAGTGCACAGGATTGAATAAAGTTAAAAAGAAAACATAAAGAAAATGTAAACAGTGTGGTGCATTGTAACAGCACAAAATGGCTGATTGGCACTGGCACTGTCCCTACACAAAATAAACAAGCATTCATGCATTTTAAAGTCTGGGCTGGTGTGAATGAGCCCTAACCCGGACTTGACTGAGCCTCCAAGTGAAGAACGACAGAAATATTTAAAGCTCAACTGCAGCCATTTTGTTTAGAGACTTAACATTTTTATCCGATTTTATTTCTGTCTTTGACCACACTGGGAAGATTTTCCCTCATACCTGTCCTTCTCACATGCTTACATTAAATGGGCCTACAGGAAAAACATTCCTAGAAGTTTTAAACCCTTCTAACTGTAGTAAAATGTTGCTGTTTTTTTTGTATCTGTCCCTATTGGAGAGATTTATCATGACTTTCTCTCCTGACCGGAAGTAAGGGAAAATCTTCTCAGCTGGGGCACAGAAGGTAATAAAAATCTGACAAAAACTTAATGCGTCAATACACTGATGAGTTCTGTGAATGGAGAGGGAGGAGATGAATGACAGAATCTCCTCCACCAATTCACAGAACTTGATGCATCATGGGAGTGTAGTAAGATAAGATCTATGGATAATGGAGGAAGCAGTATGTGGCGGGCGAGTGGCACAACTTTCCTGATTGGGAGCCGCTGCTGGTATCCTTCACAGTGCTGGAAGACAAATGTTTAGGGCAGTATCTGGCAGCTGTGAAGGGCACACAGCATGGAGGATTTGGAGCAGAAGCAGCCACCAGCAGGTAATAGTATAGACACCATTACACATACCTAATGTGTATGGGGCTGTGTAAAAAAAAAAAATACTAAACTTCAGCTTTAAATTAAAATAAATTAAGCCAGCAGAATTTCATTAGAAGCATTATTCTCAGCATATGTCTTAAAGCGGTAGTATCCCGCTTTTTGACACTTTTACCTACAGGTAAGCCTATGATAAGGCTTACCTGTAGGTACAAATAATATCTCCTAAACCGGCATGGTTTAGGAGATATTTACAGTGCATGCAGCCGCTCGGGAGTGATGTCATCGCGGCTCCGGCCAATCATCGCGCCGGAGCCGTCTCTTCCGGCCAATCACCACACCGGAGCCGCCGAACCCGGAAGAGACGGCGAGGGATCATGGCAGCGCCCGCAGCGATGTCCGGGGGTCCATGTCGGGGCTTCGTTCTAAGGTAATTACACATAATGGGCTAGTATGCGATGCATACTAGCTCATTTTGCCTTTGTCTTGCAGGTTTTTTTATTTTATTTTTTTTATTTTAGGGTTTACGACCGCTTTAAGTAACTTTGGAAGGGAATTTTTACTTTGCAAGGAAATTTTCCCTTACCATAGGGAATGAGGTGAAGTTCTGCTGACTTCCACCTTCTAATCATGTTTAGCCACTTTAGCCCCGGAAGGATTTGCCCCCTTTCTGACCAGGCCCTATTTTGCGATTCGGCATTGCATTATTTTAACGGATAATTGCGCGGTCGTGCGACGCTGTACCCAAATGAAATTTACGTCCTTTTTTCCCACAAATAGAGATTTCTTTTGGTGGTATTTGATCACCTGTGCTATTTTAAATTTTTGCGCTATAAACAAAAAAGCAGCGACAATTTTGAAAAAAAATATATATTTTTCACATTCTGCTATATGACATTCCCCCAAAAAAATTAAAAAATCAATTTTTTTTAACATTTTAGGCCAATTTGTTTTCTGCTACATATTTTTGGTAAAAAAAAACAAAACACAATAAGCGTATTTTGATTGGTTTGTGCAAAAGTTATCGCATTTACTAGTTACGGGAAAGATTTATGTCGTTTTTATTGTTTTTTTTTTTTTTTTACTAGTAATGGTGGCGATCTGCGATTTTTTGCGGGACTGAGACATTGCGGCGGACAGATCAGACCCCTAACTGACATTTTTGACACTTTTGGGGGGACCAGTGACATTAGTACAGTAATCAGTGCTAAAATATGCACTGTTACTGTAATAATGACACTGGCAGGGAAGGGGTTAACCCTATGGGTGATCAATGGGTTAAATGTATGCCTCATGCTTACTAACGGGGGGGGGGGGGGGGCGGGGGTTCTGTGACAGACACAGAGATTGGAGGTTTAGCTATGCTGAATATAGTGATCTCTTCCTGTCTGTCACTGAGAAGACCCGCCTGCCTTGTTTACATAAGCAGGCGGGTCTTCTCACCGTTTCCCTGATGATCATGGGAGGAAGGCGGCAATCGCCGCCTCTCCTCCCCCGGCCCGACTCCCACTGTGTCTAAACACAGCGGGAGTACGCCGCCAGCGGGGTACGCGCACCGTCAGAATCACTAGGAGTCCAGTGACGTAGGTCTACGTCGCAGGACCCAGGGGAGCCGCACTGCCGCAGTAATATTACTGTGAGCAGTCGGCAAGTGGTTAAGCAACATACTTTCTATTTTCATTGCACGCGATTGGGTATTCGTTGCAAAGTGAACTTTCACCACATTCACTAAGCCAAGGGAAAATTCCCTTGCAAAGTGAACAGCCTATTTGCCTTTATTAAATCAATCCCTATGTCTGTCCACAGTTAACAACATGCCAAAGGAGGCATCTAATTAACAATTGTGCTTAAGGGGAAAATCAAATAACAGAATGATCTTTATGAGTCTTCTATATATGAAACATATACAGTGTTAACCAGCTGTATTCCACCTTTACGTTACTTACTGTACATACATGCATAAACATACATTCTTCAATCTTCGAACTTCAGCCCAACACCAGGAAGCCACAGCTAGATGTTCTTTAACCACTTTCTGCTCACGATATAGCCGATAGACAGCTAAAGCACGGGCTTTCAGTTCCGGGAGGGCATCAATAGACATCCTCCCGTGAGTCCACTGCTCCTGCACTCTGTAATCACGAGTCCTTTGGACTCGGCTGATCACAGAACAGGGTAAAAGGCCAATTACAGCTGATCATGGAAGTGAACAAAAGCTGGTTAATCTGCTTTTTTTTCTCCTCATGATCAGCGTGAGGAGAATAGAAGAAAGCCAGTAACCGGCTTCTGTTATAGGGACATCGGTCCCAATCTGTGCCCACCAGTGCTGCTAATCAGTGCCAACCAGTGCGCCCTATCCGTGCCCACCAGTGCTGCCTATCAGTGCTGCCCATTAGTGCCCATCAGTGCCTCATCATCAGTGCCCATCAGTGCAGCATAATCAGTGCACATTAGTGCCACCTATCAGTGCCCATCAGTGCAGCCTCCTCAGTGAAGTTGAAAAATACCTGTTAACTAATTAATTAACTTTTATAACAAACTATGAAACATTTTTTTTTTGTTTTTTTTAATTTTCAGTCTTTTATGTTTCTTTAGCAAAAAATAAAAAACCCAGCAGTTCTAAAATACCACCAAAAGAAAGCTCTATTTGTGTGGAAAAAAATGATAAAAACTTAGTTTGTGTTTAGTGTTGCATGACCACGCAATTGTCAATCAAGCTGGGACAGCACTGAAAGCTGAAAATTGGCCTGGGCAAGAAGGGGATATAAGTGCCTGGGGGGTAAGTGGTTAAAGTAGAAATCCAGGCACAACCTACCTATTCTTAAAAATGGTCCCTCCCCCACAATACCTATTTTGACTAACCTTTGTAAGAAAGATCTGTATACTTACTTACTTTCAGGCAGCTCTGGTCCGTTCACGTGATCTCCTCTGTGGCAGCCAGTGCTGGCTGGAGGTGAGAGGGCACTTCACAATGGCTGGTAATGCCTGGAAGAGGTAATGTCACCCATACACTCTTATGGTCCATCTGATGTTGGTGCTCCCTCCTCTCCCCTGCAGCAGCCACTGGCTAACACAAAGGAGATCATGTGACCAGACTGGAGTAGCCTGGAAGTAGCTAGACAGTAGTAGAAAGAATACAGATCTCTTTTACACAGATTAGTCAGATTGGGTGTTGGGGGGAGGGGGAGCATTTTCAAGAAAAGTTAGACCTTCCCTGGAATTCTCACCATTGGTAATAGCTGCAATTTATACAACATTTTTTTCACCCTGTTTTTTGGTAGAAAAGGAATTTAATGAACACCCAATTGTTGTAGATTCTACTAATAGCACATTCCTAAATGATTACAGTTATTATTTCTCAGGAGGTGCAGTACAGTAGCGAGGTTGATAAAGTCAGGTTTTGTGAAGTTATGTACATAATTAGTCTAGTCAGTTGTGTTTTATTTTATTTTGAGTAAAAATACACTATTGTATAGTCACTGTAATTGTACATTGGCAAAGGAACAATCTCTAAAACATTGACTCAGTTTTCTATAAAATTCTCTTTTAAACAATCACAAACTTTTCATATAACAAATACTCAAATAATCTTAGCAATGTCAGTTTATAGCAATAAAACAGCGAGATACATTTTTAGTCTTTGATTACGAGAATTTATCCAAATCTGGTCTGTGTATAGCACATTCATACTGAACTATATACTCCAGACAAATGGCGGGATAAAAGATTATATAAACACACAGCGTTTTACACCATGTTGTTTTACTAGCATGATTTATGGTCATTTCGTTTCGCCGTTTTCAGACATGGACATAAAAGACATTGAGCTCTCTTGTGTTTATCCAAGCTAAATCCTCTGTTTGTTCTGTATAAGCGGCTTTGATTCCTTAATATATTATAGACTTGCTCAAATGTAATCCACGAGGAATAGTGAAATCTGATACTTTAACTGACAAAACGTTTATGAAGAAATTTGTGAAACGTCACGAAACCTTGAAAAGTTCTTAGTATGTTATGCTTTGTTTTTCCTTGGGCAAATTCAGTGGCCTTACTAATTATGTTTAAAAACTCCCACTCTGGCTATGACATCATCAGTATCCTGGTTGGAATGACCATTTGGAGAAGTTATGGAACAGAACAGGTGCCGTTGACACCATACCTTCCAGTATTCTAGAGACCATATAGATCCAGGCACCTGGTAACTACTCAGTTGGAGATAGTCAAGTGGTCCCTATTGACATCTGTGCTTACTTGGCCTTTTTCCTTTTTTATTTGATTAGAAAATTACAATGTTTGATCCCTGTTTTACTCAGCCGTAATGAATGGTATTTGACATTGAAGTTGATTTACTAAAACTGAAGAATGCAAAATTTGGTGCAGCTGTGCATGGTAGGCAATCAGAAAGCAAAAATTTGCAGCGCTGTTGGATTGAGTTATAAAGTGCAATAGTGCTTATGCATATAAATATATGTTAGCCAAAAATAAAGTGCAAAATCGCATAATAACAGTGCTAAAATGTGCAAAATCGCATAATAACAGTGCTAAAATGTGCAACTTATAAAGTATATAAGTACTTCAATACATAAAGTGCAAAGTTGTATATGGACCACAAAATGACTGCAGTACTAAGCAATAAAGTGCAAAATTATATATGGACCACAAAATCATAAAAAACATATATTTATATATATATATATATATATATATACAGTGCCTTGAGAAAGTATTCGGCCCCCTTGAACTTTTGACCTTTTGCCACATTTCAGGCTTCAAACATAAAGATATAAAACTGTAATTTTTTGTGAAGAATTGACAACAAGTGGGACACAATCATGAAGTGGAACGAAATTTATTGCATATTTCAAACTTTTTTAACAAATAAAAAACTGAAAAATTGGGTGTGCAAAATTATTCCGCCCCCTTAAGTTAATACTTTGTAGCGCCACCTTTTGCTGCGATTACAGCTGTAAGTTGCTTGGGGTATGTTTCTATCAGTTTTGCACATTGAGAGACTGAAATTTTTGCCCATTCCTCCTTGCAAAACAGCTCGAGCTCAGTGAGGTTGGATGGAGAGCGTTTGTGAACAGCAGTTTTCAGTTCTTTCCACAGATTCTCGATTGGATTCAGGTCTGGACTTTGACTTGGCCATTCTAACACCTGGATATGTTTATTTGTTAACCATTCCATTTTAGATTTTGCTTTATGTTTTGGATCATTGTCTTGTTGGAAGACAAATCTCCGTCCCAGTCTAAGGTCTTTTGCAGACTCCATCAGGTTTTCTTCCAGAATGGTCCTGTATTTGGCTCCATCCATCTTCCCATCAATTTTAACCATCTTCCCTGTCCCTGCTGAAGAAAAGCAGGCCCAAACCATGATGCTGCCACCACCATGTTTGACAGTGGGGATGGTGTGTTCAGGGTGATGAGCTGTGTTGCTTTTACGCCAAACATAACGTTTTGCATTGTTGCCAAAAAGTTTGATTTTGGTTTTCATCTGGCCAGAGCACCTTCTTCCACATGTTTGGTGTGTCTCCCAGGTGGTTTGTGGCAAACTTTAAACTACACTTTTTATGGATATCTTTAAGAAATGGCTTTCTTCTTGGCACTCTTCCATAAAGGCCAGATTTGTGCAGTATAAGACTGATTGTTGTCCTATGGACAGAGTCTCTGTCAGGGTCCGGACTAGCGGCAGGTGACTGCACTGGAGGTGGATCCTCTGTGTCAGTGAGGGATTGGCGTGGACCGTACCAGGGGACCGGTTCTAAGTTACTACCGGTTTTCACCAGAGCCCGCCGCAAGGCGGGATGGACTTGCTGCGGCGGTAGCAACCAGGTCGTATCCTCCGGTAACGGCTCAACCTCAAAGACAGCTGATTCAGGCGCGGTACAGAAGGACAAGGCAAAGGCAGGGTCAGACTGAGCAAAAGGTCAAGGCAGGCGGCAACGGTTCGTAATCAGGGGCAACAGCAGAAGGTCTGATACACAGGCAGGGAAAGATACACCAAAAGCTTTCTCAAGGCACAAAAGGCAACAAGATCTGGCAAGGACAGGAAGGGGAAGTGGGTTTTTATATGTTTTGGCTGATTTGGGCCAGGCACCAATTAGTGGTGCACTGGCCCTTTAAATTTCAGAGCACCGGCGCGCACGCGCCCTAGGGAGCGGGTACACGCGCGCCGGGAGGAAGACAGAGCGAGGGCCGAGCGGGAGGTGAGTGTGCGGCGCGGACGGGAACGTCCTGCCGCACGGGGAGACAGTAAAGAAGATGCGGGGGAGCGGCGCTCCGGTCACCTTCCCCGACCGTGAGCCTCGAGCTGCAGGACCCGGAGCGCTCGGCGTGACAGTACCCCCCCCCCTTTGGTCTCCCCCTCTTTTTGGAACCCAGGAATCTGTGGATGAGCTCTTTATCGAAGATATTGGACTCAGGCTCCCATGACCTCTCCTCGGGACCACAATTCTCCCAGTCAACAAGAAATTTTTTTTTACCTCTGACGACTTTGGAGGCGAGGATTTCTTTCACTGAGAAGACGTCAGAGGACCCAGAAACAGGAGCAGGAACGGTGACCTTGGGGGAAAACCGGTTGAGAATGAGGGGTTTGAGAAGGGATACATGAAAGGAGTTAGGAATACGGAGAGAGGGAGGAAGATGGAGTTTGTAAGAGACAGCATTAATCTGGCTTTTGATTTTAAAAGGCCCGAGATAACGCGGACCCAGTTTGTAGCTGGAGATCCGAAACCGGATGTATTTGGCAGAGAGCCACACTCTGTCCCCAGGGGCAAAGACAGAAGGAATTCTTCTTTTCCTATCTGCATGTCTCTTCATGCGAGAAGAAGCCAAGGTGAGCGACTTTTGAGTCTCTTTCCATATGGAGGAGAAGTCCAGGGTCAAGTCATCAACGGCAGGAACTCCAGAAGAAGTGGGAATGGGGAGGGGGGGTCAGCGGGTGACGGCCGTACACCACAAAAGACGGAGATTTGGTGGATGACTCAGAGTCTCTAAAGTTGTAAGAAAATTCGGCCCAGGGCAACAGGTCGACCCAATCATCCTGCCGGGAGGAGACGAAATGTCGCAGATAATCACCAAGGATCTGGTTAACCCTCTCCACTTGTCCATTGGACTGAGGGTGGTAGGCAGCAGAAAAGTTCAATTTGATCTTTAATTGGGTGCAGAGAGCTCTCCAAAACTTTGAGATAAACTGAACGCCTCTATCGGAGACAATATGTGTTGGGAGACCATGGAGACGAAAAATGTGCAAAAAGAATTGCTTCGCCAGCTGTGGCGCAGAAGGGAGACCAGGAAGCGGGACAAAATGTGCCATTTTTGAAAACCTGTCAACCACCACCCATATGACTGTGTTGCCATGGGATACGGGAAGATCCGTGACGAAGTCCATTGCTATGTGGGACCAAGGCTGCTCAGGAACTGGCAGAGGGAGGAGAAGACCTGCAGGCTTCTGGCGGGGAGTTTTATCACGTGCGCAGACGTGCAGGCCTGAACGAACTCCGTTACGTCTTTCTCAAAGGAGGGCCACCAATAGTGTCGGGCAATTAGCTGAGTAGTTTTTTTAATTCCAGCGTGACCCGCCAAGTGAGAGGAGTGACCCCATTTGAGAGTCCGTAGGCGAAGACGTGGAGGAAAAAATGTTTTCCCTGGAGGGACTGATACCAGCGAAGCAGGGGCAGTTGAAATCAGACACTCAGGAGGAATGATGTGTTGCGGAACGGTTTCGTCTTCAGAGGCATCGGTGGAGCGTGATAGGGCATCCGCCCTAATGTTCTTATCAGCAGGACGAAAATGGATCTGGAAAGTGAATCGGGCAAAGAACAATGACCACCTGGCCTGGCGCGGATTAAGGCGCTGGGCAGACTGAAGGTACGAGAGGTTTTTGTGGTCAGTGTAGATGGTGATAGGATGAAGGGATCCTTCCAGGAGATGTCTCCATTCCTCTAGTGCCAACTTAATGGCTAGTAGTTCACGATCTCCAATGGCATAGTTCTTTTCTGGAGGGGAAAAAGTTTTAGAGAAGAAGCCGCAGGTGACATTTCTTCCTTTAGCGGACTTTTGAAGAAGAACCGCTCCGGCTCCCACAGAGGAGGCATCTACTTCCAGGAAGAATGGTTTCAGCGGATCGGGCCTAGACAAGACTGGAGCGGAGGCAAAGGCGGTCTTAAGGCAAGTAAAGGCTTCTTCCACTTGGGGAGGCCAGGATCTCGGATTCGCTCCCTTCTTGGTTAGTGCCACAATAGGCGCCACCATAGTGGAGAAGTAGGGGATGAACTGGCGGTAGTAATTGGCGAATCCGAGGAAGCGCTGGATATAGCGAAGTCCCGAGGGTCGTGGCCAATTCAAGACTGCGGAGAGCTTGTCCGGGTCCATTTGAAGACCTTGTCCAGAAACTAGGTATCCCAGAAACGGAAGGCAGCTACGTTCAAAGAGGCATTTTTCAATTTTGGCGTAAAGATGGTTAACACGGAGACGCTGGAGCACTTGACAAACATGGAGACGGTGTTCTTCCAGAGTGGAGGAGAAGATTAGTATGTCGTCAAGATAGACCACTACGCAGGTATACAACAAGTCCCGGAAGATCTCATTGACAAAGTCTTGGAAGACTGCAGGAGCATTGCACAGGCCAAAGGGCATGACAAGATACTCGAAGTGGCCATCTCTGGTATTGAAAGCGGTTTTCCACTCATCTCCTTCACGCATTCTGATGAGGTTGTAAGCGCCCCTGAGGTCAAGCTTAGTGAAGACCTTTGCTCCGCGCAAACGGTCAAAGAGCTCCGAGATGAGAGGCAGCGGGTAGCGATTCTTTACCGTGATTTTGTTGAGACCGCGATAATCAATACAAGGGCGTAGTGACCCATCTTTTTTGGCAACAAAAAAGAATCCTGCTCCGGCAGGAGAGGAAGACTTCCTGATGAAACCTTTCTTGAGATTCTCCTGAATGTACTCCGACATGGCCTTGGTTTCAGGAGCGGAGAGAGGATAAATCCTGCCACGAGGTGGTGTGGTACCAGGAAGTAAGTCAATGGGGCAGTCGAAGGGTCTATGTGGTGGTAAGACCTCTGCCTGTTTCTTGCAAAAGACGTCAGCAAAGTCTTGATAGGCTTTAGGAAGGCCGAGCAAAGGAGAGATTTGTCTGGTGGGTACCGACTTGAGGCAATGAGTGTGGCAGGTAGGGCCCCATGATTTAATGTCCCCAGAGGTCCAGTCGAGGGTAGGAGCATGGCGTTGGAGCCAAGGCAAGCCAAGAAGGATGTCAGAAGTGCAGTTAGGCAGAACAAAAAATTCAATTGTCTCTTGGTGGAGAACCCCTATGGTCATGAGCACGGGTTCTGTGAGGTAACGCACGGTGCAGTTCAGATTCTCTCCATTAATGGTGGAAATAAAGAAGGGCTTGACGAGACAGATAACAGGGATGTTAAACCGGTTGATGAAGGAGGCTTTAATGAAGTTTCCTGCAGAACCAGAGTCCAAGAAGGCCTCCGCAGAGAAGAAAACGTTAGTGGCTAGAGAAATTCGTACTGGAACGATCAGGCGTGGAGAGGGAGAATTTACACCCAGTGACGTCTCTCCCACGTTCACTAGGTGCGAGCGTTTTCCGGACGCTGAGGACGAAGAGGACAGTCCTTTAAGAAGTGTTCAGAGCTCGCACAATATAAACATAAGTTCTCGTTCCTCCGGCAAGACCTCTCTTGTTGGGTCAGGCGAGACCGATCCACTTGCATGGCCTCCTCGGTGGAAGGCACGGTAGCAGACTGCAAAGGGTGCTGGAAGAGAGGAGCCAGGCGTGGGTATCGCCTGACGCGACCAAGATCTTTTTCCTGGCGGAGCCTTTCAATGTAGCGCATATCTATGCGAGTAGCCAAGTGGATAAGTTCAGTCAGGGAGGCAGGTATTTCTCGTGCGGCCAGACAACCCTTGATATGGCTGGATAAACCCTTTTTAAATGTCGCGCAGAGAGCCTCGTTGTTCCAGGCCAATTCGGAGACCAGAGTGCGAAATTGTATGGCATATTCGCCCACTGTAGAGTCTCCTTGGACGAGGTTCAGCAAGGCTGTTTGCGCGGATGAGGCACGGGCAGGTTCCTCGAAGACACTGCGGATTTCGGAAACAAAGGACTGGAGAAAGGAGTTAGTGGCAGGATCGTTGAGGTCCCAAAGCGGGGTGGCCCAGGCCAAGGCCTTCCCGGATAATAAACTGACCATGAACGCCACCTTAGATCGTTCTGTGGGAAACTGGTCTGACAACATCTCTAGGTGCAGGGAACATTGGGACAAGAATCCCCGGCACATCTTAGAGTCCCCATCAAACTGGATAAGCGGACTCTAGCGGTAGCAGCGGCAGCTCGGGGAGGAGGAGATGCCGAAGCTGGCTGTGACGGCAGAAGCTGTTGAATCATGGCGGTCAGTTGTTGTCCTTGTTGGGCAATCTGCTGGGACTGCTGGGCAACCACGGTAGTGAGGTCAGCGAGACTAGGCAGCGGCACATCAGCGGGATCCATGGCCAGATCTACTGTCAGGGTCCAGACTAGCAGCAGGTGACTGCACTGGAGGTGGATCCTCTGTGTCAGTGAGGGATTGGCGTGGACCGTACCAGGGGACCGGTTCTAAGTTACTACCGGTTTTCACCAGAGCCCGCCGCAAGGCGGGATGGACTTGCTGCGGCTGTAGCAACCAGGTCGTATCCTCCAGTTACGGCTCAACCTCAAAGACAGCTGATTTAGGCGCGGTACAGAAGGACAAGGCAAAGGCAAGGTCAGACGGAGCAAAAGGTCAAGGCAGGCGGCAAGGTTCGTAGTCAGGGGCAACAGCAGAGGGTCAGATACACAGGCAGGGAAAGATACACCAAAAGCTTTCTCAAGGCACAAAAGGCAACAAGATCCGGCAAGGACAGGAAGTGGAAGTGGGTTTTTATATGTTTTGGCTGATTTGGGCCAGGCACCAATTAGTGAAATTTAATTTCAGAGCACCGGCGAGCGCGCGCCCTAGGGAGCGGGACCGCGCGCGCCGGGAGGAAGACAGAGCGAGGGCCGAGTGGGAGGTGAGTGTGCGGCGCGGACGGGAACGTCCCGCCGCACGGAGAGACAGTAAAGAAGATGCGGGGGAGCGGTGCTCACGGTCGGGGAAGGTGACCGGAGTGCCGCTACCCGCAGCATGCCTCGAGTGCTCCAGGGACACTGCAGGACCAGGAGCGCTCGGCGTGACAGTCTCCCACCTCAGCTGTAGATCTCTGCAGTTCATCCAGAGTGATCATGGACCTCTTGGCTGCATCTCTGATCAGTCTTCTCCTTGTATGAGCTGAAAGTTTAGAAAAAAAAGAAGAAACACACTTACACAGACTTGATGGTATAATGCTTGTACAAGTAGATAAAAAAATGGCATTTGCAGTAGACCCGACACGTTTCGTCTAAGTAGACATCATCTGTTTTATATCTACTTGTACAAGCATTATACCATCAAGTCTGTGTAAGTGTGTTTCTTCTTTTTACCATTAACTGTCTTAAAAGATACACACTATGTGAGCTTTTTATTTTTTGAGCGTCCTGAAGAGGATTTTTTGCGGCTCTTACTGCTCGTGGCTATAGCATTCCTTATGAGTGGATGACGTTGGAGGATTGAGTCATTGATCTTTGGATATTATATTGGTATCAAGTCCATCCATTTCTTAGACTCCTGAATGACCCAAAAGGTATATACTTTATTGGGTCCACTACATCTGGTAAGTCTTCATTACAGTTGCCCTGTTGGTGATGGTCATGCACCTGAATTCACAATAGAAGACTTATCAGCACCTTTGCACGTCTATGGTGGAATCTGTGGACTTTTTGCTATGATGAGCATTTTGCATTAACAACATCAGCCACTTTATCACCCATTCACTTACATATATTTTTATATATCTATATATATATATCTATATATATATATATAGATATATATATATAGTTTTTTTTAATTGTCATTTGTTGTTGCTGGCTGCTGTATATTTAAGGTTGGCGCAGTGCTGTATATATTACAACCAAAAGCATGGTAGGCAATCACCTTCTAACTTCAGCTTGTTCAATTAAAGGATAAGTTCACATTTTAGAAAAAAAAAAAATGCACATTTTTTTTCAGGAAAAAAATGTGCATTTACTATTTTTTTATTTTGGAGTCTGTAAAGCATTGCACTAGAGATCAGAAGATCCCTGGTGCCATGCAGGTTTCCTTCAGGTCTATTAGTATATCTATATACCCATACATCCTGGACAGGCAGATACACGGACAGGAACAAATTAATAAACTACCATGGCTCTCCACAGAGCTGTGGTAGTTCATTGAGAACTACAAGCCAACAACCGCTAAGGATGTTAGGCTTGTAGTTCATTCACATGCGGAGTTGTGTGAATGAACGTCGCGGCTGTGTGAGCGGAGCCCCGCATGGTCACACTGATTTTAAGAGAGACAGCTATTACAGGAAACTTCTTCCCATACTGCTGCCACAGGGAAAGAGGGCAGCGGGCAACATCTGCAGCATTGGGAACATGTTACAGGTTCCACCCTAATAACAGTTGGAACATGGGACATGTTCCCAAAGGTGAACTTATCCTTTAAGCTCTGCCAAAAAAAAACTGGAAGCAGGGTTCTATGCAGAGCTGCACCAGATTTTGCACTCTCCAGTTTTAGTAAATAAATCCAAGGCTTTTTTCCAGCAGGAATGCGGGGGAATGCAATTCCGGCACCTCCAGCACTGAATGCATGTAATGGCAAGGGGTGCTGGGATGTGCTGAAGGATATATTGATTTTGGCTGCTGGGGATCTATTTTTTCATGAGGATCTAATGTTTCAGGGAAGGTCTATTGTCGCTGGGGGGTCCTATGTTTCTGGGGGGTCAATTATTGCTGGAAGGAATCTACTGTTGATGGAGGGTCTATTGATGCTGATGGGAGATCTGTTGTTGCTGCTAAGGGTTTATTGTTGCTATGGTGGTATTTTTTTTTTGTGGGAATCCATTGTTGCTGGGGGAGAGTTTACTGTTGCTGGCTGCAGGGTATCTATTTTACTGCTTTTTCTGTTATCATTAACAAATTCCATACAATTTACTTAGCACCACAAAATGATATTTGGTTCTGTATTCTCTAAAAGGGGCGTTACTGGGAGGTGGTTAGGGGGTGGAACCAAGCGATGGTGCTCGGAGGTGGGTAGGGGGGCGGAGACCAGGGGTGACTAGGAAAGGGGGAGTACCTGCACCTATTCTCTGAGAACAAAAACCCTAAATCAAACCCATTGTGTTTGTATAGACCAAGCTAAATGTTATCTAGATTATTCAACCGTCAAAATAAAAGAGATACAAACAGGAAAAAAAACCTAACAGAGGTTCTAACTCTTCCCCAGTCCAATCTACGGGAAATAATTGTCTGAAGCTACAATTTTAACTTGAATGTTGTCACACCTACAATAATGAAGACCTAGATTTTGCGCATGTGGGGCACAAAACATATTATAACATTTTTTTATGAATGACAAAATACCCTTGTGTGGGGATCGGGGCCGTCTTTAACACAGAGCAAAAGGGGCAGCTGCCCCGGGCCTAGCCATTGTTGTGGGGCCCAAAGCAGCTGCCCCTTGAGCCCGCACTGCCCCACAAATAGATAATAAGTGCATTTGGCAGGGCCCAAGAAAATATTTGCCCAGGGTCCAATCAATACTAAAGACGGCTCTGACAGGGCCATCTTTAACACAGGGCAAAAGGGGCAGCTGCCCCGGGCCGAGCCATTGTTGTGGGGCCCAAAGCAGCTGCCCCTTGAGCCCGCACTGCCCCACAAATAGATAATAAGTGCATTTGGCAGGGCCCAAGAAAATATTTGCCCAGGGTCCAATCAATACTAAAGACGGCTCTGACAGGGCCATCTTTAACACAGGGCAAAAGGGGCAGCTGCCCCGGGCCGAGCCATTGTTGTGGGGCCCAAAGCAGCTGCCCCTTGAGCCCGCACTGCCCCACAAATAGATAATAAGTGCATTTGGCAGGGCCCAAGAAAATATTTGCCCAGGGTCCAATCAATAATAAAGACAGCTCTGGTGGGGATATTCTTTAACTATTAGAAGACACAATTCTAATGCAAAGAGGAAACTTTAAATAAAACAATCACATAGATCATTTTTTTATTTCACAGCCAAAAGACTTGAAGCAAAGAAGTAATGTATGATATATGACATATCAGTTAAGTTGATCTAAACTTATCTTTCGAAAAAAGGAAATAAATCAGTTCTGCTAACTGGAACTTAAACAGTTTTCAAAGATTATGTCAGTAGACCCGGACACAAATGGATCAACTTTAAGGTAAGAAAGTCATACCAGATGTATTAAACAAAATAAATCAGCCTAAACACAGCTGGTGCAGCCAGCAAAAATTGCTTTTGTACAAAATCTCTACATGATAAAAGGTTTCCAGGGATATGCTCTCATTTGACTCTGAAATTTCATTAACTTGGATGCAACATTTGATGACGGAAGTGAAATGTGCTTTGATGAGTGTGTGTACAATAGATAACACTGTACAGTATGGGGGAACCAAACACTCTTCCTTAATATCTTAAAAGATTTACAGATGTCTCTCGAGTATGAAAAGAAATCCCTCAACTATTTATAGCCTGTAGAGACTTCAGACAGGGATATTATCAGCTGCCAATATAAAGCATTACATTGCAGGAGTAATTTATTGACTTCAGATGCAAAGGAATTTGGCAACGCTTTTGGGAAAATAACAGAATTTGGTATCTTTTAAAGAAATGGGTATATGTTTCAACTTATGTATTACGATTTAATTTAAATTAATACAGTTTTGGATATTTAGAAGCAAGAGCAATCATATTCAACAGAATTAAAAATGTAACCCAGGGTCTATATTATCTTTGTGCTTGTCAGTCTATATACTAACCATACTTAAAGCCCAACTGAACTTATAGTTCAAATTATCTAAATGTACCCCAAGTACATCAAAACAAATAGTGTATGAGGTCTTTCAGTTCCTTTTTTTTTTTTTAAAGCAAGCACAGCCTCAATAGAAAACCCTGTCCCCTGCCATTAAGCTGGAGAGAAGGACCTAAGCCTTCAATTTGTAAACAATGGTCTCTCTGAAGTGGTCCAAGAAAAGCCCCAGTTAAGTTATCCCTATAGATCTAAATAACCAAAACAGTGTGGCTCTATTAAAAATAAATAAAATGTATATCTAAGTGAAAGAAAGATACTATATTTTCGTCAGAGAACCAGTACTCATGCAGCTAATGTATGTGTACATGTGCCAGTACATAGACAGACTTAGGCTAGAACCAGCGTGCACTGACATGTCGGCGCATTTGTGGCATGCACCTGTGTATTGGCACGCACCCACGCACATCTAGTCTCCAGAATGGGGCCAAGCTGACCTTTTTAAAGGAGGTCATAACCAGGGGCGGACTGAGCGGTCGGGCACTTCGGACCTGGTCCGAGGGCCCGGCTGGGAAGGAGGGCCCAGCCGGGAAGGGAACCCGCCGCCCAGTACAGCACTAATTCACCCGATGTTGTCTCAGAGACAACATCGGGCTATCGGGGCCCGCCGCTCGGCGACCAGCGCTATGGAAGTGGGAGGAGGGGAGGGGCCCTGCGGCCGTCGCTATAGAACTAGGAGGAGGGGCCCGGCAGCCAGTGCTATATTGAAGTGTGAGTAGGGGAGGGGCCCGGTGGCCATCTCTATTGAAGTGGGAGGAGGGGAGGGACCCCGCGACCAGTGCTATGGAAGTGGGAGGAGGAGCCCGGTGACCAGCGCTGCTTCCGTGGGAGGAGGGGCCCGGCGGCACTGGCTTTCTATGGTGTCCTCATCAGTGAGGTCAGTGAGTAGATGATAACAGGAACAGTACAGGTTTTGTACAAGGCAAGCCCAGCTAACTACCACATCCACTAACACCCCCACCAACATGTGATCTAGCCTAAATTCCCCATAGTGGTGAACTTGGGGGAGATCACATATTGGTGGGGGTGTCAGTGGTGAATTGTGTGGTGGGGGGACGACGACACAGCAGTGGAGAACTTGGAGATCGCATATTGGTGGTGGTGTGGGGGGGGTTTGACACAGCAGTGGTGAACTTGGGGGAGATCACATATTGGTGGGGGTGTCAGTGGGGGGGGGGGGTATGGCACAGCGGTGGTGAATTTTGTGGGGAAATCACATATTGGTAGGGGGTCTGTGGCACCACACAATTTACCACTGACACCCCCACCAATATTTAATCTCACCAAATTCACCACTGCTGTGTCATACCCCACACATTTCACCACTGACACCCCCCCTACCCCAACATGTGATCTCCCCACCAAATTCACCACCACTGTATCATACCACCCCCCACACACACACAATTCACCGCTGATCTCCTCACCAAATTCACCACTGCTGTGTCATTCGGAGGGAATGACACAGCAGTGGGGAATTTGGTGAGGAGATCAGTGGTGAATTGTGTGTGGGGGGGTATGATACAGTGGCGGTGTAGCCCCCCCCCAAAACCACACAATTCACCACTGACACCCCCCACCCTAATATGTGATCCCCCCACCAAATTCACCACTGCTGTGTCACCCCCCCCTTACACCCCACAAAATGTGATCTCTCCCAAATTCACCACCGCTCTCATTCCTCAACACACAATTCACCACTGACACCCGGTGCTGACGATTCAGCACTGCCCCCCACCAATATATGATCTCCCCCCAAATTCAGCACAACACTGTGATCCCTCCACACCCCAATATGCGATCCCCTTCAGACCTGATCATTCACTACTACCTATCCCCTCCCCTCCCTGCCAATTCACTGCCAATTCCCTGCCACCCTGTTCCCAACCTCCGCTGATACTACCTGACTTTATATTGGTGTATCCATAACATCCTATTCCATCAGTCCCTTTAAATGCAACACCATCTGTCCTACTGAAAATACCACTTATAGGTGTCTGCAGAAAACTGCATATGTGACCCTACCCCCACCCCCAGACCTGGTAATTCTCCACTGCCTACCACCCCCACTGCTACACAGTGACCCCCTCCCCTCCCAGACCTGGCAATTTACCATTGCCTACCACCCCCACTGCTACACAGTGACCCCCCAGACCTGGCAATTCACCATTGCCTACCACCCCCACTGCTACACAGTGACCCCCTCCCCCCCGACCTGGCAATCTGGCAATTCCCCACTGCAGCACAGTGATCTTCCCCCAGACCTGGCAAATCACCACTGCCTGCCCCGCCCCCTCCACTGCCACAATGTTATTCTCCCCCTGACCTAACAATTTACTATTGCTTCTTACCCCCATTGCCACTATTTAATCCCCCCCCCCCTTAGGGTTGCCACCTTATCCCTTTAAACCAGGACACATTAATTACACAGGTTCCGTGGATGATAAGGTGGTAATTAAACTCGCTTGGTGCCTTATGTGCATTCTATAAGCCTCAGAACCTGTGTAGTTCGTATGTGTCCTGGATTAAAGGGAAGAGGTAGCAACCCTACCCCACCTAGACCTGGCAATTTACTATTGTAATGCTCTGGTTTTGTTTTTTATGATTTTTGTAATGCACTGGTCTTGGTTTGTGATTTATTTATATTGCACTTGTTTATAAATTATTGCACTTTTGTTCCTTGTGTCTAAAGATTGTGAAGGATGTGTCTGGAGGCAGGATGTGGGTGTGTTTGGAGGCGGGCAAGGGTGTGACTGGAGGCGTACATGGGGGGGCCTGGAAGGGGGCCCTTGATTTATTTTGCCCGGGGGCCCTGAGGGTTCTCAGTCCGCCCCTGGTCGTAACCGATGCTGATTGTTGAATGTTCATTAGCCCATTGCTATCCTTGGTTCTGTGCTTCCTGGTTACCCTGCTGCCTGATTTCCCGTTACTCGGTCTGTTTCTGACTCTCCCCTGATCGTGATACAGGCTTGCTGCTTAACCCAGTTAGTCTCCAGACACTTCTCATTCTCTCTCTGCTCATCCATGTAAGACCCTGGCCTGGTTCTTGACTGTGTCCTCTTCTCCAGTCTTCTGACCATGTATGACCTAGGCTCTAGCTTACTTCTTTCTGCCTGCTCCTTCAGAACCTGGTTAGTAGATCTGCCTTCCGGACCCTGTCTGGCATTCCCACACAATCAGTGCACAGATTTTCTGCCACTGCTAATCGTGAGGTGTTCCCTTATTTGCATCAACCACCATCCCTGCAGACCATCTATACTGATCATCACATGCCGTCCAAGTCCCAGCAACTCTTAGCCTTGACTACAGAAAAATAACAAAGAGGAAAGCACTTTTTAATTTAAAAATTCATCTGCCATTTTTCTTCCAGTAGGAAAAGCTGTCCCCGGCTGGAGAACACAGTGAATATTGCTGGCGGCTAGAGCAGCAATAATTGCATGTAAAATCCGACAGGCTAAGTTGATTCATCAATCACCTTGGGTACATTTAGGCTGCCTATGCATGGCTTGAATCTCTTCCTGCTCAACTGGCAGTGATTCGAACCATCTATAGCCAGCTTTAGTATGTAGAAACTCTGCCCATGGCACGTTTTGTCATATCATTTGACTTCCTCAGCAGGTCTGCAATCTATAGATCTGCAATTTGCAAAACTCAAGCTCCTTGCTTATTATCGAGCTCTAGCTCTGGCTTAGCAGGGGACTTGTCAAATGTCTACATGGAGATCACTGCTTCCACGCACACAGGTCATGGCAGAGGACAAGCTTTTTTTTTACTTAGTAATTTACACACTGCTTTACATACTATTCATTCACATCAGTCTGTGCCCTCCAGGAGCTTATATTCTAAGGCCATTTACAGGAGCTATCTTATATAAATGCATACACATACTAGAGCCAATCAATTAAACTACCAGCATGTCTTTGGAGTGTGGAATGAAGAGAGAACATGCAAGCTCAAGCAGATTGTGTCCTGGATTGTTGTGCATTGTATTTATTGTTCTATGATGAAGGTCATGTTCTATGGATGAAGATCATGTTCTGTGGATGAATATCATTGTATCAATTTATTAAATGTGTAATTCTGTTCCATAATGTTTTGTCTGAGCAACTGGCAGGTGTGCATGGTCAGAAACAAGTCCTACAATACTACAGAAAGGGTCTTTGTCAATAAATTTTCTTCACTTCAGAACTGCTTCTCTCCCCAATAAAGTCAATGGGAACACAAAAGCAGCTTGAAGCAGGTTGATAAATAAACAGATTCACTAACGGGTGTCCACCGTAGAAATATGGAGAAAAATGCAATCAATAAGCCTGTGATTTGCAGTGAATGTTAGTATAGAGGGGATCTGCATGTGCATGGGCAATGCAAAAAATGCAAAACGCCTCTCTTAAAGTGTCATTTTTCTGTGTTTGGGTGCATCAGGCCTCAGTTTTATTTTGGATAGATTTCCTGTTCTGCCTCCAGAACAAGAGATGAAAGGGTGAAGGTTAATCTCCTCATTAGGACACAGGCAGCACAGCCTACTTAAGCCTCGTACACACGCAACGATTGTTGGCCGTGAATTTTCGGCCAACGTCCGATTGGCCGATTGTCGGCTTGTTAGTATGATGCTTCCGACAACCGACTGCGACTTTTCGGCCAAACAAAATCTGGTGTGCATGCTATAAAATTTTTGTTGGCCGTCACCAGAACGGCCGATTGTTCTTCAGTCAGTACAGATTTTGGCAGACAAAAATGTGATGAGCAAGACTGGGCATGCTCAGAGAAGAAAAAACACAGGAAAAGTAAACCAGAACATGACATCACTTCTGCAGTTGGTTGTTGTTGGCCGACAAAATTTGTGTGCAGTCTAGAGCACATTTCAACCAACACAACAACACTGGACAAAAGACGGCCGATCGGTCGGCCAACAATCGTTGCGTGTGTACGAGGCATTAGTCCCTTAGTTGCTGCATTTGTTTATTCTGCCACTAACCAGATTCTTGTACTAGAGTGGCTCTTCTCCTGATCTGGACTGTAAACACCTACCCCTATTCTCATCTCCATTATATAGGGCATTGTTTGAGATTTCAATTCAGTACACAAAGTTACAAGGACTCTGTATTTTTTATCCAGATCAAAAAGTATTTTTTGGGGAAAATGTTAAAGAAAACAAATGCAACAACCTAATCTAAGGACTGGTAAATTACAACATACAGTATCAGATTATTGTTCAAGGGGGTTTGATATATTTTAACAAAGAGGAGTTAGGGGACTTACCAAAAGGTTAATCAACCAAGTTGAGTATCAAAACCAGAGTGTGGAGTCGAGGCAGAATAAGGAACACAGTCAAGGTCAGAGTAGGTGAAGTACTACCTATTCCAGATCAAGCAACGGTCAACAGTTCAGAGATGAGAATCAGCAGGATCTGGGATATTAGGTGAAGTAGGGTAACCGGGTCTTTGCCGATTAAGAGAAGAGAGGAACTAGGAGTCAATCAAGCTAGGAAAGAGAAATAAATAAGGAACTTGGCAAAGACAGGGCAACTAGGAAAACAATGAAGACAGGAAATTAAAGCAACAACATGCAAGAACAGGATCACACCTAGCCAGAGCAATATGAATGCCACAACAGGCAACTAGAATAATGCTGGCCATACACTAGCCGAAATATTAGGCAAACTAATTTTCGAAAAATGAAAAACTCGGCCGTGAGAGCAGACGATCGTGGCATCGTGTAATAAACGAATTTCGAAAGATAAATCGTTCAATGGACATAAATTAATTCAGTTTGTCACATATACCTAGTGCAAACAGGTCGGCCGAAAAACACATTAACCTTTCAATTTATCGTTCGTTTATCGTTCGGCCGGCAGATTTTCAAAACTGTTCCTTCGATTTTTCGGCTCTGAAAAGTTGAAATAGTTTGTGCCCATTAACTGGATGAAAAATGGACGATCGGACCAAATGACAGATTTTCGAACGGTTTTTAGGCAGGTGTATGGCCACCATAAGGGCTCTGGCTTCCTTTGAAGAAGTTCTAATCTGAAGATGTGCACTTGGCCACACCCATGCATGTGTACCGCTACCTGGACAATTAAATAGGGAATTTATGCTTGTGCCAGAGCACTAAAAAACGGCCTACAGTAAAAGAATGCCAAAAAAGGACTACTGAACAGAAAGCAGCTAGAGAAACAAAAACAGGATGACCTAGGGAAGAAAGAAGAGCCACAAACATAATAGAAAAGCTGAACAGAAGGACACAGTAAGCTGAGCTCTCCACCAGTAGTGATGTCGCAAACATAAAATTCGCCGTTCGCGAACGGCGAACGCGAACATCGGCGAATGTTCGCGAACCGGCGAACATTGCGAACCGCCATAGACTTTAATAGGCAGGCGAATTTTAAAACCCACAGGGACTCTTTCTGGCGACAATAGTAATGGAAAAGTTGTTTCAAGGGGACTAACACCTGGACTGTGCCATGACGGAGGGGGATCCATGGCAAAACTCCCATGGAAAATTACGTAGTTGACGCAGAGTCGGGTTTTATTCCATAAAGGGCATAAATCACCTAAAATTCCTAAATTGTTTGGAATAACGTGCTTTAAAACATCCAGTGTGTGTATACGATCAGGTATGATGTTGTATCGATCAGGTAGTGTAAGGGTTACGCCCGCTTCACAGTGACAGACCAAACTCCCTGTTTAACGCACCGCAAACAACCGCAAACAGACCAGAACTGACCAAAATGGGACAGGAACTGGGCTTTAAGGGTTAGGGTTAGGGTTAGGTTTAGTGTTAGGGGCTAGGGTTAGGGTTACGGTGAGATACTTAGGGTTAGAGTTAGTAACCCTACCCCTACGCCTCTAACCCTAACTGTCTAACCCTAAGCACTAAAAATAACCCTAACCCTAACCCTAGCCCTAACTCTAATTTTTTTTCTGGTTCTGGACATGCTACAGAGCTAAAACTTCACAGGTACACTTTTTAGACCCCCAGACACTGAATCACACAAAAAAAGTTCTTAAAAATTGTAATTTTTTGTTAGAGAGCCAATTATTGGAAAAATTAAAAAAAAAAAAATTTCTTTGGAGTTAGCATTTGGGGGGTCTAAAAAGTGTACCTGTGAAGTTTCAGCTCTGTAGCATGTCCGGAACCAGAAAAAAATACGAATTAGGGTTAGGGCTAGGGTTAGGGTTATTTTTATGGCTAGGCTTAGAGGGTTAGGGTTAAGGTTAGAGGGTTAGGGTTATGGTTAGAGGGTTAGGGTTAGGTTTAGTGTTAGGGGCTAGGGTTAGGGTTACGGTGAGATACTTAGGGTTAGAGTTAGTAGCCCTACCCCTACCCCTACCCCTCTAACTCTAACCCTCTAACCCTAAGCACTAAAAATAACCCTAACCTTAGCCCTGACCCTAACCCTAGCCCTAGCCCTAACCCTAACCCTAATTCTATTTTTT
Organism: Pelophylax lessonae; assembly: GCF_965119305.1. NCBI lineage: Eukaryota > Metazoa > Chordata > Amphibia > Anura > Ranidae > Pelophylax > Pelophylax lessonae. Next base: position 197,452,553 of record NC_138768.1, read on the forward strand.
TCTGGTTCTGGACATGCTACAGAGCTGAAACTTCACAGGTACACTTTTTAGACCCCCCCAGACAATAAATCCAAAGAATTTTTTTTTTTTAAGTTTTTTTTTTTTAAGTTTTCCAATAATTGTCTCTCTATCAAAAATGACACTTTTTAAGAACTTTTTTTGTGTGATTTAGTGTCTAGGGGGTCTAAAAAGTGTACCTGTGAAGTTTCAGCTCTGTAGCATGTCCAGAACCAGAAAAAAAGATCATTTTCAGTAGAGCAGGGATGGTGGGAACCCCTTTTACACCTATATGATCTTTTTTTCTGGTTCTGGACATGCTACAGAGCTGAAACTTCACAGGTACGCTTTTTAGACCCCCCAGACAATAAATACAAAGACATTTTTTTTTTTTAAGTTTTTTTTTTTAATTTTTCCAATAATTGGCTCTCTATCAAAAATTACAATTTTTAAGAACTTTTTTGTGTGATTTAGTGTCTAGGGGGTCTAAAAAGTGTACCTGTGAAGAGTGTACCTGTGAAGTTTCAGCTCTGTAGCATGTCCAGAACCAGAAAAAAAGATCATTTTCAGTAGAGCAGGGATGGTGGGAACCCCTTTTACACCTATATGATCTTTTTTTTCTGGTTCTGGACATGCTACAGAGCTGAAACTTTACAGGTACGCTTTTTAGACCCCCCCAGACACTAATCCAAAAAAGTCATGCCTGCCACCGTATATATCAGTGGTGGGTGGGCAGTGGCACTGCAGTGGGCACAGTACACTCTGTGGACCTGACAGTCACTGGCACCCAGGCAACTGCAATTATAAAAAAAATATATATATTTTTACTTTGCAAGCTGCTGTGCCACCGTATATATATCAGTGGTGGGTGGGCACGCAGTGGCACTACAGTGGGCACAGTACACTCTGTGGACCTGACAGTCACTGGCAGCCCAGGCAACTGCAATAATAAAAAATATTTTTTTTTTCAATTTGCAACAAGATGCTGTGCCACCGTATATATATCAGTGGTGGGCAGTGCACTGCAGTGGGTACAGTGCACTCTGTGGACCTGACACAGCACTCACTGCAATTATGACAGAGGAAAAAAAAAATATTTTTTAAAATGCAAGGTACTGTGCCTGTGCCACCCGAAATGAGTGTGGTGTGCACACAGTACAGTCTGTGGTGGGCATGTGGCCTCTCACACACAGCGGGCAGGCAACTGCAGTGTACAATAGATATATATATATATATATATATATATATATATATATAAAATACTCAATTACCAGCCCTAAAAAGGGCTTTTGGGGACACTAGATATATATATATATATATATATATATATATATATATATATATATAAATAAAAAAAAAAAATACTCAATTACCAGCCCTTAAAAGGGCTTTTGGGGACACTAGATTATCTATATATATATATATATATATATATATATATATATATATATAAAGAAAAAACTCAATTACCAGCCCTTAAAAGGGCTTTTGGGGACACTAGATATATATATATATATATATATATATATATATATATATATATAAAAAATTACACAAATACCAGCCCTTAGAAGGGCTTTTTGGGGTGCTGTCAGGATGCTGTCCTTACAGCAGTAGTGGACCAAGAACACTGACTAGCAAGACCAGGAACACTGATTAACAACTGTCCCTAGCTATTAACAGCAGCAGCAACACTCTCCCTGCTCTCACTAACACACTGCTTCAGAATGATCTAAGATGGATGCTGCCCTTGCTTATTTATAGGAGGTGGGAGGGTGTGGGAGGGAGGTATGCTGATTGGCTGGAAATGTGCCTGCTGACTGTGAAGTTCAGGGTCAAAGTTTGCCTCAATGATGTATTATAGGGAGCGGACCGAACATCGCATATGTTCGCCCGCAGCGGCGAACGCGAACATGCTAAGTTCGCCGGGAACTGTCCGCCGGCGAACAGTTCGGTACATCTCTATCCACCAGCTTGAGAACTGACAGCACCACAGAATGAAGAGAAGGCTTTCAATCACCCGGATAGATAAATCCTTTGCAGTTAGGTTCCTGGATCTTTATTTTCATATTATCCACTTTACCACCGGAGGATTTTGCTGTCTTTTACGTCCAGGCCACTTTTTGCGATTCGGCGCTGTGCGACTTTAACTGACAATTGCGCGGACGTACGATGCTGTACCCAAACGAAATTTACGTCCTTTTTTTCCCACAAACAGAGCTTTCTTTTGGTGGTATTTGATCACCTGTGCGATTTTTACTTTTTGCGCTATAAACAAAAAAAGAGCGACAATTTAGAAAAAATAACAATATTTTTAACATTTTTTTATATGAAATTCCCCCCCCAAAAAAATGTAAAAATCTAAATTTTTTTAAATTTTTGGCCAATTTGTTTTCTGCTACCTATGTTTGGTAAAAAAAATCACAATAAGCGTAATTTTATTGGTTTGCGCAAAAGTTATTGCGTTTACTAACTAAGGGAAAGATTTCTGTCATTTTTGGTGTTTTTTTTAACGCGTAATGGCGACGATCTGCGATTATTTTTGCGGGACTGCGACATTGCGGCGGACAGATCGGACCCTTGAATGACATTTTTGACACTTTTGGGGGTACCAGTGACATTTCTATAGTAATCAGTGCTATAAATATGCACTGTTACTGTAAAAATGACACTGGCAGGGAAGGGGTTAGTTTTATTGGAGAGGGAGGGGTTAATGTATGCCTGGTGCTTACTGACGTGTGTGGGGGGAGGTGACTGAGTGACACAAGGACAGATCGCATGTTCAGCTATGCTGAACACTGCAATCTGTCACTCCTTGTCACTTAGGAGATCCGCCCGCTCTGTTTACACAAGGGGGCGGATCTCCAAACTCGATTCCCCGACGACCGGGGAAGAGCAGCAGCGATCGCCGCCGCTCCTCCCCTGGCCCGACTCCCACTGTGACTGAAAACAGCGGGAGCACGCCTCCGGCGGCGCGCGAGCGCCGCCTACAGGGGGAGGAGTCCAGCGACGTAGGTCTACGTCGCTGGACGGAATCGAGCCACTTTGCCGCAGTACAGTCAATGTGACCGGTCGGCAAGTGGTTAAGTGAGGAAAATAAAGTACTAGGGCAATCAAACACAAAGCAATTGTGCTAATCAAGCAAACCAAAGCCAACTGATTGAATCAATGCTGTTTGAAAATGTATATTTACCTTTAAATAAGGTTTCATCAATCTTCAGGGGGGGTATAGCTAATTGGATCACCAGAAACAAGTACCTAACCCTACAGCCATTGAGAGAAATGATTGGCCACCTTGGTACACTAGCCAAGCTTATGAACTGGCTAACATTGCTGTACATTGGTGCGCTTTAAGCCAAGAATTTGTTTGCATACAAAGAGAGCAAGTCACATTGGTCATGATGTAACAGATTTTAGACCGTAAAACTCAGATAAATATATTTGATGTTAAGCAGAGAAGCTAGGGAATTATTCCTAGTATTGAAATTAATATACACAATGTTCGTGTGCAGATTTCATGCTGCAGTGAGTTAAAATAACTGTGTGTCACTTCCTAATCCTATTATTTTAGATCCTGGAGAGTGTCCAAGCAGACTGTCATTCTAGGGCCATGCTCTTGTGAGGCTACACACACTACAAGTAATCCAGAAAGATCAAGCTAAAGTACATCACCGAGGAGCTTTGGGATTACCCTACTCTAAACATGTGTCTGTAGCCACTTAACCTCTGGAAATACCAACATTTTCTATATTAATAATGTCTAACCATAAAGGTACATCTATTGCACTTGTATTTTCACTGAAGAAATCCATCAGGGGGAAATGAGTCGTTTCCTAATCCTGATAAAGGCAGTATAGTATACAGAACTTATGCTGTATTTTGCAAGTTTCTTTTAGTGGACAGTAGGCTCACTTCAATAAACTATAAAGATCATAATTCACCATAACAACCATTATTTTCAACAATTAGAGCTGAGAATAATAGTCAGATGGCTGAAAATATAGATTGTTATGGCAAAAACACCCATGAGTCAAAGCTGAGTGAATTGGGGCTTGTTTTAAGATGTTCTACAGAAGGTTTATTTTTGCTAGTATGACACATAAATTTACTGTATGTACACTAGTATGTCTAGTAGAACACATAAATTTACTGTATGTACACTAGTATGTCTAATAGAACACATACATTTACTGTATGTACACTAGTATGTCTAGTAGAACACATAAATTTACTGTATGTACACTAGTATGTCTAATAGAACACATAAATTTACTGTATGTATGTACACTAGTATGTCTAGTAGAACACATAAATTTACTGTATGTACACTAGTATGTCTAATAGAACACATACATTTACTGTATGTACACTGGCAAGAAATAAAATGTCAGTTTGCTGGAAAATTAAACAGTCGCTGCACCTCTGCACCTCTGACTGGAGCCAATTCCAGCAAAGCATCTGATAAATCAAAAATGACCAAACTCCTAGGTATTGTATATTAGGTATGAGAAAATATTTGACCTCACAGGTATCATTAGGTAATCTCAGCCTAAAAACCTAAAGAATTTACTATTCTATTTTTTACCTGGTGTTCTGCTTTTTATACAGTATTTATTGTCATTTCAGGCAACTCACCAGTTCTAACAGATTGTGCCACGTGCAAAATTTAAAGATGGCCAGAACTTGTAAACTATGCCCCCAAAAAAGCAAGCAGACAGCACAGAAATATTCACCAGGTATTGCCTATGATGTTTTTCCCAAGTACTGACTTACCATCCCTACTTTTGTATGGCTTTTCTGAGTGGAGGCAGGACTTTAAGTCAAAACTTCTCATCTAATGATTTTTGATCTGATAACTGGGTAATTCAAGTAGTAGCAGGAGATGTGCAGATTGCATAGATCCACAGATTACATAAAGCAGAAGCATGGAGATTCTCCTGCTGCAGTCCTTCTCGTCCAGCTTGCCCACCAACAAGGAGATATACTGTACACTAGTGATGAGCCGAACACCCCCCGATTCGGTTCGCACCAGAACACCGCGAACAGAGGAAAAGTTTGTTAGAATAAACAAACCCCATTGAAGTCTATGGGACTCGAACCTCGAAAATCAAACAGCCTCATTTTCAAGGCTTAAATGCAAGTTATTGCCCCAAAAAAGTGTATCAGGGTCCGGGTACTGACCTGGGGAACATGTAGCAATGAAAAAAAAGATTTTAAAAACAATTGTTTTTAAAGGAGCACTGATGTACTGATTTTAATGGGGCTTAAAGTGAAACTATAAAAATTCCTTCAAATATCGTGCCTGGGGGGTCCCCTGAATGTACCTGTAAAGTAGTGCATCTCTACGATGTATGTAGCCTGCTGCAGCAATACTGACATTTCTAAAGCAAAAAATGTCATATACAAATCGCATGTACTTGTCATACAGGTGCAGAAAATTGGGCCTTGGTTGTTGTTGGTGGTGCCTGAACACCGTAACCCCTCACAGTTACTCTTTCTGGGTGCAGGAACAGGCCCTGCTGCTAAAAAATCCATACAAATTTGAAATCACATGTACTTGTCATACAGGTGCAGAAAGATTGGGCCTTGGTTGTTGGTGGTTACTGAACACCGCAACCCATCGCAGTTACTTTTGCTGGGCACAGAAATGGGACCTGCTGGTAAGAATTCCATACAAATTTGAAATCGCATGTACTTGTCACTTGTCATAGAGGTGCAAAAGAATTGGGCCTTGGGTGTTGGTGGAGTCTGAACACCGCAACCCCTCGCAGTTACTCTTGCTGAGCGCAGGAAAGGACCCTGCTGGTAAAAATTCCATACTAATTTGAAATTAGCAAAGATCAAGTGTTGTATGTGTTCTTATCAGTGATCTAGTGGGGGCACTGTGCTGTCATCTGACCTGGCCAAGGTTGGGTGGCGGCTATGAAAACTGGCTGGAGTGATGGGGACCTGGAAGGTTACTATCGGCAGGAACTGAAACTTAAATTGGGCCTTGGTTGTTGGTGGTGCCTGAACACCGCAACCCCTCACAGATACTCTTGCTGGGCGCAGGAATGGGCCCTGCTGGTAAGAATTACATACAAATTTGAAATTGCATGTACTTGTCATACAGGTGCCAAACATTGGACCTTTGCTGTTGGTAGTGCCTGAACACCGTAACCAAGCCCTTGCAGTTACTCTTGCTTGGTGCAGGAACGGGACCTGCTCTGGTAAGAATTCCATACAAATGTGAAATTGCATTTACTATACAGGTGCCAAAAATTGGGCCTTTGCTGTTGGTGGTGCCTGAACACCATAACCAAGCCCTCGCAGACACTCTTGCTGGGTGCAGGAACGGGAATTGCTGGTAAGAATTCCATACAAATTTGAAATTGCATGTACTATACAGGTGCCAAAAACTGGGCCTTTGCTGTAGGTGGTGCCTGAACACCGTAACAAATCCCTCACAGATACTCTTGCTGGGGGCAGGAACAGGACCTGCTGCAAAGAATTCCACACAAATTTGAAATTGCATGTACTATACAGGTGCCAAAAAATTGGGCCTTTGCTGTTGGTGAAGCCTGAACACCGAAACCAAGCCCTCGCAGTTACTCTTGCTGGGCGCGGGAACGGGACCTGCTGGTAAGAATTCCATACAAATTTGAAATTGCATGTACTATACAGGTGCCAAAAATTGGGCCTTTGCTGTAGGTGGTGCCTGAACCAAGTAACCAAGCCCTCACAGATACTCTTGCTGGGTGCAGGAACGGGACCTGCTGGTAAGAATCCCATACAAATTTGAAATTGCATGTACTTGTCATACATGTGCAAAAATATTGGGCCTATTGTGTTGTTGGTGCCTGAACACCGTAACCCCTCACAGTTAGTAGGGCACAGGGACAGGGCCGGCTGTTAAAAACTAGGGATGATCGAACGGTTTGGGTCGACCATCGGTTCGACCCGAACATTGGATGTTCGATATTCGGCCGAATACCGAACTTTTTGCGGCAAAAGTTCGGTATTCGGCCACCAGAACCGCCCAAAATGCACTGGGACAGGAACTGGGCTTTAAAAGCCCGTGATTGGCCCAGAAACGTCTGCAAAAGCCAATGAGGGGGCAGGAGTCTCCTAGGAACGTGATTGGAGTGACTACGGGGACCAGAGGCCAATCAGGAGTGAATACGCCCTACACTATATAAGATGGCCCCGCCTAACCCCTAGCACAGTTATCCAGAGCCTGTTGAAGAGAGTTGAAGCAGTTCTGTCTGACTCCTGCTTGCTACACTACATTTCCTACATATCGAGTGGTTCTAAAGCTCCATATAGCAGAATTGTATTTAGCTTACAGCCAGTGTAGTTAGATACAGCGATTGTGCTGGTTCTTAGAGTTAAAAAAAAAAAAAAAAAAAAAAAAAACTTAAGGGACAGTGTCAGTCTTCTGCTGTATGGAGCTTTCTATTTAGTGGAAAGGGATATCTAGTGTAGTTAGGGAACTTTGTACTACATTAGTTAGATTTGAAAATTTAGTTTCTGTAGGGAAAGTGTGAGGGTTCTGTTTAGTGAGCACGTGGCACAGTGCTGCTGTATCACAGCAGGTATACGTGCTTGCTTGGCAGCAAAATACAGTGACAACTTAACGCCTGTTGTTCAAAGCGTTAGGTGCACTGTACAAAAGCCTTTGCAACTGTGCGTGACACGCAACTGCTGTGCTGTATCCAGCGACAACTGTGGGTCGCATAGCAGTGTGCGTTTTTCACCGCACACAGTTGCCAACGCATCAGTGACAACCTAACGCCTGTTGTTCAAAGCGTTAGGTCCACTGTGCAAAAGGCTTTGCTACTGTGCGTGAACCGCAACTGCTGTGCTGTATCCAGCGACAACTGTGGGTCGCATAGCAGTGTGCATTTTTCACCGCACACAGTTGCCAACGCATCAGTGACAACTTAACGCCTGTTGTTCAAAGCGTTAGGTGCACTGTACAAAAGCCTTTGCAACTGTGCGTGACACGCAACTGCTGTGCTGTATCCAGCGACAACTGTGGGTCGCATAGCAGTGTGCGTTTTTCACCGCACACAGTTGCCAACGCATCAGTGACAACCTAACGCCTGTTGTTCAAAGCGTTAGGTCCACTGTGCAAAAGGCTTTGCTACTGTGCGTGAACCGCAACTGCTGTGCTGTATCCAGCGACAACTGTGGGTCGCATAGCAGTGTGCGTTTTTCACCGCACACAGTTGCCAACGCATCAGTGACAACTTAACGCCTGTTGTTCAAAGCGTTAGGTGCACTGTACAAAAGCCTTTGCAACTGTGCGTGACACGCAACTGCTGTGCTGTATCCAGCGACAACTGTGGGTCGCATAGCAGTGTGCGTTTTTCACCGCACACAGTTGCCAACGCATCAGTGACAACCTAACGCCTGTTGTTCAAAGCGTTAGGTCCACTGTGCAAAAGGCTTTGCTACTGTGCGTGAACCGCAACTGCTGTGCTGTATCCAGCGACAACTGTGGGTCGCATAGCAGTGTGCGTTTTTCACCGCACACAGTTGCCAACGCATCATTGAGAAATATGCCTGGTAGACCAAGAAAAGGCATACGTGGCCCTGCTGCGGAAAGGGGCACAGCTTCTAGGGTGTCTAGAGGCAGGGGTGGACGTGGTGGTCAGTCCTCAGCCAGGCCACCATTTGGATTGTTCTCCGGCAGTGGCCAAGCTATACGTCCACAGTATGTACAGGAGGTGGTGGACTATATGAACAAACCCTCATCATCGGCATCATCTGCAACTACAGTGACCCAGGCAGAGAAAAGTGGTCAGTCTTCTGCAGTTGTCAGAACAAATACAGATGAGTCCATGTCCACCTCATGTCCTCCCTTAGACCCAATTTCAGACATGGCAGAGGAGTCAGCTGAGCTGTTTGACCACAGTGTCGGCCATCTACTCCAGCCTGATGCTCAGTCCTTTATGGAGTCTGATGTTGGGTCTGAGTTTGAGGAGGAGGCAGAGCAAACAAGAGGGGAGAGCAGACGGCCCGCTCCATCTAAGGCCGCACCTGTTGTCTCCCAGGCCAGGCCTGATGCTCAGTCTTTGATAGAATCAGATGTTGGGTCTGAGGTTGAGGAGGAGGCAGAGCAAACAAGAGGGGAGAGCAGACGGCCCGCTCCATCTAAGGCCGCACCTGTTGTCTCCCAGGCCAGGCCTGATGCTCAGTCTTTGATGGAGTCAGATGTTGGGTCTGAGGTTGAGGAGGAGGCAGAGCAAGCAAGAGGGGAGAGCAGACGGCCTACTCCATCTAAGGCCGCACCTGTTGTCTCCCGGGCCACTATACACACCTCATCTTGCTGGGCCTTTTTTGAGACATCCCATGCAGATAAAACAGTTGCGATCTGCAAGATTTGTAAGAAGGGTATAAAACGTGGCAAAAATGTCAACCACCTGGGTACAAGCTGCCTAAACAGGCATTTGACAACCCACCACTCGGCCCATTGGCAGGAGCATTTAAAGAACCCACAAAAGGGCCAAAGATTGGTCAGTCGGCCTCCTAGTTCTCCTCGCGCTCCTCCTCATGCTCCATCTGCTCCACCTGCTCCACCTGCACATCAGTCTGTTCCTGGCCCTGCTATAGTCACTCGTCACCTGTTGGCAGCCTCCACTGGCAGGGATGATGATATAGCAGGCAGTGTCGCATCTACCTCCAGCACACCACCAGCTGTATCATCTAGACGCCAAATTTCGATTCCACACATGCTGGAACGAAAAAAAATGTATACTCCCCGCCACCCACATGCCCAGCGTCTAAACAGTAGTTTGGCTAAACTACTGGCTCTGCAACTATTACCATTTAACCTGGTAGAGTCTGCTCCCTTCCGTGACTTCGCAAAATGTGCAGTTCCACAGTGGCAGGTGCCAAGTCGGCATTACTTTTCCCGTAAGGCCCTGCCATCCCTATACCAACATGTGGAAGGCAATGTAGTGTCATCCCTGGCCAAGTCAGTCAGCCGTAAGATACACTTGACGGCTGACACTTGGTCAAGCAAACATGGGCAGGGACGGTACATTTCTGTCACTGCTCACTGGGTGACACTGCTTGCCAGTGGAAGGGATTGTAGCCAGGGCTCGGTGCTGCAGCCAGTGTTGCCCCCACGTCTGCAAACAGCTGGTGGTGTCGCTGATCCGGGTAGATCGATCACTTCTACCCCCTCCTGCTCCTCCTCCTCTACCTCCTCCATGCCCTCCTCTGCAGAATGGTCCTTTGAATATGATGAGATACCACGTAAACGTTCAAAGGGCTATTCTATGTCTCAGGCCAAAAGGTGTCACGCAGTGCTGCAGCTTGTGTGTCTAGGGGACAGGCAGCACACTGCCCCTCAGATTCTTGGGGCTCTGCAGGCACAGGCCCAGAGGTGGTTGACACCACGCCAGCTGCAGCCAGGGATGGTGGTTACTGATAATGGGTCAAACCTCCTGGCCGCCCTTCGTCAGGGAAAGTTAACCCATGTGCCATGCCTGGCGCATGTCCTGAATCTCGTGGTACAGCGGTTTTTGAACTCGTACCCGGGAATGCAGGATGTGCTAAGGATGGCAAGAAGGGTGTGCAGTCACTTCAGGCGGTCGTACAGTGCCACTGCACGTTTGGCCGAAGTGCAGCGCGAGTTTCACCTGCCGGTACACCGCCTCATCTGTGACATGCCCACCCGCTGGAACTCCACCTTGGCTATGCTGCAGCGCCTGTACACGCAGCAGAGGGCCCTCAATGAATACCTATGCGAGTACGGCACCAGCACTGGCTCTGCGCGCCTGGGCTTCTTTTCACCACGGCAGTGGCTTTTGATTAAGGATGCATGCGCTGTCCTCTCGCCATTTGAGGAGGCCACAAGGATGGTCAGCCGGGACAGCGCATGCATCAGTGACACCCTACCGGTACTGTTTTTGTTGGAGCACACTCTGCGTGGCATTATGGACAGGGCACTGGAGGCAGAGCAGCAGGAGGAAGAGGAGGACTTCCTTGCCTCTCAAGGCCCCCTTTATCCTGAAAATCCTGACCCCATTATGCCTAGCTCCCAGAGGCCCGAGCAGGATCCAGGGGTGGAAGAGGAGGAGGAGGACGATTCTGCGGGAACTTTTGCAGGGTTTGAGGAGGAGGAGGAGGAAGACATGCGGCAATCTGCAAGGCCTAGTTTGACTCCCTCGGGACACTTTGGAGTAGTACGTGGCTGGGAGGAGGAGGAGCCCGTTGTAGATAATGTCGTTATGAGTGACCCCGAGGAGTCAGCTTCTCAGGCCTTCGCTAATTTGCGACGCATGGGAAACATCATGCTCCAGAGCCTGCGAAAGGACCCCAGAATCAAGGCCATTAAAGAGACTAACCACTATTGGTTGGCCACCCTACTTGACCCCCGGTACAAGTGTAAAGTCTCGGAGCTTTTCCCATCCACCCATAGAGTCCACAGGATCAAATCCCTTGAGGACAGTCTCAAGAGGAATCTGGTGAACATGTTCCCCGACTCCCGTAGGGTGCAGGGGCGGGGACAACCTACCATGGATTCTACTGGTGGTCACGAGAGGAGCGTTGGAGAAGGCGTGCGGTTGACGGATGCCTTTCGGTCTTTTTTTAGTCCTCACCGCCCAGGCTTCTCAGCTGCCACATCGCATCGACACCGTCTGCATCACATGGTGGACGATTACGTGAGGGCACAAAGTGACACAGAGGGCTTTTCATGTGACGAATCCGATCCACTGGCATACTGGGTCTTAAGATTAGACCACTGGCCAGAACTGGCCCAGTATGCCATGGAGTTGTTGGCCTGCCCTGCTTCCAGTGTCCTATCGGAACGGGCATTCAGCGCAGCAGGAGGATTCGTCACAGACCATCGAACTAGACTCTCCACCGACTCAGTCGACCGTTTGACATTCATTAAGATGAATCAGTCGTGGATATCAAGCTTTGATGCACCTGATGCAGACCTTGTAGACTAGGCTATCGTTGTGATGTGGCAGTTGAGCCTCAGTTTAAGCCTGGACCATGGTGCCACCCTAAAACCCTCCTCTCATTCTCTTTACGTTCACAGAACCTCATTTTGGTTATGACAAAAACGACAATGTTTGCGCACCTGTTCCACAGGTGCACACCTTTACAATTTTTGGGCCTCCTTCAACACCAGCTCTTTGGGGTTAAGGTGGGGAGGCTATACTAAAACAAAAACGACAATGTTTGCGCACCTGTTCCACAGGTGCACACCTTTACAATTTTTGGGCCTCCTTCAACACCAGCTCTTTGGGGTTAAGGTGGGGAGGCTATGCTAAAACAAAAACGACAATGTTTGCGCACCTGTTCCACAGGTGCACACCTTTACAATTTTTGGGCCTCCTTCAACACCAGCTCTTTGGGGTTAAGGTGGGGAGGCTATGCTAAAACAAAAACGACAATGTTTGCGCACCTGTTCCACAGGTGCACACCTTTACAATTTTTGGGCCTCCTTCAACACCAGCTCTTTGGGGTTAAGGTGGGGAGGCTATGCTAAAACAAAAACGACAATGTTTGCGCACCTGTTCCACAGGTGCACACCTTTACAATTTTTGGGCCTCCTTCAACACCAGCTCTTTGGGGTTAAGGTGGGGAGGCTATGCTAAAACAAAAACGACAATGTTTGCGCACCTGTTCCACAGGTGCACACCTTTACAATTTTTGGGCCTCCTTCAACACCAGCTCTTTGGGGTTAAGGTGGGGAGGCTATGCTAAAACAAAAACGACAATGTTTGCGCACCTGTTCCACAGGTGCACACCTTTACAATTTTTGGGCCTCCTTCAACACCAGCTCTTTGGGGTTAAGGTGGGGAGGCTATGCTAAAACAAAAACTACAATGTTTGCGCACCTGTTCCACAGGTGCACACCTTTACAATTTTTGGGCCTCCTTCAACGCCAGCTCTTTGGGGTTAAGGTGGGGAGGCTATGCTAAAACAAAAACGACAATGTTTGCGCACCTGTTCCACAGGTGCACACCTTTACAATTTTTGGGCCTCCTTCAACACCAGCTCTTTGGGGTTAAGGTGGGGAGGCTATGCTAAACAAAAACTACCATGTTTGCGAACCTGTTCCACAGGTGCACACCTTTACAATTTTTGGGCCTCCTTCAACACCAGCTCTTTGGGGTTAAGGTGGGGAGGCTATGCTAAAACAAAAACGACAATGTTTGCGCACCTGTTCCACAGGTGCACACCTTTACAATTTTTGGGCCTCCTTCAACACCAGCTCTTTGGGGTTAAGGTGGGGAGGCTATGCTAAAACAAAAACGACAATGTTTGCGCACCTGTTCCACAGGTGCACACCTTTACAATTTTTGGGCCTCCTTCAACACCAGCTCTTTGGGGTTAAGGTGGGGAGGCTATGCTAAAACAAAAACTACAATGTTTGCGCACCTGTTCCACAGGTGCACACCTTTACAATTTTTGGGCCTCCTTCAACGCCAGCTCTTTGGGGTTAAGGTGGGGAGGCTATGCTAAAACAAAAACGACAATGTTTGCGCACCTGTTCCACAGGTGCACACCTTTACAATTTTTGGGCCTCCTTCAACACCAGCTCTTTGGGGTTAAGGTGGGGAGGCTATGCTAAACAAAAACTACCATGTTTGCGAACCTGTTCCACAGGTGCACACCTTTACAATTTTTGGGCCTCCTTCAACACCAGCTCTTTGGGGTTAAGGTGGGGAGGCTATGCTAAAACAAAAACGACAATGTTTGCGCACCTGTTCCACAGGTGCACACCTTTACAATTTTTGGGCCTCCTTCAACACCAGCTCTTTGGGGTTAAGGTGGGGAGGCTATGCTAAACAAAAACTACCATGTTTGCGAACCTGTTCCACAGGTGCACACCTTTACAATTTTTGGGCCTCCTTCAACACCAGCTCTTTGGGGTTAAGGTGGGGAGGCTATGCTAAAACAAAAACGACAATGTTTGCGCACCTGTTCCACAGGTGCACACCTTTACAATTTTTGGGCCTCCTTCAACACCAGCTCTTTGGGGTTAAGGTGGGGAGGCTATGCTAAACAAAAACTACCATGTTTGCGAACCTGTTCCACAGGTGCACACCTTTACAATTTTTGGGCCTCCTTCAAAGCCAGCTCTTTGGGGTTATGGTGGGGAGGCTCCGCCAACACCAAAACTACCATGTTTGCGCACCTGTTCCACAGGTGCACACCTTCATAATTTTTACGCCTTCTTCAACACCAGCTCTTTGGGCTTACAGTGGTATGGCTCCGCCAACACCCAAACAACAATTTTTGCGCACCTGTCACACAGATGCATATCATTGTAATTTTTTTCCTTACAAAGGCAATTATTGCTTTCATTACCAGCACTTTCATAGGGATATGGTGTCAAGGCATCGTCCGCACCACCAAATGCCCAATTTTTAAGCATCCTTTACTTCTATTCAAAGTCAAGAGACAACAGTATTCATCCAAAACATCTCTAATCTTGTTCACTCTGCACTACATTGTGGCCCCTACCCCTAACCCTCAATGTATCCGTGCATATATGTCTGTTTCTTGTGAGATTTCAAGTTAAAGTGCACCAAACACCATTTTACATGAAATAAAGTGCAATTACATACATCTTTGGACTTCTTGAAACATTTGGTAATAAAAGCCCCATTGTGGAAATACACCCGTTAATTATATGCACATTTAAAGAGACAGCACCTTTTTCCAAAAAAAACTCTAATCTTGTTCCCAGTGCACTGCATTATGTCCCCATCATACACATTGGCTGAGCCGTTGATTAGGAGCAAAAGAAAGGTGCGGTTAAGCAAAAAAGTCATTTTTGAAGGTTTGGTATGCTGTAATTCTGGTTCTGGACATGCTACAGAGCTGAAACTTCACAGGTACAACTTTTAGACCCCCCCAGACACTAAATCCAAAGAAATCTCTTTTTTTTTTTTTTTTTAATTTTTTCAATAATTGGCTATCTATCAAAAACGACAATTTTTAAGAACTTTTTTTTGTGTGATTAATAGTCCCTGGGGCATGACCCAGAACCCTAGGCACTTTTTAGGGGCATTTATTGGGTTTTAGGGCTTAAAAATGGTGTTTTTTGATTACAGAAGTTCGGGTCCCATTGATTTCAATGGGGTTCTGAAATCCGAACCGAACTTTCGTGAAGTTCGGGTGTTCTGGTCGAACCGAACTTTTCAAAAGTTCGATCATCCCTATTAAAAACTACATACATTTAAATTGTATGCACCTGTCATACAAGTGCAGAAAAATTAGGCCTTGGGGGGTTGGTAGTGACCTAAACCAAAAACATTGTTGGAAGCTAGCAGAATCAAGGTAGAGGAATAGGATAGGCAGCATATGCAGTCTTCAAGGGATGGCAGACCCCTATCAAATGCAATCAGTTACATCAGCATCAGGGGCTTGATAGCTCTTGTTGATCCAGGACTGGTTCATTTTGATAAAAGTCAGCTGGTC
The DNA here is from genome assembly GCF_965119305.1 of Pelophylax lessonae. Lineage (NCBI taxonomy): Eukaryota > Metazoa > Chordata > Amphibia > Anura > Ranidae > Pelophylax > Pelophylax lessonae. The sequence continues at coordinate 197,467,988 of NC_138768.1, forward strand.
AACAGAGTCTGTGGACAGACGCACTCTTTTGTCAGTCACAAAACCTCCAGCAGCACTGAACGTCCATTCGGAAAGCACGCTGGTAGAAGGACAGGCCAGTAGCTCCATTATATATTGAGCAACTTCTGCCCAGTGGTCCATCCTCAAGACCAAGTAACCCAGTGGATGCGCAGCTGGAAAGGTCTCCAAGTGTGCTCTTGTGCCTAGATAATCATACACCATATGATGGAGATGCTGCCGATGTTTGCTTAAACCTAACAGAACAAAAGAATTGTTTAAAGGCATTGGTCAGCCAGCCGCCTTCTCCACCGCTCCTCCTTTGGCTGAACGATGCCTCAGAAACACGTCCAGAGAATGTTGACCTCCCAGTGTCTGGAAAGGTGGTACACAAATTATTTTTCAAGGCCTCCTCAAGGTGTTTCATCCTCTGCTCCCTCTGCGAAGGCAGGATGAGCTCTGCAACTTTACCCTTTTAACGTGGATCAAGAAGGGTTGCCAACCAAGAATAATCCCTCTCCTTGATAGCACGAATCCTGGGGTCCTTTTGCAGGCTTTGTAGAATCAGGAAGCCCATGCAACTTAAGTTGGAGGAGGCATGAGCTTCTGAGTCCTCTGGGTCACTAAGAATGACATTGTCGGCAGGAGCAACCTCTCCCCAACCACGTAAAACTATTGGGGTTTCTGGGGAATCAAAACCATCCCTTGAAAACTGTATGCTATCCTCTTCCTCTAAATCCATGCTGCCAAAATCCTCATCCTCCTCCTCCTCTTCCTCCTGTGTGTTTTGTGACCCTGCAGGAATGATATCTGCATAAAGGGGGCCTTGTGAGGAAAGGAAGTCCTCCTCTTCCTCCCGTTGTTCTGTCTCAAGTGCTCTGTCCACGATTCCACGCAGCGTGTGCTCCAGCAGGTAGACTAGCGGGATAGTGTCACTGATGCATGCATTGTCGTGGCTCACCATCCTTGTGGCCTCCTCAAATGGTGACAGGTAGATGCACTCATCCTTAATCAAAAGCCACTGGCCCTGTCCTTGTGCCATACTCACACAGGCACTCATTGATGGCCCTCTGCTACATGTGCAGCCGCTGCAGCATTGCCAACATTGAGTTCCACCTGGTGGGCATGTCACAAATGAGGTGGTTGGTGGGCAGGTTGAATTCCCTTTGAATGTCAGATAAGCGAGCACTGGCATTGATAGACGGCGGAAATGGCCACAGGAAATCTTGGAAGTCCGGGTATCTGCTCAAGAAATGCTGCACCACCAGATTCATAACATGTGCCAAGCATGGAAAATGTGTCAAGTGTCCCTGTCGGAGGGCGGAGAGAAGGTTGGTGCCATTGTTGCATACAACCATTCCTGGCTCAAGCTGTCGTGGCGTCAACCATCTCTGAGCCTGCCCCTGCAGAGGTGACAGAATCTCTGCACTGGTGTGACTCATATCCCCTATACAGATGAACTGAAACACAGCATGGCATCTTTTAACCTGACTGCTTGTGTAGCCCTTTGAATGCTTAGGGAGCACTGCTGCTTCAGAGGACAATTGAGCAGAAGAGGACATGGAGGAGGAGGAGTAGCCAGATGTGGCAGAACCAGCACCAGCTTTTTGGAGGCGTGGTGGCAAAACAAGCTGCAACACTGAACCCTGTCCTGCATTCTTCCCAGCTGCCATCATAGTTACCCAGTGCACCGTGAAAGAAATGTAACATCCCTGTCCATGCCTGCTGCACCAAGAGTCAGCAGTAATGTGCACCTTCCTGCTGACTGTTTTGTCCAACGAGGCCAAAACACTACCTTCCACCGGAATGGCCTTACACGAAAAGAAATGCCTTTTTGGGGCCTGCCACTGTGGTGAAGCACATTACACAAATTTGCAAAAGGGAGCAGAGTTTACCAGATGAAAAGGCAGCCACTGAAATACTAGCAATTTAGCTAGCATTAAGACACTGAGCATGTGGATGGCTGGGACAGTATTTCTTTCTACGGTTCAAAAACTGGGGTAGTGAAATTTGCCTGCTGCTCAAATCAAGCGGTGGTGTACTGCTAGCAGATTGGGTGCAAGTCTCTGTGGCACTATTTGCTATACCATCATCCCTCTCAATGCGGGTTTTTGAGAAGGCATGAGGTATAGTAGGGTTAGAGATCACAGATGAGGAGCAAGATGATGTATACTTGTTGCCTCTTTCAGGTGCTGTTACCAACGGACTGCATGGCAGGACATCACATGCCTTGTCAAGCATGTGGTGCCCAAGTGGCTGGTGTTCTGGCCACGCTTGATCCACTTTAGACAGATGTTGCAAACAGCAAAGCTGTGGTCTACTGCACACATGTGCTGAAAAAAGCCCACACTAAGAACTTTTGTGAGTCTGCGGGGAGTTTGCAGCACCCTTCACCTGTGGAGCTCTGTGCTGTGGCACAATAGGTTAGCTACTGCTTTGGCAGCCCCTGGAGCACAACCTGCCTCAATGGAGTTGTGTATCCTCCTCCTCTATCCTGTCAGGCACCCAAGTACGATCAGTGACCTCATCATCCCCTCCCTCCTTGTCACTGGAGCAAACTTGGCAATATGCTTCAGCTGTGACAACATGACTGCTGGTTTCTTGTCTGTCATTGTCACCCCCTCTCTCTAGGCTCACGTTATTCCCTTTATCAACCTTCGAACCAACATCACAGCTTTCAAATTGCAGTGCATCCTCCAGGAGCATGTCACTGACACTATGATCGAATAGTTCAGATGACTCCTCTGTGCATGATGGTGGGGCGACAGGAGTAGCAGCTGTGGAGAAGGAGCCTGTGGAACGGGCCGCTTTGGCAGCTGCAGTGGAAGGCAAACTACTGTGAGCGTGGGTGTCAGAGGACGAGGAGGAGGAGGACGGCTTATTGATCCACTCCACCAACTCTTCCACATGTTGTGGCTGAATAGCACGGGCAGCACCGGAAATAAAGGACGGGATTGCCCCGCCTGCAGAGGATGCACTATGTCGACTGTGACCACCACTTTTCACAATTGACACAGAGGCTGCTTGCCCTCTTTTCGTGGCATGTGAGCGTCTGCCGCTCCTTGTCGGCCTTTCGGACATGATGTTGATACAGATCAATATAGGGTATATGCAACTGACCAATAGATACTCAGTGACCTGATATGATGTAACCTGAACTCTCACTGATGTGATGTAATCGATAGCCCTATAGATGAGCTGTGGTGCTTATAGATGTACGCAAGTGACCGATTAACAATACTCTCACTGATGTAATATAATCGATAGCCCTATAGACGAGAAATCTCTCTCCCTCCCTGATAGGAATGAATCGCTGGCACTGCACTGTCTGACAAACTGCAAAGAAATGATTCTCTCCCTGCCTCAAACACAATCCTGGCCCTCCCTACACTGCTAGGAATGTCTTACTGGCACTGCACTGTCTGACAAACTGCAAAGAAACAAATCTTTCCCTGCCTCAAACACATTCCTGTCCCTCCCTATACTGCTAGGAATGTCTCTATGCACTGTCTGACAAACTCCAAAAAAAGCTACTCTCGTCCTCCCTCAAACGTGTTCCTTCCCCTGTCTCCTAGCCCATACAATCACACTACATGTTGCAGCTGCGCGGGCAGCCTTTATGTAGTGTGGGGCGTGTACTTGGCCCCTGAGCCATGATTGGCTAAAGGCAGCCTGCCTTTAGTCCAATCATGGCAGAGATCATTTGATTGGCCAAAGCATGAGGTCAGGGTTCATGCTTTGGCCAATCACATAACGTGCTGCACATGTGGCGCGCGCGCAGTGCATTATGGTAATCTCGAATTTCCCGCAAAGAAGCACATTTGTTCATCATTCAACGAACGATCGAACGACCGATGTACGAGTCGAACTTAGCCTCAACTTGAACTCGAAGCTTATCCCTACTTTACATGTATGTGTACGAATGGAGTCACAGAGGGTTTAGTGTATTAACTAAGTTGGGGCACATGGTTTTGGATTAGAAGGACTACACTGGAGGGTCATATATTTGAACCTCTGAGACCCCGGTATGTTATGTTTTTAGAAAAACAAGCAAATCAAATTTTTCTAGTTTCCTTGGGTCACTTACTTGAGGATTCAGGGGTCTCACACTCACCATAACCTGTTAACTAGATACCCAAAGATATTAATAGAGTGAGCTGCAAGCTCGTTCCTACCAGGAATAAAACGCATGGACTGGGTGCAGGTGAGTGACATTCACGTTCTTTCATGCTAACACAAATTAGCATACACATAACCGAAACCCGGTGTAATGAAAGTTTGTACTATGCTCAGATCTTCATGCATGGCCATACACTCAATCCACCTGATAAAGGCACACCAAGCCTCATATAATGATAGTAGGAGAGAGTAAGAGAGGAGAGATGTAAACTACCATCAGTAAGAATTAAATAACATTACTCCAAATTTCCCTTGAACAATAGCAGAAGACCTTCAGTCAAAAAAAAAAAAAAAGCACCAGTATTAACTATAATTTAGGATGTGCAGTAAAGGTTCTGCCATTGCTGACCTTTTTCTGAAAGTTTTAATGGCGCATGCCCATGATTCTTACCCACTGTTTTCAAGGCTTCCTTAGATTTAAATAAAATGCCCATATTGTTGTTTTTTAACCACTTTACCACTGGAGGATTTTCCTGCTTTACGTCCTTTTGGTGGTATTTGATCACCTCTGCGCTTTTCATTTTTTGCGATATTAATAAAAAACAGAGCGAAAATGTTGCAAAAAAATTGAAATTTTATACTTTGACAGTTAAAAAATATCCAATATATTCAATTTTTGTCATATATTTAGGCCAAAATGTATTTAGCTACATGTCTTTGACAAAAAAATCCTCAATGAGCGTATTTTTAACCGCTTTAAGACTGGAAGATTTTACCCCATTCCTGACCAGGCTATATTTTGCGATTGGGCACTGCGTTATTTTAATGGACGATTGCACGGTTGTGCGGTGCTGTACCCAAATTAAATTGATGTCCTTTTTTCCCCACAAATAGAGCTTTCTTTTGGTGGTATTTGATCACCTGTGCAATTTTAAATTTTTTTAAAAAAAGAGCGACAATTTTGAAAAAAAAAAACAATATTTTTTACATTCTGATATATAACAAATCAAAATCAAAATTTTTTAGGATTTTAGGCCAATTTGTTTTCTGGTACATATTTTTGGTAAAAAAAAAAAATCACAAAAAGCGTATTTTGATTGGTTTGTGCAAAAGTTATCGCGTTTACTAACTACGGGAAAGATTTCTGTCATTTTTATTGTTTATTTTTTTTTTTACTAGTAATGGAGGCGATCTGCAGCTTTTTTTGCGGGAGTGCGACATTGCGGCGGACAGATCGGACCCCTAACTGACATTTTTGACACTTTTGGGAGTACCAGTGACATTACTACAGTAATCAGTGCTATAAATATGCACCGTTACTGCAATAATGACACTGGCAGAGAAGGGGTTAACTTTATTGGGGATCAAGGGTTTAAATGTATGCCTCATGCTTACTGATGTGTGTGTCGGGAGGGGATTGTGTGACACAGATTGCAGGTTCAGCTATGCTGAATCCTGTAATCTGTCTCTGCCTGTCACTTTGGAGATCCGCCCGCTTTGTTTACACAAGCGGGCGGATCTCCTCACTCGATCCCCGACGTTCGGGGAAGAGAGGCGGTCATCACCGCCTCTCCTCCCCTGGCCCGACTCCCGCTGTGTCTGAATACAGCGGGAGCGCGCCGCTGAGAGGGAGCGGGATCCAGCGACATAGGTCTACGTGGCTGGACGATAGCGAGCCACTTTGCCGCAGTACCAGCTCAGTGAGCGGTCGGCAAGTGGTTAACTAGAATTCACTTTTAAACATTTCCATATTTTGGGGAATATACACTCACCAGCCACTTTATTAGGTACACCAGTTCAATTGCTTGGTAATACAAATTGCTAATCAGCCAATTACATGGCAGCAACTCAATTAGATGTGGTGAAGACGACTTGCTACATTTCAAACTGAGCATCAGAATGGGGAAGAATGGGGATTTAAGTGACTTTGAACATGGCATGGTTGTTGGTGCCAGGCGGGCTGGTCTTAGTATTTCAAAAACTGCTGATCTACTTGTATTTTCAGGCACAACCATCTCTAGGGTTTACAGAGAATGGTGCGAAAAAGAGAAAATATTCAGTGAACGGCAGTTGTGTGGATGAAAATGCTTTATTTATGTCAGAGGTCAGAGGAGAATGGGCAGACTTGTTTGAGATGATAGAAAGGTAACAGTAACTCAAATATCCACTCGTTATAACAAAAGTATGCAGATAGAAAGGCAACAGTATCCCAAATAACAAATCGTTACAACCAAAGTATGCAGAATACCATCTCTGAATGCACAACACATTGAAACTTGAAGCAGACGGGCTACAGCAGCAGAAGACCACACCGGTTGTCACTCCTGTCAGCTAAGAACAGAAAACGGAGGCTACAATTTGCACAGGCTTACCAAAATTGGACAAAAGAACATTGAAAAAACGTTGCCTGGTCTGATGATTCTCGATTTCAGCTGTGACATTCAGATGGTAGGGTCAGAATTTGGCGTAATAAAACAAAAGCTTGGATCCATCGTGCCTTGTACCAATGGTTCAGGCTGGTGGTGGTGATGTAATGGTGTAGGGGATATTTTCTTGGCATAGTTTGGGTCCTTTAGTATCAACTGAGATTCTTCTAAACACCATGGGCTACCTGAGTATTGTTGCTGACCATATCCATCCCTTTATAACTACAGTGTACCCATCTTCCAGCAGGATAATGCACCATGTCACAAAGTTTAAATAATCTCAAACTGGTTTCTTGAACATGACAATGAGGTCACTGTACTTGAATGGCCTCCACCAGATCTCAATCCAATAGAGCACCCTTGGGATGTGGTGGAATGGGAGATTCGCATCATGGATATGAAGCCGACAAATCTGCAGCAACTGCGTGAGGCTATCATGTCAATATGGACCAAAACCTCTAAGGAATGTTTCCAACACCTTGTTGAATCTATGCCACGAAGAATTAAGGCAGTTTGGAAGGCAAAAGGGGGTCCAACCCGGTCATAGCAAGGTGTACCTAATAAAGTGGCCTGTGAATGTAAATGTGAATAATGATTAATGACTTATTATTCTTTTTGCTTTACTCACTTTTTTTGGTTCCTAGTCTGTACACTTAGTGGTGTGGTTGCATGCCTTATATATTGATCTGCAGCTAGAAGAATATTTTGGGATTTATTTACTAAAGGAGTAGAGGCTGTACACTTAGCAAAGGTTTGTAAATAAAATGTAAAGAATGTTCACTTAGCATGACTGGGCATTTAAATCTAATGCCTGATCATGATGAGTGAACATACTTTACCCCTTTAGGAAATCAATTCCTGTGTAAGTCTCGGGTTAACATCTATGTGTGCGGCTGCAGGTGCGGGAATCGTTGCAATCCCCTCACCAACAACAACCTTCAGTGAAAATTCGCTGCAGTAAGAAAACGCACGGGACTGCCATCCATGCATTTAATTCACACAGAATGAGGAATAAAATATATATTAATAATTATGAAAGGAGATGAAACCTGTAGGTCTATAACACCTCTGGATACAAGCAAAACTTTATCTGTGGCCTTAGAGGTTAATGAAATGGGATTACCAGTTCGCTAGAACAAAAAGTGTCTTGTAATAGGTGCTGACATATGGGTGCATTTTATAGGTGCTGACATATGGGTGCATTTTATAGGTGCTGACATATGGGTGCATTTTATAGGTGCTGACATATGGGTGAATTTTATAGGTGCTGACATATGGGTGCATTTTATAGGTGCTGACATATGGGTGCATTTTATAGGTGCTGACATATGGGTGCATTTTATAGGTGCTGACATATGGGTGCATTTTGTAGGTGCTGACATATGGGTGCATTTTATAGGTGCTGACATATGGGTGCATTTTATAGGTGCTGACATATGGGTGCATTTTATAGGTGCTGACATATGGGTGCATTTTGTAGGTGCTGACATATGGGTGCATTTTGTAGGTGCTGACATATGGGTGCATTTTGTAGGTGCTGACATATGGGTGCATTTTATAGGTGCTGACATATGGGTGCATTTTATAGGTGCTGATATATGGGTGCATTTTATAGGTGCTGACATATGGGTGCATTTTGTAGGTGCTGACATATGGGTGCATTTTGTAGGTGCTGACATATGGGTGCATTTTATAGGTGCTGACATATGGGTGCATTTTGTAGGTGCTGACATATGGGTGCATTTTGTAGGTGCTGACATATGGGTGCATTTTATAGGTGCTGACATATGGGTGCATTTTGTAGGTGCTGACATATGGGTGCATTTTGTAGGTGCTGACATATGGGTGCATTTTATAGGTGCTGACATATGGGTGCATTTTATAGGTGCTGACATATGGGTGCATTTTATTGGTGCTGACATATGGGTGCATTTTATTGGTGCTGACATATGGGTGCATTTTATATCATTCAAGTGTCTTCAGATCTGAAGCTTAACCACTTCAATGTTTTCAGTGCTGTCACACTTCAAATGACATTTGCACGGTCATGCAACACTGTACCATATGACATTTTTATAATTTTTTAGACGGATAGAGCTTTCTTCTGGTGGTATTTAATCACCACTGGGTTTTTTATTTTTTACTAAACAAATGAAAAAAGTTTAAAAAAAAACAAGTTTTTCTTAGTTTCTGTTACAAAATTTTGTAAATAAGTAATTTTTCTCCTTCGCTGATGTGCACTGATGAGGCTGCACTGATGGGCACTGATATGCAGCACTGATAGGCATCACTGGTGTACGCAGGTGGGCACTGGCAGATATTGCTGATGTGACTGCACTGATTATCCACACTTTACCTATTTTTTTAAAGTGCAGCCTTAATATTAAATTGTATTCTCTGCCATTCAGAACAGAATTGTCTTGCTAAGTGTCAAGCTGAAAGGCCCGCATAGGGGCTGTCCTAACACCTGCCTGAACTGAATGCTAATACCAAACTGTTCTATAAAAAAAAAATAGGCAAAGTGTGAAAATTCAAAATTTAACATGCCTATTGGTGATTTTTTTTATTATTATTATTAATTGAATGGACACTCTGAATTCTAGCAATGCATGCTGCAAAAATTCTTGGTTAACTAAGGTAGTTAATGAATTTCAACTGTTGCATGGAACTGCTCTTTAGGCTGCTCTCACACTGCTTCATCGCATATGCATTTTTGCTGCATTTCTGGTACATTTTGCACCTGGGAAAAAAGTACTCCAAAAGTGTACCAAAAATGCAATCATGGGTGCTTTTTTGATAAGTTTTTCTTTAATTTAAATGGAGAGATGCATTTTGTGTTTTTTTTTACCGCACCAAACATTCACCAAAAATTCAGCATGCATGACATTTAAAATCGCAACTGACCATTGTGAAGAATTCCGTAGGATTTATTGGTCATTCATTTTTATTACGTTTTTGGTAAGGCAAAAGCGGAAGAAAAACTAATTAGTATAAAAGGGGCCTTAAAGAAAACATGGCAAAGAAAAAATACAGGGCTACCAGTGTTCTTCTTTTTTGTGTCTTGGCCATTATTCTAACTCACTTGTATCAGTAATTTGCCCAAAACAGTTATGCAGATCAAAAAAGTCAGAAATCTTTGTCTGCATATTTGTTCTGGGTAAATACCTTAGAGGAGGCCGATCTATAGGGTTAATGTTGCCATATGAGTTTGGGCGTAATCTCCCTTACCGTGTTGTGATGATGAGGAGATTATGTATAAATCTCCATTTTAGAGATTGTAAATATTAATGTAAATATATACATGTACGAGATATTGAGTTTTGATTTTACATTTAGTTGAGATATGAGTGTCACTTATATGAAGCTGTGTGACTGTCAGTCGCCAGTCAGTTTTAGGAACCTGTTTAATAAGTCCATTGAAAATGCATGCCTGAGCTACCAGGGGTCAACTGCTATTTACATGTAAACACATACTGATAGTATCATCCTGTAATTACATCTCTGGGAGCTAGACTTTCTGGGGCCACAGGCCTCAACGATAAATCTTGCATATCTTAAGTAGCAATTTCAGAGCTACTCCACAGTTATGAGTAAACCCCCCCCCCCCCCCCCAAACAGAGAGGAGTGGTTAGAAAGAGGCGTAACTATGGGAGGGGGAAATGGTCCTATCCTGAACGAGATACGCCCAGAGGAAGGGACAGAGCAAGATAGCTGAACCAATCACTATAGCCCTATACAAGGCAATGCAAGATGGCTCTATATTAGCAAAGGTGAGATAGAGTGACTTCCTGTTTGGCATGGGAGAGCAAGCGGAATCACTAAGGGTAATTATGAAGGATTAAGGGTTACATTGTATATTCTCTTGTCGGTCATAGTGTGTTTGTATATGAGTATATACTCTATGCATTGTATTTGTTCAGTTAAACTAGGAATATTTTACATTTTGTAGTATGTACAATAGTTGGATTGTTGTAAATTAAGTAGGCTTATCAAACTATATACAAATAAATAATTGCTGTTTTAAAGTTTTCATTCAGAGTCATAGAACTCTCATTTTTAACCCAAATATTGTCTGAGATAAATTAACTCTCATATTGTCCGGGTAACAGTTGACATATCTTGAATACTTTACTGCCAACCAATAAATTCTGAAAAGACATGGTACTGTTGATGAGAGATTCCCTTCAGTGCTTGTATTCTGCAGAAAGAAAAGAGATTTCATGATGACAGGTCAGACACAGTGATGACATTTTATTAAAAAAACATTTTGGGCAAACACAAAGGGATAGGTTTAAGAAATAGTTTGTTTCACTTAACAGTTAATCAGCTGTTATCTCTCATTGCTGTAACCAGCACTAAAAAAATAAATCTGACTGCCATGGTCAACAGCAGGTCTTTCTGTGCTCCAAATTATTACCAGTATTTGGTTTACAAAGATCGCCAAAATATGCAACAGAAGGCACCAACACAGCACGAACAGCACTAAGCAAAAGTGAAGAGCTATAATCATAATTCCCTTTAGATGAGGACAACTCACAAATGAATAACTGGCTGAATAAAAAACCCAGGCATTCCTGATCCAAAAATCAATAATGTCTTATATATAGTGCTATGGAAAATAGATGTTATCAAGTCAACATAACATCACCTCCTAAACTACCATCCTAACAATATTTTTCTCATCTGTGCTTGCAAAAATTCATTCCACATTTAAAATATGTCATCTTTATTTCCAAAAAACAATAGCCGTCTGGCAGGTTATGAGGATAAGTGAATTATCTGCCTGTGGGAAAATAACTGCCAAGCATGCTGAAAAATGGCCACAGAATATGATGTTGATCTATTGCATGTAGGGAATAATGGAGGTGGAAATACTAAATCCAGCTCACACCAACAGCAATATAGACATCATGGAACTAAGTGATTTACTTTACATCTCTTCACAATGTACATTTACTTCTTTTGAGGCATTGGCAAGCAGTTGTGAACATTTATGATGCCATGTCATCCAGAGGAAATGCCAAGCCATCAATATTTACTGAATGCCATACCTTTGATGAGTCTATCAAAATGGAATTCTGGGCATGTTTTCTCATTTCCACTTCTCATTAAACAACTCCCTTCCAATATCATAGATCATGTAAGTTAAAATCAATACAGAAATAGGTTTTATGCAGTGACAGAAATGTGATTTTTTTTTAACCACTTGCCGACCAGTCACTGGGACTGTACTGCGGCAAAGTGGCTCGATTCCGTCCAGCGACGTAGACCTACGTCGCTGGACTCCTTCCCTTGGGGGCGGCGCTCGCGCGCCGCCGGAGGCTCGCTCCCGCTGTTTTTAGTCACAGCGGGAGTCGGGCCAGTGGAGGAGCAGCGGCGATCGCCGCCGCTTTTCCCCGATCGTCGGGGAATCGAGTCTGGAGATCCGCCCGCTTGTGTAAACAGAGTGGGCGGATCTCCTAAGTGACAAACAGTGACAGATTGCAGGGTTCAGCATAGTTGAACATGCGATCTGTCCCTGTGTCACTCAGTCACCTCCCCCCCACACACGTTAGTAAGCACCAGGCATACATTAACCCCTTGATCACCAATAAAAGTTAACCCCTTCCCTGCCAGTGTCATTTTTACAGTAATAGTGCATATTTATAGCACTGATTACTGTAGAAATGTCACTGGTACCCCCAAAAGTGTCAAAAATGTCAGTCAAGAGTCCGATCTGTCCACCGCAATGTCGCAGTCCCGCAAAAAAAAAATCACAGATCGCCGCCATTACTCGTTAAAAAAAAAAAAAATTGAAATATTTCCCTTAGTTAGTAAACGCAATAACTTTTATGCAAACCAATCAAAATACGCTTATTGTGATTTTTTTTTTACCAAACATAGGTAGCAGAAAACAGATTGGCCCAAAATTTAAAAAAAATTTGATTTTTACATTTTTTGGGGGGAATTTCATATAAAAAAATGTGAAAAATATTGTTATTTTTTCAAAATGTACGCATTTTTTTGTTTATAGCGCAAAAAATAAAAATCGCACAGGTGATCAAATACCACCAAAAGAAAGCTCTGTTTGTGGGGAAAAAAAGGGCGTACATTTTGTTTGGGTACGGCGTCGCACGACCGCGCAATAGTCAGTTAAAGTCGCACAGTGCCGAATCGCAAAAAGTGGCCTGGACGTAAGACCGCAAAATCATCCGGTGGTAAAGTGGTTAAACTAGGTATAAGTTTATCATTTTAAATCCAAACAATTCTCACATCCTTTTAATTCTTCTTTTTTTTTTACATTATGTGGATGTAAAAATAATACTAATACACTAATGTAAGCAGACACACAAAAGTTCCATGCTAGGAAAGAAGCATAATACTTTAGGTCAAGCCAATTAACAAAGGTTGGACCACTCACTGTTAACAGTAAGCAAAAATGACATTTTAAATAGTGCATTGTGCATCAATTACCTTACACTTCAATCTAAATACCAAACACCTTTCCTAAGCCACCCGGCACTACAATGGATCAAAGTCACAGTTTTCTCTTCCCGGCTAGTCATCTTCTTGGGCAATGGTCCCCTCAGCACCCCCCATGAGTTCCTCTGCCTTTAGAGCCTATGAGAGAGGACCTGGTTGCTGGAAGTGTTGCCCAACCACATAATGCAGGCAGTGATTTGCACACGTAAAGGACCCCAGATGATGAGAAAACTGACTTTGGGTAAGTAAAATGGGCATTTGGACATATTTTAATTAGAAGTGCATCTGCACTTACAATTTTCTCTTAGTCCCCCTTCAAAGTCCCAGAAACACTGTTGATCCTGCCAGTGAAAGTCACCTAAAGTAGCTTCCTGTGATGCTGGTTTAGTGATGCTGCACTGCGCCTAAATTCACTGCAATTCTCATGCAGGTTGTGCTTGCTTGCACTTTAGTTAGATGAGAAAAAAAAATTGCAGGGGGTGTGGCTATCAGCATTGTCACTGCTAATTCACAACCTGTGGCTTGTTAGTCAGCACCTGGCCAAACCTATCACTGCTTTTTGGAATGATAACACTGCCTCTAGTGCTGAACCCTCCAACTGTGATCTGCAGCATCTTGAGGGAAGTGCGTGAGACACAAATAAAGGAGGATTTGGCTCAGTCAGTGATAGGCTGTTTTTGTTCTTACTTTAAAATCTTTTTCACCTTCAGTTCATTGAAGGAAACATCCGGGATAGAAACATTTGTGACCAATGGCTTAAAGCCACACCTTTAGGAGTAGGACATTAGGCATAAAAAGAAATGCACAATCTATGGGCTGAATGGCTAAACATACATGATTTCTAGAGATAGGTAGGCAGGTTGCACAACAGAACTTCTGAAGACAGGGTACTGTTCAGCTTCCATGATTCTAGGGACAGGTGAGTAAAGTGCACAACAGGACTCCAAGGGACAAGGAGTCACAAAGTAAAGGGTTTATTGGGCGAGGTTGGCCATTGACTGCCAGACTGGGCAGACACTGGTCCTCTATCAGACAGCAGGCGGAATCGAGCAGCATGCAAGGCTACCAGACCAGTGCAAGAGTCATATGAGAACAGAACGTTGGTCAGTGGGGACCACAGGTAACAGTTAGGCCAAACAAGGTAGGGAACTGCATGTGGTCACTGTCTAAGCTGGGGAGTCCCCAAGGATCTAGAATACTCAGCCTGTCACCTAGCAGTTGATGGAAGATATTGAAGACCAAGAAATAAAAAGAATAAGTTGCTGCAAATTTTCCCCAGCAAGGAACTTAAGTCCTTACCACTTAACATCAGGAAAAAGAACTGAACTACCACTAGCTAATGGAGTGTTTGGGGAGGCTGTGCTTTTGTTTTATTTTATTTTATTTTTTTTGCCTAGTGTCCTACTGTTGCATTTGGACCTAAAACCCAACAATCAAGATTTTCTGGATCTCTGCTGTTTAGATGCATGTAAATGTAGAAACAAAGAATTAGCTATACATGTAACATTTTTTTAAAATTAAGTAAATGATTTACTGAGAGTCATAGCCTTCACTTTTACTGATTAAATTGTAACTACGGTATTTACAACAAATCAAACAGCCTCATCAGAACTGTAGCTTCAACTTTATTTAATAAAGTATATTTCTGCACTGAGACAAATGACTAAAGTAAAACATGTTGATGATTTACAGTGGAAAAAGATAAAAATTACATTTTCTACATATGTTTAAACTGAAACTACAGAGTGATATCATTCATCACATGCATTTTTAACATGCTCAAACCGATCTCAATCCTATTAATCTCTTTCAGAAATAAACTCTTATGCATTCTTTTCTGAGCTGTGGCAAAAAAAGATTACACATTATATTTTAACTGAAAAGCCCACTTAAGTTAATTTTGGCTCTAGAACAAATCTGAAGAGACAGGGTCACTTAATGACCCCTCTGTTTTTCAAGCAGTGGTCTGAAGACAGTTATACCGTGGTTACAAAGCAATAAAGTGGACAAAATTTGAATGGTCTTTCCAGCACCCAGATTAAATTTGGCTTCATATTTCTGTACAAGTTCTCTGGGACACAATAAATAAGCCTGTAGATAGGCTGTAGCTTATAGAATTTTCCAGCCATTGGAACATTCCCAGTTTTTGAATGGTTACAGACATTTGTGACAACAAACACTTTTTTCCCAGACAGCGAAGTTGAAAGTTTAGGCCGTCTCTAGACACTTAAATATGAATTAATGTCTACAACTACATGTTGACTGCTACACATTTTTGTACCACCCAACAAGCATAACAAACATGTTCCCACATATTTTTTTTTTTAAACTTCCACACCATATTTTTTACAAGTTTTTAATGTAGCATTCACGTTATTTTGTGGGAAATAACCTCTAAGTAGGGACATGAATTTACATGTAGTTCAGGCTTTGTGTTATTTAAAATACTTTCATTTTCAGCTCTGGGGTCACTATCAGTGTCTATAACACAAAAAGAATTATGAGTATTTTATTGGACACATAAGGCAAAATTCTCCTTTAGTAAAAAGGAAAAGGGGGCCAGACAGGATTGGGCTCATCTGAGTGGTACTGTAGTTGGCACAGAGGTGCCAAAGCAAAAGTCTTGGGTGTTCTTACCCTTTTTCAGTTTTCTCTGGGTTTTATAATGCCTGGATTGAGGTCTGCATTCCAGAGGCTTCAAAGAGCCCTGGGGGGGGGGGGAGAAGTTTTAGCTCATTTGTCCAGGTTTTACAAGAGACCAGCAGGCTCTGTATGTACATGTGTGCTTATCCTCTATAGTCACAGGGCTGGTCGTAGTTCAGGTCTCCATCCAGGAGGTTCCCTGCCTGGAGGCCAGGGCATGGACCAGTGCAGCAGGGAGCTGGGAGAAAGGTGCAGAGGTTTTATGTGAGCACAATGGTGCCAGATCACAATCTGAGGCAGTGGTTCTCAAATCCGGTCCTCGGGACCCACTAACAGGCCAGATTTTAAGTATTACCTTGGGGGATGCAGACTAGAATACTGCAATCACTGAGAAGCAAATGAGATCACCTGTGATGTAATTTAGTTATCTTGCAAACCTGGCCTGTTGGTGGGTCCCGAGGACCGGATTTGAGAACCACTGATCTGAGGAACCAGCCAAAAAATCAAAGCTTGAGGCCAGAGCAGTGGCGCTGCTAGAATGAGCCAGGAGGCTAGCTGTTTATTTTCATGTTTGAAGTGATAGTGGAAACCACCTAAACAGTATTTCTGGCTGGAGAGAACTCACTGGAAAAGCACTACACTTGGGTTGAGGGAAACCCTTGAAATATCACAATTACTTTAGGTCATTTATAGAAGGTGAGTGCTGGTCCTGTGGATCAGGATGACAAAAAGTATGTACTTGGTGGAGTTGCCAGAAAGAAGCGTTTACTGCACCAATGCCACAAAAAAGCCCAGTAAGGCATGTCAAGGAGTTGTCGGGCTTTTTTGTGGCATTGGCGCAGTAAAGGCATCTTTCTGGCCACTAGACAATGCAGATCATTTTTGGTTCAAGTATCTTCATATTGTGCTCCTTAAAAAACACACCTTTTTTTCCAGAGCAGCCTGTATTTCTCCTGAGGTTACCCGTGGGTTTTTCTTTGTATTCCGAACAATTCCTCTGGTAGTTGTTGCTGAAATCTTTCTTGGTCTACCTGACCTTGCCTTGGTCTCAAGAGATCCCCAAGTTTTCCACTCCTTAATAAGTAATTGAACAGTACTTTCTGGCAAATATAAGGCTTTGGATATCTTTTTACATCCTTTTTCATCTTTATAAAGTTCCAATACCTTGTTATGTAGGTCTTTTGACAATTATTTTCTGCTCCCCATGGCTCAGGATCTAGTCCTCAGTGTATTCATGTTAACGCTAACAAACTCATTGACAACTTATACGCAGACACTAATTGCAGATGTGGGTAATGAACCTTTAATTGCAACTGTAACATATGTATGTCACCTTTTGTGTCTGTACCAAGGCCAAACAATCTAGGGTATGTAAACTTGAGGACCATTTGGGTGATTTCTGTTATCATTAGGATTTAAAAAGGAGCCAAACAACTATGTGATAAAAAATGGCTTCATTAGATCACTATCCTTAAATAAAACACGTTTTTTTTTTGCATGATCAGTCATATTTTCAATATTAATGCCAAAATATCACAGTTTCTGCAAATGTTTGAGCACAACTTTATACAAAAAAACATACATGCATTTTAAGACAAAAAAAAAATGATTTAAGCTATTCTAGTTTGGGTTAATGACGTGGTACTGTTACAGGTAAGACATATTTCATACTTTACAAGAGCATGTTATGATTTGGTAGATGGCAGAGCTGCAATTGAGAAAACACCAGTTCCTGCGTTAACCCAGAACTTTTCCCATCAGATAGCCTACTGTATGTACATTTGAGACAAATTGTATACAGAAGACACTTAGGAAGGTTCATCTGATAGTAATAATCTTCCATTTTAAAGACAACATTTTATCACTGTAGGAGTTACAGATAAGCAAGGCATTAAAACAGTAAATGTAGACTAAAATATAAATAATCCAGAGCCATGGCAATATTTCACTTTTTACTTTGCACACAAATGTAGCCCATAAGTGACAGAAGAATAAATGTTAAAACTGTGGCTGTCTTTTGAACTTGAACTATCTACAGATTAGTGGTGCTCACGTCAGCAAAATTAAAAGGAAACTAAATGTGTAACTCTACTGTGATAAGATAATAAATGTATTCACTGAAAACAATGCAGTCTAGGTACTTACCACTACTTAAGTTTATACTCCATATATATATATATATATATATATATATACATATACACACATACACACAGTATATTTATTTATTTCATAGTTTAAAGGCACATTAGTTCACTAAACTATTTGTCGTAGATGGTTATATTAAATTTTTGCTACATTACACATACAATAGCTAAAAAAAAAAATAAGATACAGTTCCCAATGTATTATGCAACAAATGAAGCAATGAAATATTTGAATGTTCTCCTGTATCCATTTTATATTTTTATTTAAAAAGGAATCTACCTTAAATACCCAAATACTTTAACAAAACTGAATCCAGGTGGTCTCCTGGTGATGTTGCCCAAGGCCTCCATTCGTATATTAGGGATGCCATACACCTTTTGGAACTTTTAGAGCCATATTCATGGGAAGACAACTACGTCTGGTTATCACTAGACGTGAACTCCCTATATACCTCTATACCTCATAATGTAGGCATGGCTGCTACCTATGCCTACTACCTAATATTTTCTTTCACATGATTCCTTACTTAACCCCTTACAAGCCGCCTTCATTTTGGATTCAACTTTATTTAGTCTTACCCACAACTACTTTCAGTTAGATGGAGATTTTTACCTCCAAACCAATGGTAAGGCAATGGGCGCAAATTTTGCCCCGTTATACGCCAATCTTGCCATGGGTTATTGGGAGGACTCCTTTATTTGGAAAAACAACTAATTTGCCCAGCATTTGATATTTTTTGGGAGATACATAGACGATATCCTGATCATCTGGGATGGTCAGGTTATAGAGATAGAATAATTTGTGACACATTGCAATAATAATCATCTAGGCCTCTCTTTCACCTTTGAGTATAATAGAGACACTTTACCTTTTTTAGATCTTGAACTAGGTCACGAGAAAAAACAGATATTTGCACGTAATTACACAAAGTCTACAGCTGGGAACTCTTATCTCCACTATAAGAGTTGCCACCACCCTTCATGGGTTAATAACATACCCAAGGGGCAATTCTGCCGACTCAGGCAAAATTGCACCAGAGATCAAGATTACATTATTCAAAGCTCACATCTCAAACAAAAATTCCTAGGTAAAGGCTATCCTCACAATCTAGTAGATCAGGCCTACATTTATCTTACAGGCAAACCACTACCGTCCGATAAACCAAATAATAATCCACCAGCTAGATTCAACACTAGATTTCATGACAAATATAAAAAGATGGGGGGTATCTCAAATAGACATTGGAACATCCTCTTACAAGATCCACATCTCCATAATATTTTGGCTAACAAACCTATAGTCACTTACCGAAGAGCCCCCACATTAAAACAAAATTGCCCCCCGTAGATTACCTGAACATAAGACACCTCATCCTTTGAACCTTATTCACCTTAAGGAAATGTATCCATGTCGCAAAAAACGTTGCAAGACATGTGACTTTGTCATCTATGGCCAAAAAACTTTCACCCATAATGGAAAAACCAATCAGAAAAACTATTTTAATAATTGTTCCACAGACCATGTAGTTTATTGTCTTACTTGCCCTTGCAAGTTATTATATGTAGGCCGTACCATCTGTCCTCTCAGACAAAGAAGGTTCTGATAACCATAGCGTCCAAAGGCATTATTATCGAGGCCCATAACAGATCTACCAAGGGTTTGCGCGTTTGGATCAAAGAAGCTATAACTAGTCATCTCTCTGAAGCACAACGCTTCTCAAAATTATGCCATCGCGAAACCTTTTGGATTTACACCCTCGATTTACACCCTCGATTTTTTTAATGAAAAGATTACATATGAATCAAATATACCAAATAAGTTCTAATAATTAATGAGTGTAGGTCAATTCATTTAAACAGAGACCACTGTTTAGAGGGAGTAAAACTAGGCAAGGGAAAACAGAAAGTTAGTAGTTACTAAATAGATAAGGTTGTAGTGGTGGTTTAATCTTCAGATGTCACCCTATTGCAAAAGTTTGCACAGAAACAAGGTTGTTATCCCACATCAGACTCATGCAGAAGCATGAACAGGTAAAATGAAGGACCAAAACAGTGATCATGCAAGGTAGAGGAGAAATGCATAAATCTTACTTAATCTTACCATACATTATGCAAATTCTGTTCAGTTCCTGAAAATTTCACAAGCTGAAAAACCAAAAAACAAAATCTAACAGTATATGGCTAGGTTTACCTTCCAAACTGTCAGATATCGAACATTGCTATTAGCTTAAACTGGTGAAAGCCCATGGACCTCATTAGATACCTCTTAAGCCTGCAATAGTCTTACCAAAAGTGTTCTTCATAGAAAAGTTGCAATTAAAAAGCCATTCTCTGGGGTCAAAACAAAATCAAATCACCCATCAATGCACAGAAAAACTCCCAAAAACGAAAGGAACTGGGTTGCAGAAAATTTGCAGCAGGTGCACAAAACAGTTTGTCCACCAAAGAACTGGTACATTAATGATAGATGGATGAAAATCTGCAAACAATAGTCAAGCACAGCGGAGATTCTCTTTCTGGGGCTTCCTTTCTTCTAATGGAGATAGTGAGTTGGTAAAAAATTAACACTGCTGAGAAGTACAGGCATTTTCTCATCCCATCAAGAGTGCCTTCAACGAGGGCTAGTTCACACAGTGTGCAGTGACCTGCATTTTTCCACACTGGGTAAAGGCAAATCTCTGCAAGTAGACATAGAAAACAATAGTTTTCTATGTGCCCCATCCACACCACTCGGTTGGTGTGACGTGCAGTGGTTAAAAATGCAACATCTGCATTTTTCCACACCACACTATATGGCACCGCATGTCAGAGAACAGTACCGCCACACACCTGGCTGCTGTGACACGTATGAAGTGATACTTTACATAAAGACAAGCAGGGTGATGCACTGAAAGCGCTCATCCCACTGCTCTCTGCTCGAGCAGTCACTGCACTAGCCTGCATGGTAAAACACTGCCTATTACCGTTCAGAATAGTGTAAACTTCATTTTAACTGTTGTAAATGCAAGTGTACATAAAGCCCCTTTCACAAGGGCTTTCAGATAAGGTCCGTCTGTCAGTTTTTCAGGCGGACCGGCTCGGATGCTCCATGTACCTCTATGGAGCAGCGGATGTCAGCGGTGACATATCCGCTGACACCCGCTGCTATCCGATCCTGTCTGAGAAATACAGATGGATGGAAACCCATCCAAGAGGATCGGATAGGATTGGATGAAAACGGACAGACGATCCGTTATCATCCGATCTCCCATAGAAGAAAGCAGGCATCTGACAGGTCTGTCTCTGCAAGTAAGCAGAGACGGACCTGTCATCCACCCGCTCAGCAGGGTTCGCTGGACAGATCACCCGCTGAGCAAAATGGAGTCCGCCGGGCGGAAAGCCCATGTGAAAATATATTGATGTTTATTTTGCTTTACGGCATTATATTTTTTTTTACAAGTGCCTAAAACTTTGGAGATTTTTGTTAACTTTGGCAGAATTTTTTGCAAGCATTTTGAATTTACTGCAAAATTAATTCCAATCCCCTCCCAAAAATATTGCACGTAAATGTATTCAAATATGTATTTGTGGTGGAGTAAAATATATTCAGCAATAATAGACCCTCAGGAGGTACCTTCCTAATATTCAAAAGTCAAAATGATAAATCTTCCCAAGAAATGGAGGGAAATAAATGTGGGAATTCAGATGTATCTTCGGTGTCTTTTTTCAACACAGAGAATTTATTGCACATATACAGTACATTAAACTCACTGGTTAAAGAATAAGTTTACCTTTACAAAAAATATATATAATAAATGCACATTTTTTTCCTTTTGGTTAGGAGCCTGTAAATCTCTGCACCCATGATCAGCAGATCTACGTGTAGTGCCATGATCCTGCAGACTGTCTGTGTAGCTGTCTGCCCGTACCTCTAATACGAGCAGGCAGTTACTGAATGGCAGGAGACACAAACTACCTAGAGCGCTCAACAGCCCCCTGGTAGTTCATTGAGAACTACAAGCCAGGAGCTGCAAAGGCTTTTGGTACTTGTAGTTCATTGATTCACAGGGATCTGGGAATCAATGATGTGGCTGTGTGGTTGGAGCTTCGCATGGCCACGCTCTCTTTGAATTTTGACAGGGAGTAGATCCCCGGCTTTAGGGGGGAGTAGAACTGGGGGAATCCATAGCGGAGAAGGATCTGGGTGTTCTGGTAGATTCTAAGCTTAATAATAGCATGCAATGCCAAGCTGCAGTTTCCAAAGCAAGCACAGTCCTTTCTTGTATTAACAGAGGCATGGACTCCAGAGAGAGAGAGAGAGAGATATACTTTTGCCCCTGAACAAATCATTAGCAAGACCCCATCTGGAATATGCAGTTCAGTTTTGAGCACCAGTTCTTAAAAAGGATATCAGAGAACTGGAGAAAGTGCAGAGAAGGGCAACCAAATTGATAAGAGGCATGGAGGAGCCCAGCTATGAGAAAAGATTGGAGGAACTGAATTTATTCTCTCTTGAGAAGAGGAGATTAAGGGAGGATATGCTCAACATGTATAAATATATAAGGGGTCCATATAGTGACCTTGGTATTGAGTTATCCCGTGTTGACCTTTAAAGTAAATAAGGGGGCACTCTTTACATCTAGATGAAAACAGATTTTGTCTCCAAATACGGAAAGGTTTCTTCACCGTAAGAGCTGTGAAAATGTGGAATAGACTCCCTCCAGAGGTGGTTCTGGCTTGCTCACTAGATTGCTTTAAAAAAGGCCTGGATTGTTTCCTGGGTGTACCTAATAAAATGGGTACTAATATATATAGGCAAGTTAATCCAGGTAATATCCAATTGCCTCTCGGGGATCAGGAAGGAATTTTTTCCCCTGCTGTAGCAAATTGAATCATGCTTTGCTGGGGTTTTTTTTGCCTTCCTCTGGATCAACTGTGGGTATAGGATTGTGCATATGGGATTGTATGGTTGGGTTTTCTTTACTGTTTTTTTTTTTGTTATTTATAGGTTGAGCCAGATGGACTTTTTTCAACCTGACTACGTAAATATGGGTGTAACATGTTCAGGAAAGTGGACTTCTCTTTTTTGAAATATGAGCAACCAGTCATCATGTGAGAAGTTCAACATCAACATGTTTTGCAATAGGTGCTTCTTTAGAATAAGCGCTGCAATATGAGCTTATTCACATCATCCAGTTTGACTAAGTAATTTTCAGATAATTTTACATATATTGTAAGGAATACCAAATGCAGGTAGTCAGTAGGGATGACCAGATTAGAGGGCTACAATTCAAGGAATCAGACCAAGTATGATAAAATACAATTTATTATAAATTACTTCCGTTCAACACAAACTATAAACATTGTAAAAGTGATAAATAACCGCGACAGTGCAGCAAGCCCAGAACAACCACCTAACAAACGATATGTACAAAAATGGAGGGAGCTCACATGAATAGGGCTGGATCAGGACTGGGACTGGTAACAAGGGGAGCAGAGCAGGGACACGGTTCACAGGCAGAACACTGAGGTACAGATGCAATAACCCAAATTTAAAGAACAAACATTTACCATATGAGAAAGAATTTGTCCCCAAACCGCATATATAAGGGGGGGGGGGAGGGGACACCACCGGTAAGGTAGACTGGAATCACCTGAGCTGTTTATGGGGAGAAAATTGCTAAAATTGTAGCAAAGAGATTATTTATACACAAATATATATATATGATGTACCATCATTCATACATGTGAAAAACATACTCAAGATACAAGAAAGGACTCCTCTGCCATCACCTCAGCAGGGGACTATAGTGTATTGTGTGGGAGCATCTTTTAACCGGTTGCCGACCGCCGCACGACGATATACGTCGGCAGTCAGCCCTGGCCAGGCAAAGTGACGTATATAGAAGTCACTAGCCAATCACTTTCTTGGGCCCCAATAGCGGAGGCGCGCTCCCGCCCCGGCTCGTTTCCCAGCAAGTCCGTGCGTGTGACCGGCGGACCCGATGTCCGCCGGTCACTCGCCGATCGTCGGTGCAGAGGGAGAAAGTCAGGCAGCTGATGTAAACAAGCCGCCTGTCATTCTCCCCTGTGTAGAAACAGTGATCATACGGTTCTACTATGTAGGACCGTTGATCATTGTTCCTACACTTCAAGCCACAGCCAATCACAGTAAGAATCACACCCCTAGGGACACACACCACCCCTCCCTCTCAAATAAAGTTAACCCCTTTACTACCAGTGTCATTTTGCAGTAACAGTGCATATGTATAGCACTGATTACTGCAGTAATGTCACTGGTAACCCCAAAGTGTCAAAAATGTCAGTCAAGGGTCCGATCTGTCTGCCGCAATGTCGCAGTACCGCAAAAAAAAAAAAAAAAAAAAAAAAAAAATCGCAGATCGCCGCCATTACGGGTAAAAAAAAAACCCCACCAAAAATCAAAATACGCTTTTTGCGATTTTTTTTACCAAACATATGTAGCAGAAAACAAATTGGCCAAAAATGTTAAAAAATTTTGATTTTTACATTTTTTGGGGGAATTTGATATAAAAAAATGTGAAAAATATTGTTGTTTTTGCAAAATTTACGCTTTTTTTGTTTATAGCGCAAAAAGTAAAAATCGCACGGGTGATCAAATACGTCAAATTCGTTTAGGTACAGTGTCGCACGACCGCGCAATTGTCCGTTAAAAGCCACGCAGTAAAAAAAAAAAAAAAAAAAAATTCGCAAAAAAAAACCCTGGTCAGGAAGGGGGTAAAATCTTCGGGGCTTAAGTGGTTAAAATGGCATGCATGAGCTTTGCCTCAATTGTCAGCAGGAGGCTTCCCTATCTGAGGGGAGACCTAGGATTCAACCAGCCTCAATACTGATGAGCCCATCAGTTTTTAGGATATCAGGCAATATATTGTGACATTGTATGGCTGGGAGAGCTTTGCTTTCTCTCTCACAGTTACCGTAGAGTTTTCCTCTATATTTGACTTTTTAGTGGAGACTCCATTATTACTTGGAGATCACAGTTTATGCGTCTAATTGAACAAGGAGGCTTGAAAAAGGGGAATTGCAATTTATTTGATGCATAAGTGTACATCTAAAAAACGTTTTGATGGATAAGTATACCCTCTGGATACCCTCTTTGCAAAAGGCACAAATAAGAGTCAGATATTACCATTAATATTGTACAGTAGAATTCTGCCTGATTTTTTAGCCCCTAGGGCTAGTCTACCCCCATCTATATATGGACAAGTAAATGCTATACAATACACTATAGTGCTCTGCTACAGTGATGGTAGTGAGAGGAGTCCTTGCTTGCATCTTGAGGTTTGTTTATCAAAGGTATGATGGTACCTTTTAATATATAGCTTTTTGCTACATCTTCTGCCGTTTGCTCCCCACATGCTCCCCCACAGCTCAGACGGCCCCACTCTTCCATACTGCTGGTATGTTTGTTTTTTTTTTTTAACTTCACATATATGTTTTGAGGATGAATTCTTTATCTCTAAAACGGTGAAAAAGTTTGTTGCTTGATTTCTGCTATTGTACTTACGGATGAATAGTATGTAAAAATATATCATAATAGATAATTACTTGCAGATATATTTTTACAACCTCAATTTCAATTATGTGAGTAAGCTGATATTGCAGCGGCTATGGCAAAACGCCTCAATGGGAAGCGCTGTGGATAGTGAGGTACATCTAAAATGCCACTTTTTGTTTTCACCCATTTCCTGGGAGGTTTTTTCATTTTGGTAACACAAAATTCTAAAAAAATACCCGTGGGGCTCCATTCACATACATTACAAGTGTGACACTGGTGTTCTAGTATTTAAAAAAAAATACATACATATATATATATATATATACACACATACATACATACACATATAAATGTATTTTGTTTAACTTTAATACTTTGCTGAAGCTCAAAAAATGCTGTGAAATGTCACCAGAATCTCCCTAATTATTCTGGGTCAAAGAGAGAGGTCAGCAACACCAGTCTTATTCTATCAATAATTTCCTTCAAAATTTTCTAATGTATTAAATCCACATTACAACCAGGGAGCTAGCATTTTTTTTAAAAAAGGCCCCTAGCAATGCCATAAAAATTTCATCAAAGGAAAGCTACACCCAAAAGTTTTTACTAATGTGTTTGACATGGGGTATTTATTTATGTGAGAAATGTGGAAAAGAACTGTCCATTACCATAATCTCGGTTATGAAATAACATATAGTTTCTCCTAACTAGGGGAAAATTTAGAGCAGTGGTCCTCTTTTTTGTAGCATTTATCTTCCATCTGGGGGAAAAAAAAAAAAAACTTAAAACATTAGAGCCTGGAGATGTGATCCACTTTGCTTCAAATGCTCAAGATTCCACAGCCATTAGATGACAGTCATGATCCAGCCATTTTTCAGGTACCAGCATTACTGTCAGCGATTCATAACCTTAAAACACACATGTAATGACATAATTTGCATTCAAATTGAAGAATGGTTAAGAAATCATAGGAGACAAAATATATACGGTACTTTTTTAAGGCACAACTATTGTAACTTGTTCAGTTCCTGCATTCATTCAAAAAACAAACTTAACAAAATGAAAATGTACAGAACATAGCAATAGAAGTTTTATAAATAAAAGAAGGTATTTAGTACAAACTTGAATTTAAAAAATTACAAAAATACTTCTTATCTTGTGTTCAAAAAAATTGAAAACCACTGCAGAGTCTATGTACAGTATTATTAGCGACCAATATCATGTGGTAAAATGAAACAAGCACTATCTAATGCTCCTTTTTGCCATGGTTTCTCTGATCTGACGATCCAGTTCACTAATGATTCGGTCTTCATGAGTATATACTCCAGTCCTTAACAAGGTGTCCCTTTCTTCAATTAGTCGAGATAGGAAGTCATCCAAACCTTCATCTTGTTTGTGGGACCCTGAAAAAGCCAGTCTCTGATCAGCAGCATTTCCAGTATCAGGGGCTTGCTTTCTGTCTTCTTGTAGTCTTAACCTAAAGACAAACGAAATTCATGATGTGACATCTGACTATGTCAAAGAGCCACCAACACACTATTCAAGATGTATCTACCAACACACTATCCAAGATGTATGGATGGATTGCACTTCTTTGGATATGACAGAATGTCACCAAACATCCTTCCTTGGCTACCAATGCTTCATAGCCTAAAAAACCCTATTTAATTATTCTCTATGTTTCTGGGGTTCCGTTAAATTCTCTGAAAGCCTCATATAAACACGTCTTTCTGTATGCAAAATACTTAATTGCACCTTAGTTTCACCTGGTTTTGTGGAAATAGGAAGCATTTTCATTGGCAGTGCAAACAAGATTTCCACGACATTTATTTAGACTTTAGCAGTCAATACGCAGAAAGAATTTCCTGTGGTTGCAGAAAAAAAATTTGCTTGATTCCACCATCAACACAGACAGTGTTGACAGGGGAATTCTTTCCGCCGAGCTATTTTATTCTCCTGGTGGGGGGGGAAGCAGTTCCTGCCAGCCCCCACCCCCCGGAAGAAGACCTTGACTATTGCTAGCGGCTATACCAGCTGCTAGAGATCATTGCATGCAAAATCCAGCAGGTTGGTTGTATGACTGTGGTGATCCTATACCAGTGTGTCAAAATTTTGAAGCCCGTTTCCTGTATGGAACTGGAAAGAGATGCATTATGAGCAAATTGTGAAATACGGGTCTTCTGTTGGTTTGGAAAAACTGATGCTAAAATCAGATTCCCACATAGTGACATAGGGTGGATCTCGTTAGTCTGATGCACAGGCAAGCAGCTTGTAGGAAAGAGATAGGCCATTCCTGACTGAACAGAAAGTAGTATTCAATTTTTCTAAATCGGTTAAAAGGGGGGAAGCGAAAGTGGCCACCACTTAAGCTATGCAAAGAGTATCACAGATGGAATGCCTTGAAGAACGACAGCGGAGGGTACGTTAGTCGTTAAAGTTCCCACAATGTTTTATAGCCTGTGGCACTAAGAAAGGAGTTGAAGCAGAAAACATTCTTCCAGAGTAGGGAGAAAAGCTGGTGATCTGTGACACAAGGAAGAAACTTGAATCACATGTAGTACTGGCTGTCTCTCATACTGTACATAATTTGAAAAGTTGGTGGCAGCACAGGGATAGCATAGTTAATCAAGTTTGGTCCACTTAAAATAGCAACCCCTTACCCCACAGTTTGACAGCCCATTGTATTTTTCATACTACCTGGCACGATCACCAAGGCCCTCCCTGCATTCAAAATCCACTACATATCACCTGGTCTCGCACCATGAGTAATGTCTTCGAAATGCAATGGTAAGCTTTGTGAGAAGTTAATTTCCTAGTACAACTCAAGCGCCCAAGAAGCGTGGTAAACAGGCCCTTGGGACAGAAGATCTGGATGATCTGGGAGGGTCCACTGAGAATTTCACATCCATCTCTAGTGCTAAGAGAATAACTGAAATGCCCTCCATCTTAATGCTGTAGAGCAGTGATGGTGAACCTTGGCACCCCAGATGTTTTGGAGCTGCATTTCCCACTATGCTCAACTACACTGCAGAGTGCATGAGCATCATGGGAAATGTACTTCCAAAACATCTGGGGTGCCAAGGTTCGCCATCACTGCTGTAGAGCAAGCAATGAAAGTTTCAGAGGAGGAAAGGCATAGAGTAGGTTGAACTGATCCCAGAGTATTTGCTGCAAAGCCTGGATGATCAATGAGCCTTGGAGACAATATGCTCCGTTTGTTGTTGAAACTGGTTGTCAAAATCCTGCATTCCCCACCTGCATCAGAGGTTTTAAAAGACCTCAGGGTGAAGGGATCATTCTTGGGAGTTCAGTCACTGATGGCGGACGAGGACGTCCACCTGCCAATTTTCTACGCCCGACATGTGCATGCAAGACAGTGGCTGGAGAGATTCTGCCCAAGCCAGAATCCGATTCACTTCTCTTTTAGCTGGGAGACTTCTAATTTCTCCCTGATGGTTGATGTAAATTATTGGCGTGGAATTGTCAGCTTGAGTTCTAGTCATACGATCTTATAGATGAGAGGTCTATCAGTAAAGGTATAAACGAATCACACATGAGTTCCAAACTATTGACTGAATGTGAAGATGTGCTTTGTCCAAAAACCAAGACCCTTGTACCAAGAGGGTATTCTAGAACTCCACAAAGCCCAACAGGCTAGTAACCATTGCAAGTATCCTTCCAACAATTAGGAGGGAAGATATCCCTTGTTCCAGCATTGAACTTGGGACCCACCCCATGCCAGGGCAAGTCTGGCTTTGTTGGTAAGGAATATGAGATGGTCCAGAAACCGCGCCTTCTTGTTCCACCCTGCCAGAAAATTGAGCTGCAATGCTATGGAGTAAAATTGGACATATGGAGATGCCTCAAAACATGTCCACCATTAGGCCCAAAATTCTCAAATGAAAGTGAAGGGTTGGTTGACTGTTGGAATGTAGAGTATGAAAGTCGGAGCTGGGGTTTGTCCGGAGGGAGAAAAACATTGCTTAGGGTGGTATACAAGGTTGGGTCCAGATACTCCAAACTAGGAGACCATTCCAGCACGGATTTCTGGAGATTTAGCATGCACCTGAATCTCTGTAAGGTCTGCAAAGTCCATTAGACATTAGGAGGTCATCCTTATATCCCAGTATGGGGATGCCTTGCAAGTTAAACAGAGCAAGAACAGGGGCTAGAGTCTTGGTGAAGACCAGATGTGCGGTGGAGAGTCCAAAGGAGAATGGCACCAAATTGGTAATTTTGGGTTTTCACAGCTAAATTAAAATAGTGTTGATGTGCGGGAAAGATAGAGACATGCAAGTAGGTATCCTTGATTTCCACAGAGGCCAAAAGGTCTTCTGGATGGAGGGAAGCAATTACTTACCTGGTGGAAGGTGCTGAGAACCTTTAGGTCCAGTATTGGGCTAATGCCCCTTTTGCTCTGGGAATAGTGAACATTTTTTAACAGAAACCTCCCTTTTCCCAGGACAATGATAATGACCTCTTGTGAGAGGAGCTTTGCCAAAGCAGTGTGAAAGTCCACCAATCTTTTCAGGGATGTTGGCAAGAATGACTGTATGAAGCAGGGTGGGTGGAGGCAAAGACAAACTCCAGTTTGGGTCCAGAACATTGCATCCAGGGGCTACACATTCCTGAAATGTCCAAGAATCAAATGGCTGAAGGCAAAAATAGTTGACCTCGACTGACAAGTGAAGGAGCCCCCTCATTGTGAGCAGGACTTGCTGGTGGATTTGGAGGACTTAATGATCCAGGAAATATGGTGGAACTGAGTGCCAGGCTTTGCTCTGGAGGAGTAAGAAACTAAAACTAAAACAAATCTTCCTAGCCTTAGGAGTAGGGGGAATTCCGAAATAGAGGTTTTGCCTTCTTTTTCTGGGGCAAAAAGAGTACAATTTACCTTAGTGGGCTATTTAATAAAGCAATTCAGGGATTCACCAAAGAGAAGTTATTTGTCAAAGGGCATTCACAAGAGTGGTTTTCGGCACTGATGCTCCGTTTACAAACAACTGAGGCAAAGTGTGCACCAAAAGGAAGCTCTTTCTGGATATTTGGCGCATAATATCCACTAGCTGCTCTACATAGTAGAGTAGGGCTAGAGGCATGAACTCCAGTTGTTGGACAGACGTATCCATCATGATAGATCCAGGCTCCAGAGATGTAACCTTGAATTAGACAGCCAGGGTCTGCTAGATGGACATGGCCATAATAGCAGGTTAGAGAACAGGACCTGCTAGTACAATAGAGCTTTAGAAAGAGCTTCAAGCCTTTTGTCAAATGGGTCTTTACACACAGGGAAAGAGTCTTGTTAAGACTGGAAAAGTTGATTGCTGTTTGTGATCAGGTCGTTGTAAAACAGAAGGGAGTCCAGGTAATGCCCAGAGGATTGCAGATGTGCAGTGGGGATCGTGGAAAGGCAATGAGGATCACACGCACCTGAAAAAAATGACATGTACACACACTGTATGGCCAACATACTGTAGAAGGGACTCGTGCAGAAGCAACCAAAAGCAGCATCCGCAGATGCCAGCAAATCTATTTTATAAAATTTTGTGAAAGTGTGCATGAATGACCTAGTGACCATCTTGCCAACCTGCACCACTGACGCCCGATGGTGGAAGGCCCAGGAGGAATAAGCGCCCGTGCAGAATGTGCCTTAACAGGGAACGGAGGAATCTGACCCTTGATGGAATAGGCCTGCACCACGGTCTGTCTTGTCCAGCTGGAAATGGTCACGGCAGAGGCGAACAACGTTTTGCAAGGTCATTCTGTAAGTACAAACCGTAAGGCTGATTTCCTAAACAACTCGGTTGCAGCAAGGTACACCCTGATCGCCCAACCCACATCCAGAGAGTGCAAGGCAATCTCCTTTGGATGTTTAGGTTTAGGACACAGGGAAGACAACACAAGGTCTTCATTCAGATGGAAACAAGAAACAACCTTAAGAAGGAACCACTGACAAGGATGAAGCACCACTTTATCTCTGTGAACCATCAGGTAAGGTAAACGACGAGACAACACTGCCAGCTCCGACACCCTGCGTGCAGAACTAATAGCCACCAAGAAGGCTACCTTCTGGGACAATGTAAGCTGAGGAAGCTTGTGAATATTTTCGAAAGGTGGGTACTGGAGAAACAACAGGACCAATTGAGATCCCACGGAGGCAACGGTACTGGGGGAAGCAAATTGCGAACCCCCTGAAGAACGGTGCGAACCAAAGAATGCATAGCCAAAAGAGTAAAAGAAGACCACCAAGCCTGAAAACCCGGCCCTTGATGGTACCCAATGTCAGGTGCTGCTCAACACCTTGTTAGAGGAATGCTAAAATCCGAGCCACTGAAAGAGAACGGGGATGAACCCCAAGAGACTCACACCACGCAATGCATGTCAAAAACTTCCTAGGAGGTAGATTTTCTAGCCTTTTACAACACGGGAATCACCGATTCAGACAACCCCCTATCCTTCAACACCTGACTTTCAGCGGCCAAGCCGTTAAAGCTAGCGACTGTAAAGCAGGATGGAAGATTGGCCCTTGGGCTAATAGATCTTCTCTGAGAGGAAGTCTCCATGGGGCATCGGCGACCAGCCGTATCAGATCGGCGTACCAAGACCGGCGAGGCCAGTCTGCAGCCACTAGGATTACCAGATCCCTTTTGCCTCGATCCTTCCCAGGAGACTTGGCAGAAGTTTAAGCAGAGGAAAGGCGTATATCAGAAGATACTGGTCCCAAGGAGACACCAGTGCCTCTGTAACGTCAGCCAGAGGATCCCAAGACCTTGCCACATCTCTGTACCTTCCTGTTGAGACGAAAGGCAAACAGGTCCACCTCGGGAGTTCCCCACTGGAGACACAGCTGAACCTCAGAATGCCAGCTACCTACCGAGCCACCAGGACACTTCTTGTGCCCCGTTGGTGATCGCTTTATATCCAAGGCCATGGAATTTGTCCTATTGAATTCTTACCCAGCACTCCTGAAGGCGATTTGTCCAATGAGCTAGACAAATGTTACCGCCCAAAATTCCAGTATATTAATCGGTAGCCTCGACTCCTCTAGAGTCCAGACCCCTTGAGCACACCAATGCCCAAAACTCTTCCCCACCCGGACAGGTTGGCAACCGCGGGGACCACTGTCCAGTACAGGGGAAGGAAGGATTCGCCCCGTTGAAGCGCCAGAGAGCAAAGCCACCCTATTAGGGACCCTTTTGAATCCTGGCTCAACAGGATCAGATTATCTAGAGATTGTGGATCCTTGTCCCACTTGGCAAGAATCTCCCTTTGCAGAGGCTCGAGTGGAACTGGGAAAATGGAACTGCCTCGAAGGTAGACACCATCAGGCACAGCGCCCGCATGCAAGTCCTTACTGAATAAAAATATGGGAATTACTGCGCTAAAACATGATTAAATAAGCTTACACACTCAACAATGAATAAAAGCTCAACCTCTCTAAGTGAAAGCTGCCAACACCTGATCATGAATTAGAAAACACAGATCATGAAAAAATTGTAGAAATAGATGGTGTAGCGCTTAAAGAATGTTAAATTAAAATGAACACCACAGTCCATGTAAAAATATCAATAATTGGAAGGAAAGTCCATGTCAGAAAGACGTGCTCCCAAAGGTGTAGCCAATCACTTCACACTCCAACAATTCTGTGCAGAGAGACCACCACCAAGAGAAAAGATGGCCCCTTACCGCAATGAATGGATCCCCACTACAGAGATCAGATCCAGCTCTATTCGTACGTCTATATGACCATATCAGACCGTGCCCGGCTCTTAGTGACATCCACATCAACTCCAATGGTTACAGACACAGGTATGGATACATATGTGAAGAAAAGGGGACAACTCCCATAGTGAAGTACAGTAACAAGTGTGTTTATTAAATGCACTGGCATAAAATTGGCAACTCACATTTAGCAGCAGATATTATGGCATGTCTCTCTCATGTATCGCCTTTCGGGTCCGGTTCCCAACCAAGAAAATGGCCGCCGCGTCCCTCGTGTGTCCCAGCGTGGCGTGCCACAAGCTCCTCCTACGCGTTTCGTCGATAGATGACGTCGTCAGGGGGTGTGGCCTGCGGTAAACCAATCACTTTTATACGCCGGACGGGACGGAAGAGGCGGAACTTTGCATAACCACCCAAAACCGGAAGTCGGGTATATGCGCTCCAACAACCGGAACTTTCGGGTCAGAGTACTAAAATTCTCCATCCTGGCGCCCAGCGCTTGCACTCCAGCTCCCTGGAAACATGCGCTTCAGCAGTCGGAACCAGGAAGTTCAACCCTCAATAATCCATACCAGATGTCAATCTAATAACACTCCGAACACAGATCAGAATGTATGGATTGCGGATTGCGATATATATAAGCACTCAATCTAATAATAATGGGGATGCCGTGAAATCACATAATAACGTGACATGGCCAAATCCCCAATTCTGGACAACATTGATACTAATGGGAATGGATGCTTGACTCTTGGCTTCCAAAATACCAGTGGTCCCCATACTTAGTAGCCAAATAGTGCTATAACGCACAAAAACAGCGCCACCATAATGGATCCACCAGGGTGCGCAGTGCCATTAACCGGTCACGGAAACAGACCCCAAAGGCCACATACTAAATACAGTGCCATTAATAAAAACAAAAATCAAAAGTACAATAAAAATACATAAATAAAAACAACAAGAAGAATATAAAAGTTCTATGGGCATCTTTTACTAAGACAATAAATATACCCCAAATTAATAAATATTCTTAGAATTGGGACAAACGATCTGACCATGGGACATCGAGAGGACACATCACCTATGCATTATTGATGAACGCATTGATGTCCCAATCGATGTTTAACCCATGGGGGGCATACGTTTTCAATCGATAAATCCAGCTGGTTTCCAACTGGGAAACACCTCTAGTACGATTGGCACCCCTCCAGCTGCCAGAAAATTTGTCAATTCCCAAAAACACAGTGCCTTTAGGGTCTCCCCCATGGCAAAGATCATAATGACGCGAGACACTGTGCTTTGGGAATTTCTTAATAATATTTGCCACGTGCTCCTGCAGGCGCACATGCAGCATACGAATCGTACGGCCCACATATTCGCGGCCACATGGGCAGCGCAACAAGTAGACCACATGTCGCGTGGTGCAAGTTATGAACGGCTCA
Source organism: Pelophylax lessonae (assembly GCF_965119305.1). NCBI lineage: Eukaryota > Metazoa > Chordata > Amphibia > Anura > Ranidae > Pelophylax > Pelophylax lessonae. The sequence continues at coordinate 197,502,459 of NC_138768.1, forward strand.
ATTTTAATATCTAATTGGGTGGAATTGGAGAAGAACGACTCAACCCTTCTTGTCCTACAGGCATTGATTTTGCAAACGGCACAACGTCTGCAGGGGTAAAACCCCCCTCTCTGCTGGAAGAATGAAACAGTTTTGGGCGGATCTATGATGTTGGGAGCCACCTGCAACCGTAAAGGGGGAACACCCCTAAAAATGATCTTAGGGGCTTCCGGCAATACAGATCCCAATATACTGTCATTCCTTAAAACATGCCAATGCCTACGGATGATCTTTTTGACCGAGAAGTGCTGGATAGAATAGGAGGAAAAAAAGGCATATTGAAAATCCTCATTCGCATCTCGCACCCTCGGTTGCAACAGATCCTCCCTGTTACGGTCATCTGCCTGTACAAGAGCTCTCTCAAGGTCCTCTTCCTTGTACCCTTTTTCCAAAAACTTGGATTTCAGGGTATCCGCCTCCCGCAGAAAGTCAGACCTATTAGAGCAATTTCTCTTCAATCTGAGAAATTGACTGACAGGAACGGACCTAAGCCACGACACATGGTGGCAACTGGATGTGTCAATAAATCCGTTCCTGTCAGTCTCTTTGAAAAAGGTAGAGGTCTCTAAGACATTACCCGCAACCCTAATCCTGAGATCCAAAAAATGGATCTCAGAACTGCTAGATTCATGGGCAAGTATGATACCTCTATCGTTGGCATTGAGCTCCGAGATAAATACATTCAGGGATTCAAAGTCACCATCCCACAGGAGGAGGATGTCATCGATGTACCTCCGCCAGAGGACAACCTCCGGTCTTGGAACGTCACCGATGACATCCTCCTCCCACTTGGCCATGAACAAATTGGCCATACTTGGCGCAAATTTCGCGCCCATGGCCACACCCTTGTTCTGTCTGTAGAAGGTGCCCCCAAACCAGAAGAAGTTATGGGCCATGGCATAGTCAAGGAGGGCCAGAATGTATTGACTCTGAAAGTTCAACATACTACTTTGTCCCAAAAAGTGCTCAACAGCATCTCTCCCATGCCGATGCGAAATCACCGTATACAGTGACGAGACATCGGCAGTAGCTAAAATATAGCTATCCTTCCACTCTATGTCCTTAAGAATGTTGATTACCTGCATAGAGTCTCTTAGGAAGGAGGGTGTTTTCATCACCAGTGGCTGTAAAAAGAAATCGATGTATTTCCCCACCCGGGAGGTAACCGAATCAATGCCACTAATGATTGGCCTCCCGGGTGGGTTCACCGCATCCTTATGCACCTTGGGTAAGTAGTACATGATGGGTACCCTAGGAGCAGAAGGCACCAAAAATGACTTTTCTTTCTTGGTTAGGAGTTTTCTTTCAAATCCCTCTTCCACTAGTGCAATAAGCTCCTTTTTATACGCCACAGTTGGATTACCCCTGAGGGGGATATAGGTTTCCCTATCGGATAGCAACCTCTCCATTTCCTTATTGTAGGCCGAGGTGTCCAAAATAACTATCCCCCCCCCCTTGTCTGCTGGCCTCACAATAATATCCTCCCGTTTTTTTAAAGAACACATTCCTCGTCTAAACATACTGGTCTGATGCACCTCTTTAAGACTAAGGTTGTCCAAATCCTTGGCAACCAAATCCCGAAACACCGTCAGGGAAGGAGCCAGGGAACCAGGAGGATTAAAGAGCGAGGCGTTTGCAAACGGTGTAGCTTTTACTCCCATAACATATTCTGATCTGGGAGCAATTGGGTTCCCCATGAAATGCCTCTTTATGCTCATCTTCCGCACATATTTGTGTAGGTCGATGAACGTGTCAAACTTGTTCAAAGGCTTAGGGGGGGCATATTTCAGGCCATGATTAAGCACATACTTCTCCTCTACAGAGAGGGGAGCCGTGCTTAAATTAAATAGACCTTGATCTTTTAGCGCCGCCTTCTTTTTGTTGCGGACCCTCCTCCCCCCTCTAGTCCCTCTCTTCCTTCTTTCTGCCTCTTGCTCCTGGGGGTCCCCTCCTGAAAAGGGGTATTAGGTGGCCTGTAAGGTCCATATCCCCCAGGTGGATTAGAGCGCGTTGGTTGGGGAGGGTTATAGCCTTGTGTATTACGGGCCCATTGTTCATCCCCTCTCTGATAATAAGGTCCCCCAGGTCGAAGGGGGGGTATGAAGTCCCTCCCCTGTGGGTGTGAGGTGATATACTGAGCCCCACCCTCAAAGCTATCTTGTAGGGGTAGGAATCTGTTCTCAGATACCGGAAACTCCCCTCTAGACTGAGAGGCCGAATTACCCCTGCCCCTACCCCTCCCTCTCCCCCGCCCCCGTCCTCGTCCACGCCTTGGTTGTACCCATGCATTGGAGTTTGGATGGGGGTGGTTAAACTGCTCTGATGGTGGTGTAATGTCCATTGGAGTACTGGGTGGAATAATAGCTTGAGCATTCTGTATCCCAACCGGACCAGTGGTGTCCCTATTAATCTGCCATTTAAAGACAAGTTTGTTCCTATAGTCCCCACTGTCCCTGAGAAATTTCTTTCTCTTTTTATTTTTCTGCTCAATATCCTCCTTCTCCAAATGTTTTTTCAAAGAGTCAGATTTTAGTTTATAAGAGTCTTTAGTCTTAAATTCCTCTAATTTACTCTTAATAGTATTGATCTCCTCATCCAATTTCTTTAACTTAAGCCGTTTTTTGGATACCATGAACCGCAGAAGCTCCAACCCGGCCTTATTAAAGTATTGGTACCATTCATCTCTGTCCAAGACATCGCTTTGCGGCGATACCTCCCACCGCAGGCTCCTAGGCACCATACTCTCTGCCAGGTACTTTTCAAAAAATGCTACATCCCACCCCGTGTGGAGCTCCGTAGTCATGACATTCTTAAGCCTCAAAAAGAGACCATTCATGTCATCTAGAGGCTCCTCAGAGGTGGAAAAAATGCCTTCCAAATTAATGGAGTAAGTTTTCCTGTATTCAAATACATCCATATTGAAAACTAAATTCCTTAAAATACACGGTACCCAAGTCCTGTAAACGTAAAACTGTACCAGTAGAATTTCTATAGTGCTAAATCAAGCACAAGCAGCAGCACATGTACTAATTGTAACAAGATAAAAATATGGGAATTACTGCGCTAAAACATGATTAAATAAGCTTACACACTCAACAATGAATAAAAGCTCAACCTCTCTAAGTGAAAGCTGCCAACACCTGATCATGAATTAGAAAACACAGATCATGAAAAAATTGTAGAAATAGATGGTGTAGCGCTTAAAGAATGTTAAATTAAAATGAACACCACAGTCCATGTAAAAATATCAATAATTGGAAGGAAAGTCCATGTCAGAAAGACGTGCTCCCAAAGGTGTAGCCAATCACTTCACACTCCAACAATTCTGTGCAGAGAGACCACCACCAAGAGAGAAGATGGCCCCTTACCGCAATGAATGGATCCCCACTACAGAGATCAGATCCAGCTCTATTCGTACGTCTATATGACCATATCAGACCGTGCCCGGCTCTTAGTGACATCCACATCAACTCCAATGGTTACAGACACAGGTATGGATACATATGTGAAGAAAAGGGGACAACTCCCATAGTGAAGTACAGTAACAAGTGTGTTTATTAAATGCACTGGCATAAAATTGGCAACTCACATTTAGCAGCAGATATTATGGCATGTCTCTCTCATGTATCGCCTTTCGGGTCCGGTTCCCAACCAAGAAAATGGCCGCCGCGTCCCTCGTGTGTCCCAGCGTGGCGTGCCACAAGCTCCTCCTACGCGTTTCGTCGATAGATGACGTCGTCAGGGGGTGTGGCCTGCGGTAAACCAATCACTTTTATACGCCGGACGGGACGGAAGAGGCGGAACTTTGCATAACCACCCAAAACCGGAAGTCGGGTATATGCGCTCCAACAACCGGAACTTTCGGGTCAGAGTACTAAAATTCTCCATCCTGGCGCCCAGCGCTTGCACTCCAGCTCCCTGGAAACATGCGCTTCAGCAGTCGGAACCAGGAAGTTCAACCCTCAATAATCCATACCAGATGTCAATCTAATAACACTCCGAACACAGATCAGAATGTATGGATTGCGGATTGCGATATATATAAGCACTCAATCTAATAATAATGGGGATGCCGTGAAATCACATAATAACGTGACATGGCCAAATCCCCAATTCTGGACAACATTGATACTAATGGGAATGGATGCTTGACTCTTGGCTTCCAAAATACCAGTGGTCCCCATACTTAGTAGCCAAATAGTGCTATAACGCACAAAAACAGCGCCACCATAATGGATCCACCAGGGTGCGCAGGCATTGGCATGTTTTAAGGAATGACAGTATATTGGGATCTGTATTGCCGGAAGCCCCTAAGATCATTTTTAGGGGTGTTCCCCCTTTACGGTTGCAGGTGGCTCCCAACATCATAGATCCGCCCAAAACTGTTTCATTCTTCCAGCAGAGAGGGGGGTTTTACCCCTGCAGACGTTGTGCCGTTTGCAAAATCAATGCCTGTAGGACAAGAAGGGTTGAGTCGTTCTTCTCCAATTCCACCCAATTAGATATTAAAATTGAGCCGTTCATAACTTGCACCACGCGACATGTGGTCTACTTGTTGCGCTGCCCATGTGGCCGCGAATATGTGGGCCGTACGATTCGTATGCTGCATGTGCGCCTGCAGGAGCACGTGGCAAATATTATTAAGAAATTCCCAAAGCACAGTGTCTCGCGTCATTATGATCTTTGCCATGGGGGAGACCCTAAAGGCACTGTGTTTTTGGGAATTGACAAATTTTCTGGCAGCTGGAGGGGTGTCAATCGTACTAGAGGTGTTTCCCAGTTGGAAACCAGCTGGATTTATCGATTGAAAACGTATGCCCCCCATGGGTTAAACATCGATTGGGACATCAATGCGTTCATCAATAATGCATAGGTGATGTGTCCTCTCGATGTCCCATGGTCAGATCGTTTGTCCCAATTCTAAGAATATTTATTAATTTGGGGTATATTTATTGTCTTAGTAAAAGATGCCCATAGAACTTTTATATTCTTCTTGTTGTTTTTATTTATGTATTTTTATTGTACTTTTGATTTTTGTTTTTATTAATGGCACTGTATTTAGTATGTGGCCTTTGGGGTCTGTTTCCGTGACCGGTTAATGGCACTGCGCACCCTGGTGGATCCATTATGGTGGCGCTGTTTTTGTGCGTTATAGCACTATTTGGCTACTAAGTATGGGGACCACTGGTATTTTGGAAGCCAAGAGTCAAGCATCCATTCCCATTAGTATCAATGTTGTCCAGAATTGGGGATTTGGCCATGTCACGTTATTATGTGATTTCACGGCATCCCCATTATTATTAGATTGAGTGCTTATATATATCGCAATCCGCAATCCATACATTCTGATCTGTGTTCGGAGTGTTATTAGATTGACATCTGGTATGGATTATTGAGGGTTGAACTTCCTGGTTCCGACTGCTGAAGCGCATGTTTCCAGGGAGCTGGAGTGCAAGCGCTGGGCGCCAGGATGGAGAATTTTAGTACTCTGACCCGAAAGTTCCGGTTGTTGGAGCGCATATACCCGACTTCCGGTTTTGGGTGGTTATGCAAAGTTCCGCCTCTTCCGTCCCGTCCGGCGTATAAAAGTGATTGGTTTACCGCAGGCCACACCCCCTGACGACGTCATCTATCGACGAAACGCGTAGGAGGAGCTTGTGGCACGCCACGCTGGGACACACGAGGGACGCGGCGGCCATTTTCTTGGTTGGGAACCGGACCCGAAAGGCGATACATGAGAGAGACATGCCATAATATCTGCTGCTAAATGTGAGTTGCCAATTTTATGCCAGTGCATTTAATAAACACACTTGTTACTGTACTTCACTATGGGAGTTGTCCCCTTTTCTTCACATATGTATCCATACCTGTGTCTGTAACCATTGGAGTTGATGTGGATGTCACTAAGAGCCGGGCACGGTCTGATATGGTCATATAGACGTACGAATAGAGCTGGATCTGATCTCTGTAGTGGGGATCCATTCATTGCGGTAAGGGGCCATCTTTTCTCTTGGTGGTGGTCTCTCTGCACAGAATTGTTGGAGTGTGAAGTGATTGGCTACACCTTTGGGAGCACGTCTTTCTGACATGGACTTTCCTTCCAATTATTGATATTTTTACATGGACTGTGGTGTTCATTTTAATTTAACATTCTTTAAGCGCTACACCATCTATTTCTACAATTTTTTCATGATCTGTGTTTTCTAATTCATGATCAGGTGTTGGCAGCTTTCACTTAGAGAGGTTGAGCTTTTATTCATTGTTGAGTGTGTAAGCTTATTTAATCATGTTTTAGCGCAGTAATTCCCATATTTTTATCTTGTTACAATTAGTACATGTGCTGCTGCTTGTGCTTGATTTAGCACTATAGAAATTCTACTGGTACAGTTTTACGTTTACAGGACTTGGGTACCGTGTATTTTAAGGAATTTAGTTTTCAATATGGATGTATTTGAATACAGGAAAACTTACTCCATTAATTTGGAAGGCATTTTTTCCACCTCTGAGGAGCCTCTAGATGACATGAATGGTCTCTTTTTGAGGCTTAAGAATGTCATGACTACGGAGCTCCACACGGGGTGGGATGTAGCATTTTTTGAAAAGTACCTGGCAGAGAGTATGGTGCCTAGGAGCCTGCGGTGGGAGGTATCGCCGCAAAGCGATGTCTTGGACAGAGATGAATGGTACCAATACTTTAATAAGGCCGGGTTGGAGCTTCTGCGGTTCATGGTATCCAAAAAACGGCTTAAGTTAAAGAAATTGGATGAGGAGATCAATACTATTAAGAGTAAATTAGAGGAATTTAAGACTAAAGACTCTTATAAACTAAAATCTGACTCTTTGAAAAAACATTTGGAGAAGGAGGATATTGAGCAGAAAAATAAAAAGAGAAAGAAATTTCTCAGGGACAGTGGGGACTATAGGAACAAACTTGTCTTTAAATGGCAGATTAATAGGGACACCACTGGTCCGGTTGGGATACAGAATGCTCAAGCTATTATTCCACCCAGTACTCCAATGGACATTACACCACCATCAGAGCAGTTTAACCACCCCCATCCAAACTCCAATGCATGGGTACAACCAAGGCGTGGACGAGGACGGGGGCGGGGGAGAGGGAGGGGTAGGGGCAGGGGTAATTCGGCCTCTCAGTCTAGAGGGGAGTTTCCGGTATCTGAGAACAGATTCCTACCCCTACAAGATAGCTTTGAGGGTGGGGCTCAGTATATCACCTCACACCCACAGGGGAGGGACTTCATACCCCCCCTTCGACCTGGGGGACCTTATTATCAGAGAGGGGATGAACAATGGGCCCGTAATACACAAGGCTATAACCCTCCCCAACCAACGCGCTCTAATCCACCTGGGGGATATGGACCTTACAGGCCACCTAATACCCCTTTTCAGGAGGGGACCCCCAGGAGCAAGAGGCAGAAAGAAGGAAGAGAGGGACTAGAGGGGGGAGGAGGGTCCGCAACAAAAAGAAGGCGGCGCTAAAAGATCAAGGTCTATTTAATTTAAGCACGGCTCCCCTCTCTGTAGAGGAGAAGTATGTGCTTAATCATGGCCTGAAATATGCCCCCCCTAAGCCTTTGAACAAGTTTGACACGTTCATCGACCTACACAAATATGTGCGGAAGATGAGCATAAAGAGGCATTTCATGGGGAACCCAATTGCTCCCAGATCAGAATATGTTATGGGAGTAAAAGCTACACCGTTTGCAAACGCCTCGCTCTTTAATCCTCCTGGTTCCCTGGCTCCTTCCCTGACGGTGTTTCGGGATTTGGTTGCCAAGGATTTGGACAACCTTAGTCTTAAAAAGGTGCATCAGACCAGTATGTTTAGACGAGGAATGTGTTCTTTAAAAAAACGGGAGGATATTATTGTGAGGCCAGCAGACAAGGGGGGGGGGATAGTTATTTTGGACACCTCGGCCTACAATAAGGAAATGGAGAGGTTGCTATCCGATAGGGAAACCTATATCCCCCTCAGGGGTAATCCAACTGTGGCGTATAAAAAGGAGCTTATTGCACTAGTGGAAGAGGGATTTGAAAGAAAACTCCTAACCAAGAAAGAAAAGTCATTTTTGGTGCCTTCTGCTCCTAGGGTACCCATCATGTACTACTTACCCAAGGTGCATAAGGATGCGGTGAACCCACCCGGGAGGCCAATCATTAGTGGCATTGATTCGGTTACCTCCCGGGTGGGGAAATACATCGATTTCTTTTTACAGCCACTGGTGATGAAAACACCCTCCTTCCTAAGAGACTCTATGCAGGTAATCAACATTCTTAAGGACATAGAGTGGAAGGATAGCTATATTTTAGCTACTGCCGATGTCTCGTCACTGTATACGGTGATTTCGCATCGGCATGGGAGAGATGCTGTTGAGCACTTTTTGGGACAAAGTAGTATGTTGAACTTTCAGAGTCAATACATTCTGGCCCTCCTTGACTATGCCATGGCCCATAACTTCTTCTGGTTTGGGGGCACCTTCTACAGACAGAACAAGGGTGTGGCCATGGGCGCGAAATTTGCGCCAAGTATGGCCAATTTGTTCATGGCCAAGTGGGAGGAGGATGTCATCGGTGACGTTCCAAGACCGGAGGTTGTCCTCTGGCGGAGGTACATCGATGACATCCTCCTCCTGTGGGATGGTGACTTTGAATCCCTGAATGTATTTATCTCGGAGCTCAATGCCAACGATAGAGGTATCATACTTGCCCATGAATCTAGCAGTTCTGAGATCCATTTTTTGGATCTCAGGATTAGGGTTGCGGGTAATGTCTTAGAGACCTCTACCTTTTTCAAAGAGACTGACAGGAACGGATTTATTGACACATCCAGTTGCCACCATGTGTCGTGGCTTAGGTCCGTTCCTGTCAGTCAATTTCTCAGATTGAAGAGAAATTGCTCTAATAGGTCTGACTTTCTGCGGGAGGCGGATACCCTGAAATCCAAGTTTTTGGAAAAAGGGTACAAGGAAGAGGACCTTGAGAGAGCTCTTGTACAGGCAGATGACCGTAACAGGGAGGATCTGTTGCAACCGAGGGTGCGAGATGCGAATGAGGATTTTCAATATGCCTTTTTTTCCTCCTATTCTATCCAGCTTTTCTCGGTCAAAAAGATCACCCGTAGGCATTGGCATGTTTTAAGGAATGACAGTATATTGGGATCTGTATTGCCGGAAGCCCCTAAGATCATTTTTAGGGGTGTTCCCCCTTTACGGTTGCAGGTGGCTCCCAACATCATAGATCCGCCCAAAACTGTTTCATTCTTCCAGCAGAGAGGGGGGTTTTACCCCTGCAGACGTTGTGCCGTTTGCAAAATCAATGCCTGTAGGACAAGAAGGGTTGAGTCGTTCTTCTCCAATTCCACCCAATTAGATATTAAAATTGAGCCGTTCATAACTTGCACCACGCGACATGTGGTCTACTTGTTGCGCTGCCCATGTGGCCGCGAATATGTGGGCCGTACGATTCGTATGCTGCATGTGCGCCTGCAGGAGCACGTGGCAAATATTATTAAGAAATTCCCAAAGCACAGTGTCTCGCGTCATTATGATCTTTGCCATGGGGGAGACCCTAAAGGCACTGTGTTTTTGGGAATTGACAAATTTTCTGGCAGCTGGAGGGGTGCCAATCGTACTAGAGGTGTTTCCCAGTTGGAAACCAGCTGGATTTATCGATTGAAAACGTATGCCCCCCATGGGTTAAACATCGATTGGGACATCAATGCGTTCATCAATAATGCATAGGTGATGTGTCCTCTCGATGTCCCATGGTCAGATCGTTTGTCCCAATTCTAAGAATATTTATTAATTTGGGGTATATTTATTGTCTTAGTAAAAGATGCCCATAGAACTTTTATATTCTTCTTGTTGTTTTTATTTATGTATTTTTATTGTACTTTTGATTTTTGTTTTTATTAATGGCACTGTATTTAGTATGTGGCCTTTGGGGTCTGTTTCCGTGACCGGTTAATGGCACTGCGCACCCTGGTGGATCCATTATGGTGGCGCTGTTTTTGTGCGTTATAGCACTATTTGGCTACTAAGTATGGGGACCACTGGTATTTTGGAAGCCAAGAGTCAAGCATCCATTCCCATTAGTATCAATGTTGTCCAGAATTGGGGATTTGGCCATGTCACGTTATTATGTGATTTCACGGCATCCCCATTATTATTAGATTGAGTGCTTATATATATCGCAATCCGCAATCCATACATTCTGATCTGTGTTCGGAGTGTTATTAGATTGACATCTGGTATGGATTATTGAGGGTTGAACTTCCTGGTTCCGACTGCTGAAGCGCATGTTTCCAGGGAGCTGGAGTGCAAGCGCTGGGCGCCAGGATGGAGAATTTTAGTACTCTGACCCGAAAGTTCCGGTTGTTGGAGCGCATATACCCGACTTCCGGTTTTGGGTGGTTATGCAAAGTTCCGCCTCTTCCGTCCCGTCCGGCGTATAAAAGTGATTGGTTTACCGCAGGCCACACCCCCTGACGACGTCATCCATCGACGAAACGCGTAGGAGGAGCTTGTGGCACGCCACGCTGGGACACACGAGGGACGCGGCGGCCATTTTCTTGGTTGGGAACCGGACCCGAAAGGCGATACATGAGAGAGACATGCCATAATATCTGCTGCTAAATGTGAGTTGCCAATTTTATGCCAGTGCATTTAATAAACACACTTGTTACTGTACTTCACTATGGGAGTTGTCCCCTTTTCTTCACATATGTATCCATACCTGTGTCTGTAACCATTGGAGTTGATGTGGATGTCACTAAGAGCCGGGCACGGTCTGATATGGTCATATAGACGTACGAATAGAGCTGGATCTGATCTCTGTAGTGGGGATCCATTCATTGCGGTAAGGGGCCATCTTTTCTCTTGGTGGTGGTCTCTCTGCACAGAATTGTTGGAGTGTGAAGTGATTGGCTACACCTTTGGGAGCACGTCTTTCTGACATGGACTTTCCTTCCAATTATTGATATTTTTACATGGACTGTGGTGTTCATTTTAATTTAACATTCTTTAAGCGCTACACCATCTATTTCTACAAGTCCTTACTGAAGACCGATTGCTGAACAACAGTTGCCGAGTCGCATCCTGCAGCTCTGGAGGTTTTTTTTTCCCCCCTGGAAAAAACACCCTAGCTGAAGCAGAGTCCAGAGTCAGACCCATATAGTCCAACTTGGGGGACAGAACCAAATTTTCGGAAATTTAATTTCCAACTGAACTCATACAGAGTTCGCACAGTAATTTTCAGGTTGTCCTTTAGAGCAGTCAGAGACTCTGCTTGCAGAAGAAGATAGTCCAGGTACCCAGTACTGCAATCCCCCCGCTGCCGCTACAATGCCAACACTGGGGCCACGTTTCCCAGGAAGGAAGGCAAGGTATGTCCAATCCTGGACCTCAAGTCTCCCAAACAGCAGCAGCCGGTAGGCCGTGAAGCCGCGGCCTAAATTTTAGACCAGGTTCAGCCATGTGGGTAACCCCCGATGTGCGCCCAGAGACAACTGGCCAGCAGCAGCCCCAAAGGAAGCCCCCCTTCAGAGCACATAGCAAAAGCCAGCTCGCAACCTCCAGGGAGGGAGGGGTACGGAAGACCCACAGTGACAATATAGCAGCTGGGGAGAGGAAAGGGAACCTGGGGGTCCCACAGTCCCAGGGAGGGACCCACATCCACCCTAAAACCCTCAAGGGGGAGGGGGGGGGGTGACAACTACTTACAATACTGTGGAACTGGGTGGGCACCGCTCTGGACAGATCACTTCTCCAACGGAATGGGGGTGTTGTCGGCCAGGAGGAACGCTAAGACTCAGGCCGCGACCAGGTCCTATGCATCCTCGCGAGACGTTTACCTTGCATGCCAGCCCCCGTCAAGTGGGGCTATGTTTCAGCTGACCTAGCGTGGAGCTGAATCCTGCGCACGCTCGCTGGCCAGACTGGGGAGACCTTAAGGATCTAGATTATCCAGTATGTCGCCCAGTCCAGCAGTTGATGGTGGTTCTCACAGGAACAGAAAATAATAAAAGAGGAAAAAATGCCACTTAAAAAGGAAAAAATGCTAGGACCAGAGATGCTAGCAAGGAACTAGGGCCTTACTCCTGACTAAGCAGAAAAAAACTGAATGCCTATGGCAGGAAGTGGGAGCATACCCCCTGGGACCGCCCCATAGGCATGGTAAAGCTTTTTCCTGCCTAGTGTCCTATTCCTGTAGGGGACAGCATAACCCAATGGTCAAGATTATTCTGGAGCTGTCTCCGTCAAAGAAAGTTTTGCCTTTTGCCCTTGCTCTGTGTTAAAGTGTTAATAAAGAGGTTAAAAGGTTACATGTTAGGGAAGTCGTTCGGGTTTATGCTAAGGGGCTAATTTTTAGCAAAAAGTGGATTTCTCTACCTCTTCTCCATTATAAACTATTGAACGACATACATTGCAATTTGTAAAAATTTGGTCACAATGTGCAGCCGGAAAAAAACACACAGATTCTCTCAGTGGATCAAACAGGGATTTATGGCAGAAGGTGAGTTGGTCGTTTATGGCACAAAGCAAATTAATAAAGCACATTTCTGTGCTTTATAAATGTCCATTTTCTTTTTTTACAGGAGCTCTGTTGGTTTTGGGGGGGGGTTAAATGTTTGGAGGTGTTTTAGTAGAGGGAATTTTTCCTAAGGGAGCTGCAAAGTTATCATTTCAGCTTTGCCTGAATAGCCCCACAAACTACAAGCGCTTAGACTTCTAACGCCAAGAACAATTTCACTTTCTTTCCTTGTGATAAGCAGGATACCAAACAATAGAAAAGGGTTTTCTTCCAACCACCAGCTACATTATAACTACTTGACTGTCCCTATGAAACAAATAGGGCCTAATGTATATGGCCTGCGAAGGGTAGTCTGCATTTTCCCTCGTAGAACCTTTCATGTTTCTAGGGAAAAGGAGGACATGCATTTAAACGGTAAAAGGTTGGTTGGTTCATGCACTACATACTGACTGTGTCTAAGTTGACGCATTGGGATAGATTTACTAAACTGAACAGAACAGAATCTGGAGCGGCTGTGCATAGTGGTCAACCAGATTTCAACTTCAGCTTTTTCAATTATTCTTTGTCAATAAAACCTGGAAGCGGATTGGTTCCCATGCAGAGTTGCACCAGATTTTCTTAAGTCTTTCTCCAGTTTTAGTAAATAACCCCCACTGTGCCCCAATGTTGTCCCATCCAGCCGCCAGCCATCTAGATGGGTACAAAGTATTTCCAGGTAGGCAATATGAATTCACCAATTAAACTTCTAAATGTACCTATTTAGTTCATTCCTGATCTCCTCTAGCTCCAGGCGTTCATTCTTCACTACGTCCTTCTCTTCTGCTGCCAGATAACGCAGTCTCATTTGCTCCAGTTCTTCCTGCTGCTTCTTTAGACGTGCCATAGCATTCTCTTGTTCCCGCTATAAAAGAATATTGACAGCAAAATTAAACAGGAAATAATCAAGGGAGGAGAGAAATACGTTTCTCATTTCAGTTTTAAGGGTATACAGTATTTGTAACTGTTCTAATGAAATAAAATAATTTTGTTCCATAAGTTTAGCAAGTGTTACAAGTATACACTATTTTTTTTCAAATCCAGAGGCACTTTCAAGACATATATTAGAAGCAATATAATTACACTAATTAATGAGGCAAAATAGATTTCATTATGCTATTCTTCCATAGAAGTCCTTTTTTGTTTATGTTGAGATTTCTTAATGTGAAAGTTAATATTTGTCCTTCACCAGTTAATAAACTTGGATAAAGAATAATAAAAAAAAAAAAAAAAACCCAGAAAAAAAAGTTCCATACGACAAGAAAATATTAAGATAATACGAACACAAACATACAAAAATATATACTATGGAACAACAAAAAGCAAGGTTTAAAATAGGGCTGCACCAATACAGATATCGGTGCTGCTACTCAGCATTTGCCCGAGTATCGGTACTCGGGCAAATGCTCGGATAAACCTGAAATCTATACTCTCAGGCTTGGTTCTTTCAGCTGTCAATGAGATTCCTCCATTGACAGCTGAAATGAAAAAAATAAAAAAAAGATGGAAATTATCAGTTGTTGAGTGGGGTTGCTGCATCCTTAACAATGACTAATTCAGCTGTCAGTGGGGTTCCCCCTGTTGACAGCTTAAGTGTAAACGAAGTCCCGGAAATTAGAGAAAAAATAAATAAATAAAAAAAGTAGCCGGCAATGTTTATCAACAACATTGCTCAGTCGCTTTAACAGAAAAAGATAAAAAGAAACATGGTTTATTTTTGTATCTTTCAATTTATTCATCTACAGATCAAAGAGATAAACTTTGATCTGTAGATGAAGTCAGTTTAAAGCAAACGGTCAAGTAAAAAAAATGTTTTTATTAAATGTTCCTATTAACCTTTAGTTTACTCTTATCAGCCTTAATTAACTCCTTGTTCTCCTTTTCCATTTAATTATTATTTTCCTGCGGATTGTTCGCTTCTATTTTATAAACTATTAATAATTAAAACTTTTTTGTTTGCTTTGTTCGGTAATATTTTTACACCTTATATATAAGCGTTACACGTTTCACATTTAAAAAAGTGCAGAATTGAAAATAAAATGTAATTTGTAAATAACTTTTAAATGCTTTGTACCATTGCTGACAGCTAAGGTGTTAAAAAAAATAAAAAAAAAATAAAAAAAAAAACTGTTGCGGTAGGTATCAGTAAGTGGTATCAGCAAGTGCTTAAAAAAAAATTAAAAAAAAGGTAAATCGGTCCGTCCCTAGTTTGAAGCTGCCGAGTAACTTCCACTGAATGTATGGAGAGATCTCATGCCTCATAATAAATGCCTATGTTTCAAATGTACACTTTTGTATTCATGCAGTACAAATGTGTATACCATTTAATAAAAACTAAACTCTATAAGTTCAAACTGTTCAAACTTTACACCAATTAGTCAGATGTGTAAACTAGGGATCGACCGATTATCAGCAATACTGATATATTGGGGGCTGATATGCATTTTCCCCGGTATAACGGAATCGGCCCCTTAAGTTTACCGATATTGCCGGAAAGTGCTTTTCCCGGAGAGATGCCTGCCGCTAGAGGCATCAACCCGGTATCGGCGTCCATAGCCAATGGTCGGCTGTCTTGTAATGACAACTGATGCGGCTGAGAAGCCGCTCGGCTGTCATTAAAAGGAGCGGGAGTCTCCCGTTTCTGCGGTTCGCCCGGGTTTCCCGTCCCAAAGGGAGACCTGGGCATCCTAACTGCACGGCCGCCAAAGAGAAGACCCAATCAAAACCGCATTCGGCTCTGATCAGGTCTCCATGTAAAAAACCCGAAAGTGATGTCATGACATCACTTCCGGGTACTCGGCGGCAAATTTAAAAAAATGTGAGCATTCAAAACAGCCAAACTTGGCGTTTTGAATGCTTTTAAATGCAGAGGAGGGGTTTGGGGTCTTTTAGACCCCCAGATCCCTCCACAATAGTACCTGTGGAAAAAAAAACAATTTCTTTCTTTGTACGAAAATATCGGCCAATATCGGTCGATACCGATATCCGATGACCAAAATATCGGTTCCAAAAAAAAAAAAACAACGATATTGGTCAATCACTAGTGTAAACTTTAGATCATATAGCATTTAGACAATTCAATCTTTATGATTTTGACAAAAGCCTCATGTAAATGCTCAGCTCATACCAACTTGTCCTAAATGACTCACAATAAACCTGACAGGTCTGTTTCATAAAATGAACAAAACTTTGTCCTGAAATACTCTACGCCAAGGGTAGGGAACCTATGGCTCGTGAGCCAGACATGGCTCTTTTGATGGCTGCATCTGGCTCGCAGACAAATGGGGTCTCCTGCTATGAGTATATCATCATTAGCCCCGAGTCAAGTCCATGCCTGCGCGCTGCGGCCACACTGGTTGCTAGTATGCCGCTTGGCGTCTAGCAACCAGCGATGTCACGTGACAGCGGGAGAGTGAGGGCAATGGTCAAATTCCTCCTCCGCTCCTAAATCTACTCCACCCACCACCTCCCTTTTCTCCAGGCGGCAGCGCGGGCTCAGCGTAGAGCCGAGGGAGGTCCTGAAGCGACAGGTCAGTCAGTCACTCACTCATTCAGTGTAAATATTTTGCGTTCTGTGCTTCCCCTGTCTCAAGTAATTGCAAATACTCTTTCAGAAAGAGTATTTGCAATTACTAAGGTGAGACAGGGAAGCACAGAAAGCAAAAAATTATAGGCTAGCCTGCACCTTCTTTTTTATCTTTTATTCACAGTTTACAGAGGCTCCCAATACGCTCACTGAAGAAGTGCTGCAGGCCTGCAGCCGTATATACAGTGGAATTTTTTAATAACATTTCCCCAGACATTGACATTTTGGCACATATGGGCTACACATCCACTTTCTGTTTGCGCTAAGGTTATTTCTCCTTTCCATTGTCGTGCCCTGCAAATCGCACTAGTGTGAACAGGGGAAGTCAACTTTAATATTTCAGCTCCTTTAACCACTTCAGCCCTGGAAAAATTTACCCCCTTAATGACCAGGCCATTTTTTGCAATTCGTCACTTAGTTAAATAAAGGTTCCCGACCCCTGAAATATAGTGTATGGCTCTCACAGAATTATATTTGAAAATATGTGGTGTTCGTGGCGCTCTCAGCCAAAAAGGTTCCTGACCCCTGCTCTAGGCTATATTCAAAATGTACACAAAGACAAAAAACTAAAGGCTCATGGGACGAGAGACACACAACAAGCATTAAAAATACATGAAAATTTTACATGAAGAAATATACACATAAAATTTGATCATGAAAAAAATCTTTACAATATAAATTCATCAATGGAAACAGAGCAAAACAAATGAATTTTCTTTTTTCCCCTTTGGTCTTTACTTTGTGTGTTTCTTTTCTGCTTTTAGACTCATATCTTTGTGCAAACTACAGATTTCGTGAAAAGCATGGAGACACAGCACAGATTGATAATGACATAGTATAGAATGTCAGACACAGATGACGTTATATTTTGTATGAACTTTTATTTCATTCATTTTTTGATTGATGAATTGATGAATCATCATTGATGAATTTATATTGTAAAGATTTTTTCATAATTTAATTTTATATGTATATTTCTTCATGTAAAAAATTCAAGTATTTTTAATGCTTGTCGCGTGTCTCTCTAAAGTCCTGTGGGCCTGTAGTTTCTGTCTTTGTGTACATTTTGGAGACTGAGACACACTTGGATTCCACATATATCAGCTTGGTCTTTTTATATTCAAAATGGACTAGCTGCAGAAGGCTGCCCCCATTCGCAGATGTCTCCAATCATCCAAAGTTAAAAGTACCGTATTCTAAAGCAAGTTTAACAAAAACTATATGAACACATCCAATTATCATATAAAAAAAAAAGGATTATATATTATACCTGATTATTTAAAAGGCATGTATCCCGTTTATGAGAACTGCGATTTAGCAGTGTAATACAAGTAACCAGTAATGAATCTGTCATTTCCTTTGCAGTCAAACACAATTTTACCATGAAAACTTTGAGCAATTTGCCAGGTTATTAAAAGTGTCCACTGTTATTTATTAAGCCAATATAATATTTTATGCCTATGAAGTGAACTTGAAACCCCACGAGAAACCTTTCCACTAACTACGCTATGTCATAGCAATGTAAATCCCAGTCAAACTGGTACAGAGATAATGTGGAGTAGGGGAATGTGTAATTCTTACAGTCCATTAAGTACACTGTTAAATTCCACAAATCAGCCGGTCTCAAATACCCCGACTAGGACTCAGAAGTTAGGTATTAACATTGAACACATTATGGAAAGGGGTGCTGTGATCGCTTACGTTTGCTGTGTTCTGGGATTGTGCCTAGTGACTCTCTGAACTACGTCTGGCTCCACTTGATACCATCAATCTTTCACTCATATAAGCTGCATCTGAAAATTAATTATTGCCTTATATACATTCTGTGTTTTGGCAAGCTGACCGAGTCATTAATATATGAACCAACTGTAGCTGTATGTGTAAAACATGAGTATGACTGTTTATTATGGTACACTTTCGGGCATTCTCAGAGACGTTTTTACTTTAACAAGCAGTGAGAATGAAGCGGATGATTTTACAAAAGCTGGCCGAAGATTATACTGTTTGTGTTTGCAAAGAATAGGACATGATTAAAGTTAAAACAAACTCCTATGCAGAAAATGCAAAGCCGGTAAAGTGTTGATTTATTTTACATTTGTGTCCAAGTATGCCAAGTCTAAAAATTTAAATAATCACGTATGACATATGGAAAATTTGACTAAAATTTACAATAATAATTGCTGAACAAGACACCGTTTGCTATGTAGATTCAAGAAAGCAGTAACATTATTATTTAAAAAATAGCAGCTTTGGAATGCTGCAAGTGAGAAAAACAGTTGGCGAAAACAGTTACAGTGCCTTGCGAAAGTATTCGGCCCCCCTTGAACTTTTTGACCTTTTGCCACATTTCAGGCTTCAGACAAAGATATAAAACTGTATTTTTTTTGTGAAGAATCAACAAGTGGGACACAGTCATGAAGTGGAACAAAATGTATTGGATATTTCAAACTTTAACAAATACAAAACTGAAAAATTGGGCGTGCAAAATTATTCAGCCCCCTTAATGGGCCATACACACTAAGATTTTCTGAAGACGTTTTCCTTTAGACTTACCAAAATCATATAATATGAGGTCAAACCTAAACACTTTCAATTTGTATGCAATCAGGCAGGCCCTTGCACTACATAGAAAAGGTAAATCTGAAGGAAATCTAACCACAAAAGTTGGATAGTGTGTATCCAGCTTAAGTTAATACTTTGTAGTGCCACCTTTTGCTGCGATTACAGCTGTAAGTCGCTTGGGGTATGTCCCTATCAGTTTTGCACATGGAGAGACTGAAATTTTTGCCCATTCCTCCTTGCAAAACAGCTCGAGCTCAGTGAGGTTGGATGGAGAGCATTTGTGAACAGCAGTTTTCAGCTCTTTCCACGGATTCTCGATTGGATTCAGGTCTGGAATTTGACTTGGCCATTCTAACACCTGGATATGTTTATTTGTGAACCATTCCATTTTATAGTTTGCTTTATGTTTTGGATCATTGTTTTGTTGGAAGACAAATCTCCGTCCCAGTCTCAGGACTTTTGCAGGCTCCATCAGGTTTTCTTCCAGAATGGTCCTGTATTTGGCTCCATCCATCTACCCATCAATTTTAACCATCTTCCCTGTCCCTGCTGAAGAAAAGCAGGCCCAAACCATGATGCTGCCACCACCATGTTTGACAGTGGGGATGGTGTGTTCAGGGTGATGAGCTGTGTTGCTTTTACGCCAAACATAACCTTTTGCATTGTTGCCAAAAAGTTAGATTTTGGTTTCATCTGACCAGAGCACCTTCTTCCACATGTTTGGTGTGTCTCCCAGGTGGCTTGTGGCAAACTTTAAACTACACTTTTTATGGATATCTTTAAGAAATGGCTTTCTTCTTGCCACTCTTCCATAAAGGCCAGATTTGTGCAGTATACGACTGATTGTTGTCCTATGGACAGAGTCTCCCACCTCAGCTGTAGATCACTGCAGTTCATCCAGAGTGATCATGGGCCTCTTGGCTGCATCTCTGATCAGTCTTCTCCTTGTATGAGCTGAAAGTTTAGAGGGACGGCAGGTCTTCGTAGATTTGCAGTGGTCTGATACTCCTTCCATTTCAATATTATCGCTTGCACAGTGATCCTTGGGATGTTTAAAGCTTGGGAAATCTTCTTGTATCCAAATCCGGCTTTAAACTTCTCCACAATAGTATCTCAGACCTGCTTGGTGTGTTCCTTGTTCTTCATGATGCTCTCTGCGCTTTAAACAAACCTCTGAGACTATCACAGTGCAGGTGCATTTATACGGAGACTTGATTACACACAGGTGGATTCTATTTATCATCATTAGTCATTTAGGTCAACATTGGATCATTCATAGATCCTCAACTTCTGGAGAGAGTTTGCTGCACTGAAAGTAAAGGGGCTGAATAATTTTGCACGCCCAATTTTTCAGTTTTTTATTTGTTAACAAAGTTTGAAATATCCAATAAATTTCGTTCCACTTCATGATTGTGTCCCACTTGTTGATTCTTCACAAAAAATTACAGTGTTATATCTTTATGTTTGAAGCCTGAAATGTGGCAAAGATCGCAAAGTTCAAGGGGGCCGAATACTTTCGCAAGGCACTGTATATAAATTCACCAATCCCACACTGAAATTCACATTTCAAATATATATTTACAGTGGGCACGGAAAGTATTCAGACCCCCTTAAATTTTTCACTCTTTGTTATATTGCAGCCATTTGCTAAAATCATTTAAGTTCATTCTTCTTCCTCATGAATGTACACATAGCACCCCATACTGACAGAAAAACACAGAATTGTTGACATTGTTGCAGATTTATTAAAAAAGAAAAACTGAAATATCACATGGTCCTAAGTATTCAGACCCTTTGCTCAGTATTTAGTAGAAGCCCCCTTTTGATCTAATACAGCCAGGAGTCTTTTTGGGAAAGATGCAACAAGTCTTTCACACCTGGATTTGGGGATCCTCTGCCATTCCTCCTTGCAGATCCTCTCCAGTTCTGTCAGGTTGGATGGTAAACGTTGGTGGACAGCCATTTTTAGGTCTCTCCAGAGATGCTCAATTGGGTTTAAGTCAGGGCTCTGGCTGGGCCATTCAAGAACAGTCACGGAGTTGTTGTGAAGCCACTCCTTCGTTATTTTAGCTGTGTGCTTAGGGTCATTGTCTTGTTGGAAGGTAAACCTTCGGCCCAGTCTGAGGTCCAGAGCACTCTGGAGAAGGTTTTTGTCCAGGATATCCCTGTACTTGGCCGTATTCATCTTTCCCTCGATTGCAACCAGTCGTCCTGTCCCTGCAGCTGAAAAACACCCCCACAGCATGATGCTGCCACCACCATGCTTCACTGTTGGGACTGTATTGGACAGGTGATGAGCAGTGCCTGGTTTTCTCCACACATACCGCTTAGAATTAAGGCCAAAAAGTTCTATTTTGGTCTCATCAGACCAGAGAATCTTATTTCTCACCATCTTGGGAGTCCTTCAGGTGTTTTTTTAGCAAACTCCATGCGGGCTTTCATGTGTCTTACACTGAGGAGAGGCTTCCGTCGGGCCACTCTGCCATAAAGCCCCGACTGGTGGAGGGCTGCAGTGATGGTTGACTTTCTACAACTTTCTCCCATCTCCTGACTGCATCTCTGGAGCTCAGCCACAGTGATCTTTGGGTTCTTCATTACCTCTCTCACCAAAGCTCTTCTCCCCCGATATCTCAGTTTGGCCAGACGGCCAGCTCTAGGAAGGGTTCTGGTCGTCCCAAACGTCTTCCATTTGAGGATTATGGGGGCCACTGTGCTCTTAGGAACCTTAAGCGCAGCAGAAATCTTTTTGTAACCTTGGCCAGATCTGTGCCTTGCCACAATTCTGTCTCTGAGCTCTTCAGGCAGTTCCTTTGACCTCATGATTCTCATTTGCTCTGACATGCATTGTGATCTGGAAGGTCTTATATAGACAGGTGTGTGGCTTTCCTAATCAAGTCCAATCAGTATAATCAAACACAGCTGGACTCAAATGAAGGTGTAGAACCATCTCAAGGATGATCAGAAGAAATGGAAAGCACCTGAGTTAAATATATGAGTGTCACAGCAAAGGGTCTGAATACTTAGGACCATGTGATATTTCAGTTTTTCTTTTTTAATAAATCTGCAACAATGTCTGTGTTTTCCTGTCAGTATGGGGTGCTATGTGTACATTCATGAGGAAGAAGAGTGAACTTAAATGATTTTAGCAAATGGCTGCAATATAACAAAGAGTGAAAAATTTAAGGGGGTCTGAATACTTTCCGTACCCACTGTATATATATATATATATATATATATATATATATATAATAAATAAGAAAGTCCAGTACTCTACATGTACAGCTATATAATTGTGATCATTTACAAAATGTAACAGTGTAACAGCTTGAAAAAAGTGACCGAAATAAAACTGCAGACTAATATTAGGTCATTATTTACTATCACAGTGTTTTACATCAAAAACCACTTCCCCACTCATGTTACTGCAAGTAAACTAAACAGCAGCATAAAGCACAGGATATGTGAAATAGCAGCAAGATAAAGTGTTATCTGGCTCTCAGGGAGATTGCTGATACTGCCGCTTTATCTAGAGCTCTCATACAGTAGGATGCCATGCACTCTATGCTTCCATCACATTTTCAACACTGGCTAGGTGCTAGATTGTTTGCCGGCAGTGTTGAAAGTTCAGAAATCTAGCGGCAAACTTAAAATACTGTATAAATATACAAGATGCAAAGGAGTCTTAAGGAATGTTTCAAGAAAAAAAAAGAAATAGAGATAGTTGTGTCACCACTTCTGGATGGGAAGGATTTGCCCCCTTAATGACCAGGCCATATTTTGCGATTCCGCACTGCGTTACTTTAATGGACCATTGCGTGGTCGTGCGACGCTGTACTTAAATAAAATTGATGTCCTTTTTCCCACAAATAGAGCTTTCTTTTGGTGGTATTATTACCTGTGCGATTTTTATTTTTTTGCACTATAAAACAAAAAAAAGAACGACAATTCTGAAAAAAAAAAAAAAAATAAAAAAAAAAATGGATTTTTGTAAAATCTTACCGTAAAATCCTTTTCTCTTAGCTCATTGACAGACGTAGTCCTCGGTGATACACCACCTTCGGGTTATGTTGCCTCCACAGGAGCAGGACTAGACAGGAAATTAAAAAGCTCTGGCCACACCCCAGGGGCAGTCCCAGAGGGTATATCCTCTCTCTCTCTGCCTCAGCAAATCAGTTATGTGAAAAAAGCAGTCTTTAGAGATTTTAACCCAACTCAAAAAAACAGAGGGGCGGGGACTACGTCTGTCAATGAGCTAAGAGAAAAGGATTTTACGGTAAGATTTTACAAAAATCCATTTTTCTCTAGCGCTCATTGACAGACGTAGTCCTCGGTGATACACCACCTTCGGGACGTCCCAGAGCAGTATCACAACTGAGGGGTGGGAAAATGGAAATCAAATCCCAATCTAGAAGGCCCAACCGGTGCCAACTAGAAGTTTACAATGCTCATCCTTAATGATGAGACTCAACAAAAAAAGAGAAAACAATTTTTTTTTTTTTTTTTTCAAACAGAAAAAAACCCTCGAGGTAGACCACCGGTCTCCTCAAATTGCGGCCTGCAAAACCTTGCGGCCAAATGAGGCATCCGCCGATGCCGTCACATCAATTTTATAGAATTTTGTAAAGGTATGTACCGACGACCAGGTGGCCGCCTTACATACCTGGACCACTGACGCCTGATGGCGAAAGGCCCAGGAAGTACTGAGCGCTCCAGTGGAGTGCGCCCTAACAGGGAACGGAGGACTCTGACCCTTAATAGAATAAGCCTGTACCACCGTTTGTCTAATCCATTTGGCAATGGTCGCGGCAGATGCAGGCAAACCCTTTCTGGGGCCATCCGTGATCACAAAAAGTGAATCCGTCTTACGGAATGATTCCGTAGCTTTCAGGTATACCCTGATTGCCCGAACCACATCTAAGGAATGCAACGCATGTTCCTGATGATGCTTGGGCTGAGGACACAAGGAAGGTAGTACAATATCTTCATTCAGATGAAAATCTGAAACCACCTTGGGAAGAAAAGATGGCTTAGGATGAAGTACTACCTTATCCCTATGAATCACTAGGTATGGGGACTGGCATGATAATGCAGCCAGTTCTGACACCCTGCGAGCAGAAGTAATAGCCACCAAGAAGGCCACTTTCTGGGATAAAGTAAGCAAGGGAATCTCCCTGATGTTTTCAAAAGGATGTTTCTGTAGAACCGACAAAACCAAATTAAGATCCCAAGGCGGTAAGGGCGCGCGGACTGGAGGAGCCAGGTGCCGCACCCCCTGGATGAAATTCCGCACCAAGGATTTGGTAGCTAAAGGCTTCTGAAAGAAGATTGCTAATGCTGAAACTTGACCCTTGATGGTGCTCAAGGCTAGCTTCTGCTCAACCCCTTGTTGCAAAAAGGCCAATATTCGAGACACCGAATAGGTACGTGGAGGAAATCCTAAAGATTCGCACCACGCAATATAAGTTTTCCATGTGTGATAATAGACTTTGCTGGAAGTCGCTTTCCTTGCTTTAATAAGGGTAGGAATGACTGAAGCTGACAAACCTCTGTCCTTCAGTACTTGGGTCTCAATGGCCAGGCCATTAAACCCAGCGACTGTAAAGCATGATGGTAAATTGGTCCTTGAGACCACAGACACTCCCTGAGACGAAGTTCCCACGGAACGTCTACGACTAACATGTCCAAGTCGGCCAGGCCGGCTTGAGGAGGCCAGCCTAGAATTTCTAGGACCACTGGCGCTGATTGGATCTGAACCAGGCGTCCCTAGAGGTATCTGGCCCCGACCATCCGAGAAAGTCTGGTCGTTTTCTGTTCCCACACATTTATCAGATACCTGATAGTTATCAGGAAAGGTGATCTTTTCTGGTTGAACCTCAGGGACCGAAGTCACCCGACTAGAGGCTACTTGGCCTATCTGGTCAACCAGATCCGATTCCTGTGAGGTATCGGGACTAATCTTAGGAAAGGGTAAAGGAAAAGATCTATTCAGGGAACGGTAATTACCGCTTCCTGTAGTACTTAAATGTTGGAAGGGAAGAATCGCTCCGGTAGTAGTGGTTGATGCTCGATCTAATGTCCTGAATACCGGTGAAAACGTCCCCCCACCCTGAAACCGGGTGGGGGCGCACCTTCAGGCTGTGTACTCCTTTGCTTCGGGTTTGGCTGGGTTGGTCCTTTGCTTGTCCGACCAGCCCTTCTTGAACCCTCCTGGAGGAGTCTTGCCTTTCCCGCTAGTACCAGCCGGGCGCCCTTTATGGGCGGTAAAGAAAGGTCCTCGCTTGTTGCGAGGTCCCTTAGCTTTAGCAGCCTGTGGCAAAAAAGTGCTCTTGCCCCCAGTGGCATCCTTAATGATTTCATCTAGGTTGGCCCCAAATAGACGATTCCCCTGAAAGGGGAGATTTGTCAAGGTCCTCTTGGAACCTAGGTCAGCTGACCAGCATTTTAACCACAGCACACGTCTGAGGATCACCGCTGTCTTAGATGCATGCCCTAATAAGGGAGTAGTGTCCAAGGCTGCGTCACAGATAAACTGTAGCCCTTGTATAATCTGTTCCATCAAATCAGATGTCTCCTGGGGAATATCTTTTCCCCTAAGATCTTGGCGTACCATTTTCGCCCATTCCGTAAGTGTCTGGGAAACTAGACCAATAACAATTACTGGTCTAAAAGCTGACCCTATCAGAGAGAAGATGGTGCGGGACTCTGCTTCCATCTTTCGATCCACCGGATCCTTAAAGGACGAAGTGTCCTCCACTGGAATAACCGTGGCTTTATTCAGCCTGGAAATAGGCGGATCCACGACTGGTGGTACCGTCCATTTCTTAATGATGGATTCCTCAAACGGATAGCGTCTAGCAATACGCTTGGAAATAGTAAAGGTACGTTTAGAATGCTCCCATTCTCCTTTAATCTGATTACCGAAACATTTAGGTACAGGAAAAGCCTTCATTGTCTTGATGGGCTTATTAGTACCAAAAGGAATCTCTGTTTCAGTTGCCTCTGCCGGTAAAGCCTCAAGTTTTAAGGTTTCCTGCACTGCCACAACTAGTGCGTCCACCAATGCTTCTTCCTGAATAATAGCAGGAGAAGAAGCGTCCTCCTCGCTGTCTGAGGGGGCTTTACCTGGGATAACAGCCCTTGCAGAGGAACCTGCAACTGCCGTGACCACCTCTGAATCTGAGTCAGAGGTGTCAGATGGTATAGGGGTAGGCGGGGGTCGCTTCCTTGACCCCCGTCCCTGACAGGCCGCCTCCACCCGAGCCACCATAGACTCCAAAATTGCTGTAAATGACTCTATACTCTGTGCACCGGCGGGTCCCGTGGCCCCCTCGAAGGAAACAGGTGGGGGAATATGTGTGGCAGGGTCCATGATAACTCCAGTTACTTCCTGGATAATATAATTCAAAAATAAAACTTTTCTTTTTTTTTTTTTTTTTTTTTTTTTTCGACCCCCAGCGCCACAAAAGCCCCTTAGTGTTACCTGCTAGGGATCCCTATCGATCGAGAGAGAGAGAGAGATAGACCCCCAGGCTCACCACTTGATGCTCAGAGTTTAACTGCAACAGGTTACAGCGCTGTCTTAACAAACAGGAAGTCTTTTGGCTGGCTGCCCAGGAAGAAAGGAGGCGGCTCCGCCCCTCTGTACGCCTTCCGGCGCCTCCCCCAAGCTCCACGAGGTGTTTGGATCACCTCAAACATGGCCGCCCCCATGCTGGAGACACGAGGCTACGCCAAAATGGCGGCTCGTGCGATCCAGCAAAAAAATGGCGGCGTCCCGTACTGAATAGCGGTGTGCTGCAGGGCACACAACACTCTCACTGCATGGGGATATGGCGTGGTTGGCGGTACCGGCCCTGGCGGACCGCATGGCCGTTCGGGAGGCCTGCTAATAGCTGGAGATCTGATTAGGAAGGCAGTCTACATGTCCGTGGCTTCTGACTGGTAGGTAGCTTATACTTAACCCATAAGATTCCCAGAATGCCACAGATTACATCTTTAAAACATGTATACAATTAGATTGTTAGCTCCCAAACCAAGCCTCCTGGCTTTTTGCACACATAAAATCACACTCAAAGTAGGAGGATCTGTGTCATGTTGTAGGATAGAAAGGGACTCTATCTTACCATACAGAGAGGGGCCCGCGTTCACCACAAAACCCGTCAGGGGGAAAGGGGGAACATACTACTCACCATACCGGAACCAGGCGGGCACCAACTCCTGACAGTACCCCTCTCCACCGGGGCGGGAGGGCTGTCGACCGATACGGACGCCGTGACTCATGATCTTTGGCGTTTCAGCGAGACGTTTAACTCGCGTGGACAGTCCTTTAATGGGACTTTGTCGCGGCCGACCCAGCGCGGAGCTATGGCCTGCACGCGCTCGTAGGCTGAACTGGGGTGACCACCGGATCTCAACATCCAGCCCGTCGCCCAGTTCAGCTTTCTTGCTTGAAGATCTCACAGGAACACTGGAGAAAAAAGCTGTCTAAAAAAATCCTTTAAGAAAAAATTCTTGCCAGGACCTAAGATCCCAGCAAGGTATCTAGGTCCTTACTCCTAACTAGACAGAAAATAACTGATTTGCTGAGGCAGAGAGAGAGAGGATATACCCTCTGGGACTGCCCCTGGGGTGTGGCCAGAGCTTTTTAATTTCCTGTCTAGTCCTGCTCCTGTGGAGGCAACATAACCCGAAGGTGGTGTATCACCGAGGACTACGTCTGTCAATGAGCGCTAGAGAAATAAATATTATATATATATATAATTTTTTTTTCACATTCTGCTATATAACATTCCCAAAAAATAATAAAAAAAAAAAAGCTTAAAAATAAAAATTTACCATTTTAGGCCAATTTGTTTTCTGCTACATATTTTTGGTAAAAAAAAAAAAAAAAAGATCGCAATAAGCGTATCTTGATTGGTTTGCGCAAACGTCATCGCGTCTACTAACTACGGGAAAGATGTCATTTTTTTTTTTTTATACTAGTAATGGCGGCGATCTGCAATTTTTTTGCGGGACTGCAACATTGCTGTGGACAGATCGGAACCCTTGCTGACATTTTTGACACTTTTGGGGGGACCAGTGACACTACTACAAAAATCAGTGCTAAAAATATGCACTGTTACTGTAATAATGACACTGGCAGGGAAGGGGTTAAAACTGTGGGTGATCAAGGGGTTAAATGTGTACCTAGGGGCATGGCTTGTGAAATGATCACAGAGCCCTGTGTTCCTATAGAGAAGGATCACAGGAGCGCTGTGATCATTCCAGGGAGAAGAATGGTCAGCTGTGTTTACAACAGCTTACCGTTCTTCTCTCTCAGCGGGGAACGAACGCGGGTGTCAGGCGGCAATCGGAAGCCGCCTGCCCCGTGCATCGGCTTCCCCGCTGACGAGCCGGGGCGGGAGCACGCACTCACCACCTAGCTGCTGGCACGCGACCGACGTATACCTACGGCGGTTCGCGCAGGAGTGGCTGCCTGAAGCAGTATAACTGCGGCGGGCGGTCGTAAAGTGGTTAAAGAAGAATTTTGTCTTTGAAAAAAGTTGACCTACAAATGAACACTAATGTTTATAATATTATTTTTTGATGCTCAACTTAGTTTAAAGTGGTACTAAACCCAAAACAAAAAAGTAATATATTGCAGCTTACTAGTTAGATGGGTTTTTTTGGGCTTTTTCCCACTCTGTTTTCACCTGGTGATCTGGCCAGTAACACACCTCCTGTATTAGAGTGCTCCCGCTCTGGAAGAAGGAGCACAGGGGCACCTTTGGACAGCAGCATTGTCAGTCTGGGGGAGGGAATATCAGATTTAAGTACATTAAACAAATTGAAGCCAAACTCCAGCTATCACTTTATAAGAAGTTACAGCAAACCTTTTCTTTTCTTTTTGGTATAAAGGTTTATATAAATAATATAAGGTAATATATAAATAAAAACTGATCATTGTAAGCACTCCTGTTAGTGTTAAATGGTTTGTCTCATCCCTGTAACTACTACATCTGCAGGACAGCTTATTTTTTTTTTCAAAACTACTTGCTGGCTGGATCACCAGGTGAAAGTAAAATAAATCAGAGCTCAGGAAGGAAAAGGCAACACAAAGAGAAAAACGTGCTGCAGTGAATGCCCCTAGGAGAAGAGAGCAGAATGATGAAGCAATTATATTATCAATGTGTTTCTCCTCTTTCAATGTCTAGTTCTTGGGGTGCAACAGACAAAAAAGGGTCCTATGCACCACACATCACTGCGAGACCCTGTAAGTATGTGAAATGACAGCCCCAGCCTTGATTAAGGTACAGGGGTGGGGTTATACATCTTGGGGGTGTGGCTTGGCTGGAGCCCAGGCTGAAGCGGTCATTTCACATATCCACAGGGTCTTGCAGCGATGTGCGGTGCATAGGACCCTTTTATAGGACCCTCTTGTCCGTTCCATCATTGGAACTGGGGTGAGCTAGGTCCTTGGCCAGCACTATCAGCAGTGTACTACAGAAGAGAACCCGGCTGGAGCCTTGAACTGCACCCCTTATTTGTGGTCTGGTTATCAGGGTAGAAGTGGGGATGGGTACTAAAAGAAAGACTGTAGCAAAGAAAGATCAGGTCCTGTTCACTACTAGAAAGGGTTGTGCTGTGGGTTCAGGCTGTGTAAAACCCAGAATTGGAGGGCCATTAATACAAATCCTTTGCCAGGTAAAACAGCTCATATGTATTTCATTTGTGTATTTAGCTTTTTACCTAGAGATCAGCTTTGAAATAAAGAAAAGCAGTTTTCGCTGCAGTACTCACTATCCCTTGCATTGCCCCACCTCTATGCAATCAAGTGCTGGTCTTCTTCCAGGATAAAAATAACCTTCTTTCAGCCCAGGGCGCCAAGGAAACACACTCTGGGAGTACGTCATCAAGCCACTTTGGGCTCACATAATGGTGCAAAGACCAGTACCATGCCCTCACGTGGCACCAGGGCTCACGTGACTGAAAAAAAGGGTATGTATTCCAAAATGTGAATAAAAAAACGATACCGGGGGTTGGGGTCTACAACCTGGAGACGGGCTTTAACAGGCTTACTCAATAAAGGAAGGCCCCTTTTGACAAGCGTTCCATCTGTCCACAATGCATCTCTATGGGTGGGAGGAGGTCTTTAACACAGTTTAGATCAGACTTTCCCCTTTTTTTTTTTTTTTTTTTTTTAAAACAGAAACGTTTTTATTTGAACATAGAAAAACAAATACACTTTCCAATGTACAGACAAAGCAATAGCATACATCAAACAATGCATAGCAAATTCATCCCAGTGCCCCCAACAACAATCAAAAGGTTATAAACTAGGGCTGCAACTAACGATTATTTTCACAATCGATTAGTTGGCCGATTGTCTAGATTAATCGACTAATCGGATAAAATCCTCAAAAAAAAAAAAAGTTGGTATATAATTGTTGCGATTCTTGAATATCTATATGCCGAGCTAAATATAAAAATCCAGCTTTATAATTGGCTCTTTAATCCACTCTGAGACAGATATATGAATTATTAGAGGTTTAAATGTGGTACATATCCGACTCCGAGATCAATATTTTTAAAAGACCTAAAACACTTTTTTTTGCAAATTTTAAGACCCGATTGGTATATAATATTAATGATAGACTCCCTTATTAATAGAGGCAGGTAGCGTGATACAAGCTCCCTGCGCCTGCTGTCACTTATGCTGGCCATTCACAAACTCAATTTTTTAAAAACATTCATCCGATTTTCCTAACCATTAGTGGGGTCTATTTGGTGTTCGTTGTCAAACACAGTGACAGGAAAATTTGAAGTAGCAGAATAGAAAACTTCTCGTTCAAACAAATCTTCAAATAGTGTATGTGGTTTTTGCTCAGAAGTTATATTCATTTTAAAATGTTAAAAGCAAGTGGAATTTTTAAACAACACTCGTCCACTCAACGAAAATACAAATAATTTTTGTGCAAATATAGAGGCAAAAAATTTTGGCCAAAAATCCAATATATGTATGGGCAGCAGAAGACATTTATTAACAGCAGCATGCTTTTGTTTATCACCTGTTATGATGGGGTTAAAAAAAAAAAAAAAAAAAATAGCCCTTTATAGTAAAAAAAAACAGCAGATATCGCTACTGTAATATAATTATAATTTCTACTGTGAAATAGTGAAAGTATTATATGTTGTATCATGATGTTTATGTATATAAAAAAATATGCCCAGAAGTTGGATATGCAGGTTATTGTAACTGGGAGTGAAACATGAAGCTATATGAAGAGTGGAGGGGGGAAAATTAACATTTTTACATTAAAGTAGTACTAAAAGCCGAGACTTTTTATTTCATGGATATAATAATTTTAAATATAATGCACAATACTAATAAACTTTTACTTTAAATGTTATTGTAATGCCTTATATCACCCTCTAGTCTATCAGCCTCCACCTTCTCATACTCACCCGTTCTGTGTAATAATTTTGCACAGATCAGCCCAGGACCTCCTCTTATGACCCCCCCCCCCCCGGCACTTCTGGCCCATCCTGTCTTCAAAGTGCCCCTATAGGAAGCAGAAAAGTATAGTACTGTACAGAGTGTAGCTATAGCAAGGTAAAAAAAAAACCTCTGCCTTTAGAATCACTTAGTTCCTTCTCTTGCTCAGGACTACATTTCCCATGAGGCATTGCTCCTCACACATTCACAAGTTCTCTTCCATCTACATACATGTATGTATGGTGTACTGAGCTGTATGTGCGTTGCACTGTATTTTCTGATTAAGTAAACAAATTATGCATTCTGTATGCAGGACAACTAATCGGCTGACCGATTAATCGATTACGAAAATAGTTTACAACTATTTTCATGATCGATTAGTTGTCGATTAAGCGATTAGTTGTTTCAGCCCTATTATAAACCTGTTATCACATCACAAATCATATACCCTCCTGCTAACAATAAAAAAAGGGATGGACTGCTCATCACCAACACAGCTATAACATAACACATCCTACATACCCCAAAGCTATTGCAGAATTCTGGACATTACATGTTCCCCAGGACTCAGCCCAGGCGTGTCCAGCCAGGACGACCATAGTTTTTCAAATCTACCTAGGCTGCCTCTATGTTGGTAAATGCATCATTCCGTAATCAAAGTGTTTCCCATATGTGAGATCCAAGAGGCCACAGAGGGCAGTGTGGAGGACTTCCAACCTTTACGAGCTTGAAACAAAGCTCTAGAAAATGCAATGAGAGCCAGCTCCTCCAGAACAACATCCTCCAGAGTCCCCAGGATACAGTAAATTTAATCTAAGGGAACGGTCGTTTGGAACACCTGGTTAAGTGTCCCAAGTACTTCGCTCCAATACCTATGGAACTTCAGGTATCACAGTAGGTGAATGAGATCCCCTTGGTGGTGGCCACATCAAGCACATGAGGGTTCTGACCGCCTTCCCCCATCCTATGTAGTCTGAACGGGGTGTAGTGACTTGAAGGACTATGAATAGCTGTGAGACCTGTTGGGCGAGATTAAGGTAACATGTGGTGCTAGAGAATAGGGTTTCCTCCCACTGGTCATCAGATAGTGGACCCACATCTACCTCCCGGAGACCGCGCACCTTAGTGGGGTAGGACTTCAAGTGGTGTGCTAATAACATTTGATAGCATTACAAGATTATCCCCTTGGTTTCAGTATACGTCTGCAACAGATGAAAGATGGGGGTGCTAGACGAAGCTCAACCTCCCTCCACCCTCTGTGCAGCCACAGTGTGCCGAAGCTGAAGGTAAGAGTAATACATGGTGGGGGGCAAATTAAACCTGCTCTGCAGCTCGGGGAAAGATTGCAGTTTCCCATTCCTGAAAATATGTATCAACAGAGTTACACCAAAATTTCTCCACCTGGGGCCCTGCTGCAACTTCGCCCTGTCACATCCTGCATCTGCCTGCCTTTGTTCCAGATCTTTTGAATTAAGTTAAAAGTGGGCAGCTGTTTGTTCAATTTTTGGAACTTCTGCGCCTCGAGGCTTATAGAACAGTGTCAGCACAGGAACCCAGCAGCAGTAGCCTCACTGAAGAGCTCACCAAGTCATGCGAGAAGGAGCCTATTAGCTGTTGCAGCTGAGCCGCTAGCGTTTCCCTTTTTAACATGAAAAAACTTTGTAGGCTTTGGGAACCCCTACTAATAATTCTTATTACAGATCATAGTACATTCAGAGTACATTAGCATGAGGGTCACTGGGAAGAATGCCCTTACATATGTGGTCATTGGGAAATACCCTCTTACAAAATAGCTAAAAAGTTTATTTGTTGATAGTGGTTATCTAAATGGCAGGAATTGCCCATTGCTCAAGGAACCCTTGGTAACCTCCAGAGGAACCCTGGTTGAGAAAGGCTGATGTAGATGCTCCTGTGCAAAGCTATACATGGTAAAGCACTTCATGTAAGCAATAAAAAAAATGTTATATAGTATATGTTTTCAGAAATTAATGACCTAAAGAACTGTGGTTGTGCTAATCAATGTGATATATGGCACAATCCTAAACAATTTAAAGTTTGAAGGTCCTAAAGCCTTCTTTTTCTCAAAATATTTTTATTACACACGTGGCCTTCCATGAATACCCCTAATCCTTTTAATGTATACAACTCCCTGGAGTGAGAAATTGAAGCTAAGCAGATATGCAGATTTAATGTTTTTCTTCGCTAAACTGGACACTAAGAAAAGATTATAATCCTCTTCAAAGGTAAAGACCCGTTTAGTGTTCTAATGTAGGGATACATCTTTTTTTTTTTTTTTAATCTGCAGCAAGATAGGATGTCCTAAAGCTTCTAAAATGTCAACTTTCTCTTCTTTTCCAACCATCTGCATAAAAACCAATAAGCTTCCAGGTTTTATTGTCAAAGCTTAACTGAACAAGCTGAAGTTAGAAGAAAATTGGCTACCATGCACAGCTGTGCCAGATTCTGAGTGCATCAGTTTTAGTAAATTGCCCCCTTTATGCTCACAGCTTTAAAGAATTCTCATCTTGCATTTGGCTTACTTTTTTCCCAAAAGTCTGATTAGTGCTTGGAGGTGAGATAACCGGAATCCCTGGCAATGCTCCCAGGCTATGTTTAATGCCTAAATAAAGTCTCACGTCTTTTGATATCTTTATAGTTCTGAACCAAAAACACTTTCTGGTTTGTGAGCGATTGTTTGAAGGAATTACCTTAACAATAGTCATAGTCAAAAAAAAAATGTAAAAGTGTTGTGTTAATTGAAAGAACAGCGACAATCTGACTCTTGGGTTATAACCTTTCTTTCAATAGCCTGACCATTAAAGCCAGAGATGGTAAAGCAGATTAAGCAGTAAAAAGATATATGCGAGATGCTACCAGTCCCACAGTGCCACCAGGGCATCAATCTCACATGCCCAGGGGTCCTTCATCTGGGCCACAAACCTTTGTACTTTTTGTTTGAAACAAAGCACCAAGTCCAGCCTATCCCAATTTAATCAAATCTGAAGGACCACTTCAAGATGTAGATCCCACTGTTCTTGATCTAGGCTTTGCGAACACAGGTAGTCTGCTTGTTAGTTGTCTTTCCTGGAAGGAAGATCATGCAGGATATTGAAGACATCCAACACTACCATTGGACTCTTTGTTCAAACCCGATGACTGACAATGTATAGTATCCCATCACTTAGTACCTAGGTGCCGGTGGCCATTGTCCCCAATATATAGACAAGAAAATGCCCCCTATGGAGTTGGGACTGTATAGGCCAGTGATGGCGAACCTTGGCACCCCAGATGTTTTGGAACTAAATTTCCCATGATGCTAAACTACACAGCACAATGCATGAGTATCATGGGAAATGTAGTTCCAAAACATTTGGGGTGCCAAGGTTCGCCATCACTGGTATAGGCGACCGTGCACCCAAAAGGACAATGTTGTCAAAAAAATATATAGTTTATTATACATACAGTAAAAAATTGTTTTACAATTGAAAGGAGCACAGAGTAACATTTTACATACATCACGGCCAGTGCCGGGACAAGGTCATCCAGCCCCCAGGGGAAGGATGCCACACTGAACCCCCCCTCCCTTAGGTTTAGGGTCAAGGCGCCCCCCCATCCCTGCAATAAACCATTGCGCCCAGGGCAACAGCCCCTCCTAACCACACCTTGTCCCGGACTTGATTACGGCTCATAGAACATGATCCTATAACATAAGGGATAGCAAGTGGGGTACATGTGGCCAGAAGAAGCGACGCGTTTCAGGTGACAACCCTATTTCGGGGGTCAAACACTTGGACAATATAGATTACCTATATAGGTTAGAAAAATGGATTTTTGTAAGAACTTACCGTAAAATCCTTTTCTCTTAAGCTCATTGACAGACGTAGTCTTCTTGATTCTCAAGAGCTGGGTTATGTTGTCTCCGCAGGAGTAGGACTAGGCAGAATGACAAAACGTTCTGGCTCCACCCTAGGGGGCAGTCCCTGAGGGCATATCCTCCCTCTCTCTGCTACAGGGAATCAGTTCTGTTTAAAGCAGTACAGAGAATTTAACCCAACCCAACTCAATGATAGAGGGGCGGGTACTACGTCTGTCAATGAGCTTAAGAGAAAAGGATTTTACGGTAAGTTCTTACAAAAATCCATTTTTCTCTATCGCTCATTGACAGACGTAGTCTTCTTGATTCTCAAGAGCTGGGACATCCAGAAGCAGTGCCACAAATGAGGGGTGGGATTGACAAAATCAAATCCAATCTAGTAGGCCCAACCGGTGCCAAACTAGAAGTTTTAAAGGCTCATTATAAACAAAGAATGAGACTAAAAGAAAAAAATTTTCCAACGGAAAAAAACCCTCGAGGTAGACCACTGGTCTCCTCAAATTGCGGCCTGCAAAACCTTGCGGCCAAATGAGGCATCAGACGATGCCATTACATCAATTTTATAATGTTTAGAGAAGGTATGCACCGACGACCAGGTAGCCGCCTTGCACACCTGGACCACTGACGCCTGATGGCGAAAGGCCCATGACGCACTAAGTGCCCGAGTGGAGTGCGCCTTAACAGGGAACGGGGGCTCCCGACCCTTAATAGAATAAGCCTGCACTACCGTCTGTCTGATCCATC
Organism: Pelophylax lessonae; assembly: GCF_965119305.1. Taxonomy (NCBI): domain Eukaryota; kingdom Metazoa; phylum Chordata; class Amphibia; order Anura; family Ranidae; genus Pelophylax; species Pelophylax lessonae. Next base: position 197,538,324 of record NC_138768.1, read on the forward strand.
TGGAAATGGTCGCGGCAGATGCAGGCAACCCCTTTTTGGGTCCATCTGGGATCACAAAAAGTGAATCCGTCTTGCGAAACGAGTCTGTCGTTTTCAAGTATACCCTGATCGCCCGGACCACATCCAAGGAGTGCAAAGCAAATTCCCGAGGATGACTGGGCTTAGGACACAGGGAAGGTAATACAATTTCTTCATTCAGATGAAATTCTGAAACCACTTTTGGTAGGAAGGATGGATTCGGACGAAGAACCACCTTATCTCTATGAACCACCAGATATGGTGAACGACAAGATAATGCGGCCAGCTCTGACACCCTGCGTGCAGAAGTAATAGCCACCAAGAAGGCCACCTTCTGGGACAACGTGGGTAGAGGAATCTCCCTAATATCTTCAAAGGGAGGTTTCTGAAGAACCGACAACACTAAATTAAGATCCCAGGGGGGTAACGGCGCGTGCACTGGCGGAGCCAGATGTCGCACCCCCTGGATAAAATTCCGCACCAAGGAATGAGTAGCCAAAGGCTTCTGAAAGAAGATGGCTAATGCTGAGACCTGACCCTTGATAGTACTCAAGGCCAGTTTCTGCTCAACCCCTTGTTGCAGAAAAGCCAATATTCGACTAATCGAATAAGACCGAGGACGGAACCCCAAAGGTTCACACCATGCAATGTAGGACTTCCATGTGCGATGATAAATCTTTCTGGAAGTCGCTTTCCTTGCTTCAACTAGAGTAGGAATAACTGAAGCTGACAAACCTTTGTCCTTCAGCACCTGGGTCTCAATAGCCAGGCCGTTAAAGCCAGCGATCGTAAAGCAGGATGGAAGATCGGTCCCTGAGACAGTAGATCCTCTCTGAGAGGAAGTCTCCACGGGACGTCCGCCACCAGTCTGACCATGTCGGCGTACTAAGCTCGACGAGGCCAGTCCGGAGCTACCAGGATTACTGGGATTCCTTCCTCCTCTACCCTGCGAAGAAGTCTTGGCAGTAACGCGAGAGGAGGGAAGGCATATATTAGCTGGTATTGCCCCCACGGGGCGATCAGTGCGTCTGCGGTTTCTGCTAGAGGATCGCGGGAGCGAGCCACGAATCTCTGAACTTTCCTGTTGAATCGTGATGCCAACAGATCCACATCCGGGGTGCCCCACCGTAGGCACAACTGGTGGAAAACGTCTGGATGGAGGGACCATTCCCCCTGATCCAGGGTCTGACGGCTGAGATAATCTGCCTGCCAATTCTCCACCCCCGGAATGAACACCGCAGAGATTGCTGGAACAAATCGTTCCGCCCAGCGAAGAATGCAAGCCACTTCTTTGGCCGCTCGGACACTCTTGGTGCCCCCCTGGTGATTGACATAAGCCACAGCCGTGGCATTGTCCGACTGGATCCGAACCGGGCTGCCCTGGAGCTGCTCGGTCCAGTGAATCAGACAAAGTCTGATCGCTCTCAGTTCCAATACATTTATCGGTAATCTGGATTCTTCCGGGGACCAAAGTCCCTGGGCAGATAATTGCCCGAGAATTCCTCCCCATCCGGATAGACTGGCATCCGTGGTCACTATCGTCCAATATATTGGCAGAAATGACTTTCCCTGGCTGAGCATTGGAGACCGAAGCCACCAAACCAGAGACTCTCTGGTCTGTTTGCTCAATCGTATCTGATTGTCCAGGGATTCCGGATTCCGATTCCATCTGAGGAGAATCTCTTGCTGAAGAATTCGGGTATGGGACTGGGCAAATGGGACTGCTTCGAATGAAGCCACCATCAACCCCAGAACCCTCATGCAAGTCCGAAGGGAAGACCAGCTGTTGGACAGTAACAACTGGACTGCTGATTGAATCTTTCGAAGTTTCCCTACCGGAAGAAACACTCTTGTCCTGACTGTGTCTAGAATTAGACCCAGATATTCAAGCCTTTGGGTGGGAACCAGAAAGGACTTTTGCTGGTTCACCAGCCACCCGAATTCCTGTAAAGAAATCATAGTAATTTCTATGTTTTGTAGCAAGGTCTGAGGAGACTCTGCATGAAGCAGAAGATCGTCTAGGTAACCTAGAATCGATATACCTCTTTGGCGCAGAAGTGCCAACATTGGGGCCAACACTTTTGTGAAGACCCGCGGAGCCGTGGCGAGACCGAAAGGTAACGCCACAAACTGATAGTGGTTCTCCTCTACGGAAAAGCGTAGAAAACGCTGATGTCCTGCGAAAATGGGAATGTGAAGATAGGCGTCCTTGATGTCTATGGACGCTAGGACATCCCCTGGATGCAGGAAGGCTGCTACCGTGCGAATGGACTCCATTCTGAATCTTCTTATGTTGACGAAAGAATTGAGTGCTCTTAAGTCCAGAATTGGACGCACTTTGCCCTCTTTCCTGGGTATTGTAAACAGGTTTGAATAAAACCCTTGAAACCGTTCTGTCCAAGGAACGTGGACTACCACTCCTTGTTGTAGTAGATCTGTGACTGCTCTCCGCAGATCTTCTAGACGATCCGGAGATAGTCGGATATTGGAAGGGAAGAATCGCGCCGGTGGGAGAGATCGAAACTCGATCTTGTACCCTGACTTTATGACTTCGCAAACCCATTTGTCCGGGATTCTGGAAAGCCATGGATCCGGGAACCGGCGAAGACGTCCCCCCACCCCAGTTATGGGTGGGGGCGCACCTTCAGGTTTTGGATGGTTTATCTTCAGGTCTGGAGGGGGCGGGCTTTTGCTTGCCCGACCAACGACCCCTGATGCCTCCTGCAGGAGGCTTGGAGGACTTCGTTTTTTCACCCGCTGGACGAAAAAACCTCTTGTGAGCAGAAAAAGAAGGCCCTCGTCTTTGACGAGTTCCTCTACCTTTAAAATTTTGCGGTAAAAAGGTGCTTTTTCCACCGGTGAGATCCTTAATGATCTCATCTAAGTTGGCTCCAAATAGACGTTCTCCTGAAAAGGGGATATTAGCCAATGCTTTTTTGGAACCTTGGTCGGCTATCCAACCTTTTAGCCACAGTGTACGCCTGAGAACCACTGCTGAGACTGATGCTCGCGCCATTAATGGAGTGGCGTCTAACGCCGCATCACATACAAACTGTAACCCCTGTATCATTTGTTCCAACAAATCTGATACCGCCTGAGGGACTTCTTCTAAGTCCCGGCGTAACCACTTAGTCCATTCAGTTACAGCCTGCGAAACCAGACCAATAGCAATTATTGGCCTGAAAGCTGATCCAATCAAGGAAAACATGGTGCAAGACATAGCTTCTATCTTGCGATCCACTGGATCTTTAAAAGACGGAGCGTCTTCCAAAGGAATAACCGTGGCTTTATTCAATCTAGCAATTGGTGAATCCACCACAGGAGGTTCTGTCCATTTCTTAATAAGGGTTTCCTCAAACGGATAACGCCTGTCAATGCGTTTGGAAATATTAAAAGTGCGTTTTGGCAGACGCCATTCTTCATCGATTGGATTGCCAAAACATTTGGGCAATGGAAAAACCTTTGCCACCTTGATGCGCTTTTTAGTCCCAAAAGGGATCTCAGTTTCAGCTATTTCTGATGGAATACCCTGTAACCTTAAGGTCTCTTGAACAGATACAATGAGTGCGTTTACCAACGCTTCCTCTCGGGCTATGGCTGATGCCGAAACATCCTCCTCACTGTCTGAAGAGACAGGACCCGAGACACCAATACCAGATGAAGTACCTGCAACTGCAGAAATAGGCTCAGAGTCTGAATCCGAGGTTTCAGATAATAAGGGGTTAGGCGGGGGTCGCTTTCTTGCGCCCTGTCCCTGACAAGCCACTTCCACCCGGGACACAAAAGTTTCCATAATGGCTGACAAAGATTCAATTGTCAATGGGGTGCTGGAGGATCCCGCAGACCCCTCGAGGGGATCCGGAGGAGATACATGAGTGGCAGGGTCCATGTTAATACAGGACACTTTTGCCAGCAATAAACAAAAAACTTCTTTTTTTTTTTTTTTTGTGTGTCTCCCCCTAGCGCAATAGCGCCCCTCAGAGTACCTGCTTCTCGATCCCAGAGAGAGAGAGAGAGGGACCCCCAAGGCTCACCAACCGATGTAGTGCAGTTTCCAACCAACTGCAGCCAGCGTCTGTCTTACACAGACTGGAAGGAGCTGTTTGCTTTTTCCCGGGCAGAAGGCGTGGCTCCGCCCCCTGTGTACGCCTTCCGGCGTTCCCAGCCCTCCACGAGGAAGCTGGGCTCACAAAACATGGCCGCCCCCATAGAAGAGACATAAGACTCCAAAAACATGGCGGCCGGCGTGACCTGAGGACATACATGCATTCGGTCTACGGCAAAATGGCGGCGGACCGCCGATATCGTCTTCCCAGCACATCCACCTGCACTCTGCTGAGAGGTGACATATGGATCTACAGAGATACACTGCACATAAGGTAGGATTATACCTCCTATGTTTGCTGTAATGTTACAGTCTGCTGGGTAGAGTGCTAGCTCTTGAACCAAGTCCACTTCCCACAAACACATGCTGTATTACAAGGGGGACTTGTAAGTGTCAGATATATACTGACCATATATGGAGGGGCCCATAATATATACTGCCTCATAAATGAGGAAAAAAGGGAACGTTTTACTCACCATACCGAACCGACAGGCACCCTCTCTTCATAATACCCTCTCCACCGAGGTGGGGGTTTGTGGATGCCTCGACTCTCTGGTCCTGGCGTCCAAGCGAGCTTTTAACTCGCAAAGTCAGTCCCTTTACTGGGACTCCGTCGCGGCCGACTCAGCGCACTGGTCTGCACGCGCTTTTAGGCAGAGACCGGGGTGACCACTGGATCTCACATCCAGCCCGTCGCCCGGCCCCGCATACTTACTTGAATATGTCGCGGCCGACCAAGCGCAATGCCTGGTCTGCACGCGCTCGTAGGCCGGCTGGGGTGACCACAAGTGTCGCCCAGTCCGGCATTTTTGCTTGAAGATCTCACAGAAAAAAAAACACTGGAGAAAACTACCTAAAAAATGTCTTTTTCTTAAAGAAAAAAAGTCTTGCCAGGACCAAAAGATCCCAGCAAGGAACTTAGGTCCTTACTCCTGACTAGACAGAAAAAAACTGATTCCCTGTAGCAGAGAGAGGGAGGATATGCCCTCAGGGACTGCCCCCTAGGGTGGAGCCAGAACGTTTTGTCATTCTGCCTAGTCCTACTCCTGCGGAGACAACATAACCCAGCTCTTGAGAATCAAGAAGACTACGTCTGTCAATGAGCGATAGAGAAATTATAATGTATAATTTTATATTGCAAAGACAATGTGGCCACAGCATTGTCTGATGCAAATCTGACAGGAGGCAGACTCCTCTCCACAGAAATTACCATAGCCTTATTCAGCTTGGTTGTTCTATGACTGGGGAAGACATCCATTTTTTGAGGGACTCCTCCTCAAAGGAATAACAAACCTGAAAGCACTTAGGCAAGTTAAAGCCTCAGACCTGGTACTCCCATTCCTCGAAAATTAATATTCCTAAAAGGAATAATAAAAGAAAACCTTAGTGGAGTTTGAAGATTGTATGTTACCAAAAGAAACCAAAGCCTTAATTTGAGTCTCGCAGACTGATTAAATTTGGGCAGAGACCATGACACTCCCACCACAATGCTTGACTGTAGGCAAGACACACTTGTCTTTGTACTCCTCGCCTGGTTCCTGCCACACACGCTTGACACAATCTGAACCAAATAAGTGTATCTTAATCTCATCAGACCACAGGACATGGTTCCAGTAATCCATGTCCTTAGTCTGCTTGTCTTCAGCAAACTGTTTGCAGGCTTTCTTGTGCATCATCTTTAGAAGAGGCTTCCTTCTGGGACGACAGCTATGCAGACCAATTTAATGCAGTGTGCGGCGTATGGTCTGAGCACTGACAGGCTGACGCCCCACCCCTTCAACCTCTGCAGCAATGCTAGCAGCACTCATATGTCTATTTCCCAAAGACCACCTCTGGATAGGACGCTGAGCATGTGCACTCAACTTCTTCGGTTGACCATGGCGAAGCCTGTCCTGAGTGGAACCTGTCCTGGTAAACCGCTGTTTGGTCTTGGCCACCATGCTGCAGCTTAGTTTCAGGGTCTTGGCGATCTTTCCTTATAGCCTAGGCCATCTTTATGTAGAGCAACAATTCTTTTTTTTAAGATCCTCAGAGTTCTTTGCCATGTTGAACTTCCAGTGACCAGTATGAGAGAGTGAGAGCGATAACACCAAATGTAACACCCCTGCTCCCCATTTACACCTGAGGTGGGACAGCAAATTTACACTGGTATACAAGCTGTACACTCACTACTTTACGATGTAGCAAAGTGCCATTTCTTTAGTGTAGTCACATGAAAAGATATAATAAAATATTTACAAAAATGTAAGGGGTGTACTCACTTTTGTGAGATACTGTAGGTGAATGCCAGACTGGGTCTGTAAGAGCCTATTCACATTAGCGCGACTTGTCAGGCGACTTGTCACCCTGACAAGTCGCGGTATGTCGCGGTCCATTGAGTAGTACAGGACCCGTTCTAATAGGAGCGACACAAGTCGCTCCGACTTAGAAAAAGGGTCCTGTACTACTTTGGGGCGACCTCGGAGCGACTTGCATAGACTTCCATTGTGTGAAGTCTCTGCAAGTCGCGCCGAAGTCGCGGTGCCTCAATGTGAATGGGCTCTTACTGAGTACTGAATAATGAGAGCACTGGGTCAAATTCTTGTGCCTTTTGAACAGTCATATATAGATGCCCTGTACAACCGCTGTAACAGTAGTATTGTATTGCCAGTACAATATTTATTGGACTGCATATTTCAGTGACTTCATTTAGCATATAATGGTATGCCTGAATAGACTGGGACTGATTGTGTGTTACCAGTCCATTCTAGAGCATTTTAGGAGTGTCTATATTTACTATCAACTATTTTTGAAATGCACAGTATATTAAGTTATCCTGGAAGAGACAGTTTTTTCAGTTTTCAACAAAATATGAATTTTACTTTAAGTCCATGTAAGAATTTCCTTGCTGCAGGTGTCAGCAAAGGTCTGCCTGTAAAGCAGCTTCTCTCTTCTACCAGCATGAAAGAAGTTAAATCCACAATTTAGACATGCCAGTCGAGTGAGTGTAAAGGACAAGCGGCTCTTCAATCAAGCAAGCACAATCTCTATTTTGCTATGGCTGCCTATAAATCTTTGGAAGAGGGGTAAACACACATACAGTAGACTAAACAATCACTAAATAGTGGCCACTGCTCACTCTCCCACTCATACATACCAACTCAGGTCTGTGGGAAAATAATTCTATGTTCTCTAAAGAAACTCAAGTCAAGTTTTCTGAAAATAACCCAGATCTGACAAGCCAGTAGGAGGGCCTGGATGGTTTCAAGACACAGTTTTCAACCTAGCCCAACATCCCCAACTAATATATTGCTAAACAAAGCCTTGCTTCCCATGTTTGGCTAAATGACTTAATAATGAATCAAATTAATTATTGTGAGTGGATAAGCACGGGACAGGAGCAGCAAAGTCCAGATGTCAGACAGAAAAATCTGTGCTGAGCAAACGCAGCAAAAGAGCTTGTTGTCTGATTACACGACAAATGACCTGGACTTGCTTCTTCTACTTGCCCTTAAAAAAATAAGGAAGAGAGATAGGCACCGTCCAGACAGCACAAGATAATTAACATTTATGCGCCCCTGTTTTATATCCCAAACCACACAATTGTCTTGCTCTGCAAACCATCAACAATTTCGGAAAGCTACTAGCCATACTTTTTATAGGCTGGATTTGTACAATATTTTTAAAAACATCCATTCTCTTATGAAGAAGGTCTTGTAGCTAGCGTAATATATTTTACAGAAGGTATCAAAAACCTTTCCTTATTTAAAAATAAGTGATGATTTGCTTGTATGACAGTATTTAACAAATAATTGTAATACTCAATGCTTACAGAAAATCATGGAATAGAGACAATGCAGAGATGGTGAATTTTGATTATAACATACAGCCTTAAAATGGTGAAAAAAAAAATATAAGCGCTTGGGTCAAAACAATTAAAGCGGCTGTAAACCGTCACATATACCCAGTGAAGTGAACAGCCTCAGATGATACACAGAGATTAAACAAATCTCCCTACATATTTTTTATTTGTATATTTGATGTCTTCCACCTTCTACACCGTTTAGAAAGTGAAAATTGTGTTAGAAGGTTTTCCTCCTGTTCCAGCAGTGGGTGTGGAGTCTTGGCATACACTGTAACTGCTGATTGGAGGAAAGGCACCCCCCCCCTCCACATAGGCACAGAAAGGAAGAAACATACAGAGCTGTGCTGTGCATAGACCAGCTCTCTGCTACTCTATCTCTATGCACCCAACCCGACACAAATTTCCAGCTGCTTTTATCTCGTGTGTTGGAGAGCTTGTCAGAAGTTATCATGCTTATGACAGAGGAACAGGGCAGCAGAAAGACAAGGGACTTAGGGCTTTGGAGAGTGATAAGTAAACCCTACAGATATATCAGCCCAGGTCAAATTTCATGAATCTGGTGTACATCCACTTTAAATAAGCAGCTGACACAATATTCTGATATGGAGTATAAACATATACAGACAACACAAAGTGCAGAGCTCAAACAGTGAATAATTTACAGTGTGTCTGACCAATCTAGAATAATTGAACCTTAACCCCTTGGTGCTGGCAGCACACAAATATGCAGCCTCTCTGTGCCTGGGCCTTGGTGCTGAGAGGCCGCATATTTGCGTGAATTGCGATCAACAGTGCTGTGCCAAAAGCACGCCCTTCGCGCTCCTGGCACAGTGACTGGCGTCTAACTGAAAGCTTGTCGAATCACGTAACTGCCATGACAGCCAATGACAACAGTCACATGATCTTAAGCCAAGCCCTGCCTCCTGGCATCTTAAACCGCTTAAAGAGCTGGGAGGCACGCGTGAAGAGGTTAACCTCATAGGTACTAATTAAATGTAGACATCATTCAAAAAGTGCAATGTGCCAATAAAATAGATGAAATAAAAATACATACAAGTCATCAATGTGCCAATAAAATAAAGGGTGAACCAAAAAAAATTATCACCATTAGCAGTCATTATAGAACCATAACATCCATATAGCTTTCAACCGCCATAGTGGGAAAATAGTCCCCTGTTCCTTGCTGTTAACAGGGCAGTATTCCACTTCCCAGATCTCCGGTGTGACTTACATGCAAGTCCTACCAGACCCTCAGTTGAAGAGTGGTCACAAGCACTTCTAGAAACAGATCCTTCCCAGATGAATATTGCCTCTCCAAAATCTCTTGTTCCTCAAAGCCACAGGGAAAACGTTTGCAGCAGGTTGTTACAACACTACTCCACACCTCACTGGAACCGCCAACATTCCCCAGGATCAGCTCAAAAGGATCTGCATTATGTGCAAATACGTGTAATAAAAAAAGAACACCCATCATAGTGTAAAACCCATCAGTAAAACAAAATTGATGTTATTGCACTTACAAAGGTTCGCAAGCAATACAGGACATAAAACTTTCCATAAAACCAGCTTTTCCAGTACAAAGATGGCCACCACACACTGCGCATGTGTGATCGCATGTGGCCTGGCTCCACTCTAAGTAATATGTGACAAAACACATAAGAGCTAGGAAACGTGCTACAATGCATGTGCAGTGAGCGGTGGCCATCTTTGTATTGCTTGCAAACTTTTGTAGGTGCAGTAATGATAACAAAATATTGTTTTACTGGTGGTTTTACACTATGTGTTCTTTTTTTAATACACATATGTGGATGTAATGTCAATCCTACTAAGCTGATCCTGGGGAATGTTAGCGGTCCCAGTGAGGTGAGTTATGACAACCTGCTACAGTAACCTGTGGCTTTGAGAAACAAGTGGTGTTGAAGAGGCCATATTCATCTGAGAAGGATCGGTTTCCATAAGCGCTTGTGACCACTTTTCAAATGAGGGTTGCAATTTGTCCGGTACGCCTTGCATGTGAGTGAACGGTATCACACTGGAGATCTGGGAAGTGGAATATTGCCCTGTTAACAGCATTGAACAGGGGACTATTTGACATCAATTTTTTTCCCCCTACTGTTGAACGCTCTCGATATGGACTCCTTTATGGTCATATAATGTCTAATAATGGTGATCAATAATTTTTTTTTTTGGTTCACGTGATACATTATTTTATTAGAACATTGCACTTTCTGAATGATGTTCGTATCTAATCAGTATTTATGAGGACTTGTATGTATTTTCATTTCATTTATTTTATTGGCACATTGCACTTTTTGAATGATGTCTACATTTAATTAGTACCTATGAGGTAAATTATTCTAGATTGTTCAGACACACTGTGAAACGTTCACTCAGTGCTGCACTTTGTGTTATTTACATATACAGTCTCGTTCAATAACAGCACACAGAGAAATAATGATGTGTAACATGAAGTAACACATAGTCAAATTACATTTCCGTTTACTAAAGGTTCCAGTTAAAAGATCATTTGGGTTTGAGCGCTGTTGCACATTACTTCTAATCTCTATTCAGTTTTATGAAATAAGCCCAATAAAACAAAGATGATCTTTACAGCATGAAAAAAATAAAAGGGAAGGGGGTGCAGTGAAGAGTCCCAGGCTTTCCCTGCATGCACTTTGTATGTAAATTGTATGCAGACCCTTTACATTTACTAGACAGCCATATTACTAGCCCGCAAGTTTAAATCGTGGTACATTAAAATCGATTTAAACAACAAAAATTTAAGATTATTGTAGGATAGTGCAGAATAATTGTATCGTAGCGCAGTATTTATTAACCACTTGACCTCTGTAAGATTCGCAGCTCTTCCTGCCCAGGCCATTTTTTGCGATACGGCATTGCGTAACTTTAACCACTTCAATACAGGGCACTTTCACCCCCTTCCTGCCCAGGCCAATTTTCAGCATGACCGCGCAATTGTCATTCAAAATGCAACACTGTACCTAAACCAAATTTATGTAATTTCCCCCCCCCAAAAATAGAGCTTTCTTTTGGGTGGTATTTGATCACCGCAGGTTTTTTTTTTTTTTTTGTTAAACAAATAAAAAAAAAAAAAAAAAGTTTTTTTAGGTTATAAAATTTTGTAAATTACGTTTTTTCCTGCACTAATAAGCAATGATGAGGCCGCACTGACAGGCACTAATGAAGATGCACTTATGGGGTGGCACTTATATGCAGCACTGATGGGCTCTGATAGGTAGCACCGATATGCAGCATTGATAGGCGGCACTGATGGGTAATGATAGGCACTGGCGGGCAGCATATAGATGGCAATGATGGGCACTGGTGGGTGGCCCTGATAGATGGCAATGATGGGCAGCACTCATGAGGAGGGCACTGACAGGCTCCCTGAACACTAAATGGGCATCCCTGGTGGCGATGGGTGGGAAATCCCTGGTGGCCATGGGTGGGAAATCCCTGGTGGCACCCCCCAAGGGTCTGCACTGGTAATCAATGCTCTGATTGGACACAGCCTATGTCATAGGCTCTTTACCAGGATCGGAGATGCAGTGGTGGATTTTACGGTAAGTCAAAAATCCCATTTTCAATTTTGTTCATTGACTGACACAGCTCCTCATCTTCTTGACTATGTGGGACATCCCAAAGCACTGTCAAACATGAGGGGTGGGAACAGCAAGAAAAAAAAATACTTCCCAAAGCTAAACCATAGCCAACCAGGTAACATGGAGCTCAAACATAAAACAACTGGAGCTCGCCTAAAAAAAATTAAAAACACCCTCAAAGAGGACCAAGTCCTCTAAACAACAGCCTGCAAAACCTTGCGGCCGAAGGAAGTATCCGCAGATGCCAAAACATCCACCTTATAAAACTTTGTGAACATGTGCACAGGCGACCAGGTAGCAGCCTTGCAGACCTTCATCACCGACGCCCGATGAGGGAAGGCCCAGGAGGCACTAAGCACCCGAGTAGAGTGCGCCTTAACAGGGAAAGGAGAAACCTGCCCCTTAACGGATTGAGCCTGAACCACAGTCTGTCTGATCTATCTGGAAATGGTCGCAGCAGAAGCAGCCAACCCTTTGCGAGGTCCATCCGTGAGGACAAATAGTGAATCTGACTTTCTAAAAGACTCCATAGCTGCCAGGTGCACCCTTATTGCCCGAACCACATCCAGGGAATGCAAGGCAATTTCCTTTGGATGCTTAGGCCTGGGACACAGGGAGGGCAACACGATGTCCTCATTCAAATAAAAATCAAAGACGACCTTTGTAAGGAACAACAGGACATGGACGAAGAACCATCTTATCCCTGTGAACCACCAGGTAAGGCGAACGGACAAGACAGCGCCGCCAGATCCTACACTCTGCGCGCAGAAGTAAAAGCCACCAAAAAGACCACCTTCTGGGACAATGTAAGCAGAGCTGACAACACCAAATTGAGGTTCAACGGCGACAATGGAGACTGCACTGGAGGAACCAAGTGTCTCACTCCCTGGAGAAAGGTACACACCAAGGAGTGAGTGGCCAATAGACATTGAAAGCAACCCGCCAAACCTGTCCCTTGATGGTACTCAAGGCCAGGCGCTGCTCAACCCCTTTTTGAAGGAAAGCCAAGTTTCGAGTCACGAAAAGGAGCGAGGGTGTTCCCTGAGGGATTCACACCACGCAATGTACGTCTTCCAAGTACGATGGTAGATCTTGCTAGAAGTAGATTTTCTAGCTTTTAACAGAGTCAGACAACCCTCTACCCTTCAGCACCTGGCTTTCAACAGTCAACTGTCAAAGCCAGCGACTGTAAAGCAGGATGAAAGATTGGCCCTTGCGTCAACAGATCTTCCCTGAGAGAAAGTCTCCAAGGTGCATCAGCAACCAGCCATACTAGTACTAGATCAGCATACCAAGACCGGCAAGGCCAGTCTGGAGCCACGAGGATGACTGGAATTCCTTCCGCCTCGATACTGCGCAGGAGTCTTGGCAGAAGCTTGAGAGGAGGAAAAGCATAAAACAGACGATACCGACTCCAAGGAGCCACTAATGCATTTGTGGCATTGGCTAGAGAATCCGGAGACCGTGCCACAAACCTCTGCACTTTCTTGTTGAGGCGAGAGGCCAACAGATCCACCTCAGGGGTACCCCACCGGAGACACAACTGATGAAACACCTACCGATGAAGTGACCATTGCCCCTTGTCCAACGCCTTTCGACTGAGGTAATCCTCCTGCCAAGTTTCTACCCCTGGAATGTGCACAGCAGAGAGGGCTGGAACGAATCGTTCTGCCCACCTTAGAATGGTGGCTACCTCCCGACTCACCAGGACACTTCTCATGCCCCCTTGGTGATTGACATAGGCCACGGCCGTGGCATTGTCCGATTGAATCCGTACCAGACACCCCTGGAGACGACAAGTCCAATGATCCAGACAGAGTCTGTGGGTGCTGTTGGCCAGGAGGAAATGCTGTAAACTCAGGCTGAAGCCAGTTCGTATGCGCCCTCAGGAGATGTTTAACTCGTAGGCCAGCCCCCATCCAGTGGGGAAAGGAGTTTCATCAGGAGCGATCCAAGGGTTAACTGTGTGCCTAGCTAGTGTTTCTGTGTACTAAGGGAGGTGCTTTCACTATAGGAAGGCATGGATCCATATCCCTACTTTCCAGGAACGCAGGATTCAGGTCTTCCCTACTGACAGTACAGCAATCTGACTTATTTACATAGGCAGACTGCCGTTCTTCCTGTGCAATGAATGACTGGCGAGAGCCAGCTGACAGAGACCCGCTGATTGACTCCCGTGGTGTGTATGCATTCCCCCTACCCCAAAGAGCCGAATCAAGTATTTATAAGTTATCTGGCGCACAGTTGCCGCCCTGTAGCAGTAAAATTGTTATGCAGCGGACAGCAAGTGGTTAAATAGGTTTCACCATACACATACAGTATCTCGCAAAAGTACACCCCATTTACATTTTTGTAAATATTTTATATCTTTTCATGTGACAACACTGAAGAAATTACACTTTGCTACAATGTAAAGTAGTGAGTGTACAGCTTGTATAACAGTGTAAATTTGCTGTCCCCTCAAAATAACTCAACACACAGCCATTAATGTCTAAACCACTGGCAACAAAAGTGACTATTACACCCCAAAGTGCAAATGTCCAAATTGGGCCCAATCAGCCATTTTATCTTCCCTGTGTCATGTGACTCAGTGTTAAAAGGTCTCAGGTGTGAATGGGGAGCAGGTGTGAAGTTTGGGGTTATCGCTCTCACTTTCTCATACTGGTGACTGGAAGTTTAACATGGCACCTCATGGCAAAAACTTTGAGGATCTGAAAAAAAGAATTGTTGCTCTACATAAAGATGGCCTGGGCTATAAGAAGATTGCCAAGACCCTGAAACTGAGCTTCAGCATGGTGGCGAAGACCATAAAGCGGTTTACCAGGACAGGTTCCACTCGGAAAAGGCCTCGCCTTGGGCGACCAAAGAATTTGAGTACACGTGCTTAACAACATATCCAGAGGTTGCCTTTGGCAAATAGACGTAGGAGTGCTGCCAGCATTTCTGTAGAGGTTGAAGGGGAGGGGGGTTAACCTGTCAGTGCTCAGACCATAGGCCACACACTGCATCAAATTGGTCTGCATTTCTGTCATCCCAGAGGGAAGCCTCTTCTAAAGATGATGCACAAGAAAGCCTGCAAACAGTTTGAATAGAAGAGCAAGGACATGGATTACTGGAACCATGTCCTGTGGTTTGATGAGACCAAGATAAACTTATGTGGTTCAGATGATGTCAAGCGTGTGTTGCGGCAACCAGGTGAGGAGTACAAAGACAAGTGTGTCTTGCCTACAGTCAAGCATGGTGGTGGGAGTGTCATGGTCTGGGGCTGCATGAGTGCAGCCCGGCACTGGGGAAGTACAGTTATCAAATACCAACGAAAGGAAAGCTATTTGTGTGAGAAAAAAAAAATTTCAATTTCATTTGAATAGGGTTGCATGACCGCACAATTGTCATTTAAAATAGCGCAGTGCCAAAAAGGAAAAAATGACCTGGTCACAAAGGAGGTAAAACCGTCGGGAGCTCAAGTGGTTAACAGCAATTGCACCATCATCTGCACAAGACCACCAACAGTGAAGTAGAAATCGGGCATTATAAAAATTAAACTCTATAAAATATGAGCTATACCATATAATAAACTTCTATTGATATTAAAGGAAATAAATCCAAGATGCAATTCCAGTGACTATGGTTAGGCATTGCTAAAATAGAAGATACAGACACCAACTAATCAAATCAAAAATTGTTCCAGAGCTGGTTACATTTTACACCCCCCATGTTTAATTAACAGCTTTTTACACTTTCAGCTGAGATTAAAGTTAAACCCATACATAACACAAGCTCCAGTTGGAAAAAAAAAATCTGCAGTCTGGCTTTGTTGAACATTATACCAACTTTTCAAGTGGCAGTAATAACTCAAGATTTATTATTTTTTTAATGAACGAACACAGAACGGGATCTTTCAAATCACAAAGCAGGCAGCTTTTCCAAATGTTTACTCTATAGTCTAACTCTTACAATAATTCACGAAACAGACTTAGCAGAGGCACAACTTGGTAATGGAAATCATTACTCATTACCTGTTGGCAGTGGGCACTCACGCTAGTGAGGAAAGTCTGTAAAGCGCCTACCAACTGGGTTTCATCATTAACATTTAGTAACAATAGACACAAATGCTTACATCTAATTTGTTATATGTACGAGAATTTGGACAGTACTTAGGGGAAACAAATGACTAGTTAAAAAATGCTGTCCAAGAGCGGAAATAATTATTTGTATTGTTTTAAAAGTAAAAAAAAAAAACATCATCTTACTGGCAGACATCAGTTAAAGTGCAAACGCAAATAAACCAGAGAGCCAGGATTGCTAACAAAGTTATACTTATAAAACCTTTAGTTGTGCTCTTCAAACCAAAAAAAAAAAAAAGTAATTTCTCCTGATATTCAGTTTAAGATAACATAAAAATGGGATTTTTGACTTACCGTAAAATCCATTTCTCTGATGTTCATTGATGGACACTGCTCCTGATCTTCATAACCATTGGGTTATATTGCCCCCTACAGAAGTAGGACACAAGGAAGAAAAAAAAGTCTGGCTACGGCTATGGGCAGTCCCAGGGGGTATACTCCCTCTCTCTGCTATAGGTACTCTCTTACAAGCAGTGTCAGAAGAATTACAAGTCCACAGAGGGGTGGATACTGTAGCAGTCAATGAACATCAGAGAAATGGATTTGACGGTAATTCAAAATTCCCATTTTCGCTTTCATTCATTGACGGACACAGCTCCTGATCTTCATTAACCATTGGGACGTCCCAAAGCAGAGTTGGGGAGGGAACAGCAAAAAATTCCCAAGGCTAAACAGTAGCCAACCAAGCAACAGGAGCTCAACCAAAACTGGAGCCCACCTAAAAAAAACAATACACCCTCAAAGCAGACTTCTGGGATTTCAGCCAAACTCCCTCAAGCTCGTATGGCAATTTCCAAGTTTCCCACCAGAGCAGTAGAAGACTCCGCTCGCAGAAGGAGGACGTCCAAGTAGTCCAGTACTGCGATCCCCCATTGGCATAACAATGCTGGCTCGGGGCCAACACTTTCGTGAAGACCCGAGGAGCAGAGACGAGACCAAAAGATAACGCCACAAACTGAAAATGCTCCTGTCCCACGGCAAAGCGGAGGAAGCACTGGAGACCAACACATATTAGCATGTGAAGGTAAGCGTCCTTGATATCGATGAAGGAAAGAAAATGCCCCTGATGCAAACTGAAGCCACCACCGTGCAAACAGACTCCATTCTGAACTTCTGCACCCACACAAATCAGTTAAGCGGCTTGAGGTCCAGAATTGGACGCATCTGCCTTCCTTCCTGGGGACTGTAAACAGGTTTGAATAAAACCCCTGAAAAAACGTTCCGAAGTCAGAACCGGGACTATCACCCGTAAAGAAAAGGTCTTGCACCGCCACAAAAAAGAGCATGCAAGTGGACCGGGGACGGTCGAACGTCGGAAAGCAGAAACTTACCAGAGGGTAAGAACGAAACTTAAACTTGTAGCCGGACCGAATGTGTGCCAGGCGAGTTCACAGGTCCGGGAACCAGTGAAGACGTTCTCCCACCCCAGATACGGGTGAGAGCTCACCTTCCTGCTGAAGGGGCCTTGTCCGCGTGTCTGGAGAAGCCCGCACTTGACTTGCCAGACCAAGTTCACTTGGATCCTCCAGAGGAGGTCCCGAAGGGTTCCGATCACTTGTCAATTGACCCTGAGGTATGACACAACTTCCTATGAGCCGAGAAGAAGGGTCCACGTCTACAATGAGGGTCCTTACCCTCAGTAGATTGCGGAAGAAAGGTACTCTTCCCCCCTGTGAGACCTTTAATGTCAGCCAGGGTAACACCAAACAGGTGATCTCCCTGACAGGGAAGATCAGTCAAGGCCTTGTTACAAGTCTGGTCCGCATGCCAGCATTTGAGCCAAAGGACACGCCGAATGACCACTGCTGAAACAGAGGGCCGAGCCACATCGAGCTGGTCTGCCAGCTCAGCAAAGGCAGGGGGAGCTACTTCCCCTCCAGGTCACAATGTAAAAGCTTAGTCTACTCGGTCAGAGTCTGCGACACCAGGGCAATGGTGAATATCAGCCTCAGTTCAGAACCAGCCAGGGTATACAAATTGCAGGCCACAGCCTCAGCCTTCCTGTCAGCGGGGTCCTTAAAGGCCTGGGAACTCTACAACTGGAATCATGGTTGCCTTGTTTAACCTGGAAACTGAAGGGTCTGCCACCGGTGGAACAGTCCACTTCCTTATAAGGAACTCCTCATAGGGGTATCGCCTAGCAACTTGCTTAGGGAACCCAAGGGGACACTTTGGTCGTCCCCACTCTTCAGTGACAATTCTGTCAAAATAGGAAGGGAAATGGAACTCCTTTGTCGCTCTGGATGGCTTGTGAGTGCCAAAAGGGAACCTGCGCCTCCGTTGCAGCTGCTTCCTCAAAATTAAAGTCTCAAGCACAGATACAATCAGTGAGTCCACCAGCCCCTTTTTGTGCGTGGTTGCAGAAGCGTAAGAATCATCCTCACTATCTGAGGATTGAGGGAGCATGGTCAAAGACCCAGCAGGGTGACCCACATCTGAGCGGCCGAATCAGATTCAAGATCTGAGGAGACAGATGAGGCAGGGAAAGGCGGGGGTGCTTTTAAGCCCAAAAAAAAAAAAAAACACTTCCACCCGGGACACAAGGGACTCCAGGCCGTCAGTGCATGGATTGATGGTTGGGAGCCAGAGGGCCCCACAGCCTCTAAGAGGGGATCAGGAGGGGAGATGTGCTCCAAAGACTCCATTAGCCACCAATGGCCCACAGAATAAGTGTAAAAACACTGCTAAGGGACAACCCCCACTGCTCTGGCAGCACCATCCGGTTGCCAGTCAAAAAGCACCAATTGATCCTCAGCAGAGAGGGAGAGGACCCCACCAGACTCACCACCTCAGCCACCAGGAGAATATGCACTGCACGAGCGGCTTTCAGGAAACAATAGGATCCAGGAGTCAGCACTTGGGGATGAGGAGGGGATCCCACTACCAAAATAGCCGCCCAGAGGGCATCACTGTCATGGCCGCCGCTATTTTCAATGGCAAACCACCGCAGTACACAAACATGGCGCTATGCATTAAAGCGCACAGGCTACAAGAAAATGGCAGCCCTATGAGGCTCCCAGGAGGGGTCCCTAGGCATCAAGAACAAGCCCAGGCAGGATGGGGGCCCTGGCAGGAGCCCCCAATCAGGTACAACCACCGTCCGCACAGCTGATCCTCCAGTTGCCGGCGGCGCACCCCCTTTCCGCCCCATAGCCCCCAGCCCCCACCTCAGGAGGTGGCCAGCCCACCAACACAGCCCCAGTCTAAGTTGAGGGGGTAGAGGATAGGAAAGTGGGTGCCTGACAGGAAGGAGGGGAACCCAGGGGTCCGACCGTCCCAAGGAGGGGCCCAGGTCCACCCCAAAACCCTCCAGGGAGAGAGAGGGAACAGCTACTTTCCATACCAGGAACCAGGTGGGCACCGCTCCAGTCCGAACCCCTCACCATCGGAATGGGGGAGGCTGTCAGCCAGGAGGAACGCTGCGACTCTGGCCGAGACCTGGTCGTCTGCGGCCTCACACAGGCCAGCCCCTGTCTGGTAGTGCTATATCGTGGCCGACCTAGCGCGGAGCTGAGGTCTGCACGTGCTTGCTGGCCAGGCTAGGGTGACCACTGGATGTAGATTATCCAGCCTGTCGTCCAGTCCGGCAGTTGATTGTAGATCTCACAGGAAAAACCATAGGAAAAATTTCTAAAAAGAAAAAAGTGCCAGGACCAGACATCCCAAGCAAGGAACTAGGTCCTTACTCCTGACTAGGCAGAAAAAAACTGAGTACCTATAGCAGAGAGAAGGCGTATACCCCCTGGAACTGCCCATAGGCGTAGCCAGACTTTTTTTCTGCCTAGTTCCCTACTCCTGTAGGGGGCAATATAACCCAATGGTTATGAAGATCAGCAGCTGTGTCCCATCAATTAACAAACGAGAAATACAGGTGTAGCAGGACCTATACAGCCACAATATACAGTACATTTATCATACAGTGTCTGGTCAGAGTTTTGTTTTTGCGTTAAATTTGCTTTGAATTAAATGAAACATCCTGTGGCTTACATGTCCTTGGATGTTGTGGATTTCTTTTTTAACTTTTAGAGGCTGGGTGGCTACATTCACTCTTCCATTGTATCTACGGAGAGAGCCATGGTTGCCTCCCAAGCTACGTCTGCTTATTTGGAATATAAATAGGACTAATTTATTTTCATTATATGGTCAGACCGGAAAATGTTCTTAGCCTAAAAGAAAAGAAAAACAATGCAGCCACCTCATCTACAGGCCGCTGAGCTGTTGTTTTTCCATCCCTTGATCATCCACCCGAATTCTGCCATTACAGCTTGGCGGAGCTGCAAAAATGCTGAGGCTGTGATGCTTTGCTTCACAGCATTTTAAACTCGGACTGCAGTATTTGACAGGCAGTACCGCCTGTCAAACCCTCTCATTGAGAACAATGGGGCCAGACAGCAACCACAAGGCAAATGCGCAGTCCCACAAAAACCAAACAAAACAGTCAACTGGAGGACCTCCAGAACGCCTCTCAGCCACTGCTATATCACCCTCTGAAATGTGATCCACAGATCATGTTTCAGTGGGCAGTAAGCTTACTGCCTGTCTGAAAGGACCCTCATTGATACTAAGTAGGGAGATCAGTATATAAACCCTAATTTATAAGAAAATGTTTGTATGCTCTAAACAATGTCAGAGAAAGATAGAGAGAGAAGCATGCCTTGGCAAATACAGTTAGTCCTTATGCACACTGGAGATAACAAAAATGCTGCTTATAAAGGCTTTTGGCGTTTTTCTTTTTTCAGCCTGTATAAGCAACTCTTGCAACATGAGGTTTAGGTGCGCTCGGCGTTTAAGTGTACATTTAATATAGCAAAAAAATTAGCAAAAGGTAAAGTTTTGGAACAAAAGCTTATAAAAGCAAATACCCAGAAACGCTCATTAACTCTTGTGCAATACGAACCAATGAGCGTTTTGTTATGCAGCTTTTTCTGCCAGAAGTTCTGGCATTTTTTCAATTGCCTAGTGTGCATAGATACAAGCACAGCCAAGGAAAATTATTAAAGTAGTTACTCTATTTTCAATTCAATTATTACCCACCTGCTTTATCCTCGCTAGTTCCTTCAAGGCTCTTCCCCATTGCTGCTTATAGTGCAGTTTAGACTTTGTTGAAGATTCTAATTTTCTTTCAAGTTCAACCTATAAATATGTAAAAAAAAAAAAAATAATAATGTATTGTTAATATAAAAGGCTGTAACTCTATTTGGACAGTTATCAGCAAACTAGAAGCATTCACATAATACAGTACATAACTGCATTCTTAACTATATAAACTTCACAGGGAAAGAGATTCAGGTATAGTGGTTTAAATACTCAAACTAGGGCTTGGGTGGACCGAACCACTCACTCAGGAAAGGAGTAAAGCATCTTCAGAATGTTATTGTTGTTTGCGTTCTCCAGTCTCAGTTAACCCTAATTTGAGGAAAAACCTTGACAACGGGGTCTCCAACTGCAGTAAAAAGCTGACAGAAGTCCTTACCCTGCCATACTCTACAGCTACTATAGAATAATTTATACAAAAAATTGGCAGCTGAAGGTGGTACATGACCCTTTTTTTGGTCCACTCTGGAATCGGAACGCATAGGTGTTCACTTCACACCCATGATCAGATTCCTGTACCATTTCATAGTTCTTACTGCAAACCAATTTGGGGGTGTTATTAACTGTACATTGACACCCCTAGCGGTTCGCAGATGTCAGTGTTAACTGCTGTGTGATTCAGGTGCAATGTGGGAACCTGCACTGGAATCGTAGGGTTTCCCGCAGCGCCCCATTTTGAAACGGGACTTAAAGCCTATTTATTGCCAGTTATATATAAATATTAAAATGACCATGACTGGTCACAGTTCTATTTTAAACAATCAATACACACACAATGACCTAAAGATAAGTAAAACATGCAATTCATTTATTAAAGAGGTTGTAAACCCGATTTTTTTTTTTTTTCACCCTGAAAGAGAAACACATAATGAGCTAGTATGCATCGCATACTAGCTCATTAGGAAATACTTACCTTAGAACGAGCGCCCACTTACCTCTATGACGGGCGACATGTTCAGTCGCCCGTCTTCCGGGATCGCAGCATCCGGCCATCTGATTGGCCGGAGCCGCGGTGACGTCACTCCCACGCGCGCGGGAGCCGACGGTCACGGCACGGGGCTCTGAAGGAACGGCACCAGCGGCCGTTCCTTCAGAGCGCATGCGCCAGTGACATCGCTTGCTGCATGTAACGTAAATATCTCCTAAACGGTACATGTTTAGGAGATATTTACAGTACCCATAGGTAAGCCTTATCATAGGCTTACCTATAGGTACAACTTGCAGAGGAGGGTTTACTTCCTCTTTAAACATGCACATCTACACTTCCATGCATACTGGGAAAACTCCAGATTAGGAGAGAAAAATGTGGGCTATCATTTTCCTCCT
Organism: Pelophylax lessonae; assembly: GCF_965119305.1. Lineage (NCBI taxonomy): Eukaryota > Metazoa > Chordata > Amphibia > Anura > Ranidae > Pelophylax > Pelophylax lessonae. Next base: position 197,560,458 of record NC_138768.1, read on the forward strand.
CAAAATGCTGGGGAAAAGCTGTAATTAAATTTCTATATGCTTGTTTCAAATCAATTAAAATGCATTACTTTACTCATAACAGGTTTTCTTTACCCTGGATATAGTTATTGGGGCATGCTGCACTTCTATCCACCTCTAAACAGACTAATATGGTCAAAAATGTGGGTATAACCGAACACAGCCATTTACTGAAAAAGAGGAGTAGCTTTGCAGGACTCCAAGAAGTAAGGAGCAGTCTGGAGAGATCATGGATGAAAATAAAATAAAATGAATAAGACTCCATCACCGGGAGGAACCAAGTTAAGTAACTGTTTAGTGTATCCCTATTCCTATAGCATACAATATCCACGCTCAGTTGCTAGGAAGGATAGATATGCATGTATATATTGTATGCATATTTTTGTGATGCTTTTTAGGTCTTGTATTGTTTCCTAAAATTGTACTTAGTTTGTTGGTACAGTATTTTTCTCTAGTAAACCAAAGTACAATATAGTATGGAGGTTGTTATTGCTTTCTTGCTATTACCACAAAGTACCCTTAAAAGTTCCGAAGCAAAACAACTATTAATGCTACCATACACCATTTTTTTTAACAATATGTTTAGCTGTGTGGGAAAGGGCTGACTTTGCCAGTACTGATCCCCATTTGAAATAAATTTGAACACGGATTGTGCGCCAAGGCACAAAGTCCCACAGACACACCAATCTTGTGGAAGGCCTTTGGAGAAGCGTACAGAATGTTACAGGTGCAAAAGGGATACCAAATCCATATTAAATGTCCATGGTTTTGGAATAGGATGTCTAGCATGGCTAGGTGTCCACAAACCTCTATCCTTATATCTATCAGTGGTTTGCAAACTGCAGCCCTTTGCTTGGATTTGTGGGGGTTTGGGAGGTGTTGGTATGGGGCGCTACCACCTTGCACAGCGAATTTCTTCGTTGTATGTGATCCAAAGATGAAAGTGCACAGTGCTTATTGGTGAGCAGATATTGTGCAAATTCTATTAAAATCTTAAATGTGCAATATAGTGCAAATATAAAATTAAAATTATGAAAAAACGGTAATTATCGTGTATCAATTGGATTGTACCGTGTATGTATCACTCATCGGATGTAATCAATCATATATAAGTGACCAGTGCAAAAAAGTGCTAAGTGCAATTAAGTGATATGAACAATAAATACTTTATTGTGGCCTCCTTTGAAAGAGGAAACTGACATCCGTGGTGAATATTACAAAACACTATGCAGTGTAAAGTGAGAGAGTAAAAAACGCCTGTTGCGCGTGATGAGAGTGAGGAGTGCTAATACCGTGGGTAAAGCACTTACCAATGTCCTCTCCCTTCTCACTCTAATATACTGTGTCTCCCTTCTCCTGATGCCTGTAAGAGCTGGTTGTTCCGTGCATATAGTTGCGCTTGCATCTAGGGAGTCAGTATACAAAAGACCAAGAGAGCTTCCATTGCGTAGTATAGTACAACATTGAGGGAAGAAATTAGAATCGACTCACTGTTAGGAAGTTCACCGTCAGCTTGTTTGGTGTGTCTCCAGTGTTCGGCCGCGTGGTACTTCCGCGTTCCACCGGCCGGAGCCACCTAACCGGAAGTGACGTATGACGCTGCTTTGCCGCTCTACGCGTTTCGTCACTGCAACGTCATCTGGGGCATAAATGGATTTATCTGGCCCTTGGGGCCCTTTTCCTCTTACTGATACAGGACGCTATTCCTCCCACTGGAGCATAAATCTTATAACTGACATCAGTTATGGGGTACTATTTCTCCCATTGATGCCAACGAGGGGGCACTGTTCTTCAAACTGACACCAATGATGGAGCACTTTTCCTCCCCCTATTATCAAAAATGCATTGTTTACTCCCACTGACGCCAGGATAATTTCTATTCACAATGGCTACAGTCTGGCCCCACTAAAGTCTCAAGGACAGTAAACTGGCCCTTTGTTTGGAAAGTTGGAAGACCCCTGATCTACACAATATAGTGTGGATTATAAGGCAAAAAAAAATACAACATAAAAATTCAACCTGCCTATTCTTCAATGACACAGCTTTCTTGATGTCACCATTTTAATATCATACACAAACCAATTATTAAAAAATATTCCTTGAGAATGTCTTAAGTGCAAAAGTGTTTAATCTCCCCAACCTGGACTTTCACTACTCAGTGCTACTACCAATATATAGCATATGAATGAAGACACTTAAGATATTCATAGGAGCATCAAAGCATGGGTAAGTGATGGCATATTGCCTGACATTTCATAAATGTGCCAGAGTTTTGATCATGCCATGCACTACCCCATCCCCTCATCACTCATGTGTGGAAGCTGTTAGAAGAGACTCAACTAAAAACTAGCAGACACTTCATCAAGAGAAGGGAAAGCTTTTATGGCATGAAATGATCCCTCCATTGTACTGGACGTTCCAAGATGATAACCGACTGGGCAGTCTATATATTTTGTAGCCCGTTCAGCTGGGAGAGTTATGGACAAGACTGAATCATATTGCTTATTTTTACTTGCCATTGTTGATCTGTTATAACTGAACCTAGGCCAAACTGGCCTTGTTTTAGGAATGTACTTTCTCAGTCTCAAACAGAGAAACAAGTTGGCTATAACACTTAGCAGACAAACTTTTACTCTTTATTTTAATAGAATGATAGCAAGTTTAAAGAAACACAAAATGTCAGCCCTCCTTTAACATGTATTTTCAAATAAGATACAGAGGCCAAAATAAATAAATTATATATTTAACTCTGCTCAGAAATGAAGCCTCTGCTGTGTCGACTAGTTAATATCAATACACAACTGGGAAAATGAATGGCTATGTTTGTATGCTTAACCTAAATAAAAACAGTCCACTCACTAGTTTCATTATGAAACCGTTTAACATCATGTTTATATTGAAAGCTGTTAAATGATGGATTAAGTCATTTGACAAAATAGGCCTTAGATCAAGCCAAAATTTGTCGGTGTTTTCATAGCATACAAATACTGCAAACCATAAAATCTCTAAATATTTGAAATAAAAAATAAATCTGTACTATTTATTAAACAACATCCTTCTGTAGTCTTTTTCATGGATCTACTACTCTTTTCTACCACTGCAGCTACGTTTTCTACCAGTAAACTTGAGACCATGTGATCCTCTCTTGAAAGTCTAACGACTAAAATTTTATAGAAGCTTCATTATGAGAAATGTAGCTCCAAAAGTCATTTTATTTATTTTTTTTTAACTTGCAGCTTTCATAAAAATAGTACATGATGATCCTGCCATGAAGTTTCTTGTTCACTGTTGTGTCCGTCTCCCAAATGCACTCCTGCATTGTCGCCATGCCACACACAAGTGGCCTTTTCAAGACACATTACACATATACGGTCCTTTGTTGTCACCGTTCGGAAACCCTACCTGGGAAATTTTACACAGCCATCACTTGGGAAATTTTACACAGCCATCACTAGAATACATGTATAAGTGGTTGCAAAGAGTTTGCATATCGACAGCATTAAACATGCAACAACGATTGAAAAAAGGTGAAAAAACAGTATTACAAAAAAGGCATATGTTCATATTAGACAGAGCTTTAGTAAACAAATGGCGCTTTTCCACTGCATAGAACCGTACCGGCTCGGCACGCTTTTGTGCTTTTCCACTGCGGTACCGCATGGTATAGGGTCGGAACGGTTCGGTACGGTATGGTATAGGTTTGCTTTTCCACTGCATGGAACCGAACGGAACGGTACGGCTCTGAAAAAACAGTACCTACTCGATTGTGGTTCCAACAGGTACCAAACTGGTACCATATCCCACAATCCTTTGCATGCAGTCACTACTAGCCACTGATTGGTCAGAGAATCACACCCACCCCGTTGTTATCCCACCCACTTAACTTTAGTGGAAAAGCAAACCTATACCGTACCGTACCGAACCGTTCCGACACTATACCATGCGGTACCGCAGTGGAAAAGCAAACCGGGCCAAGCAGGGCCGAGTAGAGCCGAGCCGGTACTAGCCGGTACTTGCAGTGGAAATGTGCCAAAAAAGTCTTTCAGGTAAGGTATACATCCACATTAACGTGGGTCTTTCATTTAGTCAAACTTTGCATGTACCAAAAAGAGTGCATTTTATCATTAGCAAAATGGAATTTTTGTACTTACTGTAAAATCCATTTATCCGAGTTCGACAGACAGCGCTCCAGGAATCATAGCTACCGGATTATATTGCCTCCTCCAGGAGTAGGACTAGGCAGAAAAAAAAAACACCTGGCTACGCCCATTGGTTGTCCGCAGCTTGGTATATAACCCCCTCTCTCTGCTCTAGGTAATCAGTTTAGTAGCAAGCAGTATTAGAAGTATCAGAACTCCATAGAGGGGTGGGTGTTGTGTCCGTCAAACTCAGAGAAATGGATTTTACAGAAAGTACAAAAATCCCATTTTCTCTTTCGTTCATCGACGGACATAGTGCTCCTTAAATCATAACTACTGGGACGTCCAAAAGCAGTGCCAAAAGGAAAATGAGGGGTGGGGAAAATAATCAAAGGCTAAACATAAGTGCCCTTAACCAGGACACAGGAGCCTTAACCGGGTCACTGGAACCCCGTCTAAAAAAAAATGGATTTTTGTAAAATCTTACCGTAAAATCCTTTTCTCTTAAGCTCATTGACAGACGCAGTCCTCTTGATTAATATCAAATCGGGTTAAACTGCCCTCTACAGGAGTAGGACACTAGGCCGAAGGAAAACGTTCTGGCCACACCTTAGGGGCAGTCCCAGAGGGTATATCCTCTCTCTCCCTGCTACAGGATGTCAGTTATGTCACAAAGCAGCGTCAGAGAATTTAACCCAACCCAACTCAAAAGTAGAGGGGCGGGTACTGCGTCTGTCAATGAGCTTAAGAGAAAAGGATTTTATGGTAAGATTTTACAAAAATCCATTTTTCTCTGTCGCTCATTGACAGACGCAGTCCTCTTGATTAATATCAAATCGGGACGTCCCAAAGCAGTGCCACAAATGAGGGGTGGGATAACAGAAATCAAAATCCAGAAGGCCCAACCGGAGCCAACTAGAAGCATCAAGGACATCGAGCAAAAAGATGAGACCTAAGTGAAAAACCCAACAAACCCTCGAGGTAGACCAACAGTCTCCTCAAATTGCGGCCTGCAGAACCTTGCGGCCAAAAGAGGCATCCGACGATGCCATCACATCAAGTTTATAAAATTTTGTAAAGGTATGAACCGACGACCAGGTAGCCGCCTTGCAAACCTGGACCACTGACGCCTGATGGCGGAAGGCCCAGGAAGCACTAAGCGCCCGAGTGGAGTGCGCCTTAACAGGGAACGGAGGATTCCGACCCTTAATAGAATAAGCCTGTACCACCGTCTGTCTGATCCATTTGGAGATAGTCGCGGCAGATGCAGGCAACCACTTTTTGGGGCCATCCGTGATCACAAAAAGTGAATCCGTTTTACGAAACGAGTCCGTAGTTTTCAGGTATACCCTGATTGCCCGAACCACATCCAAGGAATGTAACGCACACTCCCGAGGATTACTGGGCTTAGGACATAGGGAAGGCAATACAATGTCCTCATTCAGATGAAACTCTGAAACCACTTTAGGAAGGAAGGATGGATTCGGACGAAGAACCACCTTATCCCTATGAACCAACAGATATGGGGAACGACAAGATAATGCGGCCAGTTCTGACACCCTGCGTGCAGAAGTAATGGCCACCAAGAAGGCCACCTTCTGGGATAAAGTAAGCAAGGGAATCTCCCTGATATTTTCAAAGGGAGGTTTCTGAAGAACCGACAACACTAAATTAAGATCCCAGGGCGGTAAGGGCGCGCGCACTGGCGGAGCCAGGTGCCGCACCCCCTGGATGAAATTCCGCACCAAGGAATGAGTAGCCAAAGGTTTCTGAAAGATTGCTAACGCTGAAACCTGACCCTTGATAGTACTCAAGGCCAGCTTCTGCTCAAATCCTTGTTGCAGAAAAGCCAAGATTCGGGTCACCGAATAGGCCCGTGGAGGAAATCCAAAGGATTCACACCACGCAATGTAAGACTTCCATGTGCGATGATAGACTTTTCTAGAAGTCGCTTTCCTTGCTTTAATTAAAGTAGGAATAACTGAAGTTGACAATCCCTTGTCCTTCAGCACCTGAGTCTCAATAGCCAGGCCGTTAAAGCCAGCGATTGTAAAGCAGGATGGAAGATAGGTCCCTGAGATCGCAGATCCTCCCTGAGAGGAAGTCTCTAGGGAGCGTCCGCGACCAGCCTGACGAAGTCGGGGTACTCGGGTTGACGAGGTCAGTCCGGAACTACCAGGATAACTGGAATTCCTTCCACCTCTATCCTGCGAAGAAGCTTCAGCAGCAACTTGAGAGGAGGGAAGACATACAGTAGCTGATACTTTCCCCACGGGGCGACCAGCGCGTCTGCTGTGTTCGTTCGCGGATCTCGGGAGCGGATTACAAAACTCTGCGCCTTCCTGTTGAGCCGAGCTGCCAACAGATCCACCTCCAGGGTGCCCCAATGAAGGCACAGCTGGTGAAATATCTCTGGATGAAAAGGCCATATCCCTTGATCCAGAATCCAACGGCTGACATAATCTGTCTGCCGATTTTCCACCCCCGGAGTGCATACTGCGGGGAGAGCCGGAACAAACCGTTCCGCCCAATGAAGAATGCTGGCCACCTCTATGGCCGCCAGGGCACTCTTGGTGCCCCCTTGATGATTGACATAAGCCACGGCCGTGGCCTTGTCCAACTGAATCCAAACCGGGTTGCCCTGAAGCTACTCGGTCCAGAAAATCAGACAAAGTCTGATCGCTCTCAGTTCCAATACATTTATCGGTAACCTGGAGTTTATCAGAAGAAATGACTTCCTCTGGCTGAGCATCGGAGACAGAAGCCACCAGACCAGAGACTCCCTGGCCCGCTCGCTTAACCAGATCCGATTGTCCAGGGAATCGGAATTCCGATTCCATTTGAGAAGAATCTCTTCTTGGAGAATTCGGGTATGAGACTGGGCGAACAGTACTGCCTCTAAGGAGGCCACCATCAGTCCCAGCCCGTTGACGGACAGAACCATCCGAATCGTTGACTGAATCTTCTGGAGTTTCTCCGCAAGGAGAAATACTCTTGCCAAGGATGTATCCAAATTTAGGCCCAGATAGTTAAGTCTCCTGGTGGGAACCAGGGATGATCTTTGGGAAAAGCGAAGAAAACGCTGATGTCCTGCGAAGATGGGGATATGAAGATAGGCATCCTAGATGTCTATGGACGCCAGGAAATCCCCCTGATGCAGGGAGGCCACCACTGTTCGGATGGACTCCATCTCTCCCAAGACCAGAATTGGACGCACCTTGCCCTCTTTCCTGGGCATTGTGAACAGGTTCGAATAGAACCCCTGAAACTGTCCAAGGAACGGGAACTACCACTCCCTGTTGCATCAAGTCCATTACTGCCCCCCGGAAAGCTTTTAAGTGATCCGGGGATAGTCGAATATTGGAAGGGAAGAATCGCACCGGTGGAAGTGATCGAAACTCGATCTTGTATCCCGACCGTATGACCTCGCGAACCCCTTTGTCCGGGATTCTGGAAAGCCATGGATCCGGAAACCGGTGAAGATGTCCCCCCACCCCAGAGATGGGTGGGGGCGCACCTCCAGGCTGTATCGGACTTATCTTCAGGCTTGGCTGAGCCGGACTTTTGTTTACCCGACCAGCGCCCTTTGAAACCCCCTGAAGGGACTTTGGAGGGCTTCGTTTGTGAAACTAAACCAATGGCAACCACTGGCCTAAGGGTTGACCCTATTAGGGAAAAAATGGAGCGGAATTCCGCTTCCACTTTTCGATCCACCAGATCCCTAAAAGACGGAGCGTCCTCCAACGGGATAACAGTGGCTTTATTTAGTCTGGAAATCGGTGAGTCCACCACTGGTGGTACCGTCCATTTTTTAATGAGGGATTCCTCAAACGGATAGCGCCTAGCAATGCGTTTGAAAATAGCAGGGGTTCGTTTTCGGACGACCCCATTTGGGCAAGGGAAACCCTTCGCCATTTTGGTAGGCTAGCTAGTACCAAAAGGAATATCAGTCTCAGCTACCTCTGCCGGTGTAACCTGAAGATTTTAAGGTTTCCCGGACAGACACAACTAGTGCATCCACCAACGCTTCTTCTTGTGCTATGGCGGAGGCAGAAGCGTCCTCCTCACTGCCTGAGGAGACCGTACCTGAGACAACAGCCCCAGAAAAGAGTCCTGCGGCTGCAGTGACCAGCTCAGAATCCGTATCTGAAGTATCAGATGAAATAGGGGTAGGCGGGGGTCGCTTTCTTGACCCCCGTCCCTGACAGGCCACCTCCACCCGGGATACCAAAGTCTCCAAAACTGCTGATAATGCATCAATCACAAGTGGGGTACTGGAGGGTCCTGCGGCCACCTCGAGGGGATCAGGTGGGGATACATGTATGGCAGGGTCCATGATTATACAAGACACAAGACATCGGCCTGTACAGCAACCTTATGTATCAGGTAGGATGCTTATCACCCTATTACATCGCCATCATAACAGTAATGCCAGCCACTGACTTCAGTCATGGTCCCTTTACAGTGCTCTCATACAGTGACTCCGATAGTCAGCTCCCAAACCAAGCCTCCTAGTTCTTATACACTAAATCACCCTCAAGAGGGGGATCTGTGACATCTGTTAAAGGATAAATGGGAGACCCAGGATCATACCATCCCAGGGAGGGGCCCACGTCCACCCACAAACCCGACAGGGGGAGAGGGGGGAACATCTTACTCACCATACGGGAACCGGCAGGCGCCACTCCTAACAGAACCCCTCTCCACTGAGGTGGGGGGGCTGTCGACCAATACGGACGCCGTGACTCAGTTTTTAACTGGTTGTCGGCGTCCAGGCGAGACGTTTAACTCGCAGGGTCAGTCCCCGTCCAGTGGGACTATGTCGCGGCCGACCCAGCGCGGAGCTAGGGCCTGCACGCGCTCGTAGGCTGACTGGGGTGACCACTGGACCTCAACATCCAGCCCGTCGCCCAGTTTCAGCATACTTGCTTGAAGATCTCACAGGAACAACTGGAGAAAAAAGCTGCCTGAAAAAAAAAAGTTTTTCTAAGAAAAAAAATCTTGCCAGGACCAAAGATCCCAGCAAGGAACTTAGGTCCTTACTCCTATCTAGACAGAAAAAAACTGACATCCTGTAGCAGGAAGTGAGAGGATATACCCTCTGGGACTGCCCCTAAGGTGTGGCCAGAACGTTTTCCTTCTGCCTAGTGTCCTACTCCTGTAGAGGGCAGTATAACCCGATTTGATATTAATCAAGAGGACTGCGTCTGTCAATGAGCGACAGAGAAATAAAAGTTTAAAGAAAAACACCCCAAGAATGAGCAGCCCCTCTTAAACAGCAGCCTGCAAAACTTTGTGGCCAAAAGAAGCATCTGGTAGATGCCAAAGAATCTACCTCATAGAATTTTGTAAAGGTATGCACCAACGACCAAGTGGCCGCCTTGCAAACTTGCAATATTGATGCCTGATGACGGAAGGCCCAAGAAGCACTCAGCACCCGAGTAGAATGCGCCTCGACAGGGAAAGGTGGAACCTGACCTTTAATGGAACAGGTTTGAGAAACAGTCTGTCTGATCTATCTAAAGATGCTAGCCGAAGAACCGGCCAGCCCTTTTCTTGGTCTATCCATAACCACAAAAAGCGGGTCTGACCTCCGAAAGGACTCAGCTGCCACATATACCAGAATCGCATGAACCACATCAAAGGTATGCAAAGCAAATTCCCTGGGATGAGTCAGCTTGGGACACAAGGAAGGCAACACAATGTGCTCATTCAAATGGAAATCAGAGACAACTTTGGGCAGGAACGGTGGGCAGGGACGAAGAACCACTTTATCCCTATGGACCACCAATTGGGGACTGCGACAGGATAATGCCGCCAATTCCAATACCATGGGGGCCAAGGTTATGGCCACCAAGAATGTCAACTTCTGGCATAACGTAGACAAGGGAATCTCCCGAATATACTCAAATGGAGGTTTCTGGAGAACCAAAAGTACTAAATTTAAATCCCTTGGCGGCAAAAGAGACCTTAAAGGTGGAGCCACATGTCAAACCCCCAGAATAAAAATACAAACTAAAAGGAGTGCGTGGCTAGGGGTCGCTGAAAGACGATTGCCAAGGCAGACACCTGGCCCTTGATATTACTCAAGGCTAACTTCTGATCAACATCCTGTGGAAGAAAGGTTACGGTCAGAGCCACAGAAAAGGATCGAGGATGAGCGCCAATCCACTCACACCAAGAAATGTACGCTTTCCAAGTACGACAGTATATCTTGCTGGAAGACGTACTTCCTCGCCTTCAACATAGTAGGGATCACTGATCCAGACAGACCTCTATCCCTCAGTACCTGGCTTTTAACTGCCAAGCAATTAAAACCAGCAACTGTAAAGCAGGATGGTAGATCAGCCCTTGGGACAACTGGTCTTCTCTGAGAGGAAGCTCCAAGGGTCATTTACAGCCACCAGGATGATTGGAAGATCATCACTCTTGATTCCTTTACAGGAACTGCGCAAGAAGCCTTAGCCGAGGATAATACTGGCCTTACCGTGGCCCTTGGATGCCTGCGGCGTCTATCAGAGGACCCCGTGACCCAGTCATGAACCTCGGTATCCTCCTGTGGAGCCGAACCTGCTAAAGGAGCTGCATGTATGATTTTGCAAACATAACTGTCTTGAAGGTGGATACCACCAGACTCAGAACCTGTATGAAAAGCGGGAGAGAGAACTATCTGTGTGACAGCAGCCAGTGAATCACGACCTGTGGTTCCTGAAATTTGTCCAGAAGGACCACCCTGGACAGAATTAAATAAAAACCTAAGTAATTAAATTCCCTGTACAGGGATAAGGGGGACATTAGGTAGTTCGGACAATACCTGAACCTCTGCAGGAATTAAATCCACACAAGGAGATTTAGGACCTAAAAAACCTGATAAGAACAAGCTTTGCCCCCCTTTGTGGGTACCCCCAAAAAAAACATTTCTCAAATCCGGAGAAGCTAGCTCTAGGCTTACCAAACCAAGATTGACCTGAACCTCTTGGGGAAGATTTGAAAGATCTATTTCCCTTATTCTCAGTCCCTGAAGCACAAAATACGTTTCTATGGGCTAAGAAGGAGGGCTCCTGTTCATGAGGAGGCTCCTTCCCTTTCCTGGATTGTGTCAGGAAGGTACTCTTCCTCCCCGTGATACCCTTTATGATGTCATCCAGGGTAGCCCCAAACAGGCGATCGCAGACCAATGAGAGCTTTGTTGGAGGTTTGGCCTGCAGACCAATTCTTAAGCTACAGCACGCACCTATTTACCACAGCTGAAACAAAGTTTGGACACCAAAGCTGCATCACAAAAACTACAGCCCATGGACCAACTGGTCCGCTAAATCAACATAAGCAGCGGGGACCTGGTGTAAAAGCTTGGCCCATTCAGTTAGGGTCTGAGACACCAGGTCTGAGGCAAAGATGCCGCAATGCCGAACCAGCCATAGTAAACATGCTGCGTGCCACAGCGTCCGTTTCCTGTCAGCCGGGTCCTTAAAGGACAGGGATTCCTACTGGGATCATGGTTGCTTTATTCAACCTGAAAACTGGAGGGTCCACCACTGGTGAACGAATCCACTTTTTTAAAAGTGACTCCTCAAAATGGTAACGTACAGCAAAACGTTTGGGGACCACAAAGGGTAATTTTGGTTGTTCCCATTCCTTACAAGAAAACTTGTCAAAATAAGGCACATAAGGAAATACATTTGGAGTACGAGGTGACTTATGCGTAACAAACGATACAGCCACGTCCGTGGCTACATCAGCCGCATCCTCCATTTTTAAAGTCTCACTCACTGCAGTGATAAGTGCGTCTTACCAGCACTTTTTCATTCGATGCTGCGACCATGGAGGATCATCCTCACTATCGGATGGTTCTGGGGGTGTGATATTAAGTTGCCCTGAACGGGCCGTGTCCACGGCGGCATCAGGCTCAGAATCAGATGAGACAGACAGCAGGGGAAGGCGGGGGACGCTTCCTCCTGGGCCTTTGCCCACATGCCACCTCCACCTGGGACACTAAGGACTGCAGGACCGCCATCAGTGCAATCATGGGAAGCTGGGGTCCTGAGGGACCTGCCACCTCCAAAAAGTGGGTCGGTGGGGGAGATGTGACCCTGAGGCTCCATAAGGAAAGGAAGACCTTGCAGAACAAAAATGATCTTTTGGCACCACTAAGGATCCCCTTAAGGCTCAGGGTACCTATCAGCAGAGAGAGAGAACAGGGACCCCCAAGGGCTCACCCTACCAATCAGAGCACCAAGAATTCAAACCCAGCATCATCATGGATGCCATCCCTGTTCATATGTCCCGGGCACAGGAATAGGAAACTGAGGAGGAAGAGGAGGAGCTTCGGGATCCCCGCGAGGTTTCGGTCGTCTCCAGTGTCTCCTGGACTATGGGAAAATGGCCCCTGTGACATTGGGCCACACAAAAATGGCCGTCAACCGGAGACCAGCCAGACTAAGGGAAAATGGCCACTATTAGCTACAAAAGCTGAAGCAGGCTGCCAGGATCTTCCCTGCGCCCTATGCAACGGGAATCCCCCGAAGGTAGGACACACGTTAGGGGAGATTCTGCACCGGTCTCTACACTGGGACCCCCTGCACTATACCCACACTGCAAACAGTAGGGCATGCACAGACTACCAGGGCAGGACACACACTATTCCAGGACGCTTAGAGTGGGAATAGCGGGGGAGACCCCAGGGGTCTCCGCTGCATTCTCTGCCCTAGGACTCTAGACAGGGGGAAAGAGTGGGGGAATCCCAGCTCACTGAGGGATTTAAGGATGGGAGGAGGGAACCTGCAGGCAGGTATGACCATCCCTGGAGGTTACCCGCGTCCACCCCAAAGAACTGCCAAAAAGGGGAGAGGGGGGACTGTACTTACCATGCCATGGTGCAGGTAATGCTCCAGACAGTATCCTTGCCACCGAAGTAGGGGAGCTGTCGGCCAAGGGACCGTTGGGACTCAGACCCAAGCCTGGTCGTATGCAACCCTGCAAGACATTTAACTCACGGGCAAGCCTCTGTCCTTGAGGCTATGTCGTGGGCGACCAAGCACGTAGCTGCACGTGCTTGCTGGCTGGGCTGGAGGACCACTGGATCTAGATTATCCAGCCCATCTCCCAGCCCGGCAGTTGATAGTAGATCTCCCGAGAGAAAAAACAAAAAAGATGTAAAAAAAAAAAAAATTGCTAGGACCAGAGATCCCAGCCAGAAGCCTAGGTCCTTACTCCTGACTAGACAGATTAAAACTGATTACCTAGAGCAAAGAGGGGAGTTCTATACCAAGCTGAGGAAGGTCCATGGGCGTAGCCATGTGTTTTTTGTTCTGCCTAGTCCTACTCCTGGAGGAGGCAATATAACCCAGTGGTTATGATTTATGGAGCGCTGTGTCCATCAATGAATGAAAGAAATTTGATTTTGAGTACTTAACTCCCAAATGTCAAGGGGGAAAACAACTGCTGTCCATGAGCTCCCTTTAATCTAAAGCAGTGGTAGTCACCTCTATACACAAAGATAAAAAAAAAATGGATCTACACCATTGATTTTTAAAGCAGTTCACCACAACGAACAGATTGGCTCATACCTGTAAACTGTGGTGTACAAAAGATGCAACTGTATATGTACATTGTGGTACCCCTCAACATGAATAGTGTTCTGTTTAAAATGCCGCTTTATGCTTTGGCATGCCTCCTTTGACCCAGTTTGTTTGGACAGAATGGTCATCTGCTGACTTGGCACGATCCACAAACAGCTTAAAGTGGTTGTAAACCCTCACATATACCCAATGAAGTGAACAGTCTCACATGATACACACAGATGAAAAATCCTCCTCTATAGATTTTACTTGTTTATCTGCAGGATTTCCCTCTCTAAAACCCTTTAAAAGAGCAGGTCATGTTAAAAATGTCTTCATCTGTGAGCAGCACAGAGGAGGGGTCAGAGAGTCTGCAGTTAGTGTGTGAGAGCTGATTAGAGGAAAGGCACACACCCCCTCTTTACACAGCAGAAGAACTTTGTTGTGAATAGACCAGCTCCATTCTGAGCTCTCCCTCCCCCAAAACAAATTTATATCATGTGTCGGGAAAACTTCTCAGAAGTTACTCATGCTGATAACAGAGGAAGGAAGCAACGGAGAGAAACTACACTAAGTGCTTTGGACAGAAATAAAAAAAAAACTGTAGATCTATGTGCTTTTCTCAAATTCCACGACTGAGGTTTACACCCACTTAACTTTTCAATAAGACACAGACATTGAATCTAACACTATTTTACTTCAGCTAATTGCAGTATAGAAGATGTTTTTCCACTCCTTTGAAGTGTAAGAAAACAGTGACTAAGCACTGTCTCTGTGAAGCACTAACTCAGAGTGGGAATATGGAACAAACAAGGATGGTCTAGCTAGGACTGATCTAACTAGCACTAAACAGGGGGGGGGGGGGGGTTAAGACAAGAGAGGAAGCCAAATCACATACTGCAAGTAAACAAGTTGTAGTGGGTCAAAACCACCTCTAGATGTCCGCATACAACCCAACAATATTAACCTGATACAGCTCAATACAACACAAAACATATTACATATAAGTGGGACAGAACAAACTATGCAATGCACTGCTCTGCACTTAGTAGTGTGTGTTTTAATAATGCTTGGTAAAATGTACAATTTAATGGGCATTACGGCAACTCACTAGTCTGAAGAGACCCAAATATAAAAAGAAGTCAAAGATCAGCTCTACAAATATGAGTAGCGATAATGTGTGTTATCGCACTGCACAACAATGTTGGCAACTGAAACGCATCACCCAAACCAGACAGAGATGGGAAGAACCTGTGTGTTGTGGGGTGTTGCATTTATTAAAAATAAATAAAAGTTGGAGCCTATTCAGAACTACATGTTGTCAAAGCCCAAGGTAACACAGGTGATGCATTTTAAAAAGGACCATGCTTATCTTGCAGTCTATTGCAATGCATTGGCAGTGCATTCAAAATAGAGGAGATGCTCTAATTAACCACTTCCGGATCGCCCACCGCATATATATTGCGGCAGGGAGGCCTGGCTGCGCAAAATCATGTATAGGTACATGATTTTGTGCAGGGGTTCTCAGGGGCGAGCGAGCTCTGCCAGAGCACCACTCCCACTTTAATCAGACACCGCGGGAGCAAACCAGCGGGCTACTCACGACCGTGCAGGAGAATGACAGAACGGCTGTCTGCCTATGTGAACAAGGCAGGCGGCTGATCTGTTACAGAGGAAGAGTGAGATCTTGTGTTTCAGCTAAGCTGAAATACAGATCTCTCTACTCCTCTAGCACATCCACCCCCACACAGTTAGAAAGCACTCCCTAGGAGCACACTTAACCCCTTGTTAACCCCTGTTAACCCCTTTATTATTTATATAGTAACAGTGCATTTTTTTTTAGCACTGATCACTACTGGTGTCACTGGTCCCCAAAAAAGTGTCACTTCGTGCCAGATTTGTCATCTGCAATGTCGCAGTCTAGCTAAAAATTGCTGATCACCGCCATTACTAGTAAAAACAACAAAAAAATAATAATAATAAAAAAAGAAATGCCATAAATCTAGTTTGTAGACGCTCTAACTTTTGCACAAATCAAAATACACCCATTAGGATTTTTTTTTACCAAAAATTTGTAGCAGGATTCATATTTGCCTAAATTGATGAAAAAATTTGATTTTTAAATTTTTTTGTTATTGGGAATGTTTTTTTATAGCAAGAAGTAAAAAATATATTTTTTTTTCCTTCAAAATTGTCGGTCTTTTTTGTTTATAGCGCAAAAAAAAATAAAAACAGCAGAGGTGATCAAATACTGTGGGGGGGGGGGGGGGGGGAGACATCAATTTTATTTGGGTACAGCGTCACACGACCGCGCAATTGTCAGTTAAAGCAATGCAGTGGCGTTTTGCAAAAAAATGGCCTGGTCATTAACCACTTAAGCCCCGGAGGATTTGGCTGCTCAAAGACCAGAGGCCTTTTTTCAACTTGGCGCTTCGTGACTTTAACTTACAATTGCGGGGTCATGCAATGCGGTACCCAAACAAAATTTACGTCCTTTTTTTCCCACAAACAGAGCTTTCTTTTGGTGGTATTTGATCACTTCTGCGCTTTTTATTTTTTGCGATATTAAAAAAGAGCGAAAATTTTGAGAAAGAAATTACATTTTCAACTTTGTCTTTTAAAAAATATCCAATATACTCAATTTATGTCATATTTTTTGGCCAAAATGTATTTAGCTACATGTCTTTGACAAAAAAAATCATAATGAGCATATTTTTATTGGTTTGCGCAAAAGTTATAGCGTCTACAAACTATGGTGTAAATACTGAAATTTACGCAGCTTTAATTTCTGAATGCCTATCTCATTTCATGATGTGCTAAAATGGCAGGGCAGTACAAACCCCCCCTCTCCTGAGTACAGGGATACCCCATGTGTGAGACTTTTTTGCAGTCTAGCCGAGTACAGGACCCCGAAAGCCAATCCCCACTTTCAGGCTTTCCAAGGGCGTAAATTGTTGATTTCACTAAGAGAGATTATTGGAGATTATTGGAGCCATTCTCATCTCCAATCAGCTCTATGGTTAGATAATTGAACCACCGGCTGCACTCCCGGGTTAACCAGTGGGACAGGAGAGCCAGAGAAAAACCACGGAAGGCGGCAGGAGGGGGGAGTCCCCTCCCACTGCATGTAAAAGCAGTCTAGCGGCGAATTATCCGCTAGGATTGCTTTTACATGTAAGCCGACCGCTGGCTGTAGAAAAGGATACCAAGACCATTTAACCACTTGCCGACCGCCGCACGACTATCTACGTCGGCGGTCAGCCCCTCACAGGCAAACTAACGTAGGGCTACGTTGCTTGCTTGTGAGGGTCTAGGGAGCGAGCGCGCGCCCCCGGGGGCGCGCTCCCGCTCCCGCGTGGTCACGGACCCCCCCGCGCGTGTGACCAGCGGACCCGATGTCCGCCGGTCACTCGGCGATCGGCGGGGGAGAGGGAGAATGTCAGGCAGCTTGTGTAAACAAACTGCCTGTCATTCTCCTCGCTGCAAAGACACTGATAAAACGGATCTGGTATGTAGATCCGTTGATCAGTGTCCTTACAGCTAGAGCCACAGCCAATCACAGTAGAAACCACGCCCCTAGGGACACACACAGCCCCTCCCTTCCAAATAAAGTTAACCCCTTCACTACCAGTGTATTTTTACAGTAACAGTGCATATGTATAGCACTGATTACTGTAGAAATGTCACTGGTAACCCCAAAAGTGTCAAAAATGTCAGTCAAGGGTCCGATCTGTCCGCCGCAATGTCGCAGTACCGCAAAAAAAATCGCAGATCGCCGCCATTACGCGTTAAAAAAAAAACAACAAAAATGACAAAAATCTTTCCCTTTGTTAGTAAACGCGATAACTTTTGCGCAAACCAATCAAAATACGCTTTTTGCGATTTTTTTTACCAAACATAGGTAGCATAAAACAAATTGGCCGAAAATTTTTAAAAATTTTGATTTTTACATTTTTTTTTGGGGGAATTTCATATAAAAAAATGTGAAAAATATTGCTATTTTTGCAAAATTGACGCTCTTTTTTTGTTTATAGCGCGTGATCAAAAAATCGCACAGGTGATCAAATACCACCAAAAGAAAGCTCTGTTTGTGGGAAAAAAAGGACGTCAAATTCGTTTAGGTACAGCGTCGCACGACCGCGCAATTGTGCGTTAAATTCACGCAGTGACGAATCGCAAAATACCCCCTGGTCGGAATGGGGGTAAAATCTTCCGGGGCTTAAGTGGTTAAAGACCAGCAACGTACCAGTACATTGCTGGTAGGGTTTTTTTTTTTTTTTTTCATGCAGCCTGTGGGCTGAACGAAAAAAAAAAGAGAATCTAACAGAAAACACCACAGGAATATTGTGTAGCATTACACACCATTAACCGCCCAAACAGCCAAACCCACTGATTTAATGGTGGGTATACATGACAATATTCCACGTATACCTAAAGGTATTTTAACTGCAGTGGTGAAATCAGCCTACCACAGCTGCTGCCAACAAAAGGTATCCATATATTCTGTGCGCAAACACGGTTTGTGTCAGAATATATAAAATCAATGTGGCAGCCAACGAGTACCTGCAAGAGACACACGTTAACAAAAGAATGAAAAACAAACAAAGTACAGTATAGTAGGAAGAGTAGAAGAACATAAAAAATGACTGACACGACAATTGTTTTTGGATTTTTTTTTTTGTAACTTTTTTCTGTGAACTGCGATTTTCCAGCTTGGGTCTCTCAAAATGTCGATAGCCATCGAACATCTTCCGAGACCCTGTGTTTGTGTGCCCTACACTGTGTTGTGCTGTACCCTACACTATAACTCTACTAGTGTATGGTAGCGACGGAAACAGTCCCCGATGCAGAGACCAGGTTGGTCAGGACAGGTGGGACAATAATAGCGGGTGTCACGCCTAAATCCGCGCCTGCTACTGACACAACATCTTCTTTGGGGGTGAGTTTGGGTAGGGGTACGAGGGAGGACATTCAGAAAATGCCTCTCATGCAGCCGGCTCACTGCATCTGGAAGGGGAAGTTGGGCAGGCATACCTCCTGGGTACAGGTAGGCAAGGATGATCGCTTCCTGGAATTCTCGGAAGGATCCAGTTCATCCTGTTGCCCTGTATAGGACAAAGGCGTTCAGCATAGCCAATTAGAATAAATAAACAAACACTTTTTTGTACCAGCGTCTGGCTTTACGGGCAACTAAATACGGCGCCAGAAGCTGGTCGTTAAGGTCCACCCCTCCCATATTAAAGGTTGTAGTCGTGGACAGAGAGGGGTTTCTCCAGAACGCCATTTGCCGTCGAAATTTGGACTGTCGTGTCTGGGTGAATGGAGGACAGAACGAAAACATCCCATGTATCCCTCCACTTCACTGCAAGCAATTTGTCAGTTTTCAAGCAGGTTCTCGCCCCCCGACTAAGACAGGAATTTACAAGCCTTTGGGGGAAGCCCCGGCGATTAGGTCGCACGGTGCTACATGCGCCAATTTGTAAATCGAGAAGGTGACTAAATCGTGGCATGCTTGTGTGAAAGTTGTCCACGTACAAATGGTAGCCCTTTCCGGATAAGGGTGACACCAAGTCCCAAACTATATTGCCGCTGCTCCCTATATAGTCTGGGCAGTTGGGGGGCTCCACAGTGCTATCTTTTCCCTCATAGACCCGGAAACGAACTGTATAGCCTGTGGCCCTGTCACAGAGCTTGTACAGCTTGACACCGTATCTGGCACGCTTGTTGGGGAGGTACTGTTTCATAGCAAGGCGGCCAGTAAATTTAATCAGGGACTCGTCAACGCAGACAACTTGTTCAGGCGTAAACAAGGATGCAAACCACTGAGTGAAGTGGTCTATGAGGGGCTGAATTTAGTGGAGCCGATCATATTCAGGGTCTCCCCAAGGACGACAGATTTCATTGTCGCTGAAATGCAAAAAAAATCGCAGAATTTGCTCGTATCTCGCCCTGGACATGGAGGCAGAGTACACGCGCATTTGGTGAAGTGGGCTAGTGGACCAATATAGCCGCAATTCACTCTTTTTGGTTATGCCCATGTTCAGGGAAAGGCCCAGAAAGATTTTAAAAATCGGGAACCATTATAGGTTTCCAGGCGAATTGTCTGGCAAGGGGCGAATTTGGGTTGGTGGCGATGAATTGTTGTGCATATAAATTTGATTGATCCACAATAGATCCGTAAATATCTTTTGTGAAGAACAGCTCAAAAAAGTTCAGGGGCGTAAAACCAGCTGTCTCCATGTGGATTCCAGGTTGGGCAGTGAATTGGGGAAGTACTGGCGCTGTAGAATCAGTAGGTTGCCAATTGGGATATGCCAGCGCATCAGGGAGGGCACTATGGGCTCTACAGGCCGGTCTTCGAATACGCGGTGGCTGAGGGCCATTACTCGTGCTAGCCACCGCACCAGCTTCAACTGCACTTAGGGGACTCGCCACGTCACCAAGTGTTACTGCAGAGCTGGTTGTTCTAGGTCCAGGGTGTACTAGGCCGCTGGCGCTTGCCAGGCCGCCAGAAGGATGAGCGGCACTAGCACCGACACTCTGCTCCATACGAGCACTCTGCGATTCCTGCATCTCAACAACTCCAGAATGGGGTCGGGTACACCTGGATCTAACAGGGACCCATCTTTCGTCGGAGCTATCTGTCAGGGAGCCGCTGCTGTCATCAGGTTCGTATACTGACCCCGATTCTGCCAGTGAGGCTTCCCCATCGCTCTCATCTGACATAGTATACTGTAAGCCTCTGCAATACTGTACCAACGTTTGGACATTTTGGTAACTAAATTTACGGGTACAGT
This sequence comes from Pelophylax lessonae, assembly GCF_965119305.1. Classification (NCBI taxonomy): domain Eukaryota; kingdom Metazoa; phylum Chordata; class Amphibia; order Anura; family Ranidae; genus Pelophylax; species Pelophylax lessonae. The sequence goes on from NC_138768.1 coordinate 197,580,969, forward strand.
AGTGCGACTCACAGGTAATAAAAGCACCTGGTTGTCAAGGACTATTTCAACCTCTACCAAAAAAAACTGCTAATGCTAACAGGGATCAGGCCTGACTCTGCTAACACAGCAGTTTTGTGTGTTATGTTTTTTGTAAGTGACAGTAATCTATTGATTACTACACTTGCCTGGGTGGGGTGGGCTGGGCGGAGGGGTTAAACGCAGGTGCTGGCAGGAATCAGTGCTGATCACCACGTTTTGGGAATCCTAAACTATGGGAACACTAGTATAGTTCTGATTAGATCAGATCAGATATTGATCTGTTCAAACACTATACTAGTAATGTGTGTGTGTGTGTGTGTGTGTGTGGTAATCAAGGGGTTATTTCTAACTATGAGTCGGGGATCTGCGCTATTTTAGACTGACGCTGACACTAGCTAATGTCACCTGTGTCACTAATAATAGTGATCAGAAAAAAAACTGTACACTATAAAAGTGACACTGTAACAGGGCAATGAAGGGTTAACTGGGGGTGATCAGGGGGTTAAATCTTTATTGGGGGGGTGGCGGGGAAAGAAACGAACTCGCTAGCGCTAACAAGCCACAATCACACTAATAAAAAATACAATAAAACACTATATTACGTGTGTATTAGTGTGCAATGTGACAGGGGGAAGGGGTTAAGTGGGGTTGACCGGGGGGGATTAGGAGGGATCGGGGGGGGGGGTAAATCTTTACTAGGGGGGTGGCGGGTATCCTAAGGATAAAAGAAATGACCGCAAGCGCTAAACCTGGTCACAAGTCACACTTATACGGGTATATAGGAAAATGCTATATACTGTATTCAGTGTGTGTTGTGACAGGGGGTGTAGGGGTGATCAAGGGGTTAAATCTTTATTGGGGGTGGGTGACTGGGACCCTAAACCTACTTGGGACAGAAACTAAGTCGCTAGCGCTAACAAGTCACAATCACACTAATACAAAATACAGAAAAACAGTATATTACGTGTGTATTAGTGTGCAATGTGACAGGGGGGAAGGGGTTAACTGGGGGTGATCAGGGGGGGTCAGGGGGTTAAATCTTTATTGGGAGGGGGTGGCGGGTATTTTAAGTGTAAAAGAAACGGCAGCAAGCGCTACACCTGGTCACAAATCACACTTATACAGGTATATAGGAAAATGCTATATACTGTATATAGTGTTGTGACAGGGGGTGCAGGGGTTAACTGGGGGGCGATCGGGGGTTAAATGTGCCTAAGTGTGTGTATGTGTGCTTGGTGCAGTACTCACAGTTAGATGTGCTCTCTCCTCTCGATGAATCCAAAAAGGATCATGGGAGGGGAGAGCAGGTCTTTTCTGAGCCTGTGTTTACATTACACAGGCTCAGCATAGAATCTGATTGGGCAGGACCGATCAACAGGTCAAGACCAAAAATCATTGGTCTGGACCTGATGACTGATCGGTTCTGAACCCAATCAAGCCATCAGCGGCGGCGGGAAAGAGCGACGTAGCTCTATGTCGGTCTGCCTGTAGGGGGCTGACTGACGCAGTAAATAGTCGTGTGGTGGTCGGCAAGTGGTTAAGGGGTAAAACCTTCTGGAGCTGAAGTGGTTAAATTAACTAGAGGCAAAAACTTTTTTCTTTATAGTTTTGGATAGAGAGAGGGATTAGAAAACATGTCAGTTTTTAGTGCGGTCTGTGACCCTGTTAGGAAAATTCACCCTCTCTATTTGTCCTATTTACCATTATCACTGAAAGTGAAAGTAAAAGAAAACCCAAAATTTTGGGTTGACATCAGAATAATAAGAGGGAAAATTTTCCAATGGAGACACTAGTTTTGGTGACCCTGGTGACTGAAATTCCCGCACTTTAAAGGGATTTCCTCTCACTTCCTGTTGTGGCTATGGGACAGGAAGTGAAGGGAAATTTTACCAATGGGACATAAATTGGAAAAAAAAAAAAAATGGACAAGGGTTATAATCCTCCCTTACTCTATCCAAAATTAAAAAAAAATGTTTTTCATTTAGTTATACTTTCATGTTAACATACAAAATTCTGCATGTTAGTATGCATGGAGTAATGCACTGCAACACACTGCAGCAGTGTAAAGGGGGCCTTTTTCAGAGTAGTATGCATATTTTATACTTGGACTGTTGAGGAAGCTGAAAATCTCTGTTGTAGTTGGCAGTCACTACAATGATAGCAACGATCTTCCATGTACTGCTGGGGTTCTGCATCAGCAGCTTTCCCTCAGCACACGGCCCCCAGGGGGTTGCTCATAGCCGCCATTCTTAGAATGTCAGGAATTCAGCCATTCTGTAATTTCTGCAAGCTTACTATGGGTTAAGTCAAATGAGATGCATGTCACCTTGGGGACTCGCCTGGGGTATTTACTGCAATGATATCACGTACTGGACATATGAAAAGCTGCATCACGCGGCCATGTTGTTCAGTTATCATAGATGGGCCATGACAGTCTTGCAGAACAGTTACACATTGCCGCATTGATTACCCCCTCCGTCCTCCCTTAATTCATGGATTGCATAGGTTTTACACTTCAAAAGAGCAGTTCTCAACTCAGAGACATCAGAAACCAGCGCTTAGGCCTGTGCAGAGCTGTAAACCACTAATTGAATCCTGGCAGGATGTCAGTTTCTGCTGTCCAGGCCTATCTTAAAACTATGACCAAATCCACACACGATTCATAAACTCAGATAGGAACATGACCCACTACAAAATAAGTATATATTTGAATGAGAAATGTTGTACTGAACGAAATAAGGTTATACATGACCACACTAGCACATATAGAAGGGAAGATAGCTGTCAGATATTCCCTGGATGACAAGCTTATCTGAGCTACCCTGTGTTTAGTATCCCTGGACCCGAAATTCAATGCTGAACAATAATCTATCAGTTTCAAGAATGCAACCAGTACATATTGGAAAATATGAATAGTGGTGTAAAACTGTCTGTAGAGGAGGGACCTGATATTGTCATAAGCCCAGGACAGCCCGTGGACACTCCATTTTACTGGTCAGGGGCATATGTCAACACTCCTTTGATCCCAGAGAAAAAGGGAGATGCCTAACCATTTGATTAAGTTCTTCTTTACCATCATATCAGGAACATCTGTTAAAGCGGAGTTCCGGGCACAAAAACAATATTTTTTTTTTTGTGCCCCTCGCTAGGTATGCCTCACCTGAAAAGGAATTGGATAGTTATTTTTTTTTTTTTTTTTGTTTACTTACCTTGCAATTGAAGATCGAAGATACTCACCTCAGAGTACTTCCTCCCTCGGAGCCTCGGCTCACTCCGTCACTTCCTGCCTCGCTATGATTCCTGGGAGCTGAACGTCACAGCTCCCAGGAATCAATGCGACGGCACCGGCCCCGCTCGTCATTTCCGGGCGACGCCGCATTCCCCTGCTAAACAGCTTCTGGGCATGCCCAGAAGCTGTGGAGGAATGCGGCGCCGCGCCGGAAGTGACGAGAGGGGCCGGTGCGGCGCATTCTGGGACAAGAAGACGCGGAAGAAGACACAGAAGAGGACCGCGCCGGCTTCAGCTGCCCACAAGAGAGATGGAAACGCTGTGGAAGAAATTTTCTAAGTAAGTATTTCTTCTAAAAGGTAAGTGCGAACCGGGACAGATCAGAGGCTAGCCATTGTGGAATGTGCTAGCCCTGACTGTCCCGGGGGTATGTTTATTAAAAAATGACATCTGTGCCCGGAACTCCGCTTTAAGCTTAAGAACAGATAACACCTGGCTCATCGACTGAACTCCAACACCCAGGACATTAATCGCAAGTGTCCTTCCTCCTCAATTCTACCCCATTTTTCTGAATTATGTCTTTATTTATTTTAAACACATTTTTTCTGTAAATATTTTATTTGCACCAACTTTGACATTTTCATTTTTTAAACCTTATTTTAAAAAGTGTTAACCTTGTCCCTAAACTCCTAATGCAAGCTAACAGAGAATCTGTCTCTTGAAGAGTGCTACTGTTTAGGATAAATTCCATGAACATATCCTGTCTGTGGTGGCAGTGTGTGTTACAGACGATTATTCTAAAATCATAATAATTGGTATTGCTAAAATTATGGGTTTCCCCAAAGTGGATGGTGGCTTTTTAATTGCTTAATTAGCCCGGTGACAATTGCTCTCAGCCTGCTGGCACCTAGATTGTGGTCCCGCGAGCTGGAAAATCTTTGTGCAGGGTGTTACATTTAAAACGGACAGCTTTACTGTGCGCTGGGAGTATAGCTGCCATTACACTCCTAGTTCTCTAACAGGAGAGTCGCTGTCTTCTCATATATAGCATCTCTGTTCCCTCCTCTTATCTACTGTTCATTCACAGAATTCTTTGTATTTTGTGAATTTTGTTTTTGTTCACATAATACAAAACGCTATGTGTTTGGGCAGTGGGGCAGGCACAGAGCCATCATGCAACTTTGCAGCTGCTGAAGCTGAGACCAGAAGGGTCCAACGATAAGTCCACAAGGTGGCATGCACCTCAATAGACCTAACCCTTAGAAATCCAGCAGATTTTACAAAGTGTCTGAATTCCTAGTGATTTGTGATATTAAAGTATCTTCATTTATTTTTAAAATAACAACCATGTTATACTTACCTGCTCTGTGCAATGGTTTTGCACAGAGTAGCCCCGATCCCCCCACCTCTGGGGCCCCCTGACAGCAGTCTTTGCTCCTCCTGCCATAGAGTACCCCCACCTCCCCCGTAGGGCCTTGCCAACAAGCGGACATTGTGTGCGTCTATTTGATTTAATTGACAGCAGCAGGGATCATTCAATCTCGCTGCTCCCACTTAGTCCGGTGAGGAGAGAGAGCAGAGCTGCTGTTCTCGGGCACAGCCCTTGACCAAGATCAGGCTTAGGTAAGTATTTGGAGGTAGCAGGGAAGAAGCTTCATCTAAAAGATTTTTACCTTAATGCAGAGAATGCATTAAGGTAAAAAACCTTTAGCCTTAACCACTTTAGGCTTGAAGGTTCAGTATAGCAAAAGTAAATTTTTAATTTCTGTGTCCCTAAATGGCAACTGCATATAGTATTACTTTCTTGTCAAAGAGTCATCGTTGACTTGACATCACCGAATAATGATAATTATAATTATGTAAAACTATATATTATTATATAATTTTTTTTAATTAGGTCAGGGAATTTGACTCAGCCTTTAGCATAGGAGTAGATGAACCTTAGCAGGTCACCCGAGTCCTACTTGTAGGTTTTGGTGAATGCAGTGCAAAAGATCTCAACTTCACTCTGCAAAACTGACATGTGCACACAAACAGGAGGAGGACGTTGGCTCATAGGGCTCAATCATTCCTTTAAGCAGTGGATATGGATGGATGGGGGGAGGCACACTTGCTATGTTGATAGCAGTTTGATGCAGGAGGAGCTCAGATGGTCTCTAGATCTGCTGCGTTACAACAGTCGAGCCTCACACAATCTTTTCCAACTTCTGAGAGTGCAGCACCTGGATTCCAGCAACTGCGTTTAAGTGACCTCTGAATTGTTTACAGATGTTTTTTTTGTTAATTCTTAAAAAATGTGTAAAGATGCAATGGAGCACATGGGTACACCGACAAAATGTTGGGAAAATGTTTGGCACCAGCTGCAATTTTCTAGACACATCATCTACTACTTGGTTGGTGGTACTTACCCATCCCTGTTCCGATGAGCATTAGACAGTATACAAGGCAAGCATCCCTTCCCTCAGATCCCCACTGTTTATGGTATTTTGTGTGGGAGGAGAGATCAAACAGGAGAGACCTGACATTCCATCGATAATTAAAACCTTTACATTATCTCCCCAGCATTTCTGATATTCTGCATGTTTGAGTCACACCCTGCTCCTTTCTGGCCTGTAATAATCTTATACAAGATGTAATTATATTGTGGGAGTCCAGTTATATCGTGCATTAAAAAGGAGCTATCCTCCTCCCAGTAACAATTTTTACACAAAGGGGGGCATTTCTCATAATCTAGCAAATTTAAGCTGACTGGTAATGTAGTCTTGAGAGAGTGCTAATAGAGAAAACGGAGATTCAATATAAATAAACAAGGATCGCTATTCAATCGCCAATGAAATGGATAGAGCATCCTCTCTTTCTGTAAATAGTCTGCATTTGTGCAAATAAATACAATTCAAAAAGTAACCAAAAATTAAAAAGCTACCTGACAGATTAGAGAACAAAGTACAAAACCAAAGTTACTCTGAAATTAAAACGCAAACCAAAGGCAAATGTAAAAATTGCAAATTTACCCTGGGTGTACAGTATATTTATAAAAATTCAAAAGATGTATTTTAAATAGCAGCTCAATCTATCTATAAAATAGCCTCCCACAATTCTGAACAGCAAAACACACTGGGTCAAAAAAGGGCCGCACGGGAAACCACACTACACTGCGCAGCGCTGTCAACCTGACCCTGCGAGCTTGTCGACAGGAGGATACAGGGATGACCTCAGAAGTGTACAGAGGTTGATTCACTGTCCAATCACAGGCTGGGGCAGATCCTTGACCAACATAGATTAACTAAACCAATGGCGAAAAATGAGTTCAGTGGCCTGGCTTTGCTTTGGCGTGGCTGAGTGAATCACACAATAGCTAAAGAGAATTACAAATCCTCTGGCATGCAGAACATTAGTAATTTGTTGTTTAAATTCAATATACACAAGTAGAGGTATATTTAATTTCTATTGTGTATTTATCTATGTATATGTAAGGTATACACAGATGAGCAAGTTGCCGCCTTGCAAACTTGTAGCACCGACGCCTGATGGCGAAAAGCCCAGGAGGCACTCAGCACTCTAGTAGAATGCTCATTCAGTGGAAAAGGAGGAATCTGACCCTTCAGTGAATAGGCCTATACCACCGTCTGTCTGATCCATCTGGAAATGGTTGCAGCAGACGCAGCCAGTCCCTTACGAGGTCCGTCCGTAAGGACAAAAAGAGTGTCCGATTTTCTGAAGGACGCAGTGGTCTTTACGTAAACACTGATAGCCAGGACCACATCCAAAGAATGTAAAGCATACTCCTTAGGATGCTGAGGTTTAGGGCAAATGGAAGGCAGTACAATGCCTTCATTTAAATGAAAATCACAAACCACCTTAGGAAGGAACGACTGATTAGATCGAAGTACCACCTTATCTCTGTGAACCACCAGATAAGGTGAGCGGCAAAACAACCTCGCCAATTCAGATACTCTGCGGGCAGAAGTGATCTCAACCAAGGAAGGGACCTTCTGAGACAAAGCAAGCAGCGAAATCTCCCGAATTTTATCAAAAGGGGGCTTTTAAAGAACAGATTGCACCAAATTGAGATCCCATGGCTGTAACGGGGATCGCAGCGGAGGCGCCAAATGGCACACACCTTGAATAAACATCCGGATAAGGGCGTGCATGGCTAATGGGCGTTAAAAATAGATAGCCAAAGCCAAATCTTGGCCTTTAAAGGTACCCAAGGCCAACTGCTGTTCAACCCCTTTCAGTAGAAAAGCCAAAACCCTGGCGATAGCAAACAAGCGAGGGTGCACTTTCAGCGATTCGCACCATGAAATGTACACACAGTAGGTGAAACACCTCCGGGTGTAGGGACCATTCCCCTTGATCCAACACCTGACAATTCAGGTAATCCGCCTGCCAGTTTTCCACACCTGGGATGTGTACAGCAGAGAGAGCTGGAACAAATCTTTCTGCCCAAGTCAGAATCTCGGCCACCTCCTTGGCCGCCAGGACACTCCTGGTGCCCCCTTGGTGATTGATGTAAACCACAGCCGTGGTGTTGTCTGATTAAACCCGAACCGGATAATCGTGTAGGCGAGTCGTCCAATGACTCAAACAAAGTTTGTCCGAGGGGAGAAAAACCTTCGTCAAGGCTGAATCCAGAGTCAGGCCTAGGTACTCCAATCTCTGGACCAGAGTCAATGCGGATTATTTAAAACTGATGTTCCAACCGAACTCTTGTAGAGTTTGGACAGTGACCTCCAGATTCTCCAAAAGAACCGAATGAGAGACTGCTCTCAACAGATCGTCCAGGCATCCCAGTACTGCAATCCCCCTCTGGCGCAGCAATGCTAACACTGAAGCCTGAACCTTGGTAAACACCCTGAGAGCGGAGGCGAGACTAAAGGGTAACGCCACAAATTGATAATGCTGCTCAGCTACCGCAAAGCGAAGAAACAGCTGGTGTCCAGCGTAGATAGGGATGTCCACTACTGTACGGATAGACTCCATCCGAAACCTCTGTACCCGCACAAAGCGGTTCAGGGCTTTGAGATCTAGGATGGGCCACACTTTGCCTTTTTTTTTGAATGAAACCCCTGAAAGCGTTCCGAAGCTGGAACCGGCACAATCCCCCCTTGCGACAGCAAGTCGTGTCCAGAGAGGCTACAAATAGCTTCTCCTCCGTAAAAGGGAGATAAGCAACAGCATTTTTTTTTTTAGAAGCCTGGTGAGCCGACCAGCATTTCAGCCATATCAGGCGTCTAATAGCAACCCCACTGCTGACGTCCTGGCCACCAATAAGGCCAAGTCCAGGGATGTATCACACATGAACACCAGGGCTTGGACCAACTGGTCTAACAGTGCCAAGACCGCATGGGGCAGCGGTGTCATTTTCAAGTCACTCTTCAGCAACTTCACCCATTCAGTAGCAGTCTGTGCTATGAGAACGTTCACAAAGTTAGCTTTTAACATGTGACCAGTGAGCACATGTAAAAGGTGGGATAAGGGTTCCACCCGTCTATCCATGGGATCTGAAAAGGTTGGTGGCTCTTCTACCTGGCCACCGGGAAACCCACCTTCGGTGATACAGCCCACCTGGTATCCACCACCTCCACAAAGGGATAACGGCGTGCAAAACGCTTAGGCACCAACAGCATGTGCTTAATGCGCTGCCATTGTTCATCCACAATAGAGTGAAACAAGTCAGGACAAGGGAATACTTTACCTGATTTGCGATATTTGCGGGAGCCTAAAGACACCTGCGTACCTGACGCTGTGGGTTCATCAGCCATTTTCACAGGTTCTCACACAGAAACTATCACATTTTCCACCAAGGCGCGTTCTTGCACGAGAGCTGAGGAGGACAGATCCTCTTCACCGTCAGAATGTGAAGACACCACCCCCAGTGTGGTCTGCCGCAACCATATCTGTGTCAGAATCCACAGATCTTGCAGATGGAGGGGACGACGGAGGACGTTTGCGGCCATCAGCACCAGAACATACCGACTGCACTTTTGACATCAGGCTTTGTAGAAAAACTGCAATCTCTGGCTGCAACTGCTAGACGGAGGGTCCCATAGTCATTTCCAGGGGGTCTGCAGGGGATATTTTATCCTGGGACTCCATTTGCAAACAAAAAAAATTTTTTTTTTGTGCACTGTCCCTGTTTTTACTGCAGACCCCAAAAACCTGAGCGATGTCTAAATATAGCAGAGCAAGACAGGGAAACCTACAACTTTCCTGGTCAGTGTCAAAACGAAAGTAACAAAGAAGAAACAGGAAGAGGAAGCAACTCTGCCTTAAGCATAGAAAAAAATGTGCTGCATGCCAGTCCTGCCTCCAGACCACAAGAAAATGGCTGCTATACATCCTCAATGGGAATTTCAGAAAATGGCTGCCCATACAAACTAATGGGAACACAGAGTTCATGAACCACGGCAAAATGGCGGCCCTCATGTGGCCTCCGGGACCCCCAAAAGGGGTCCCAGAACAAGAGGCGACTAAGGGTCCCCATTCAAGGACCCCCCCCCCCCCGATTCATCCCCCCCAAATATGTGCCAAAACCGGATGCATTATTACCCCCCCCCTCCACTTCCCCCTCCCCCTCCAACAGAGGACTGAGACCCCTCAGGGGGTACACTGTCCGTGGCAACCATGACAGAATCTGAATCAGAGGAAGGTGAAGGCATGGGCCTTCTTCTATAAGTGCGCTCAGACATCAGCAGATCCACCTTTGATGCGAAAATCGCAAGTAAGGGAGCAGTAAGGGAGCCAGGAACAGAGGATTCAGGAGTACCTGAACGCTCCACCAGAGCTGGGGGGAATTTGCTGTCCTGGGAATCCATTAAGAACACACTTAAAACTTTTATGGCGCTGGCCCTTTAAATCGTGATAGCCGCGGATCGCACCGCTACCTCAATAGTGGAAGAAATAGAACAAGTTTGAAAAACTGCAGGAAAAAAGTAGCCAGCATGAAAAGTACCAAGAAGAAGCTTAAAAGCCCCCAGAAGTATGTGCATACAGTTACCCATGCAGCAGGATCAATCAGAGAGTCTGAGGAGAGGAAGTGATGTCACTCTGCTAGAGGACTAGACTAAGGAAAAATGGTTGCCAATGAAAGTCTATGGGGAGGCTCCGGGAAAATGGCTGCCGAGCACATGTGAGAAAGGACCTTGCCACAACAAAGATGGCGCCGAAAAGGGCGCAATTTTGCTACAGGGAGGAGTGCTATTGCCCATACATGAAGCCAAGCAAGCTGCCCACACTAAAAAATGGCAGGACCGCGGTGTTTCACTCGCAGCGGGCCCCACACACACGTCTGACACTCCAAAGTAGTCCAAACACCCACAGGGGAAAGGGACCCCCGCACCCCCCCCCCCCAGCGCGGCATAACCGCTACAGCACCCCCACAGGGAACGGGAGGGACACACATGAGGGAACAACACAGACACTAAAAGAGACTGCCATTCCCAGCACAGAGGCCCCACAGACAATGTCACAGTCAGAGGGGAACATGGTACTCACCGACCAGCGATAGCGTGGGTGCCGCCGTGAGACAGGGAGCCTCCCTGTGGGGGTACCGTCAGCCGAACAGGACGCTAGCTACACGCGGCGTACCGCAGTAGAGACATCCTAGCGAAGTGGCCACTTCGCGGGCTTTGTCCCTAAGGACAGGGACAGGTCATTTGCGAGGCCTGGGCATAGCCTTCTAAACGCTCGATGGCAGGCTGGGATTCCATAAGGTTCTCTGTCCTGGGACACCCAGTCCAATTCCCAGCTCCGCAACGCTGTCGTCTTCCGAAGTCTGACTAACTAAGCGCAGGAACAAATAAAAAGCTACTAGTGCAAAGAAAAACACACTTAGCAGAAAATAAAATGTAATAAAACAGAGAAAAAGCTGAGACTGTAGCCCCAGCACAGGGAAGCCTGCCTACTCCTATCTAGGCAAAAGAAAAACTGAATTGGGAATGAGGCTAGCCGGGGGTATTGGACCAGAGGGACAGCCCCCTGTAGGTGTGTCTATGCAAAGTTTTGTGTTTTTAACAAAATCTTCTGCCTAGCTTACTCCTGTGGATAAGAGGTCAATACCCATTGGTGAAGACTATATTAGGGGCAGCAACTGTCAGAGGACGTAAGAGAAATATGATTATTCACCTGGCCTCTGACCTCCTGGGATTAAACATAGCACCTGACCCATCCCTTGCATTATTTCACATTGGTTTTGATCGCTTTCCCCCCAAAACTTCAGAGTAGTACTTGTCTACTTAGTTATTGCACCCAAACTTAGTATTACTAGACTATGGAACTCCACTGATGTGCCCAGTGTTAAAGACACACTGACCACATGTGAAATGGAAAAACCGCTAGCCATTAAAAATGTAACTAAATGAAAATTCTATAACCTCTAGTTCTTATGGTTGCAGAATGCTAATTGCGCAATCAAAGCTTGAAAACTGCCATTATTATTATAATACTATGTAGTGACTACAAGATTCTAATGTGCTGAACCTGTATCATTCCTAGCTTGTTAAGCTGACTGGTTGTTTACTATTTTTCACCTGTCCCCCTACTTCCCCACTTCATCAGTCCCAATTTTTCCTCCTCTTCTCCCCCACTTCCCTTATGGACAGAATGTTGAATTTTCACTTCTGATAATGTAAACTGTATAATCTTTATGTGTTCTTATCCTAAATTGTGTTATGATGCCCTGTTAGTTATGCTACTAATGCCTATTAATTTATTGTACGTGTTTTGACCTCTCCACGCTACCCTATGCAATTCTTTTACAAATTTTCAATAAAGAAATATTAATTAAAAAAATATATTTAATGATGCATTAATGAATATAGAATTTAGTTAAAATTTGTGTCTGCTGGGTGTTTCTTTAATAGGGTCTGGGGTGGGAAGGATCAGTGATCATGAGACCACTGTGATTGGCAGACACAATAGTCTCATGATCAGGATCGTTAGTGAGGGTGGAGAGCTTTCTTACAGTTTGGTCTCTGTGCTGGGAGTATGCAGCAAGCGTAAAACCCTGGCCACCTACTAATGCATATGTGTGGCGCGTGGCCTTTAAAGCCCACCATATTGAAGCCGCACTTATGTGGGCAGCAAAAGGTACGGGGTCTATTTATTAATTGTTTTCAAACAACATTCTTTTAGGAATTACATTTATCCGATTGAATCAAAGTGGGGATAAAAAAAAATGTATGAATTTTAGGTAAAAGTCGCGACATTATTATATCGACCGCTAAGGCTTTTTTTTCTGAAAGGGCTGTTGAGTTTTTGGAATGCATGGTTTTATATAAATTTACTTGTTCAGGGTATACCCTAAAAAATTATCTACAATTCTAGACTATCCCATATACATCTTAGTCCTTCCTGCCTTTGCAACCATTTTCAGAGAGACCAAGCTGTCAATTTTACAGATGAATCTTGCAGAGTCTCTAAAGTGGCTGCAGTGGCTCCTGTGTATACTGCAAATATGACTGCAACCAGTGTTTGTAGGCATCACTAATAAACAGATTTATTGTTACAACCTATTTATTCAAACCTTTCCTTTAATCTGAACATAACCGCTTGCTGGCCGGGCCTTTTTCTGACATTCTTTGTTTACAAGTAAAAATCTGTATTTTTTGCTAGAAAACTACATAGAACCCCCAAACATCACACACACACACAGAAGAAAAAATAAAATATATAAAAAAAATTATAATTTATAAAAACTATATTCAACCTCTATCAAGCCTTAGTTAAATATAATTAGCAGCAATAACCTCCTTCCTCCCCTATTTTTCTGATTTTATTTTATTTTTTTCTTTACAAATCTTATTTAAATATTTAAACTGTTAAAAAATTAAAACAACACTTTTGTAAATAAAGGGTATACATGCATGGGAGCTTAAAGTGGTTATAAAAGATGCATTCTCCACATTAAGGTTAAAAAAAAAAAAACCTTTCAATAGTAGCTCCCTCTAGACACCTCCTTAAACACTTACCTGAGTCCATTCTCAGGTAATCATCCAAAGCAACACGTCCTAGTCTCACTAAAGGCTCTGACGGCAGTGGGAGCCAATGGAGCCAGTCAAAACTAGTGAGGAGGGAGTGAGGGGCAAGGCTAAGCCGCACTGTATCAATGGTGATACACAGCCAGCTTGGAAGCACGTCAGCACGAATGCCCCCATAGGAAGCGGCTTGATATGGGGGCACTCGCAGAAAGGGAGGTGTGGAGAGTGCCGGCAGGAGACCCCAGAAGAAGAGGTTCAGAGCGGCTCTGTGTAAAACCATTGCACAGAGTAGGCAAGTATAACATGTTTGTTATTTAACAATAAAAAAAAAAAAATGGATTTTTGTAAGAACTTACCGTAAAATCCTTTTCTCTTAAGCTCATTGACAGACGTAGTCTTCTTGATTCTCAAGAGCTGAGCTGGGTTATGTTGTCTCCGCAGGAGTAGGACTAGGCAGAATGACAAAACGTTCTGGCTCCACCCTAGGGGCAGTCCCTGAGGGTATATCCTCCCTCTCTCTGCTACAGGGAATCAGTTCTGTTTAAAGCAGTACAGAGAATTTAACCCAACCCAACTCAATGATAGAGGGGCGGGTACTACGTCTGTCAATGAGCTTAAGAGAAAAGGATTTTACGGTAAGTTCTTACAAAAATCCATTTTTCTCTATCGCTCATTGACAGACGTAGTCTTCTTGATTCTCAAGAGCTGGGACATCCAGAAGCAGTGCCACAAATGAGGGGTGGGATTGACAAAATCAAATCCAATCTAGAAGGCCCAACCGGTGCCAAACTAGAAGTTTTAAAGGCTCATTATAAACAAAGAATGAGGCTAAAGAAAAAATTTTCCAACGGAAAAAAACCCTCGAGGTAGACCACTGGTCTCCTCAAATTGCGGCCTGCAAAACCTTGCGGCCAAATGAGGCATCAGACGATGCCATTACATCAACTTTATAATGTTTAGAGAAGGTATGCACCGACGACCAGGTAGCCGCCTTGCACACCTGGACCACTGACGCCTGATGGCGAAAGGCCCATGACGCACTAAGTGCCCGAGTGGAGTGCGCCTTAACAGGGAACGGGGGCTCCCGACCCTTAATAGAATAAGCCTGCACTACCGTCTGTCTGATCCATCTGGAAATGGTCGCGGCAGATGCAGGCAACCCCTTTTTGGGTCCATCTGGGATCACAAAAAGTGAATCCGTCTTGCGAAACGAGTCTGTCGTTTTCAAGTATACCCTGATCGCCCGGACCACATCCAAGGAGTGCAAAGCAAATTCCCGAGGATGACTGGGCTTAGGACACAGGGAAGGTAATACAATTTCTTCATTCAGATGAAATTCTGAAACCACTTTTGGTAGGAAGGATGGATTCGGACGAAGAACCACCTTATCTCTATGAACCACCAGATATGGTGAACGACAAGATAATGCGGCCAGTTCTGACACCCTGCGTGCAGAAGTAATAGCCACCAAGAAGGCCACCTTCTGGGACAACGTGGGTAGAGGAATCTCCCTAATATCTTCAAAGGGAGGTTTCTGAAGAACCGACAACACTAAATTAAGATCCCAGGGGGGTAACGGCGCGTGCACTGGCGGAGCCAGATGTCGCACCCCCTGGATGAAATTCCGCACCAAGGAATGAGTAGCCAAAGGCTTCTGAAAGAAGATGGCTAATGCTGAGACCTGACCCTTGATAGTACTCAAGGCCAGTTTCTGCTCAACCCCTTGTTGCAGAAAAGCCAATATTCGACTAATCGAATAAGACCGAGGACGGAACCCCAAAGGTTCACACCATGCAATGTAGGACTTCCATGTGCGATGATAAATCTTTCTGGAAGTCGCTTTCCTTGCTTCAACTAGAGTAGGAATAACTGAAGCTGACAAACCTTTGTCCTTCAGCACCTGGGTCTCAATAGCCAGGCCGTTAAAGCCAGCGATCGTAAAGCAGGATGGAAGATCGGTCCCTGAGACAGTAGATCCTCCCTGAGAGGAAGTCTCCATGGGACGTCCGCCACCAGTCTGACCATGTCGGCGTACCAAGCTCGACGAGGCCAGTCCGGAGCTACCAGGATTACTGGGATTCCTTCCTCCTCTACCCTGCGAAGAAGTCTTGGCAGTAACGCGAGAGGAGGGAAGGCATATATTAGCTGGTATTGCCCCCACGGGGCGATCAGTGCATCTGCGGTTTCTGCTAGAGGATCGCGGGAGCGAGCCACGAATCTCTGAACTTTCCTGTTGAATCGTGATGCCAACAGATCCACATCCGGGGTGCCCCACCGTAGGCACAACTGGTGGAAAACGTCTGGATGGAGGGACCATTCCCCCTGATCCAGGGTCTGACGGCTGAGATAATCTGCCTGCCAATTCTCCACCCCCGGAATGAACACCGCAGAGATTGCTGGAACAAATCGTTCCGCCCAGCGAAGAATGCAAGCCACTTCTTTGGCCGCTCGGACACTCTTGGTGCCCCCCTGATGATTGACATAAGCCACGGCCGTGGCATTGTCCGACTGGATCCGAACCGGGCTGCCCTGGAGCTGCTCGGTCCAGTGAATCAGACAAAGTCTGATCGCTCTCAGTTCCAATACATTTATCGGTAACCTGGATTCTTCCGGGGACCAAAGTCCCTGGACAGATAACTGACCAAGAATTCCTCCCCATCCGGATAGACTGGCATCCGTGGTCACTATCGTCCAATATATTGGCAGAAATGACTTTCCCTGGCTGAGCATTGGAGACCGAAGCCACCAAACCAGAGACTCTCTGGTCTGTTTGCTCAATCGTATCTGATTGTCCAGGGATTCCGGATTCCGATTCCATCTGAGAAGAATCTCTTGCTGAAGAATTCGGGTATGGGACTGGGCAAATGGGACTGCTTCGAATGAAGCCACCATCAACCCCAGAACCCTCATGCACGTCCGAAGGGAAGACCAGCTGTTGGACAGTAACAACTGGACTGCTGATTGAATCTTTCGAAGTTTCCCTACCGGAAGGAAAACTCTCGTCCTGACTGTGTCTAGAATTAGACCCAGATATTCGAGCCTCTGGGTGGGAACCAGAAATGACTTTTGCTGGTTCACCAGCCACCCGAATTCCTGTAAAGAAATCATAGTAATTTCTATGTTTTGTAGCAAGGTCTGAGGAGACTCTGCATGAAGCAGAAGATCGTCTAGGTAACCTAGAATCGATATACCTCTTTGGCGCAGAAGTGCCAACATTGGGGCCAACACCTTTGTGAAGACCCGCGGAGCCGTGGCGAGACCGAAAGGTAACGCCACAAACTGATAGTGGTTCTCCTCTACGGAAAAGCGTAGAAAACGCTGATGTCCTGCGAAAATGGGAATGTGAAGATAGGCGTCCTTGATGTCTATGGACGCTAGGACATCCCCTGGATGCAGGAAGGCTGCTACCGTGCGAATGGACTCCATTCTGAATCTTCTTATGTTGACGAAAGAATTGAGTGCTCTTAAGTCCAGAATTGGACGCACTTTGCCCTCTTTCCTGGGTATTGTAAACAGGTTTGAATAAAACCCTTGAAACCGTTCTGTCCAAGGAACGTGGACTACCACTCCTTGTTGTAGTAAATCTGTGACTGCTCTCCGCAGATCTTCTAAACGATCTGCGGATAGACGGATATTGGAAGGGAAGAATCGCGCCGGTGGGAGAGATCGAAACTCGATCTTGTACCCTGACCTTATGACTTCGCAAACCCATTTGTCCGGGATTCTGGAAAGCCATGGATCCGGGAACCGGCGAAGACGTCCCCCCACCCCAGTTATGGGTGGGGGCGCACCTTCAGGCTTTGGATGGTTTATCTTCAGGTCTGGAGGGGGCGGGCTTTTGCTTGCCCGACCAACGACCCCTGACGCCTCCTGCAGGAGCTTTGGAGGACTTAGTTTTTTCACCCGCTGGACGAAAAAACCTCTTGTGAGCAGAAAAAGAAGGCCCTCGTCTTTGACGAGTTCCTCTACCTTTAAAATTTTGCGGTAAAAAGGTGCTTTTTCCACCGGTGAGATCCTTAATGATCTCATCTAAGTTGGCTCCAAATAGACGCTCTCCTGAAAAGGGGATATTAGCCAATGCTTATTTGGAACCTTGGTCGGCTAACCAACCTTTTAGCCACAGTGTACGCCTGAGAACCACTGCTGAGACTGATGCTCGCGCCATTAATGGAGTGGCGTCTAACGCCGCATCACATACAAACTGTAACCCCTGTATCATTTGTTCCAACAAATCTGATACCGCCTGAGGGACTTCTTCTAAGTCCCGGCGTAACCACTTGGTCCATTCAGTTACAGCCTGCGAAACCAGACCAATAGCAATTATTGGTCTGAAAGCTGATCCAATCAAGGAAAACATGGTGCGAGACATAGCTTCTATCTTGCGATCCACTGGATCTTTAAAAGACGGAGCGTCTTCTAAAGGAATAACCGTGGCTTTATTCAATCTAGCAATAGGTGAATCCACCACAGGTGGTTCTGTCCATTTCTTAATAAGGGTTTCCTCAAACGGATAACGCCTGTCAATGCGTTTAGAAATATTAAAAGTGCGTTTTGGCAGACGCCATTCTTCTTCGATTGGATTGCCAAAACATTTGGGCAATGGAAAAACCTTCGCCACTTTGATGCGCTTTTTAGTCCCAAAAGGGATCTCAGTTTCAGCTATTTCTGATGGAATACCCTGTAACCTTAAAGTCTCTTGAACAGATACAATGAGTGCGTTTACCAACGCTTCCTCTCGGGCTATGGCGGATGCCGAAACATCCTCCTCACTGTCTGAAGAGACAGGACCCGAGACACCAATACCAGATGAAGTACCTGTAACTGCAGAAATAGGCTCAGAGTCTGAATCCGAAGTTTCAGATAATAAGGGGTTAGGCGGGGGTCGCTTTCTTGCGCCCTGTCCCTGACAAGCCACTTCCACCCGGGACACAAAAGTTTCCATAATAGCTGACAAAGATTCAATTGTCAATGGGGTGCTGGAGGATCCCGCAGACCCCTCGAGGGGATCCGGAGGAGATACATGAGTGGCAGGGTCCATGTTAATACAGGACACCTTTGCCAGCAAAAACAAAAAAACTTTTTTTTTTTTTTTTTTTTTTTTTTTTTGTGTGTCTCCCCCTAGCGCAATAGCGCCCCTCAGAGTACCTGCTTCTCGATCCCAGAGAGAGAGAGAGGGACCCCCAAGGCTCACCAACCGATGCAGTGCAGTTTCCAACAAACTGCAGTCAGCGTCTGTCTTACACAGACTGGAAGGAGCTGTTTGCTTTTTCCCGGGCAGAAGGCGTGGCTCCGCCCCCTGTGTACGCCTTCCGGCGTTCCCAGCCCTCCACGAGGTAGCTGGGCTCACAAAACATGGCCGCCCCCATAGAAGAGACATAAGACTCCAAAAACATGGCGGCCGGCGTGACCTGAGGACATACATGCATTCGGTCTACGGCAAAATGGCGGCGGACCGCCGATATCGTCTTCCCAGCACATCCACCTGCACTCTGCTAAGAGGTGACATATGGATCTACAGAGATACACTGCACATAAGGTAGGATTATACCTCCTATGTCTGCTGTAATGTTACAGTCTGCTGGGTAGAGTGTTAGCTCTTGAACCAAGTCCACTTCCCACAAACACATGCTGTATTACAAGGGGGACTTGTAAGTATCAGATATATACTGACCATATATGGAGGGGCCCATAATATATACTGCCTCATAATGAGGAAAAAAGGGAACGTTTACTCACCATACCGAACCGACAGGCACCCTCTCTTCACAATACCCTCTCCACCGGGGTGGGGGTCTGTGGACGCCTCGACTCTCTGGTACCTGGCGTCCAAGCGAGCTTTTAACTCGCAAAGTCAGTCCCTTTACTGGGACTCCGTCGCGGCCGACTCAGAGCACTGGTCTGCACGCGCTCTTAGGCAGAAACCGGGGTGACCACTGGATCTCAACATCCAGCCCGTCGCCCGGCCCCGCATACTTACTTGAATATGTCGCGGCCGACCAAGCGCAATGCCATGGTCTGCGCGCGCTCGTAGGCCGGCTGGGGTGACCACAAGTGTCGCCCAGTCCGGCATTTTTGCTTGAAGATCTCACAGGAAAAAAACACTGGAGAAAACTACCTAAAAAATGTCTTTTTCTTAAAGAAAAAAAGTCTTGCCAGGACCAAAAGATCCCAGCAAGGAACTTAGGTCCTTACTCCTGACTAGACAGAAAAAAAACTGATTCCCTGTAGCAGAGAGAGGGAGGATATACCCTCAGGGACTGCCCCTAGGGTGGAGCCAGAACGTTTTGTCATTCTGCCTAGTCCTACTCCTGCGGAGACAACATAACCCAGCTCAGCTCTTGAGAATCAAGAAGACTACGTCTGTCAATGAGCGATAGAGAAATACAAACATGTTATATACGGTATAAAGTGCAGAATCTCTGCAGATTATCACTCCATATTCCTTATTGTCAGGCACCTGAACACCAATTGCTTCTTAGAATAAAAAAGCTGGTAACCAATAACCCTTTTCCCTTGATAAGCTGGCAGGGTGTTTGCAAACCTCCTTCCTCTCCGCCACACATAGGCTTGAATGCCAAATCAAGCCAATCATTTGTTTAGGAGCCCACCAACACAAACAAGTGCCCACAGGTAGTTTGATGGTATATGTCTTTCTAATCCACTTCTAGTGTGTATGATCACTTTTACTATTCTTCACCTTCACTGTTGTAACAAATATCTGCTTTTAAAAGAAGAAGCCTTAAAGCAGGGATGGGGAACCTTTTTTCTGCCAAGGGCCATTTGGGTATTTATAAAATCATTCGGGGGCCGTACAAAATTATAAACTTAAAAATGTGCCTGTTAAATTTGGTCAAAAATTAAGTAACTCACCCCTAATGTGATGGCTGCAACTGCTTCTCTTTGGTGAGGTGTGTGATGTTAGCTGGTATTGATGATGTTGCTACTCACAACTGGTTTTCCAGGTTTGCGTCAATCAGTCTGGAGCGCAGTCGACTTTGTGGTGGTAAGTTTTGAAAAGAACTGCTGGCGGGTAATGCTGGTGGGTATAGCTGGCTGGTACTGCTGACTCAGGCTGGTACTGCTGGCTTGTACTGTGCTGTGGGTACTGCTGGCTGGTACTGCTGGCTCAGGCTGGTACTGCTGGCTGGTACTGCTGTGGGTACTGCTGGCTGCTACTGTTGTGGGTACTGCTGACTCTGGCTGGTACTGTTGTGGGTACTGCTGACACTGGCTGGTACTGCTGTGGGTACTACTGTCTCTGGCTGGTACTGCTGTGAGTACTACTGGCTCTGGCTGGTACTGCTGTGGGTACTGCTGGTTCTGCTTTGGGTACTGCTGGCTCTGGCTTATAGTGCTGTGAGTACTGCTGGCTCTGGCTGGTACTGCTGGCTCTGGCTGGTACTGCTCTGAGTACTGCTGGCTCTGGCTGGTACTGCTGGCTCTGGCTGGTACTGCTGTGTGTGCTGCTGGCGGGAAATGCTGGCTAGCAGCGGCGCCACGCTGGAGGAAGAGGCAAAGTTTCCTGTATTGGTCACAGGCGGAGTGCATTTAATATCACTCCGCCTGTGACTCACTCAGACTGTCAGAATGGAGCCAGAACTATACAGGAAGCATTGGCTCCGTTCTGACAGATCAGCTGAGAGACACAGACTCAGCTGCACCGGGGGCCGGACCAAATGACTTTGAGGGCCGCATACGGCCCCCGGGACGTAGGTTCCCCATCCCTGCCTTAAAGTGATTGTAAAACAACCCATTCGGTTTAAAATAAAGATGAAAAGGCAAATGGTTTTTGATTCCCTTTTTTATAAGTGATCACATTTCCTGTTTTCAGCTGCATAAGAGCTGGGGGTAGGCGAAACAGCAGGACACTGAGCTTCCCAGTGAATGGCTGTGCAGACGGGGCGTGTCAGGACAAGTCTGATCATTGGTGGCGAGCAGGCTGAGTTCCCAGCATAGCTAGAGAACTGACCATGGTGTGCTCTCCTGCTTAGTGTGGTCAGTTTTTAATAGGAAACCAGAGGGACTGGCAGGAACAGCAGGGATTTCACATAAAGGAAGCAATACAAAGAACAGGAGACTTTCTCATACAAGTACATGGTACAGCGGGCACATATCAGGAATATGAAGTGTTGGAGTAACAAACGCTTTAAATATGCAGAAAAAGGTTTCATTTGTGAGACAAGTGAGTCAATATTACCTTTTCTAGTGTGAGAAGATTGATCTCAGACTGCAATCGGATTTCTGGTTTACTGCTTTGTTGCTCTTTGTACTGATGAAACTCCTTGTCCAGTAATTTAAACTTATGTTCTGCCTCTTGAAGCTAAAAAGCGGAAAAAGAAAGGAAGGCCTTGATATAAATCCATTAAAATGAGCTACTTAAATAAGCAAACCGAAGATGTAGAGCATGTCCGTACCTAGCCCTTGAACAAATAGACATTAAACAGATATCAAAATAACATTACCACCATAAATTACAGCTCTTCTCACTAAAGCTGAATAGACAGGGAAAGAAAAGACAAATCGGAAAAAAGCTGCTTTTAGGAAACAAATGTGAAAAGTTATTTATTCCCTTGTGACATAGAAAAACACAGACAGCAGATAAAATGCAGAAACAGCCCTTCACTAAATGCTATTACGTCTGACAGTTTAGTTACTGCTGTTTTATCACACTAGAGTTTTAGGATTTCCTCCTAAAACGCATATCTTACTAGCAGTACTATTAAACTGCCCTTTATTTGGCTTACTACTAAACCAGGAAATTAGGAAAACAAGCTCCAGTGGAAAAACTGATCAAAAAAGGACAATGCCAAGGTCCTGTTTTAGGACAACATGGGGTTGATTTACTAAAACTGGAGAGTGAAAATCTGGTGCAGCTCTGCAAAGAAACCGATCAGCCTCCAGGTTTTTTTTTTTTTTTTTTTTTTTGGACAAAAAGCCTAATTGAACAAGCTGGAGTGAGTTCACACTGGCATTAAAAGCAGGTATTTTAGTGGTGTTAAAAACGCCCCTCAAACGCCTATGCACAAGATACAATAGACAGCACATAGAGCTGCTCACACAATTAAAACATGAAGCATTAGCGTTGCATCATAAACTATAGCCTAATGTCGAGTCCAAAGGCATTTGAAGCCTTTTAACGCCTCCCATTCAAGTCTATGGTAACGCTTTGCAAATGTTCTGGCAGGTAGTTACGGAGCAGTTACAGGGCGTGAAGATTAACTTATTAACTGTAACAGAATCGGCATTTGTGGAGCAGTTTTAACATGCTTTAACGCTTGTCAAACTGCCCATAGTGCGTTTGGGGAGCATTTTTAACTCCTCAATAACGCTTGTAAAAAGCCTGTCTAACGCCTATACTAAAGCTCAATAAAGTGGATCTAACCCCCATACTATAGCTATAGGAGGGTTTGTTAGGGGTTAGAAATGTAGTCAAGTGTGAGCAAGCCCTTAAAAGCGAATATGCTACTGTGCACATGTTCACCAGATTTAGTAAATTCACCCCCTTATGTCATCTACTGCTAAAAACACAAAATCTGTGTTTGAGGGGAGGTTCACACTGGTGCAATGCAGGAACCCTGTGAATCCACTGCGGGTTCGTACCCGACTTGCAGGCAGTTCACACTGCCATATGCGAACTGCTGGGGGCGTCAATAAAAAGTTAATAACACCCCCAGATTAGTTCGCTTATCGCAGTGCAAAGTGTCAATTTGGACAGGAATCGTTTTGCACCCATGCAATCAGATTCTGTTGGACAAAAAAAAAGAAAAAGGGTCCTGCACGACTTTGGTCTGAATGTGATGCAAATTTAGCCATACCATCTGTATGGCTAAATTTGCATTGCAAAGGCATTGCACATGTGATTGGCATAGCAGTGCGGTGCAAATTACATGCAATGTCTTTCAGCGCACCAGTTTGAACCGGCCCTAAATTTTAAAAAGAAACCTTCCATTAGAACCACAGAGGCTTCTCTTTCTAAACATGCTAGCTGCCTGGATGTCATACTGACCCTCCGGTTTCACTATTTGAGCTACTAACCTGAAACTACCCAAAAAAAAATGTACACAGAGCAGTTTTACTGTTCTCTTAGAGCAGGGGTCTTCAAACTACGGCCCTCCAGCTGTTGCGGAACTACACATCCCATGAGGCATTGTGAAACTCTGACATTCACAGACATGACTAGGCATGATGGGAACTGTAGTTCCTGAACAGCTGGAGGGCCATAGTTTGATGACTCCTGTCTTAGAGAGAGTCATAGCAAATAGCAAAGTGACATTTGGAAAATGAAAAAAAAAGGCAGCCCAGTGTAATTTTTTTCTTTTTTTAGCACAAACAAGAAAAATGTGATTTACTTGTAATTCACATGTTTACTTTGTAATAAAAATTCTGTGAATAATGTGATTTTTGACGTACAGTAAAATCCATTTCTCTGATGTTCATTGACTGACACAGCTCCTGATCTTCTTAACCATTGGGTTATACTGCCCCCTACAGGAGTAGGACACTAGGCAGAAAAAAAGTTTGGCTACTCCTTTGAGCAGTCCCAGGGGGTATACTCCCTCTCTCTGCTATAGGTACTCCGTTATCTTACAAGCAGTGTCAGAAGAAATCCAACTCCACAGAGGGGTGGATGTTGTGTCAGTCAATAAACATCAGAGAAATGGATTTTACGGTAAGCCAAAAGTCCCATTTTCTCTTTTGTTCATTGTCGGACACAGCTCCTATCTTCTTAACCATTGGGACGTCACAAAGCAGTGTTAAACTTGAGGGTGGGAACAGTGAAAAAGAAATTCCCAAGGTTAACTATAGCCAACCAGGCAAACCGCAGCCCAACCATAATAACTGGAGCTCACCTGAAAAAAAAAAAAAAGAAATACACTCTCAAAAGAAGACCAGGTCCTCTAAACAGCAGCCTGCAAAACCCTTGCGGCCAAAAGGAAGCATCCGCAGCTGCCAACACATCCACTTTATAAAACTTTGGGAAAGTGTGCACCGATGACCAGGAGGCCGCCTTGCAAACCTGCATTGCTGACGCCCGATGACAGAAAGCCCAGGAGGCACTGAGCGCCTGAGTAGAATGCGCCTTGATAGGGAAAAGGAGGAACCTGACCCTGGATGGAATAGGCCTGAACCACGGTGTGTCTGATCCACCTGGAAATGGTCGCTGAGGAAACGGACAATCCTTTCTGAGGCCCATCCGTGAGCACAAATAGCGAGTCTGACTTTCTAAAAGACCCCGAAGCTGCCAGGTACACCCTAATAGCCCGGTCCACATCCAAAGCAATTTCCTTTGGATATGTTGGCCCTTGGACATTTTCATTCAAATGAAAATCAGAGACAACCTGAGAAAGGAACGATGGACAGGGGAGAAGAACCACTTAATCACTGTGAACCACCGGTGAGGTGAACGACAGGATAACGCAGCAAATGCCGACACCCTACGCGCAGAGGTCAAAGCCACCAAAAAAGGCCCCCTTCTGGGACAGCGTAAGCAGAGGAATTTCCTGAAGGTTCTCAAAAAGAGGTTTCTGGAGGACTGAGAGCACCAAGTCGAGATCCCAAGGTGGCAACAGAGACCACACTGGAGGTGTCAAGTGCCTAACTCCCTGAAGAAAAGTACGCACCAGGGAGTATGTGGCCAAAGGCTGTTGAAATAAGACCACTAAGGCCGACACCCTACCCTTGATAGTACTCAAGGCCAGTTTCTGCTCAACCCCCTATTGAAGGAAGGTCAAGATCCAAGCCACCGAACAAGAGCGAGGATGAACCCTCAAGAGACTCACACCACGCAATGTACGTCTTCCACGTACGATGGTAGATCTTTCTAGAAGTAGGTTTTCAAGCTTTTAACAGCGTTGGAAACACCGACCTCTATCCACCAGCATCTGGTGTTTAACAGCCAAGCCATCAAAGCCAGCAACTGTAAAGCAGGATGGAAGATTGGTCCTTGGGACAGCAGATCCTCCCTGAGAGGAAGCTGCCAAGGAATGTCGGCGACCAGCCGCACCAGATCAGCATACCAAGCCCGGTGAAGCCAGTCGGGAATCCCTTCTGCTTCGATCCTGCATAGAAGCCTTGGCAGAAGCTTGAGAGAGAGAGGGAAGGCGTAAATCAGACGATACTGAACCACGGGGCCACCAGCGCATCTGTGGCGTCCACCAGAGGATCCCGTGACTGAGCAACAAACCTCTGCACCTTTCTGTTGAGCCAGGAAGCCAACAGATCCACCTCAGGGATGCCCCACCAGGATAACTGATGAAACACCTCCGGATGAAGGGAACACTCCCCTTGGTCCAACGCCTGCTGACTGAAGTAATCCACCTGCTAGTTTTCCACCCAGGGAATGCGTTCAACAGAGAGGGCTGGAACCAACTGTTCTTCCCACCTTAGAATTCCGGCTACCTCCAGAGCTGCCAGGACACTTCTCGTGCCCCCCTGGTGACTGACAAAACACGGCCGTGGCATTGTCCGAATTAATACGCACTGGACATCCCTGAATACGATCCGTTTAACGGCCCAGTCAGATTGCTTAAAGTTCCAAGACCAGTTCACCAGATCAGTAGTCTGGACTCTTCCAATGTCCAGATCCCCTGAGCAGAATATTCGCAGAGAACGACTCCCCAACCAGACAGGCTGGCATCCATGATGACCACTGTCCAATACAGGGGAGGAAGCAGAGATTGCGGATTCTTGCCCCATTTGGCCAGAATCTCCCTTGCAGGGACCTCGTAAGGAACTGTGCAAATGGAACCGCCCCAAAGGTAGACACCATCAGGGCCAACACCTGCATGCAAGTCCGGAGGAATAACCATCTGCTGGACAGCAGGAGATGAATTGCAGTCTGTAGTTTCTGGAGTTTGTCCAGAGGAAGAAGCACTCTGGCTAAGGTAGAGTCCAGAGTCAGACCCAGATAGTCCAGTTTGTGGACGGAACCAGAGCAGACTTCTGAAAATTCAGAATTCAGCCAAACTCCTTCAAGCTCGTATGGTGATTTCCAGGTTTTCCACCAGAGTAGTCGGAGATTCCGCTCGCAGAAGTAGCCCAGCATCGTGATCCCCCATTGGCATAACAATGCTAGCACCAGGGCCAACGCTTTCATGAAGACCCGTGGAGCAGAGGCGAGACCAAAAGGTAACGACACAAACGGATATTGCTCCTCTCCCACAGCAAAGTGGAGAAAGCGCTGGAGATCGACACATATTGGAATGTGAAGGTAAGCATGCTTAATGTCGACGGAGGCAAGAAAATCCCCCTGATGCAGGGAAGCCACCACCATATGAACGGACTCCATTCTGAACTTCTGCACCCGCACAAAGCAGTTCAGTCGCCTTGAGGTCCAGACATGGATGCACCTTCCCTTCCGTCTTTCCTGAGGACTGTAAACAGGTTTGAGCAAAACCCCTGAAAACGCTCCAAATCTGAACCAGGATCATCACCCGTAAAGTAAAAGGTCTTGCACTGTCCCAAAAAGCCTGTAAGTGGTCCGGGGACAGACGCACGTCGGAAGGAAGAACCTTACCGAAGGGTAATAACGAAACTCGATAATGTAGCCTGGACCGAATGACCTAGAGGACCCACTTTTTCTTGTACCAGGGGAGCCCATGGGCCCGGGAAGCAGCGATGACATACCCCCACCCCAGATTTGGGTGAGGGTGCACCTTCCTGCTGAAGAGGCCTCGTCCTCAGGTCTGGAGAAGCCCGCACTTCACTTGCCAGACCAAGTTCGTCATCCAGGATAGTTCCAAACAGGCGAAAGGGAAGATCAGTCAAGGTCTTTTTAGAAGTGTGGTCAGACCAGCATTTGAGCCAAAAGACACACCGAAGGACCACTGCCAAAATAGAGTGTACACATTGGGGGCCACAGCCTCCGCCTTCCTGTCAGCCAGATCCTTAAAGGCCAGGGACTGTTCAACCTGAATCAAGGTTGCCTTGCTAAATCTGGAAACCGGAGGGTCCACCACCAGTGTTACAGTCCACTTCCTAATAAGGGACCTTTTATAGGGGTATCGCCTAGCAAATTGCTAAGGGACCCCAAGGGGGCACTTTGGTCATCCCCACTCTTTAGCGACAATTCTGTCAAAATAGGCAGGGAAAGGAAACACCTTTGCGGCTCTGAATGGCTTGCGAGTGCCAAAGGGAACCTGTGCCTCAGTCGCAGCTGCATCCTCCATATTTAAGGTCTCACGCACAGATACAAACAAACAGTGTTTCCACCAGCGCCTTCTCGTGCGCGGTTGCAGATGTGGAGGAATTGTCCTCACTATCTGAGGATTCCAGGCACGTGGTCGCAGACCCAACAGGGTGACCCACGTCCATGGCGGCCGAATCAGATTCAGGATCTGATGAGACAGATGAGGCAGGGGGTGCTTTTTGCTAGCCTGTTGCCTGAAACCCACCTCCACCTGGGACACAAAGGACTCGCCATCAGCGCATCAATGGATGGTTGGGACCCGGAGGGCCCCGCAGCCTCAGGGAGGGGATTAGGTAGGGAGATGTGCTCCAAAGACTCCAGGGCGATCCCACAAAAAGTGTAAAACATTGCAAAGGGACAACCCCCACCACGCTGGTAGCACCAGCTGGTCGCCAGGCACAAAGCACCAAGCGATCCTCAGCAGAGAGGGAGAGGACCCCACCAGACTCACCACCCAGCAGAAATAGGCAGCCACCAGGATAATCTGCACTCCATGCGCGACGATCAGGAAGTTAACAGATCCAGAGATCCTGCAAAACTTTTCGGCTGAACGCAGCATCCGCAGATGCGAGTACATCCACCTTGTAAAACTTTGTGAATGTATGGACAGACGACCATGTGGCCGCCTTGCACACCTGGACCACTGAGGCCTGATGACGGAAGGCCTAGGAGGCACTAAGCGCCCTTGTAGAATGCGCCTTAACAGGGAAAGCAGGAACCTGACCCCTGATGGAATAGGCCTGCACCACCGTCTGCCTGATCCATTTGGAAATGGTAACAGCAGATGTGGCCTGCCCCTTACAAGAGCCATTCGTAAGGACAAACAAGGAATCTGAAATGCCCAAACCATATCCAGGGAATGTAAAGCAATTTCTTTAGGATGTTTCAGCTTGGGGCACAAGGAAAGTAACACAATGTCTTTATTCAAGTGTAAACCCGAGACGACCTTAGGAAGGAAGGACTTGCAGGGACAGAACACCACTTTGTCCCTGTGAACCACCAAATAAGGTGACAGACAGAACAGCGCAGCCAGCTCTGACACCCTGTGTGCAGAAGTAATAGCCACCAAGAAGGCCACCTTCTGTGACAGAGTAAGCAGAGGAAGTTCCCAAATATTTACAAAAAGGCGGTTTTTGAAGAACTGACAGTACCAGATTAAAGTCCCATGGAGGTACCAGGGACCTTACCCCAGGAGCCAAGTGATGAACCCCCTGGACGAAAGTGTGAACCAAATAATTTGCAGCCAATGGCCGCTGGAAAAAAATTGCTAAGGCAGAAATCTGGCCCTTGATTGTGCCCAGAGCCAAACGCTGATCTACAGCCTGTTGTAGGAACTCCAGCAGACGGGACACAGAAAAGGAACGGGGGGAAACCCGCCCAAGACTGACACCAAGAAATGTACGCCCTCCAAACACTATGATAAGTCTTACTAGAAGTAGATTTTCTAGCTTTTAATAGTGTAGGAATCACCAAATCAGACAGCCTTCTACCCTTCAGTACCTGGCTTTCAATAGCCAGGCCGTTAAAGCCAGTGACCGTAAAGCAGGATGGAAGATCGGTCCTTGAGACAAAAGATCTTCTCTGAGAGGGAGTCTGCAAAGGACATTGGCAACCAGTCTTACTAAGCCGTCGTACCAAGACTGGCGAGGCCAGTCTGGGGCCACCAGAATGACTGGAATCCCGTCTGCCTCGATTCTGCGCAGAAGTCTTAGCAGAAGTTGTAATGTAGGAAAGGCATACATTAGACCACATGTGTCAAACACAAGGCTCGTGGGCTGAATCCGGAAATCCTGGGCATTTCATGTGGCCCTCGCAGCTGCAGCAATCCCCTTGTTTCTGCCCCTACCTTGTCTCAGCAGTCGATGGCAGAAATAAGAATTGAACTCCTCCAGGTCCGGCACTTCTCCGTGCAGGTGCGGAGAGGCTTGTCTCTGCCCTCTCCCAATCTCAGCAATCGGCAGCAGGGAGGGGGACAGAAATCCTACAGATCCCTTCATCTCTCTGTGCAGCTACAGTACCCCCTTGATCTCCATCTTCCCTGGTCCCAGCATTCAAACTCCAGCAACTGACTCCAGTCCCTATGTTCCTCCTCCAGACCCTGCACTTTCTGCTTTCTGGCTCCACCCCTAGTTTCTTCCCGACAGCAGCACAAGATAAGGGGTGTGCACTGTGATGTAAGGGAGGGTGGGGGACTCTTGGCTTCTAAAGGTCTGGAGGGATTTTTACCATCTGATGTAATGGGAAGGGGGGGGGATGCTCTGGACATCTAGTTTTACAGACACAGCTGGCCCTTTGAGGGCAACCATAATGCTGTTGCGGCCTATGATAAAATTGACTGGCACCCCTGCTTAAGACGATACCGACCCCACGGTGCCACCAGAGCACCCGAGGCGTCGGCCAGAGGATCCTGAGACCTTGCCACAAACCTCTGAACCTCCAGTTTAGACGAGAGGCCAACAAGTCCACATCGGGAGTCTCCCACCAGATACACAGTTGATGAAACACCTTCGGGTGTAGAGAACATTCGCCCGGATCCAGCGCCTGTTGACTGAGATAGTCCGCCTGCCAATTTTCCACCCCTGGAATGTGCACAGCTGAGAGGGCTGGAACATATCGTTCTGCCCACCTTAAAATGCCGGCTAGGACACTTTTGGTGCCCCCCTAATCATTGACATATGCCACAGCCGTGATATTGTCCGATTGAATCCTTACCGGGCACTCCTGCAGACAATCGGTCCACAGGGAGAGGCAAAGCCTGATCGCCTGAATTTCCAGGATATTGATCGGCAGACTGGACTCCTCCCGGGTCCAAATCCCTTGAGCTGAATCTGTGCCCAAGACCGCTCCCCACCCGGACAGGCTGGCATCCGTGGTGATCACTGTCCAGTACAGGGGGAGAAAGGAGTTTCCCTGTCAAAGCGCAGGGAACAGAGGCACCAAATCAAGGATCCCCTTGTCGCCCGGCTCAACAGGATCAGATTGTCCAGAGATTGAGGATTCTTGTCCCATTTGTTAAGAATCTCCTTTTGCAGAGGCCTGGTATGGAACTGAGCAAACGGAAGAGCATTGAAGGTGGAGATCATCAAGCCCAGCACCTGCATGCAAGTCCTGAGAGACAACCAACGGATGGACAACAGGAGTCGAATCGCATGCTGCAACTTCAGCAGTTTCGCCTCCGGAAGAAACATCTTGGCTGAGGCTGAATCCAAAGTCAGACCCAGGAAATCCAGGTTGTTGGATGGAATCAGAGCAGACTTCTGAAAATTCAGTTACCAGCCGAACTCTTGCAGAGTTCGCACAGTGATGTCCAGATTGTCTTCAAGACAGA
This sequence comes from Pelophylax lessonae, assembly GCF_965119305.1. Taxonomy (NCBI): domain Eukaryota; kingdom Metazoa; phylum Chordata; class Amphibia; order Anura; family Ranidae; genus Pelophylax; species Pelophylax lessonae. The sequence continues at coordinate 197,611,715 of NC_138768.1, forward strand.
CGGAGACTCTGCTCGGAGAAGGAGATCATCCAGTTACCCTAGCACCGCGATCCCCCTCCGCCTGAGCAAGGCCAACACCAGAGCCAGTACTTTTGTGAACACCCGAGGAGCTGAAGCGAGAACTAAGGGTAACGCCACAAATGGATTATACCCCCGACATATATTGGGATATGAAGGTAAGCATCCTTGATATCAATAGAAGCCAGAAAATCCCCTTGATGAATGGACGCTACCACCGTACGAATGGACTCCATCAGAAATTTCTGAACCCGCACAAAGTGATTCAGGACCTTGAGGTCCAAGATTGGATGGACCTTGCCCTCCTTCCTGGGAACAGTAAACCGATTTGAATAAAATCCTTGAAAATGTTCCAACTCTGGAACCGACACAATTACTCCCTGTAATAGCAGATCCTGCACCGCCCTGTAAAGGCCCTAAAGCCGATCCAGGGGTAGGCACAAGTTGGAGGGGAAGAACCTTGCCGGGGGGGGGGGGGGGGCAAGGACCAACACTCGATCTTGTAACCGGACCGAATCAACTTGTGGACCCACTTGTCTTGAATGAAAGAGATCCCCCCCACCCCAGATACAGGTGAGGGTGCCCCTTCAGGCAGGGGAGGGCTCGTCTGCGGGACCAGTGGAACCCGCTCTTCACTTACCAGCCCATGCATGGCCTCTTAGAACCTCCCGTGAAGGATGAAAGGGCCGTTTGTGAGCCGAGAAGAAAGGACCACATTTACGACTTGGCTCTTTGCTCTTGGCAACCTGTGGAAGCCAAGTAATCTTACCTCCCGTAGGACCTTTAATGATCTCCATAGAAGCTCCGAACAGGCTCCTACAAAAGGGAGATCATCCAATACCTTTTTGGAAGGTGCACAGACCAGTATTTCAGCCAAATCATGCGGCAAAGGAAAACTTGTCACAGACACTCTGCAGGCTAAAGGGGCCGCAACCAGAGAGGCATCACAGACATACTGTAACCCCTGTATCAACTGATGTGCCAGCTTCGGAGAATGCTGACCCCCTTTCAAATCCTAGTGCAGAAGCTTTGCCCATTCCTCTAAGGTCTGGGAGACCAAGGTGATGGCAAACACCGTCCTCAAAACTGAACCTGTTACAGTAAAAATGTATCAGACCAGAGCCTCAGCTCTCTTTTCCACATGGTCTTTAAGAGCCGGGGAATCCTCCACCGGAAGAAGCATGGCTTTATTCAATCTGGAAATCGGAGAATCCACCACCGGTGGAACGGTCAGTTTCTTCAAAAGGGGCTCTTCAAAAGGATACCGCCTAGCGAAACGCTTAGGCATCCCATACATGCGTTTCGGGGATCCCCACTGACTTGGGACCATCTCGTCAAAATAGGCAGGAAAGGGGAACACAATCACCTTGGATGGTCTACAGGTACCAAATTGCCTCCAATTTTAACGTTTCCTGTACTGATAGAAACAAACAGTGTCTCCACAAGTGCCTTTCTATGCGCGGCTGTGGTGGAAGAGGATTCATCCTCACTGTCAGAGCACTGCGGGTTCGTGGACGTAGACCTGATGTATTGACTCGGGTCTGCGGCGGCCAAATTCACCTCAGAATCTGAGGAGGCAGAGGATGCAGGTGAAGCGGGGGAGGCTTCTTGCTAGACCGCTTTTTAAAGGCCGTATCAACTTTGGACATTAGTGATTGCAGGACCGCCTTCATGGCCGACAGGGTAGACTGAGTCCCAGAGGGTCCGGCAGCTTCTGAGAGTGGGTCAGGTGGTGACACATGCTCCAGGGACTCCATGGATAACCCGGAGGCCGCCCGCAATATGTGAAAAAATTGCAATGGAAAAACCCCCCTCACCGCTGCAGTGGTAGTACTACAAGTCCCAGCGCACCAGCGGCGCTGCTATAGCAGAAAGAGGGAGCTGTACACCCGCAGGGACCCCCCACCACTGACTTAGGGAAGGATGCAGAGCGCCAGGCTGCTTGCCATGTGGCGTTTAGAGAGAAGGAGGAAGCGCTGTCACTGCCACTAGATGCCTACCGCCGCATCACCGCTCCACAGGCTACAAGAATATGGCTGCTGCATTAATTTCAATGGGAATCTCCTAAAACATGGCCACCGGACTATACAAACATGGCCGCCGAAGCGGCAGAACAGCCATCCACAGTAAAATGGTGGCGCCACGCGGTGCGGCATCCAGGACCCCCAACGTACTTGTAGTCCGCCAGGGGGGCCCTAACAGGGACCCCCACCCTGACATTGCCACATAAAATTTTATTGTGAGCTGCCGCACTCCCTCCCCCTCCAGCCCAACACTGAATGACCCCGTACCTTAACTAGCCAGGCCACCCCGGGGAGGGGGGACTAAGGGGGGTAGGTGAGGGAAACATGTGCAGAGGAACCCCGCTAGTGGGGGGGGGGCACCAGGCAGGAAGGAAGGGCACATAAGGGGCCTTCCAACCCGAGGAAAGGGGCTCACGTCCACCCCAACATTTTCCCAGAGGAGAGGGGGAACACTACTCACCACACCTGGGAACCGAGTGGGCACCACTCTAGATAGTCCAGCGCACCATCTTGGCTGCGGGCCAGAGGTACGCTGCGACTCAGGTCGTGACCAGGGCTATGCATCCTCACAAGGTGTTTCACTCGCAGGTCAGCCCAGTCCAGTGGAGCTATGTCGCAGCCAACCTAGCGAGCTAAAGTTGGATCACGCTCGCTGGCCAGACTGGGAAGACTGTAAGAATCTAGGATATCCAGTGCATTACCCAGTTTGGCAGTTGATTGTAGTTCTCACAGGAACAGAAAATAATAATAGAAGAAAAAAATTCCATGTAAAAGGGAAAAAAATGCCAGGACCAGAGATTCCAGCAGGGAACCAGGCCTTTACTCCTGACTAGGCAGAAATAAAATTGAAGTCCTATAGCAGGAAAAGGGAAGTATGCCACCCCCCCTAGGACTACCCTATGGCCATAGTCAAATTTGTTTCCACCTAGTCCTACTCCTATGGAGAGCAGCATAACCCAAGGGTCAAAGATGATATGGAGCTGTGTCTGTCAATAAATGAAAGAGAAAACACGTTTTCTTATTGATCACTGCATTGTTCTTTAACATTTTGCAGTTTTTCAGTGTATAGTGGGGGGAAAAAAACAAAAAACACAAACCGAAAGTTGTGAAGGGGCTCTTATTGGTAAATAGTAAATGCAGCTGTAAATGGGCAACTCTGGGAAAGCACCTTTTTCAATTGGCTGTATCCTTAAAGGATAAGTTCACCTTTTGGGAAAAAAATAATAAATACACAAATTTTTGCTGGAAAAAATATGCATTTATTATTTTCTCCCTAAGGAGCATTGTATCCATCATCAGTGGATCAGGGGTGCAATGCCAGACTCCTGCAGGCAAGCCCTGCAGCTTTTAGCCCATACCTGCATACAGACTGGCTGTTTACAAGCTGCAGGGCTTGTAAATGAATTATGAGGCCGCTCATCAGCTACCTTGCAGTCCATTCAGAACTACGAGCCTTTGCTGCTGACGATACTTGTAGTTCAAGTCATTCACGGGAAACTAGTAGAACCCTGCCGCATTATTATGAAATAGTGACAGCGGGCACCGGGAGAAGATCCCTATTCGCCGTCACTGGGGTAGGGTGGGAGAGGCTGCTGCTGCTGCTGGAACAAGTTACATGTTCCACCCTACATACGGGTGGAACATATAAAACTTGTTTCAAAAGGCGAACTTGCCCTTTAATAATAGAAGCCAGATTGCAGCACGCATCTAAAATTGTGCAAGGCCAGCCAAACATATCCTTGACCATTGTTCTTAGGGCATTTTTCCCTGTTTATTTATGGCCTTGCCTTATGTATTAAAAGTTTTTGGAAAAATGTGACAAATTATTATATTAATCATGTAATTTTAAAATGAACAGTCAAGCATTCTACAGGACCAATGACTATTTCCTGCTTAAGGTGGCCATGCAGTTTTTTCTTGTTCAGCCAGAAGGCCGAATGGAAAAAAAAAACGGATTCTTCTATTTACTTAAAGAAGTGGATGTGGCTGCAGACACTGAAAGAGGAACATTTTCCAAAATGTCCGTTCAATAGGGCCACAAACTGTTAAAAATTTAGGTGGCACTTGCTACTAAACTGGCCTGTCTTTTGACAGTTTGTGGCCAGCTTTAAGTAATGTTTTGCCATCTTTGTTTGAAATACTAAAATGGAGGGTTTTTTTTTTTCCTTCAAGTTATCATTTTTTTCTTTATTTTTTACTAAAAATGTTGCTACTAAAAACAGGAAAAAAATCCTTTCCAGTATGTTGGAGTTTCTTGCATAATCTGAAGCTGAATTTTAAGCAACCTCACAAAATTTGTCAGGGAAAATACGTTTGTATCTTTGGGCTGTGTAAGAAAGAACATGTTAATGAAATAAGAATCCCTGTTTTAAAGTATTTCAAAAATCCAATTACCAAAATCTTTTTTAAAAGATTTAGTTTTAATGTCTTATGGCAATTATAAATACCTATTTCAATATTTGTTAAATTTGCAGCTTCCTTTAAAAAAAGTGTTGTTACTAGTTCAGGCACTTCCTGCTATATGGTGACAGCTTTCTGTCTCCCAAATGTGCTCCTGCATTGTCACTGTCACACAGCTTCCAATGGAGACCAAAAGTGGTCGTTATAACACAACTGACCTAACACAGGCACAGTCTATTGTTATCATCGTCAGGGAATTTCACTTGAACAAATGGCATACAGCTTTTAATGGTGTGCATACAGGCAGTCAGTTACTGAAAAGAGACTACATGCAATCAGCAGTTATGAAATGCAATAAAGGATTAAAAAAAAAAAAAATGATTTAGCTAGAAAACTGATTGCTAGGTATAGGATGGCCTCCCTAATACGGAATATGAAACAGTGCGTGGATTATGTTAACACTGTCCTTTTGAGAGACCAGCTTGCCTATCCTTACCTTAATGCCCTGCATAAATGTAATCTGGTTGGCCCCACTGGAATTAGTGATAGGTAGGCTGTTATCAATGTGAGCACTGTTGGCCTTCCTCTAGACCATACTGTATTTTAGATATTCCCACCGGTCGTATGCTGCTCTGTTATTGCTTATTTTGGTATTATATGTCCTGTAATACTTGTTAACATGAGAAGAATTGCTATTTGCTCTAATTCTCTGTTTTGCATTGTCCCTACTGGTTGTAGTATGGACTCACTGCTAGGCTTGTCTTAGCATATTTTAGGCATGTAACACCTGTACAAGACTAGGTGAACTGTACTATTTCTTGTCTTCCTTTGCAACTAATAAAAAAGTGGATTTAAAAAAAAAAAAAAAGTGAAATAGTATTTTATTTAAAATACTGAAGTGTTTTAGGATACACAATGTACACTAATGTCAAAAGATAACTAAATCCAAGAACAAAAAAGTAATGAATGCAGTGTTCTTGTCACTTACATGTAGATAACATTGAAGCAAAAATCTAAAATATTAATTCTATCCTTTGCCATAGGACATGTTTGAAATCCAGCCTCTGTGGCAACCAGACTTGTATAAAGTACTCGAAATTTCTACTTGAGTAAAAGTACAAGTGCTCGATCAAAAAGTGACTTGAGTAGAAGTGGAAGTGCTCGCAGAAAAAGTTACTTAAGTAGAAGTACTAAAGTATTCAACATTTTTTTTACTTAAGTATTGCAAGTAGTTTTTTCAAAAAATTTGCTACTTAAGTACTAAAAGTAAAAAGTACCAGTAGTTTTGAAAAAAAAATTCTACTCAAGTACTGAAAGTAGAAGTACAAGTACTGTGTTATGTAGTTATTAAAGAAAGAAGTCAAAAGTTTGAACATCATATTGTTTTTTATTATTTCAAATGATTAACCTGTGTTTGTTAGTAGTTTCTTGATGCACTTTAAGCGCTGTAGCACCATTTATTTGTTTGTTTCATATTTTCTTTTTATTGGAAAGATTTGGTATAGCAACTTTTATTATACACAGCCTTTATTTTTGTATGCGCTGATTTACAAATGACAATATACACATTTTTTTGAGCTTTATGCAACCTGCCATCTACTGTTCTGGCAGTGGTAATTTTTTTAAAAGTAACGAGTAACTATGCAGCACAAAAAAAAAATACTTGAGTAGAAGTATCGACATCATCGAAAAAATGTAGTGAAGTAAAAGTAGAAGTAGGAGAAAAAAATTCTACTCTAGGAAAGTACAGATACCGCATTTCGGTACTTAAGTACAGTACTTAAGTAGTTCTACTTCGTTACTATACATCTCTGGTGGCAACCATGGATCCTTCCATAGATGCAGTGGAATTAAGCATAGCCTCAAATGGGCATGAAATTTGCAAAACAGAGTTATCAAATGGAAAAAAAAGATTACAAAACTTTAAGAAAAAACTATTGCAGGCACCACATTCAAGGACTAAGTTGCGACATTAGTCAGGCACATGTACAGGGATTGGACAAAATTATGGAAACACCAGGTAAAAGAACAAAATCGTTACCCAATATGGTGTTGGACTGCCTTTGGCATCCAAGAAGACCTGAATTCACCTAGAAAATAACCAACTATAAAAGTCTTGGATAGTGGATAATTTAATCAGATACCACTCTTAATGCAAAAATCATTCCAGCTCGTGCAGAGATGCTGGAGGCAGAAAATTAGCCTGAACCTTGTTCTCCAAAATGGACCAGTGGCTCTATGATATTGAGGTCGGGCAACTGCAGCACCTAGGGAAGGTTTTTTTTTTTTTTTTTGGACTCAGGCTTTGAAAGACTGAAATCGAGCTCTGCAGTCACCTTCGGAGCAGTTTTCTTATTCCAGGCCACAATCCTGCGCAATGTCCTTTAGCCTCTTTCGCTCAGTCAGGCAATGTTTTCCCGGAAACTGAATATGCCGTCATAACCTTTGATACTGTACCTCGTGACATGGCAAATAAATTGGCAACTTCAGTTACAGAGGCACCAGCTAAGTGGGCACCAACAATTTGCTCTCTGTGAAACTCAGTAGTTATGACATGACTCCGTATTACTAGGTGCACACGTAGTAAATGAGGAAAGTGAGGCTTCTCACCTGTTAGTTAGGTTTCTCTTTACACAGCAGAAGCAAAAGAATGTTACATCACTTCTGCTTTCAATGCGAAAAATTTAGTCATTTTTACACCTGAAAATCATGCAGTGTTTCCATATTTTTGTCCAACCTCAGTACATTTCAAGAACCATCAAGCTAAAATCACACTGATACACATGCATAGTTCCAAAAGCAGAGTGGACATCAACAAACTCCACATACATAAACGATGGTCCTCGTTTACCTGCTGCTGCAGTCTGAGCTTGTCCTCTTCCAGCTGTTTAGTTTTGAACCTCTCCAGCTCTATTTGATGAAGACAATCTTCTCGGACTCGCCTGATTGAGTCCTGCCTTTCCTGAATGCTCCGTTCACGCTCTAGCTGAAGTTCTGCTCTTACTTTGTTTAACTACAAAAATAAAAAGGTGTTTCTTTAAAAAAAAAAAGAAAGACATACCTTTTACCACTTATGAAATACACTTCCAAAAGAAAACAAACACGTTTATTATTTTTTAATCTTATCTGTGCTTTAATCCTAAACCAGCTTTCTGTGAGCCTCAGACCTTTATTTTAGGGCAGTACCTTAAATGTGAACAAAGGCTTTTGCACTAAGGTTTATCAAGTAATACACCGTACCGGGCCATAGCATCCCTAAAAATCCATACAAGGCTTAACTAAACAGGGTGTACCGCTAATTAATTTCAAACCATATCCCTTATTTTCATGGCAGCTAAACAACCTTTGCCAAAGCCTGGTGGTCAAGTACTCTAAGCTTACAGAATTCCACTGAAAATGTTCAAGTGGAACTTCTCTTGACCAATTAACGTTGACCATTTTTTATCTTCATGCTGCTAGCGATAAATAGGAAAGTATACCATATTTAGTTTTAATTTTTTTTTTTTTACATTTCTTCAATTACTCCCTGTCCTTTTGTCTAGGCAAATTAGGTCATACATCCCAGGAGTCTTCAAGAGGGGAGGGGAGGAGAGGAGGAGGGAGTTTAACTAAGCACACTCTCCTGCATGCATGCATGCATGCATGCTTGAGTTAAAGGTAGATGGATTCTAGGAAGTAAATGCTACATGAATCCTCTGCCCTTACTGAAGATGGCCACGGGGGCATTTTTTCAAAGTGATTTCTCAACAAAATAAAGCAGGGGGACATGGATGTATGGGGGAGTTTGCTTTGAATTATACAAAACAATTAAATGTTTTTGTTTTTTTTTGGTTTGTGGTGCAGATGTAGTGAAGATTTGCTTTAATGTTTTTATAGGATTAACTCACTGCTGTTCCTATCCATTTTTCCCATCTTACATTGGATTTCTGGAACTGATCAAATAACTAAAGCAGTGGTTCCCAGCCTCAGTCCTCTAGTACTCTCAACCAGTGTTAATTTTGACATCAAATTTTGATTTAGTCTTCGTCACTGTATTTTGACTAAAAAGGTATTTTAGTCCTATTTTACTCATCTGAATTGTTTTATTTATAGTTGTATTTTAGTTGACTAAAATTTCCAGTACATCTAGAGAATACAAAAATAATTTTAGTCGACTAAAACTTAATGGGTTTAGTTAAATTGTATTGCATTATTTAAGCATTTATACAGAATTTCCAAACTCAATATGCTGCAGTACAAATCTAACATGTTATTATTTATGGTATTAAGGTTTGACATGAAATTTAGCCACAGATTTAGTCATGGTCTCTTGTCTAAAATGCTATTTTAGTTGTAGTCATATTTTAGTCGTCATCAAAATTAAGACTGCTCTCAACAGGTCACAAATACAAAGCCAATGACATTGATTTAAAGCAACTGAAGAAAATTCTGAAAACATGACCTGTCAGGGGGTACTTGAGGACTGATGTTGGGAACCTATTGACTAAAGCATTAAGACTCTTCTACTCAACACTCCGGGTGTGACTTCAGGAAGTAAGTAGAATCCATGTGTAAGTTCCAACATAAAGACCAGCATGTAGGACTATTCAATTAGGTTTTAAAAAAATCACTGCCATGTACATCTAGTTGTAGTTAGTCACAATCAGCTGGACTTGTTCTGTATCACTGAAGACATTTCATAGCTTACAAAGCTACTTTATTTAGTTCCAAATGGCTTAGTAGCTACTAAACCTCTTCAGGGCTCGTTCACACCATCTGCAGGGAGGTGCGTTTTTCTGCACAAGAAATCCAACAATTGTTTTCTTTGTGTCTTGTTCACACCAAAACACAGGTGTGATGTCCGGTGAGGAGCTGTGCGGAATTATGCAGCATTGTCTGCAATTTTCCCACAGAGCTCTGAACTAGAATGTAGATAAAACTGACAGCACCAATCTGCATTGGCCCCGTGTGACAGGAAGTGGGAGGGAAAGCAGAGTGATGTCTGTACTGCCCACCTACTTATGATTTACTGATGGCAAGGGACAGATATGGGGGGAACAAGACATAAGGGGTCTCGAATGATGGAGTCCCTGACCACAGGTCTATGATGACAGGGGCACTGATGAGGGCTCACTGATGAGGGGATGATGACACAGGGATGGGATGTCTGTCTGTGCATAAAAAGAAGTGCATGACATAAAAACAAAACAAAAAAAAACTGGAACTTGTAAAATCCTTTTCGCTGAATTTCATAGACAGATGCAGCTCCATCTTCATTACTAGTAGGGTTATGCTCCTCCCATCAGGAATAGGCACTAGGCAGGCAAAAAGCTTAACCACACCTATGGGGGCTGTCCCTGCTGGCATAACCCCTCACACTCTGCTTGCAACTAAACTGATTAATGATAGCAGTGTTTAGAAGACAAAAAACCCCATTCACTCAGAAAGAGAGAGGTGGGTGCTGCATCTGTCGATGAACTTCAGAGAAAAGGATTTTACGGTAAGTTCTTACAAAAATCCAGTTTTCTCTATCATTCATCGACAGACGCTTCTCCATCTTCATCACTAGTAGGGATGTCCCAAAGCAGTATATTTATGAGGGGTGCAAAAAACGAACGTAAATCCCCGAAAGGCTAAACTTAGCCAATCAAGTAACACGGAGATTAGCCAGGAACAACCGGAGCTCTTCCAGAACAAAATTACACCCTCAAAGAGAAACTAAGAAAAGAGTTCTCTTCCAAACTGCAGCCTGTAAATCCTTGTGGCCAAAAGAAGCATCCGCAGATGCCAACAGGTCTACTTTGTGGAATTTTGTAAACGTATGCACATACGACCAAGTTGCCGCCTTGCACACTTGCAGCACCGACGCCTGATGGCGAAAAGCCCAAAATGCACTCAGCGCTCTCGTAGAATGCGCCTTCACCGAGAAAGGAGGAACCCGATACATTGCCTTTGAGGCCTCCCATTTCCTGACATTGGCAAAATCCTAAACAAACTAGCTTCATACATTTTATTCGCAGTCAAGAAAACTTTTCCAGTACATTGGTTGACCTCTACACCCCCTTCCTAAACTCAGCTCCTACATTGTATTTCAGAGATTCGGAGAATGGAATACATGACAGCCTTGGTAGGCAATGTCATGTCCCAGGGCAAAAAGATATGGGGCCCTGGGACCAATCGGACTATGGATTCCCTCCCGTATCTTCATTGCACATGTCTAAGGTGACATTGTACGAGGGTGATCCTTTACCTCTCCAGGTCTCCACCTCTTTGAATTACAACCCCAGATGTATGTTTGTAGACTTTTTATAGGTTCTCTTTTTTTCTCTTATGCTTTTTTTCTTTGTTATATAAGGTCTGCTAAACAAGATGCTTGTAACAGGGCTCGACAAAACCCAGGCGCCAGGTCGCAATGGCGACTAGAAATTGCGTCCTGGCGCCTGGATTACACAGCAGCAGTGGTCGGGATCCTCCCATGTGGCCCACCCACGGGTGTGTGGACTAGCGTCGGGCTGGCCAATAATTGAAGCCACGACTTTGCAGCCTGCTGGAGCGGGATACACGCTCCTATGTAAAAATCAGCGCCCTCTAGTGGACGGTGCTGTGATGAGCGCGGCTTTCTCTCATTGCCTGTCCATCTCCGATATAATCTTCCCAGGTTGACAGCTGGGCTTGATCAGCCGCCCTTTCCTTACTGCCGCTGAGTGGACGGGGAGTGCCGTCTATCAGTGCTTAGTACCCCTCTGTCAGTGCCACCTGTCAGTGCCTGCCAGTGCCGCCTAATCAGTGCAGCCTGTCAGTGCCCATCAGAGCAGCCTCATCAGCATCGCCTGCCAGTGCCACCTCATCATTGCCGATCAACACAGCCTCGTCAGTGCCACCTTTTTTTTTTTTTTTTTTTAACACTTGCCACTAGGCGTTAGAAATTCCTATTATATGACTCTATGGACATGCAGTTCTGGACGCTGGGCAGCGGATTTAAATAACTGGCTCCTAACTTTTTTTTTGCTGGTTTCTAGATTCTAAGCAAATTTGCCAAGCCCTGGCTTATTGATATACTCTCATGCTGTGCACATAATATACTTAGTACCTATGAACAAGTTCTTTTTTTAGTTCCATAACTTGCTTTGTTTTTTTAAGTTTTTTTCATTGTAATACAGTTTCTATTTTCTTGCATACTTTGTATTCTTGAAAACTTTTAATTAAAATATAATTTAAAAAAAAACTTTAACTGCTTGCCGACCGTCCGCCGCAGTTGTACAGCGGCAGTCTGGCGCTCCCAGGAAAAGTCCTGTACATGTACGGCGCTAGCCTGGGAGGAGCTAGGGGGCGATGGCGCGCTCCCGCCCCCCGCTCTTGGGCTGGGGAGTCAGCGCGTGTGACTGGCGGCTCCGATGGCCACCGGCCACTCGCGATCTCCCTGCAGTGAGAGCAGGACAGACGGCTGATGTAAACAGCCATCTGTCATTCTCACTAAGTATGCACTGCTATGTAGGATCGCATGTCTCTGTGATTACATCACAAGCCACGCCCCTCTACAGTTAGAATCACTCCCCTAGGGACACACTTAACCCCTTGATCACCAGTAAAGTTAACCCCTTCCCTGCCAGTGTCATTTTTACAGTAATAGTGCATATTTATAGCACTGATTACTGTAGTAATGTCACTGGTACCCCCAAAAGTGTCAAAAATGTCAGTCAGTGGTCCAATCTGTCTGCCGCAATGTCGCAGTCCAGCAAACAAAAAAAAAAAAAAAAAATTGCAGATCGCCGCCATTACTAGTTAAAAAAAAAAAACAATAAAAATTACATAAATTTTTCCCGTAGTTAGTCAACGCAATAACTTTTGCGCAAACCAATCAAAATACACTTATTGCGATTTTTTTTTACCAGAAATATGTAGCAGAAAACAAATTGGCTTTAAACTGTTAAAAAATCTTGATTTTTACATTTTTTTTGAGAATTTCATATAAAAAAAATGTGAAAAATATTGTTATTTTTTCAAAATTGTCGCTCTTTTTTTGTTTATAGCTCAAAAAATAAAATCGCACAGGTGATCAAATACCACCAGAAGAAACCTCTTTTTGTGGGAAAAAAAAGGACGTCAATTTTGTTTGGGTACAGCGTCGCACAACCGTGAAATTGTCCGTTAAAGTCACGCAGTCCTGAAATGCAAAATAGGGCCTGGTCTTTGAGCAGCCAAATATTCCAGGGCTAAAGTGGTTAAAGAGTGGTTAAGGCATGCTAAAGTGCCTTAAGAAACATTATTGTATGCCATTTAATAGTTTAAATATGTATTTTTCGTTCTGCCTAACCTTTGAACCTCAGCTCACTTGTGACCCCCATACTTAGGTGACCCTCTTAGTAAGTCTGCATAAGTACTTCCATTTTCTGCCCAGCTTATGTAGCCGACACTTTCCTGGCAAGTCTGATCTCTGCTGTCAGCTACCATATGGCAACTAAATGTGCAGACAGACATTAAATAATCTAAGTGAATAAAAAAATGTTCATGACATTGAAAGGAATATTTAAGCCAATTAGGATATTTTATATTCTTAAAGTTTAAGCATATCAAAAGTTTATGAACTATATAGGAAGCAGACTGTTTCTTCCAAGTACAAAAAACACAAGTGTCAATAAGCTGTTTTTCAAACAAAAGAGAAAGATGAACATCACTGAAAATAGCAAAATGAATTATTAATAAAGACAGAGTTATCCCACTGATCCTTTTATATGTAAAAACGTACATGGTAACCAAAGAAAATTTTCATAAAACTTTCCTAGAGCAGATCCAGTATGTCAACATGTCCAGAATAAATTAATGTGTCTTAGATAAGGAAATGTTTAAGGCACCAGAGTTACTCTCTGCTTTATGTCTGCATCCTAACAGATGTCGGATTTTACCAACAGGATTGTGCCAAGAACAGAAAGCAGGATATTCGCCCTGACCCTGATGATTTATGGCTTTTCTTCCCCTTCCACTCCTAGGCGGAAAACTTTACACTTCATAGGTAAAGCTCTAGAAGCCTGATCATATTTTACAATATATGAGGAGAAAGAACAAAAGTGAAAACAAATAGCACTGACATCATCACAATACAATTTAGTGGTTTATTTGGCTTTAAAGTAACTGTATATTTATAGAAAAGAGTTTTTTTTTTTTTTTTTTTTTATAGTGGACCATTTAGTAAGTTTACAAGTCTGCAAGAATACATTTCAGACATGTCACTATAAATACATAGAACTGTATCATTTACCTTTAAAACAAAAGGAAACTCCATTCAGTTGACTGTGCTAGATCAGTGTCCTAAACAGATCCTGTCACCAATTTAAACCATCAGGTGGCCAGACCATTTTGCAAGTTTTCCATTGCTTTTTTATTTTTCCCTTACAGCTGTTTGTAAAGACCCCCCAAACATATTTTCTGAAAGCACATGACCAGTAGAATAAAAAGAAGGTGCTACTGATTTTTAAGGGCCCGTATAATTTGCGCAAATGTTGATCAAATCAATATTTTTCCTAAAAATATACTAAAATCCTTGTCGATACAAACACAGCAAATTTTACAAAGTTCCTGCTAAATGCCTACTAAATAGAAAATCTTACCCTGTACCGACATTATAAATATCAAATATTTGTAAATTTGAAATAGAGCCTTTTTGCGCAATTATGAAAAATTGGAACATACGCAAAATGTATATAACCAAAATTTCTCTACAAATCTGGAGGTGTTCATTTTTCACTTACAGCTTTTAGAAGTAGTAAAAGACCCCCCCAAAACTATATATTTTCTGAAAGCACATGACCAGTAGAACAAAAAGAAGGTGCCGATTTTCAGGACCCCATAATATTTGCACAAATATTTATCAAACAATATTTTCGCTAAAATAACACGAATATCTTTATTAGCACACATAAACACAACATAACGTACAAAATTCCTGCTACATTCCTACTAAGGCCTCGTTCATATGGGGTGTACTAAAACTTATGCCAATGGATGGCTGTATGGAAGGCCATGTTTGCCCGCACAGGGATGCAAAGGTGTTCTAGCACCAGTAGCCGCTAATCAGAGCTGTTTTTGTTCTGGAGTGACCATTAGCTTTTAGAAGAAGCAGGAATGGCCATCTGGAAGCAGTGTTGTGGGTCCGTACACCATACAGATTTGGCAGAGAAAGGGTTAAACATTGCAAATTTACTTGCAATGTTTATGTTTTTAATAATTTCTTTTTTTAATGACCTGCAATGTGCCATTAGACTTGCTAACAAATTTGATTAATAAGGAAATTCAGGAGACTGGCCTCTCTGACCTCTTTTAGGCAAAGATCCACCAGTATCCAGAAAGAGAACATTTACCTTTCAATCAAAAAGATGAATAAAGAAATAGTTAACTAAAAAAATGTCAAATTTGAGAGAGATAGGTTTGCATATACTACTAAGAAAGCATACAGGTGGAACTTGGTCTATAATATGGGTAGACAAGGAGGCAATCGGAAAAATTATTACACCAATGACGATAGTACTCAGAGTCAGAATCAGTATGGGAAGGGAGATCAGGTCCCCAGTCCCGCCGAGGAAGGGGGTGAGGAAGAGGCCAAAATAGACATGTAGCACCTTACTAGTTAGGTGCTAGGTTCAAAGCATTGTATGCTCCATCTGCCTATCAGGGGAGCTTGATCTATTAGGTTGCCTGTTGCATGTTTCCAGGTGTGATTCACTGGGTCTAAGGGAGTGTCCCCACTGCATCCAATAGGGGAGCCTGTTGTACAGTGGAGGAAACTTGACTAGTGACACATTGGTTTTTGTGGGAGTCCCAGTGGGAGGGCACTCTTGCAGTGCATTCTGGGATTGCTCATAAAAGCCGTGGGGACATGTGACAGGGCGTCTTTGGCGGAAAGCAGAGTCCCAGGAGGAGGCTGACGGCTTGTCTCTCCTCCTGCTGCATGAGGAAAGTGGTCTTAGGCAGTCGGCCTTGTGAACTAGGTGTGGAGCAGAGGATCCAGTACAGCGGACAGTGGAGCTGCTGGCAGAGTCTTCCGGGAAAAACAGTGTCCATGAGTACCAGGGGACTTGCCAAAGGGTCTGCCCAGGAAGGGAGATCACTCCAGTGAAGTCAGAGGATCAAGGGGTCAGCTCACACAGAGTGTCAGAGTAAATGGGGTGCCATTTTCAGAACCCTGAAGAGTAGGGACAAAGGGGGTGCCAAGTAGGACCCTGAAGAGTGATTCACAGTGCAGTACAGTTCAGTAATTCTTCTTTACTAAAGTGGCAAGGCAGCCTTGCCGCACTCAGCGTTACATAGAAGTCCCAGCAATTGTGCATAGTTTAAACAGTTGGAGTATCCCACTCATCTCTTCTCCTATCCAAGTTCTCTAATAAAACAAAAAAAACAAAACCCCTAGACTGTTTTCTGACTGAGCCAAGCACTTTGAATATGCTATATTGTCAAGTTGTTGCTATGGGTAACCCAGGGGAATCCGTAACCAGCAGCTCCCAAGGGAGTAGTGCTACAGACAAAATAAGCATTAAGAATCAAATACCTATAAAAGGAAAAGTACAGCTCTGGAGGATATGGAGGGCATGGGCACATCCCAATCAGAAGGTGGAGTGCAATAGGACAAGGGACACAAAAAACAGTCCCTCAAAAAACAAAATAGGACTCTCCGGAGGCGCAGAAGGAGGTGGCGCACACTGAGGTCTCCCACAAACCACCACTATGGTGAGGGCATGCAGTACAATGGACCCACAGTCCCCACTCCCTCAACCCCACAACATACGGACTCTGCCGACTCCAATGTTGAAGAATTATAGAATGGATCAGTATGTTATTCCTGTGGGAGACAAGATAACCTGAGGGTCATAAACTTGTCTACTCACAACGGATGCACAGACTTCTCTCCTCCTTAAGGGACTTACTTTTTGCCCAGTGACTAGGGGATACCTTTTTGATATAGTAAAGGACATAAGGAAGAATAATTCTACAAGCATTGCATGAGAGGAGAGCTAGTGGTGCCTCTACGGCCCCTATGGACGATTGGTCTAGTCTATCTAGACAGGAATATCGGACACTTCGGGACCCAACAGACCTTTAGGAAGAGGGCATGTTGAACAGGAGGATGACTTAGGGGAGGACTTTACATAAGTAATTTTGGATTTGGCTCTTAAAATATGCGAGGAATCAATGGGAACTATAGAACGCCCGCAGGACCTTACGAAATTGAAAGATACTGGCCTTTATAACAGATCAAGAACCTTTCCTCCCTTGTCTGCAGTCTCAGGAGTGGAATGCTTTGTTAGAGCAGTCACGGGTGATATTAGAAAACTGCGATGGGATAATTCCTCCTATGACAATTTGACCCGAGAGGAGAGAAGTGCCCTACAAGAATTGTGTCTAAACACAGATTTGGTCATTAAGAGTGCGGACAAGGGAGGAAATATTGTTCTTATGGATAGATCTGGATATATTAATATGTGCCAACGCATCCCAAATAATAGACAATGGTACACCCCTATTCCTAGCATTAATATGGGAAGGGATAAAAAGAAACTCTTTGGACTTGTTGATCAGGCTTACTTCAATTTTTGTGATTGACAAAGACACAGTTGACTTTTTAAAAGTAGAGCACCCTAGGATACCGGTCCTGTACACTTTACCCAAGGTCCACAAATCTCTGAAGGACCCCCCCCCCCCCCCCCGGGGCGTCCAATCATTTCAGGAGTGGGTTATGTATTCACTGAAAAATGTAGTGAATACATAAACAAAATTTTACAACCACTTGTGTGCAATCAATTTTCGTATGTAAAGGACACCTCACATTTGTTAACCCTTCTACATGGTCTGAAATTACCTGAAAATACTCTGTTGGTTACCTTGGATATTGAGGCCCTTTATTCTTCTATACCACACGATAAGGACCTTCAGGTCATTAAGAAGGTATTAGAGAATAGAGCTTTAGACAAACATGTCCATGGCATCTTTGTCATTTAGCATCTACAATTCTTGTTGACACACAACAAATTAAAATATAAGTTTTATTGTCAGGCCCAAGGAACAGCCATGGGCACGAAACGTGCCCTGACTTATGCAAACCTCTACCTAGGGGACTGGGAGACCTGGCTTTTTGATGGAGGGGGGGGGGGGGACGTCCTCTGTCTGCCTGTCCAGGATTGTATCCTGGTACAGGTACATAAGACTACCTCCTCATCTTCTGGTCGGGAAATGTGTCGGAGTTTCACGACCTTGTTAATGCTCTAGCGAATAACCCATATAATCTAAAATTTACATACGAGTTCGACCACAGACAAGTCACCTTTCTGGACTTCACAATGGACAATGACGGTACAGTGGCTACAAAATTATATAGGAAATCCATCACTACAAATAGTTTGCTTTATGCGAGGAGCTTCCATCCCAGAACTTTAGTGAAAAATATACCAGTTGGACAGTACATAAGGGCTCGTCAAAATTGTACCAATGATGAAGACTTTGAAAAGGAGGCTAGAGTCTTGGAAAAATAGATTTCAAAAGAGAGGTTACCACAATAAATGGCTAACTGAAGCATACAAAAGAGCAAAAAACAAAAACAGTCAGAGGGAGTCCCTGATCTTTGGCAAAAAGGATAAAACCACAAGCCAGCCAAATATAATGAGACTAGGTCTCCAGTATACCCAGCTGGGGGACAGAGTTAGGGGGATATGCTCCACACATTGGCACCTACTTAGGGAGGACAACTCTGTTGGCAAATTTGTTTCAGGTTATCCACAGATGGTATACAGTAAGGCCCGTTCCTTAAACGACCTTCTGGTACACAGTGACATCTCTTGGAAACCAAAGAGTCCCCATAGAAATATGGGTTTGACCAGATGTGAACAATGTGATGTCTGCCCCTACATGATAGAAGGGGACATTTTGGAGTTGCCAACAGGCAGGATCTTAAAGTGTAGGCAGCATGCAAATTGTGACACTGTAGGTGTCATCTATGTAATTTTGTGTTCCTGTAATTCTTTTCACGTTGGCAAAACTATTAGAACTATTCGCAAACGGTTTCAGGACCATATATATGACATTAACACATATTACCTACGTGCCCCCCTAGCTAGACATGTATGTTTAAACACACAACAGGGATCCCATCCCAGCTGTTTGAAAAGTCTGGGTTTTGGAGTTAGTCACCCAGGATTTGAGAGGGGGAAATTTTGACCAAGTTGTCCTTCAACACGAAACACGGTGGATTTGGGAACTCAATGCGACCAAACCACCCGGCTTGAATGACAATCTTAGCTTTGTACCATTTTTTAAGTAATATTTTTCCATTATTTTTTTTAAAAGATATAGCATTGTCTTATTCATATGCATTTGCACTTTAGTGTCATGTAACTGGTCATTTTGTCTATTGGAGGATGAGGGGTTGGCTGTATGAATGTTTTTAAATGTGCGTTTTGTCCTTGGTACCATTTTAATTTCTTGCTATCTTGCACAGATCCATGATCTGGTATTTTGTTTTTGTGTTTTGACAATTAAAGCATACGTATCTAAGATATCCAGTGCATGTTTGCCTATTTTACCAATTTATTTTTGAGTGCGTGGTATAGAGTCATTTCTTGTCAGCCATAACCCCAGTATAGTTTTTTTTTTTCTGCAGGCAGCAGGCTTTCTCATGAAACCAGTCTAAGCGGCTCATGAGCCACTGGAATGGTTTTCAAAGCAGCCGGTGTTCCTCGGGCTTACCGTTTTTGCCGGTTCGCCCGAGAAACAATGTGAGGGTGCGCCAGGCTGAGCCCATAGGTGATTAAAGAGTAACACTCTTTGATCGACTTTATGGTCTTGGAGGTCACTTCCGGTCCAGGCTGGCAGAAAATAATTTTTTTGATCTTTAGCTTTGAAAAAGGTAAAGAAGAGATTTAGGGCCTTTTTGACCCCAGATCTCTTCATAAAGAGGACCGGTCCTCCCTATTTCTATTACAAGGGATTTTTACATTCCTTGTAATAGGAATAAAAGTGATCGAAAAATGTTCACAGACCGGTTTAAAATGGGATTTTTGACTTACCGTAAAATCTATTTCGGTGATGTTCACTGACGGACACATCTCCTGATATTCTTAACCATTGGGTTATACTGCCCCCTACAGGAGTAGGACACTTGGCAGAAAAAAAGAAGAAGTCTGTCTATGCCTATGGGCACTCCCGGGGGATATACTCCTCTCTCTGCTATAGGTACTCAGTTTTGTTACAAGCAGTGTCAGAAGAATACAACTCCACAGAGGATGGGTGCTGTGCTGTGTCCATCAATGAACACCAGAGAAATAGATTTTACGGTAAGTCAAAAATCCCATTTTCTTTCATTCACTGACGGACACAGCTCCTGATATTCTTAACCATTGGGACATCCCAAAGCAGTGTTAAATATGAGGGGAAGGAACAGCAATAAAATTCCCAAGGCTAAACAGTAGCCAACCAGGCGACAGGAGCTCAACGAAAACAACTGGAGCCCACCTGAAAAAAAACAATACACCCTCAAAGAGGATCAGGTCCTCTCCACAGCAGCCTGCAAAACCTTGTGGCCAAAAGAAGCATCCGCAGATTCCAACACATCCACTTTATAAAACTTTGTGAAAGTGCTCACTGACGACGAAGTGGCCGCCTTGCAAACCTGCGTCACTGACACCTGATAACGGAAGACCCAGTAGACACAAAGCACCCTAGTAGAGTGCACCTTACCTGGGAAAGGAGAAACCAAACCCTTGATGGAATACGCCTGAATCACTGTCTGTCTGATCCATCTGGAAATGGTCGCAGAGGACGCGGGCAGCCCTTTCTGAGGCCCATCCGTGAGCATAAAAAAAAAAAAAAAAAAAGAGAGAGTCTGACTTCCTGAAAGACTCCTTAGCTGCCAGGTACACCGTAATTGCCCAGACCACATCCAAGGCATGCAATGCAATTTCCTTTGGAAGTTTAGGCCTGGGACACAGGGAAGGCAACACAATGTCTTCATTCAAATGAAAATCCGAGACAACCTTTGGAAGGAACGACGGACAGGGGCGAAGAACCACATTATTCCTATGATTCACCAGTTAAGTTGGACAGGTTAACCCCGCCAGTTCCAACACCCTGCACTCAGAGGTGATAGCCACCAAAGAGGCCACCTTCTGGGACAGCAAAGGGGAGGCTTCTGGAGGACCGAAAGCACTCAATTGAGGTCCCAAGGTGGCAACGGAGAAGGCACAGGAGGAACCAAATGTCACACACCCTGAAAAAAGGTACGCACTACGGAGTTTGTGGCCATAGGTCATTGGAAGAAGACAGTCAAAGCCGACACCTGGCCTTTGATGGTACTCTAGGCCAATTTCTGTTCAACCCCCCGTTGAAGGAAGGTCACCGATTGAATGCGCACTGGACAACCCTGAAGACGATCCGTCCAATGGTCCAGGCTGGCATCCGTGGTGACCATTGTCCAATACAAGGGGAGGAAGGATTTGCCCAGCCGAAGAGCCAGAGAACGAATAAACCTCATCAGGGATTCCTTTGTTTCCCGAATCAGCCAGTTCTCATTGTCCAGAATCTCCCTTGGCAGGGACCTCGTATGGAACTGTGCAAACGAAACCCCCTCGAAGGTAGACACCATCAGGACCAGCACCCGCATGCAAGTCCAGAGGGATGACCATATGTTAGACAGCAGGAGACGAATTACAGCCTGCAGTTTCTGGAGTTTGTCCAGAGGAAGGAGCACTCTGGCTAAGGCCGAGTCCAGAGTCCGGCCCAGATAGTCCAGCTTTGTAGACCGAACCAGGGCAGACTTCTGAAAATTCTGAACCCAGCCAACTCCAGCAGAGTTCGTATTGTGATCTCCAGGTTTTCCACCAGAGCAGGAGACTCCGCTCGCAGAAGGAGATCATCCAAGTAGCCCAGTACCACGATCACCAATTGGCGTAGCAAAGCTAGCACCGGGGCTAACACTTTTGTAAAGACCCGAGGCGAGACCGAAGGGTAACGCCACAAACCGATAAGGCTCCCCTCCCACGGCAAAGCGGAGAAAGCGTTGGTGACTGGCACATATTGGAATGTGAATGTAGGCATCCTTGGAGGTCGATATATGCAAGGAAATCCCCCTAATGCAGGGATGCCACCACTGTGCGAATGAACTCCATTCTGAACTTCTGTAACCGCACAAAGCAGTTCAGCGCCTTGAGGTCCAGGATTGGACGCACTTTGAGTTCCTTCCTGGGGACTGTAAACAGGTTTGACTAAAAACCCTGAAAACGTTCCGAAGTCAGAACCAGGACAATCGCCTCTGGATGTAACAGGTCTTGAACCACCCCCAAACAGACCCTGTAAGCGGTCCAGGGACAGGCGCAAGTTGGAAGGAAAGAACCTTGCCAGTGGAGCGAAATGCGATCTTGTAACCGGACCGAAATACAGTGTGGACCCACTTGTCTTGCACCAGGGAAGGCCATGGGTCCAGAAACCAGCAAAGTTGTCCCCCCCCCACCCCTGATATGGGGGAGGGCGCACCTTCATGCTGAAGGAGCCTTGTCCACAGGTCTGGAGAAGCTCGCTCTCTGTTTGCCAGACCAGGTTGGTTTGGATCCTCCAGAAGAGCCTCTGAAAGGCTTTGAGTCCTTGTCATTCGACACTGAGGGACGAAAAAAAATATTTCTTATGAGCCTAAAAGGAAGGCCCACGGCTATGATGAGGTTCCTTGCCCTTAGTAGCCTTTGGAAGAAAGGTACTCTTCCCCAGTGAGACCTTTTATGATGTCATCCAGGATAGCTCAAAACAGGCGGTCTCCTTGAAAGGGAAGATCAGTCAAGGCATTTTTAAGTCTGGTCCGCAGACCAACATTTGAGCCAAAAGACAAGCCGAAGGACCACTGCCAAAAACAGAAAGCCGAGCCACTAGGGGAGCCGTATCCAAAATGGCATTATAGATAAACTGCAGCCCCTGGACCAGCTCAGCAAAGATGGGGGGGGCTGTTCTCCCTCCAGGTCACGGAGTAAAAGCTTAGCCCACTGAGTCAGTGTTTGCAACACCAGGGCAATGGTGAATACCAGCCTCTCCGAAACAGCCAGAGTGTACAAATTGTAGGCCTCCGCCTTTCTGTCAACAGGATCCTTAAACGCCACGGACTGGAATCATGGCTGCCTTGTTCAATCTGAAAACTGGAGAGTCCACCACCAATTGAATAGTCCACATCTTAAAAAGGGACTTTTCGTGGGGGTAATGCCTAGTAAAGCACTTAGGGACCCACAGGGACGCTTTGGTCATCCCCACTCTTCAGCGACTATTCTGTCAAAATAGGCAGGGAAAGGAAACACCTTTGCCGCTCTGGACGGCTTGTCCGTGTCAGAGAGAACCTGCACCTCCGTCGCAGCTGCATTCTCCATCTTCTCAAGGTCTCATGCACAAATATAAATCGGTGCTTCCACCAGTACCTTTTCGTGCGCGGTTGCATATGTAGAGGAATCGTCCTCACTATCAGAGGATTCTGGGTGCATGGTTGCAGGACCCAGTAGGGTGACCCATGTCCGTGATGCCAGATGGGAAGGACGGGAACCTGGGGGTCTGACCGTCCCAAGGAGGGGCCCACGTCCACCCCACAATCCACCAGGGAGGGGGGGACAGTTACTCACCATACTAGGAACCAGGTGGGCACCGCTCCAGACAGAACACCTCTCCATCTAAATAGGGGGCTGTCGACCAGGAGGAACGCTGCGACTCGGGACGAGACCCGGTCATATGCGACCTCGCGAGGCGTTAAACTCGCAGCCCAGCCCCCGTCCAAAGGGGCTATGTCATGGCTGAGGTCTGCGCGCGATAGCTGGCCAGACTGGGGTGACCACTGGATCTAGATTATCCAACCCGTAGCCCAGTACAGCAGTTGATTGTAGATCTCACAGGAAAAATCTAGGAGAAAACAATTTCTATCTAAAAAGAAAAAATTTGACAGAACCATAGATCCCAGCAAGGAACTAGGTCCTTACTCCCGACTAGGCAGAAAAAAACTGAGTACCTATAGCAGAGAGAGGGAGTATATCCCCCAGGAGTGCCCATAGGTGTAGCCAGACTTTTTTTCTGCCTAGTGTCCTACTCCTGTAACGGGCAGTATAACCCAATGGTTAAGAATATCAGGAGCTGTGTTCGTCAATGAACGAAAGAGAAAATAAAAAATAAATGAAAAAATAAAAAATTTAAGTGCCCCCATCCCTCCATGGTTACGTGCAGAACCAAACACATACGCAGGTTGCGCACGCATATGTAAACAGTAATTAAACCACACGTGAGGTTTTGCCGCAAGCGGTAGAGCGAGAACAATAATTTTAGCGCTAGACCTCCTCTAAATCCAAACAGGTAACATGTAAAGGCGTTCGAACCTTGTCGCCATTCCACGAGCGTGCACAATTTTAAAGTGTGTCACGTTAGATATCTATTTACTCGGTATAACATCATCTTTCACATTTTACAGAAATATTGGGTGTAACTATTGTGTTTTTTTTTTATTCATTTAAAGTGGTTGTAAACCCACTTTAAAGTCTTTTGCCTATAGGTAAGCCTATATTAAGGCTTACCTATAGGTGCTATAAATATCTCCTAAACATGCACAGTTTAGGAGATATTTACAGTGCATGCAGCCGATGACGTCATTGGCTAATGCGCTCTTAAGGAACGGCCACCCGTGCCGTTCCTTCAGAACCCTATGCCGTGAACGGCGGCTCACGCGCGCATTCAGGGGAGTGATCTAATCGCGCCTCCGGCCAAACAGATGGCTGGAGGACGCAAACAAGGATGCAGGACGACTGGACATGTTGGCCGCCCTGTCGCTGGGTGAGCGGCACTGCGAGCGGTTAGTTTTAAGGTAAGTATTTCATAATGAGCTAGTATGCGATGCATACTAGCTCATTATGCCTTTGTCTTTACAGGTTTTTTTTATGAGGGTTTACTTCCTCTTTAAAGTATATTTTTTCCAAACAAATTGCATTTCAAAACCCGCAGCGCAAATACCGTTTGACATAAAAAATTTCAACAATCGCCATTTTATACCCTAGGGTCTATGCTAGGAAAAAAATATGCACTTTTCTGGGATTTTAAATAATTTTCTAGCAAAAAAAATGGATTTAAACTTGTAAACAAAAAGTGCCCGAAAAAGCCTGGTTGGCAAGTGGTTAAGGCAGGGGTGTCAAACTTAATTTCATCGTGGGCCACATCAGCCTTATGGTTGCCCTCAAAGGGCCGGTTATATCTGTAAGATTAGATGTCCAGACCACCTCATGCTCACTTACATGAGATGTCAAGAGCCCCCCCGCCATCAGAAATCAAGAGTCACCCACCCTTCCTTACATCACAGTGCACCCACTACTTACACTGTGCTACTGCCAGGATGAAGATGCAGGTGGATCTGGGAGGAAGAAAGTACAGAGTCTGGAGGAGGACCAGAGGAGGGGTGGAGTCAGCTTCCAGAGTCTGCTGAATGCTGAGACCAGGGCAGGCAGAGAAAAGGTTGTGTTGCAGCTGGACAGAGGTGCAGGATCTGTAGGAGTTCTACCCTCCTCTCTGCTGCCGACTGCTGGGAAGGGTTGGGGGGACAAAGACAAGCCTTTCTGCAGTTGCACAGAGGAGCACTGGATCTGGCAAAGGAGTTCTGTCCCCTCTGCTGCCGACTACTGAGACAATGTGGGGGAAGACAAGGGGGGTGCTGCAGGAGAGGGGCGAGGGCCACATGAAATGGCCTGCGGGGCTATATATTCATACACACACACACACACACACACACACACACTACGAGAGCACAAGAGAGAAAGACTCCTAAAATCCTGTTTGTTGAGCCTGTTTATGTACTTTAGATTTGTACACTTTTTTTTTTTTTTTTTTTTTAACCATCAGCCTTTTACACAGAATGCTTTGGTGAGACATCCTGAAGTTAATGATAGTTTAGTGATTTTCTTTTAATGAGAATGTAATAAATATAGACCACCATCCCTTTCCTCTGAATTGTTTCAATGTAGTTAAAATCTATTTTGCAATTATACTGAGCTGCTGAAATAAATAATCATACCTCCATTTCATCGCTGGCAAGCTGACGTTCTCTCTTTTCTACATCTGCCAGAGTTTGTTGTAATTGCTCTTGCAGAGCTGTGCATTCAGCAACCTGAAAAAAAAAAAAATAGATACTACGTTTCACTCAACAAAAATATTGCATTTAATCAACCAAATATTGATGTTTTGACTTTTCTAACTTTTAACATGTGTTCAGATTCAAATTTATCCTTTAAAACAAACAATCATCCTGCTGGGGATTATGAAGAACAGAAATTCATACTGTGCAGTGCTTTCATGTGTTGGGCGTCTTTCAAGCAGTTTATTTTCAATGCATTGCAGGTACATTTCAGTTGATGAGAAAGTTAAACTAGTCATTTAGGTATTACAGACATATCTTCTTAATATATGTACTTGCGCACTCAACTAACAAGAACAATTAAAAAAAAAAAAAGTATTACGCCATTATTAAACCCCTTTCTGCATTTCCAGGAAAAGTAAAAATCCTCCTTTGCAGTGGGGCTGCCCACACACTCACCTTGGCTCCAACAATGGGACATCCTGGAGCGCTCTGCTGGCATCTTCGAGCGGTCGGCTTTTCAGGTATGGAACGCCGTCCACTTTCATTGGCTGGGTGTGGATGCCTATGCGCAGCTCACTGTACAGGGGCGGCCAAGGAGAAAGGTAATTTTAAATGCAGAAGAAACAAAGCAGGTCTCTTCTGCATTAAAAATCCTGCCTGTCCTCTTTACTGCAGCGATACTGGAGGATGGGCAAAGCATCCTGATTCAGCAGGTGTATGTTCCAATCATATATGAACCAAAGAACATTTGTGTGTTCCGATTCTGAAGTAACAGTTCAAATCTCAAACCTGCCTGGAGTTTGCATGTTCCTGCCGGTGTCTGTGTGGGTTTCCTTCAGATACTCCAGTTTCCTCCCACACTCCAAAGACTAATTTTTAATTTTTAAGGTTAATTAGCTCCTGTCTAAATTAGCTCTAGTATGTTAATGTATGAATGTGAGTCAGGGACCTTAGATTGTAAGCTTCTTGAGGGTAGGGACTGAAGTGAATGCACAATAAATATGTAAAGCGCTGCGTAAATTGATGGCACTATATAAGTATCAACTGTTGTCAGTAGTTGTTATGGTGTTCAAGATTTCCAGACAGTTCAGCTGTGAATCTAGTGAACAGCATCAAAATATTTTCTCTGAAAAAGCTTTAACATTATCAGTCTACATAAAAGTTATTTTTAAAGTGATTGTAAACCTTCACATATAGCCAGAGAGGTAACTGGCCTCGGGTAATTCTCCTACATGAGTTGTACCTGTTTATCTGCAGTCTTCTCTTCACTACTTCTGGTCAAAGTGCTAAACTTTAAAGCTTGTCGGAGAATTTTGAAAAAAGGGGGCAGAGAGTTACAGTCTGCAGAGCTTAGTGAGGAGAGCTCTGAAAGCTGACTGACGTGAAGGGAAGTGAAGTGAAGGGAAAGGAAGTGAAGGCAAGGGAAAGGAAGTGAAGGCAAGGGGAGGGGACACCACCCCACCCTTTCATACAGCTCACAGGAACAGAGCTGAAGCTGTCAACCAGCTGGAGCTCCATCCCATCACTTTTTTTTTCTTGGTGTCAGGAAAACATGTCAGAAGTGATTCATGTTGATAGCACAGGAATAAAGCAGCAGACAGAAATTACTCTTTGTGCTCTGGATTGAGACCAGTACACACTGTAGTGGGATATGATTTGTTCATATTTTATGTAAATATAAAATCGCAGTCTGCAATTTAGGCAGCGCTATTCCTCAAATTAAAATAACTCCAAAAGTGCACTCGCAATATTATGAAT
Source organism: Pelophylax lessonae (assembly GCF_965119305.1). Lineage (NCBI taxonomy): Eukaryota > Metazoa > Chordata > Amphibia > Anura > Ranidae > Pelophylax > Pelophylax lessonae. The sequence goes on from NC_138768.1 coordinate 197,639,003, forward strand.
CTCAAATATATATAAAAAAATCTGTAAAATTATATATACACACACACACACACATAATAAATCTATATATATATATATATATATATATATATATATATATATATATATATATATATATATATATATATATTATATATATATATATATTATATATATATATATATATATATATATATATATATATATATATATATACACACACACACACACATATATATATATATACACACACATCTGTCTGTACCTATCACAGCCCCTGTACAGGTATAACCCCGCCTCCCCTCAGACGCACCACCCACTTCCTCTCCCGGAAGCTGACGTCACATCCAGGCCTGGCGGTGGCCACTGATTGCCTCGTTCCTCGTAGACTCTGAGCAGAGATGGCAGCGGCGGTGGTCCAGTTACTGGGGAGTTCTCAGTGTGTTGTGGCCGGTTCCCGGGCCTGGCTGTGCAGCGGACTAGGAGTTGGCTGGAGCCCAGGGCGGCCCGCCTGTACAGGTAAGTGTCCCGCATGCAGGCCATGGGGGCCCGAGTGACCTCAAGTGTGTGTGTACTGTCTATGGTTACGCGGGGCGGGGGCTTGCTCATATCACGCTATGGAAAAAACTATAGTGGCAAAAAACTCGAGTTTGAAAAAAAAAAATCGATTTAATCGATTTTTTGCCCAGCCCTAACGCAAACTGACCCAAAGAACTTGCCTCCTGATAGCGCTACTGTTAGGATAAATCCTCCGGACATTCCTGTCTACATGTGACAGAGTGTGTTACGGATGATTATCCTAAAGTCATAATTGATATTTCTAAAATTACGAGCGTCCTCTGGGCTAGTTATAAACGTAGAGGTGGTGGCAGAGAAAGGGTTAATTGTTTGATTAGCCCGGTGACAACCGCTCAGTCTGCTGGCATCTAGATTGTGGTCCCGCAAGCTGGACAATCTGTGTGCTGGGTGCAGCTGAGAGTGGCATTGTTACGCAAGTGACGGCAGGGTGTGGGATTGCCTGGTCTTGGGTCACAAGGTGGATGAGAAGGCTAGGGGTCTGATAGCCGCCACCGTCACACATGTCACATTACATAGCTCAATAACAGAATAGTAACGTCACATCAAGTATGCCTCACGGACGATGACAAAGGAATTGTTCAATCGTCCCTGAGTTGTACTATGCGAGAGTTGGTAAGTAGACGTTGCATGTAGCCAGTTTGCCCTACATGTTTCGCTTACGTAGCACGCTTCTTCTGGAGCGACTGGTAAGTATGTTTCTGAGTAAGAGTTGGGCAATGGTAATAAGCCCAAAAGGTAAAATTTGACCTTAAAAAAAAGATATGACTTGTAACGAGGGGGTCTTATCTCTCAAGAGTGCATTGCCGGAGTACGCCCACTAAATCAGAGATAGGTAGTTGTATCCTTAGGAGAACAAACCGGTGTCTCTATATAGCCAAAAGTTGTAGTAATCTTGCCAAGTGTATGGAGGTTCAATGGGCCAGCGGGTCCATCAATATGGGACATCCGTTGTAACGTGAGTACCTGTAAGCAAGTGTAGCAGAAAAAAGTGTAGCAGCAGGAAACACTCCAATGAGAGATAAGGTGCCTCCCCCGGATGGGGTACAAACCGCCATCTATTATTGCATTTTTTCACATTTCTTTGCACCTTAGCACTTTATATGGATTTCCGATGGACTGAGTTTATAGTATATTTATTCACAGCAGAATTCAGTTTGTACCCACAATTTTAAGTTTATTTATATAGGAGTGATTACTTTCCACTATTTTCATATATGTATGTATGTATTTATTTATATATATATATATATATATATATATATATATATATATATATATATATATATATATATATATATATATATATATATATATATATATATATATATATATATATATATATATATATATATATATACATACATACATACATACACATACATACACACATATACATACATACACACACCACGTTTTTTTTTATATATATATTTATTGAGATTCATATTGCACAAGTACACTTTTGTAGAGTATTTTTAATTTGAGGAATAGCGCTGCTTAAATTGCAGTCTGCGATTTTATATTTACATGGTCTATTACCCATAGGGTCTTGAAGCAGCAGCAATTCCCCTTTTAGCTTTTGGATTGTTTTGTTTTGGCGCGAGTGTTTCATTTTATTATAGTTCATATTTCATATCTGAGGTTTACAACCACTTTAGGTTAGGTAGTGCCTGGAATTAGCCCCTGGTTTTTATACTCCAAGAGTGGGAGATCGCTCCTGTAGTTCCAGTCTGTATGTGGACTGTTCCTGTTCCCCTTGGAGTTTAGAGTTTCTGAATGTTTCCGTTACCTTCCCAACAATGTAAATTAAATACAACTCTGACATAGAAATCTGGACCACTGATGGCAACAGTGTGAAGACCCAAAAATTAATGAACACAGTAATTCAGAGATACAAGAAATTGTCACAGGGTTTAACTTCTAAATATCTGTCAAAACTAAAATATTGGTTTCAGGTGGACTGGCTACCACTTGAACAGATTGAGAAATGTGCCAGTTATAGAGCTAAACACAGATGCCCTCAAATAAAAACTGCAAAATGTGCATATTCCTTGTTAGATCTGACCTTTTTCTTCACGATTGCTTCCCTCTCTTTGTCTCTCCGATTCCACTGTTCTGCTAGATCTTGTATGTGAGCCAACTCTTTCTTCTTTAACTGCCATAAAAATGCAAAGACACAGAGCAGACAGGTTAAAAGGCATGTTTTTCCTAATTTTACCTATTAATCTGAATGCAAAAATCAAAAGATAAAAAGTTATGAAATACATTTTTGGCAAAACAAGTTAAATACAGTATTTTTTACTATGTAAGTGAAATATTGTCACCATAAAGCAATTCATTTCCAATCTCGTCTATATTTGCATCTCCCTCCATTCCTTTAGAGAGTGTGGTACCTGTACTAATAACATGCCACACTGAAAATGTGGCCAAACTACATAGAAGTGGTTCCTTCATTTTTGGAAGGCATTAGGAAGAGAGTACGAGCGTGTGGAAATTAAACTGTACAAATGTCATACAGAGAAAAAGCTAATACTGTATAATACTATGTCATAGATTAGGCACAAAGGAAGCCACAACTTCTAAGGTACTGCTTACACTTGCTCATTTTTTGTGAAGTTAATGCATGAATATGTGCACATAGAAAGTAAAATGAGATTTTAATCAGTGAAATAATTGTGGGCTTACTTTTTTTTTTTGCTTAGTCCTAATCCTTATTAGTTTCTAGTATCTTATAATCTTTTCTGCCTTCTGAGAAGAGGGCCTACAGACATTCCTGAAGTGCCATACCGACAATGGGTGTCTGGATCTACCCCTTTCCTTCTCCTCTCTGTGACTGATGTCGGCTCTGGGCTCTCTGCTCCGCTCCCGAAAGTTCACACTATGCACAGAGCTGCTCTTCTCCTCCCCCCTCACTTCTTCCTCCCCCGTTACAGACAGAACAAGCTAGGCACACATACAGGAAAGCAGCAGACTTCAGGGACTGTAAAAGTCATTGGCAGCGCTCTGTACATTATATTCTACTTTCCTGGTAAAATGATAATGCAAGGAATACATTTTTAAAGTAAAACAGAACACTAACTTTTGTCAGCATTGCCTTCATTTACTGTAATGAAATGTAGACCCCCATATTGTGATTTTATCATTTTATTGTCTATTCAGATTGTTCTGTGTGTTTGAGCCTCCCATGCAGCTTTCCATACACATATGCTTAGGTTGGTTTCACACTGCTAGGAGTACAGGGGATGGGGGTGACAGGGATGACATCAGTGGAGGTGGGGAGATAGTGAGGACATCAGTGGAGGTGGTGATGGAGGGGTAGGGATGACATCAGTGGCAAGGGTGATGGAGGGATAGGAATGACATCAGTGGCAGTGGTGATGGAGGGATAGGGATGACATCAGTGGCAGTGGTGATGGAGGGATAGGGATGACATCAGTGGCAGTGGTGGTGGGGATAGGGAGGACATCATTGGCAGAGGTGGTGGAGGAATAGGGAGGACATCGTTGGCAGAGGTGGTGGAGGGATAGGGAGGACATCAGTGGCAGTGGTGATTGGGGGATAGGGATGACATTAGTGGTGGTGGAGATGGGGATGACATCAATGGAGGTGGGGAGATAGGGATGGCATCAGTGGAGGTGAAGAGATAGGGAGGACATCAGTGGAGGTGAGGGGATAGGGATAACATCAGTTGAGGTGAGGGGATCGGGATAACATCAGTGGAGGTGAGGGGATCGGGATAACATCAGTGGAGGTGAGGGGATCGGGATAACATCATCGGCGGTGGTGATGGAGGGATAGGGATGACCTCAGTGGAGGTGGTGATGGGGGTATAGTAATGACATCAGTGGCAGTGGTTATGGTGGGATAGGGATGACATCAGTGGCAGTGGTGATGGTGGGATAGGAATGACACCAGTCCACTGCCACTAATGTCATCCCTATCCCTCCACCACCACTACTGATGTCCTCCCTATCCCCACCACTACTGCCTGATGGGGGGGGGGGGGGATCAGTCAGAGGCAGATGTGGTTGGGGGGGGGGGGGGGTAATGAGATCGGTGACAGAAGAATGGTGGCGGGATTAGTGATAGAGGGATAGTGGTGGGGGGGATTGGATCAGCGACATAGGGATGATTTTTATGTACAATATAGGAGACTCTGGGGAAATATCCAGAGTCAATTTAGATGACAGGGAGTTGCCAGTCTCCCTCTCTTCTGCAGAGCGGCTATGTACTGAACACAGGTATGCTCCCTACACATAGCACTATGTCCATTTCAGGGAACAGACACAGGAAACAGGTTACTATGCCCTTTACCATGTCTCCTCTTCTGAAATAACACAGTGGCATGTGTGAAATCTATAGCGGTGTTCATGCAGGGATAGCTGGACATGAGAAGTTTTCACTACACTCCTCCCTCCTCTCTATCCTGTCAACCAGTTCACTCCCCGCTCCTTGCATCAGCTGGAGGAGAAGCTGACACAGCCCCTGAGTGAGGGGAAGGGGGGATTTGGAGGACACAGGAACATCAAAGCCCACTGGAGGAGGTGTTAGAATCTTGCACAAAACAGCCAGAGAAACATCGTCCAGCTGCTGGGAGGTGAGGACACTTCACTGCTTGTGTCATGCGGTCTCTGCTTCCGGATTTTAGCTGGGGAGTGGGGACATGCTGCCATGGAAAAAGAAGCATGTGAAGAGCGTGCTCGCTCTAGATAGCAGCTTGGGTGCGCCCCTCTTCACTAAGCAGGGCCACAAGCAGCCTGGGTGCGCCCCTCTTCACTAAGCAGGGCCACATGTTCAAGAGAGGGAGGGACTGAAAGAGGGGCTGGATTGTGGAGCTGTATACACCCCCTGTTTAATCCGAGAGAGAACCGTTAGAAGCTGTTTGACTGTTCAAAAGCCTCTACTGTAGAGCTGCACGATTAATTGCTAAAAAAGCACAATCTCAATTCACCCCCCCCCCCCCTCACTATCTTAAAACAGCATGTCCTCGATTCTTACAAAGCCCTTCTCTACTCATTCACAGCTGTCAAAAAAAAAAAAAAAAAAAAAAGCCTCCTGCAAATGTTTATCAACATTGTTAAGGCTGCTAGATAACTATATACACAATGTTTTACAATGTATCATTTTGTTCTTTTAGATCAAAGGAATGAACTTACGGAAATGAGGGCAGTTTAACCTCCTAAAGACCAAGCCATTTTCTGACACTTGTTGCTTACAATCAGTATTATTTGCTAGAAAATTACTTAGAAGCCCCAACATTTTATATATAATATATATATATATATTTATTTTATTTTTTTAGCAGAGACCCTAGAGAAGGAAATGGAGATTGTTGCAATCCGTTACGTCACACTGTATTTGCGCAGAAGTTTTTTAATTGCTGTTTTTTGGGAAAAAATACACTTTATTGGATAAAAAAAAAAAAAAGTAGCCCAATTTTTTTCTTTAAAATGTAAAAGATTAGGTTATGCCTAGAATTGTGAGAGAATCGTGAGCAAAAACTAAAGGAATGAGGAAAGAATGAAATGTAATGGAGGTATGAGGGTAATATGTACTACCTATTTTTGCTTTCCCATAATTTTCTCTTTAAATTGAATTTAAAAAAAAAACGCTCATATCTTCATTTTCCTCTAGCAGTTCCACAGTGTCTCTAACTATAATGGCACAAATAGTGTGAGCATTTTCACATGTATTTATTTGCATCTTTAACCCCTTAAAGCCTGAAGGTAACAAATGAATGCAGTTTTGCAACTTTGGCATGTGTTCGTAAAACTGTACATATCACTGTATCCAGATGAATTATATGTTTTCTCAGGACAAATTGGGCCTTCATTTGGTGGCAAATGGTAATGGCTAGCTCCCTATTTTTTATCATTACCATCAAAGAAAAACTGGCCTCCCAAAAATGGGACTTTTGACTTACCGTAAAATCCATTTCTCTGATGTTCATTGATGGACACAGCTGTGGGTACTTCTTAACCATTGGGTTATACTGCCCCCTACAGGAGTAGAACACTAGGCATAAAAAAAAAAAAAGTCTGGCTACGGCTATGGGCAGTTCCAGGGGGTATACTCCCTCTCTCTCCTATAGGTTTTGTTACAAGCAGTGCCAGAAGAATTACAACTCCACAGAGGGGTGGATGCTGTGTCCGTCAATGAACATCAGAGGAATGGATTTTACGGTAAGTTAAAAATCCCATTTTCTCTTTCGTTTATTGACGGACACAGCTCTTGATATTCATAAACATTGGGACGTCCCAAAGCAGTATTAATCATGAGGGGTGGGAACAGCGAAAAATAAAATTCCCAAGGCTATTAGGGATCGACCGATTATCGGCAACACCGATATATCAGGGCCGATATGCACTTTCCCCGATATATCGGAATTAGCCCCGGTGGTTACCGATATTGCCAATATTGCCGTGACGTCATCGCGTATTTTGCACTACCACACACTGGGACAGCTTCTGCCTTCTTAGGCCGCCTCCCTCAGTCTCATTTCGGAGTCTTACAGTGCGCAGCGCATTACAGTACACAGCCGCCGTGGCCACATACTTAGCCTTGCACTGCAGTTCGGACAGTCACAGTGAGTTTTCTCAATCATACAACAGTACAGCAGTGACCAGTCACAGTGCACAGTGTGTTTAACACAGCCACCGCGGCCACCCACCCACAGCTGCCCGGTGTCAGACCAGTCGGGCTGGTCAGTGTCAGATCCAGATAGGGCATTTTTTGTGGACAGGACCAAAAGCAGACTCCTGAATGTACAGGATCCCACAAACTCCCTCAGAATTCGCAGAGCAATCTCCAGTAGTCCATCAGAGCAGTGGGAGACTCTGAACGCATCAGAAGATCGTCCAGGTACCCCAGTACAACGATCCCCCGCTGACTCAAAAAATGCCAGCACAGGGGCCAACACTCCTGTGAAGACCCGAGGTGCGGAGGTGAGACCAAAGGTCAGCGCCACAAACTGATAATGCTCCTCGTCCACGGCAAAACGGAGGAAGCGCTGGTGACCAGCACATATTAGAATGTGCAGGTAGGCGTCCTTAATGTTGAAAGAATCATCCTACAGAGAGAGAGCAGATGGATATTTAGTTTGCAGGCTACTAAGCATCCTGGCTTGATCGATGCTTTTAGCTATAAACCCTTCTTATGATTACATGTATATATATATATATTATATACACACACACATACAAAAAACTGCCCTCTTTTTCACCATCTGTGCTTCATAATAATCAAACACAGAATATCTATCTGTGTAGTCGGTCAGGTTAATATACCCATTGCTATGAGAAGGGTATTACATAAGAAATGTATGCTTTATAACCATATTGCATTTTGTATATAAACTACATTGATCAATAATTGTATGATAGACAATGTTTTTGTACCATACTGAATTAAGATGTAAAATACAGATGCTTAAGAAAGCGATGTTGTGCTATTTTCATGTTGTGCTAGATTTCTGTTTTGTGTGCAATGTTCGGCAGACCCCCACTGGGTGGCGCTATTCTCTATCCGGGCGGGCATATGCGCTTCTACGAGGAGACACCCTTTTGGATGTCCCCTCGATCTTCGGGAGGGACCGGTGTAACGTGAGAATTTCCTACCCCGTGAGAAAAACCTACCCCTCGTCACTTCCGGCCAGGAACAGCTGAGCATCGCAGCAGTGCGCATGCTCACAGCCCCGGATACCTAATGGAAGAGCTGAGGATCAGACTAGTGCGCATGCGCACTAGTCTGAAACGATCTCGGTGTCCGTTAAACAAACCTACCGACGCGGCGGTGACATAAAATAGCTGTGCTGCACTATGAGTCATCTCCGCTCCTGTCCCGGTCACTTCCCTGATCTTGGCTAGTAAATATAAAAGCGGCTGGCGGCTCCGTGATTTATCTTTTCATACAGCAACCGCCGCTTTTATATTTAGTAGCCGAGAGCAGGGAAGTGACCGGGACAGGAGCGGAGATGACTCATAGTGCAGCACAGCTGTTTTAATGTAACTGCTCGCGTTACACAGACTGCCGTGAGCCGGAAGTGACGGGGGTAGGTTTTTCTCACGGGTAGGTAATTCTCACGGAACACCGGAGTTGTTCGGCACATCTTTGATAGGCCGACGCCCGTTCACCTCCCTGCACTCGATACTTCCGGTTTTGGAGGTGAGTGTTGTGAAGCGCACGCATCACCACTGGTTGGCGTAGGCGCCGATGCGCCGGATGTAGCGTCAATGGGGGAGATCCGCCCCCAGGCGCTCAATCCAAGGACTCGTGGCAGAGCGGCAGCACAGGTAACATACAGAAGATTCTTCCACTATTTGCCCACTTCTTATGGGACAAATTTAAACGGACATACGATATACTTACAGGCCAGAACCTCCAGTCCTATATCCAGGGAGCAAAACCATCAGCCGGCTAGATCCAATCTTCGTGGGTAGATACAACACCCCAAATATACCCCTGGTATGTTATTTATTTATGAAACCTGCGTTTATTATGTACCCTTAAATGCCTTACATCATCTGAGGGACTCTTTATGAGCTATCACAATCATATCTATGTAGTTTCTACACATATATAAAGGAAAGCACCATTTCATGTAATCGGCCCTCTGGGACCAAAGGCTCTGCGACATCGTTGGATTTGTTGCATTGACCAGGAAAGATCCCCTCCAGGGGTTAACACTCCTATCTGTTGGATTAACAAGGTAATGTCTACATAAGCCCTCTTGATGGTTCTGAGCACAAATACCTTAATGCCTTTAACCACTTTACCACCGGAGGATTTTGCTGTCTTACGTCCAGGCCACTTTTTGCGATTCGGCGCTGTGCGACTTTAACTGAAAATTGCGCAGTCGTGCGACGCCGTACCCAAACAAAATTTACGTCCTATGCTGAACACTCCGATCTGTCCCTGCCTGTCACTTAGGAGATCCGCCCGCTCTGTTTACACAGGCGGGCGGATCTCCACACTCGATTCCCCGACGATCAGGGCAGAGCAGCGGCGATCGCCGCCGCTCCTCCCCTGGCCCGGATCCCGCTGTGAATGAAAACAGCGGGAGCGCGCCTCCGGCGGTGCGTGAACGCCGCCTACAGGGGGAGGAGTCCAGCGACGTAGGTCTACGTCGCTGGACGGCATCGTGCCACATTGCTGCAGTAGCAGCAATGTGAGCAGGGCTAAAGTGGTTAAACTTATGGAAACTATCTTGTCCCCCATAGAGCCTGGCTATATTCTCCCTGTGTTTCTGGACTATAGAAGCAACACTTAGTTGGCTCTACATACTATATCCGTTACCACGGATATTTACTTGAGGTAATAAATTAAACATCTATAGATATTTTCGCCAACTCTGTGCTTATTGCCTAAAATCCATATACATATATCTATTCTCTTTTTTACATTAGGTTGTGGCCTGAGATCAGGATTTACCAATCCTGGGATATACCTTCTGCTATATTCCGGTTATTGTCAATACATATTTAATACACATATGTGGCTTGAAAAACAGCTACTCACTTCAAAACTAATACAATTATTACTAATCCATTAGTGATAATCTCCTTTAATAATATCTTATATATTCTTAGATATCCTAATAACTACCATTGGTAGCTCTGCCCTGACTAGCCTTAATCGCGTCCTCTATGTCCGCCCGGGAGACATTGGCTACACCCTAAAGGTGTGTGTTTGTCCGGATAATATGCATACAAACTGTATCATGAATAATTATGTTTGACTATGCTTGTACCAATCAAATATCTCTTCTGTCTTAAGATTTATCTGATGTAAATATGTGGTCCTGAAGAAGCACGCTGCGAAACGCGTAGACCCAAAGATCAGATAGGATTATATAGTTGCTAAAAATTGTTGTGAACGCATATGAATGCATCATAACCTACACAATTTTCCCAGTCACCCTTGGTTATCTGGGTAAAAATTGTCTTAGGCTATGCGATTTTAGATAATCTATATTGATTGTTACATGTTGTGTATTCCTTGATGAGGACAATTCCTGTGCCTTTTGCCCTCATTTTTTAGTTTTTTGCATCTAATCAATAAAATGATATAATTTTTAACACAAGAGCCATTTTGATTCATTCTATGATGTGCCTTAGAAAGTCCAGTCATTTGTTTCTGTGAGAAATCAATGTAGTTTGGGTTTCCAAACGCATTAACTCTCACAAAATAGTTTTTTCTTACAAACTGATAATGCTCCTCGTCCACGGCAAAAACGGAGGAAGCGCTGGTGACCAGCACATATTAGAATGTGCAGGTAGGCGTCCTTAATGTTGAAAGAAGCAAGAAGAAATCATCCTGATGTAGGGATGCCACTGCCATGTGAATGGACTCCATGCGGAACTTCTGTAATCACACAAAGCAGCTTAGCACCTTGAGGTCCAGAATTGGATGTACCTTGCCTTCTGTTGGAGGCAACATGTAGTTTTACGTGTTTTGATATCAGATGTTTCTGGATGATTGAAACCGGACCACACCTGGCCTGGAATGCAAAGTACCCAACAGGACATTCCTGACAAGGAGTCATAAATGGGAATTCATATCCTCACAGGATGTTCTCGCATAGGCTCCTGTTGTGAGGTATGGGGGTAGAGGAGCCTCAGATAAGACCTCCTGGGGAGGTTATACCAACATCAAAGGCCAGCTGTTACTAAAAGATGACCCCGGTCAAAAACAGTGATTCGTGGACAGATGGCGCCCCTAGTGGAAGTATATAACATGTTTCCTGGAAAGATGAGATACTTCCTGTTGATTAGGAAGGGGACATCTTATGAACTGTCATTGGACAAGAAGACAGTGGGTGTTTATGTGGGTGGTGTCTGAGTGGACTCAGATTGTCAGATTGACTAAATGCAGATTGCCAGCTAGAATCTCTCTTTTCCTTTCTGTGTGCTTGAGACCAGCTGAAAGATATCGAATCCCGAGGAAATATGTAAAGTATTATCTGTAATTGTTTTGTCTTATATGATCTGTAATATTCCTTTAATGTTTTACGTAAGCATTTCTACTTTCTTTATAATAAATTAGATCCTTGTTTATTTAAGCAGTGTGTTTATTTTTATAGCTAGCATTGTTAGTATACCTTCCATTAGCACCGGTTCACACTTATGCGAGTGCAGGGTTCACATGTAATGTCGGAGCGCACTGCTCCTTCATTACATGCGATCGGCTGTGCGGTGCGAGTTTAGCCATACACTTTGTATGGCTAAATTTGCACCGCACCCGCAGCAAACACGCACAGGACCCTTTTTTGCAGCTGCATCAGGATCGGATCGCACAGCGGTTCACACTTGTGTGATTCGATCCTGTGCGAACTGCAAGATAGCACTGCGATATGCGATCAAACTGGGGGTGTCGTTAAGATTACATTGACACCCCCAGCGTATCGCATATGGCAGTGTGAACTGCCGGGGGTGCGTGTGCGATGCGGGAACAGGCTGCGGATTCGCAGCCTTCCTGCATCGCATAAGTGTGAACCGGACCTTAACCTTATCAGAGCTTTGATAGACTATTATAGGAATAGCCAATAGAATACATGTGTATAATAAATAGGGGAGGGACAAACCAGCCCATATTTATTTCACCTTCCTTCCTTGGGACTGTAAAGAGCTTTGAGTAAAAAAACCCTTGAAAATATTCTGAAGTCGGTACCAGAAAAATCACCCCTTGAATTAACAAGTCTTGCACTGCCCCAAAGAGACCCCCATAAGTGATCTGGGGACAAGTGTAGGTTGGAAGGGAAAAAACCTTTCCGGAGGACAAGGCCGAATTCGATCTCGTAGCCTGACCAAATAAATTTGTGGACCCACTTGACCTGTACCTGGGGAGGTCTATGGATCCAAAAACCAGCGAAGACGCCCCCCACCCCAGATACGGGTGAGGGCGCCCATTCATGTAGAGGCAGCCTCGTCTGCAGGTCTGGAAGAGCCCGCTCGTGGGTCGCCAGACAAGGTCCTCTTGGAACCACTGGCGGAGGCCCTGACTTTTGATCTTTAATCCTCTCCCTCCAGGTCCCACCGTAAAAGCTTAGCCCACTCAGTCAGAGTTCGCAACACCAGGGCAATAGTAATTGCCGGTCTAATTGCCAAACCAGCCAAAGCGCACATATGGCGGGCTGGAGCATCAGCCCTCTTATTAGCTGGACCTGTAAAAGGTCAGGGACACCTCAACCAGGATGAAGGTAACTCAAATATACCTGGAAACCGACGAGTTCACTACAGGTGAGACCGTCCACCTTTTACGCAGTAAATCCTCATAAGGATACCGCAAGCAAAAAACGCCAAGCAACCACTGCGTTTTGGACAACCCCACTGTTTGTGACAAAGTTGTCAAGGTAAGAGGAAAGAGGAACACTCTCGCCGCTTTGAAAAGTCTGTGGGTGCCAAAAGGAACCGGTCCCTCCGACATGGCATCAGCCGCATTTTCCATTTTTAAAGTTTCACGCACTGACACAAATAGTGCATCCAAAAGCGCCTACTTAAGCGTGGCTAGAGGAGCAGAGGAATCAACCTCACTAACTGAGCACACAGGGTGTGTGGACGCAGACCCAGTAGTGTCTTTATATACTGAGCTCACTCTGAAAACATAACAATCAGGGGAGGCCGCCGACTGCGATCCTGTAAAGGGGACGCCGACCAAGGGTCCACAAATGGGCCACTTCTTTTGGACCCCACAAAAAACAAGGGGGTCATCCTTCAAGCCCTCCAAAAGAGGACATAATAGGACATAGTCCCCTTAAAATGGGCCGCCCGCCGTGAGGCAGACGCACAGGCAGGGTACCCTCGCTAAAACAAGGCAAGTGCCCCACACAATAAGACTGTCATTAAAAATGAAGTGCCCCCACAGTGCCACCTGGTCTAAGGAGGTGCCAAGCTGACCATATGGCCCAGCAGGCCGCAAGTCGCGGGCTAAATTTTTGTAGGGGCCAAGCCGCAACTGCACAGGTTCTTAGCCCCACAGATGCCCAAAGGAAGAGTGGGGGCTTCAGCTACAAGCACGGGGGCAGCCGACTCGGATGCATGACCTAATAAGCCGCAAGGCGCAGTCTAAATTTTTGAGGGCACCCGGCCACAAGCCCCAGTGGAGCAGCGGAGGGGGAAGGCGGATGCCCAAACGGGAGGCAGTGGCTTTCAGCTATCCTCACAGGGGCCGTCTCACATCGGTTCCGACGAGTAGGCCGCAAAGCCGCAGCCTAAATTTTGGGGCGGATCCGGCCGCGTGAGGCGCGTAGCTGCGGATGGTAAAAACATCCACTCCCCCCAGCCCAACAAACGCCACAGGGAGCCCAGAGGACATCCCTGCCCTAGTCACTAACCCCCAGGTTGGCAAGGAACACTGCTCAACCCCCCGTTGTGCACCAAGAAAACCCGGTCAGCAGCAACTCCATCCAGCCCCCCTCAAGAGCATGTGGCAAAGCCAACTTATCACCTCCCCCAGGGGGCGAAAGACCCACAGTGACTGAAATTTTAGAGGGGCTGGGGGGGAAGTGAGGGGAACCCGTGGGTCTGACCATCCCAGGGAGGGGCCTACGTCCAACCCAAAACCCTCCAGGGGTAGTGGGGGGGGGGGGGGGACAGCTACTTACCACACCAAGAACAGGGTGGGCACCGTTCCGGACAGGACACCGTTCCATTGTAATGTGGGTGCTGTGGGCCAGAAGAAAATGCTGCGACTCAGGCTGAAACCAGTTTGTATGTGTTCTCGCAAGCCTTAACTCGCAGGCCAGTCCCCGTCAGTCCAGTGGGGCTATGTTGCGGCCGACCTAGCGCGGAGCTGAGGTCTGCACACGCTCGCTGGCCGGACTTGGGGGGCCCTAAGGATCTATATTATCCAGTTTGTCGGCACTTGATTGTAGTTCTCACAGAAACAAAATAAGAAAAGAGGAAAAAAATTCCATTCAAAATGAAAAAATTTCCAGGACCAGAGATCCCAGCAAGGAACTAGGTCCTTACTCCTGACTAGGCAGATAGTGCCTTTAGCTGAGGGTGGGTGTATACCCCCTGGGACTGACCATAGGTGTAGTCAAGCTTTTTCCTGCTAGGTGTCCTACTCCTGTAGGGGGCAGTATAACCCAAACTGTAAAGAAGAATCAGGAGCTGTGTTCGTCAATGAACTAAAGAGAAATAATGAATTTAATCCATTTTGGAATAAAGCTGTAACATAGCAAAATGTGGAAAAAGTGAAGAGCTGTGAATACTTTCTGGACTGACTGTAGTTTAAATATCCAGAAACTCTAATGACTATGCATGCTTTGCTTGCTACACATCTCGCTGCAGTCTAGCATCTTTTAAGTGTACATGTATACATTAAAAAAAGTAAATGTTTGCTCTGGTGACTTGATTTTTCAGTTCTGAGGATGGCTACAAATATACAGACATGTCCAAACTGGGGCAGAACTCTAACCAAGTTTGTCCGTGTTCTTGCCTCGCAGCATAGATCCAGGGAGTTTGACTCAATGACACCATTTGCATGGACCTTGTGTGCTCTAGCAAGCTTTCATGGATTTTCAATTAGGCGTGCTGGTTTCCTCCCACAACTGAAAAAATACTTAAGTTAATTGCCTTCCACCCGATGCATCAGCATGAGTTTAAAGAAGCAATGGTCCATACATTCCACACACCAAGTACTTAAAGACTAACTCCACCATCAGAAACATGTTGCATCCGTATTTAGGGTATGATATGTTGCCAAGGTGCCCCCCTCCCCGTGACCGTGTTCTGGGGTTTCACTCCCCACTAGTCATGGTCACTTTTAAAATTGGCTCAGCTTTACGGTGCTCTGCCCACACATACGCATCATTAATTCACAGAGATCTTTGAAAGAATAGACTACAAAATGCTGTCTGCCACCACAGTAGTGAGACTACAGCACTTAGGAATAAAAAAAAATGCTGATTTAGCTTTACCTTTTTAAAAAATGTGTTGGAGCAGGTGTGGTATAAAATTACTTATGTATAAGAACAGGAGAGAATATTCCAATTTTTCTGTTAGTGGCAACCGACTCACACATGTCCAAGTGTGTTACTGCTTATTACCTGACAGCAATAGAAATGAGTGCTACGTGTGGTCATCACTTGCCCTACTACACAACATGCTAAACATTTCAGTCTTTTCAACATAAAGTGTTTAGCTGAGTGTATATTCAACATAATATAAGCTCTAAAACAGGCCTGGGAAAGCTATGTAATAAATGCAGCTGTGCCAAAACACCAGAAGGGTAAAGTCCAGAATGTTCCAGCGTTTTCAATAACAAAGACGCAAGTTTATATTAATAAAAAAAATAAAAAGGAATCACATGAACAATACACATCTACTGCCAACAATATCTACATTATTACTAAAATATCATGACAATGTTGGCAAATAATGATTATATGAGGAGCTAATGTAAGTGAAAGATCTATATGTCACAGATGGGGAAAAAAGAAAAAAAATTAAGTGTTTCAGTTTTTGGCAAGGTTACTTTGCTTAAAAGGATAAGTTCATTTTTTTTTTTTTTTTTTTTTAATTCGAAATGCACATTTTTTGCAGGTCCATCGACAGAAGCAGCCTCATCTCCATGAGCTGAGTGGGTTATGCTGCCACCTGCAGGAGTAGTCTAGGCAGTACCTTAGTACAAAACTTTTAACATGTACACGTCCACGGGGCTGTCCCTCCAGGCATAACCCCCCACTGTCACAGCCCAGCACATCAGTTTAGTTGCAAGCAGTGAATACAAAGAAACCATCCCCATACAGGAGAGGCGGGTTCTGCGTCTGTCGATGGACATCAGAGAAAAATATTTTACAATAAGAGCTTACAAAAATTTTATTTTGTCTATCGTCCATCGACAGACGCAGCCTGGTCTCCACGAGCTGAGTGGAACGTCCCAAAGCAGTATAGGCATGAGGGGTGGGAAAAACGCAACCAAACAGTAACGTCAACTCCAAGAGGCTAAACCTAGCCAACCGGGCAACATGGAGCTCAACCAAACAGCAGGAGCTCACCCAGGTAAAAGACCCCTACGAGAATAACAAAACACATTCTCTTAGCAAACAGCAGCCTGCAAAATCTTGCAGCCAAAAGAGGCATCCGAAGAAGCCAACAAATCCACCTTGTAAAATTTTGTAAAAGGTGTGCTTAGACGACCAAGTCACAGCCTTACAAACTTATATAACCGATTCCTGATGGTGAAAAGCCCAAGAGGCACTCAGCGCTCTAGCAGAATCACAGGGAACCCGACCCTTAAGTGAATAAGCCTGAACAACTGTTTGCCTGATCCATTTAGAAATGGTCGCAGCGGACGCAGCCAAACCCTTGCGAGGACCGTCCATAAGGACATAGAGAGTCCAACTTCCGAAAGGATGTTAAATCTTCCAGGAAGTCGACTTCCTGGTCGGAATCACAGAGTCAGAGAGACCTCTATCCTTTAACACCTTGCTTTAAACAGCCAAGCCGTTAAAACCAGCGACCTTAAAGCAGGATGGAAGATTGATGCTGGAGACAGTAGATCTTCCCACAGAGGAAGACGCCATGGAGGATCCACGACCATTTTTACCAGCTCTGCGTACTAAGACCGCAGAGGCCAGTCTGGTGCCACCAGAACGCCTTCCATCACCACCCGGCGAAGAAACCTCGCAGGAGTACGAGCGGAGGAAAGGCATAAATCAGGCAGGACGCAAACAGATCCACGTCCGGGGTTCCCCACCGGACACACAGGAGATGAAACCCCTCCTGATGAAGGGACCATTCCCCTTGATCCAACACCTGACGACTCAGGTAATCCACCTGCCAAATCTCCACACCCAGAGTGTGGACTGTGGAAAGAGCCAGACAATTGGCTTGCGCCCAAACCAGAATCTCGGCCACCTCCTTGGCCGCTAGAGCACTCTTGGTGCCCCCTTGATGATTGATGTAAGCCACGGCCGTGGCATTGTCCAACTGGATCCGAAACGGAGAGCCTCGTAGCCGACTCGTCAGTGAAGAAGGCAGAGCTTGATAGCCCTCAGTTCCAGAATATTGATAGGCAGGGAAGACTCTTCCGGAGCCCAAGTCCCCTGGGCACATAGCTTCCCCAGCACTCCACCCTAACCTGACGAGACCATCAGACCCAGGGCCCTCATGCAGATCCACAAAGAGCAGTGATCGGTCTCCATCAGCAACAGGACCGCCCTTTGCAACTTCTGAAGCTTGTCAAAGGGGAGGAAGACCCTCGCCAGAATGGAGTCAAGGATCAGCCCCAAGTAAGTGACCCGCACGGATTTGTGTCAGAGCAGATTTTTTTTTTTTAATTGAACGTCCACCCGAATTCTTGAAGGGTCTGAATGGTGATAGCGACGTCGCCCAGCAAATTTAAGTGGAAACTGCTCGCAACAGGAGAGATTGTCCAGATATCCCACAATTGAGATACCTTGCTGACGTAACAAGGCCAGCACAGGGGCCACAACCTTGGTATAAACTCTGGGAGCAGAGGCGAGACCAAAGGGTAATTCCACAAATTGAAAGTGCTCCTCTGCCCCCACAAAGCGGAGGAATCGCGGATCTCCCTCGAAAATAGGGATGTGGAGATACGCATCTTTGATATCAATGGAGGCCAGAAAATCCCCCAGATTGAAGGATGCCACCATTGGCCGAAGAGACTCCATTCAAAACTTCTGCACCCACACAAAGCGGTTCAGAGCCTTGAGGTCCATAATTGGACGCACCTTTCTGAGCACCGTGAACAGGTTTGAATAAAAACCTTGAGAGCGTTCCTGCGGAGGAACTGGCACAATCACTCCTTGAGCCAGGAGATTTTGCACAGCCTCCAGCAGATCCTTCAAACGCTCTGGAGACAGGACTGAAAAAAACCGATCCCCCTGGCCAAGACCAGAATTTGATCTTGTACCCGGGGTACAAATCAGTTTGCAAACCCAATCGTTCTGAATGAAGGAAGTCCAGGGTCCCTGGAAGCGCAGACGTCCCCCCCCCCCACCCCTGAGACGGGTGAGGGCGCCCCATCATGCTGAAGAGGTTTTATCAGCAGCACCGGACTGACTGACCTTGGGCTTGCCCCAATGCTTTTTAGCTCCTCCAGAAGCTCTGAACTGCTTAACTTCCTCTTACGCCCAGATGCACGAAAAAAAACATTTGTGAGCAGAAAAGGAGGGACCCCACTTAGTACAGGGTGTCTTACCCTTGTAGGATTGAGGAAGAAGAGTACTCTTCCCGCCAGTCAAGCCCATGATCAACTCATCCAATGAGTCGCCAAATAAACACCCTCCCATAAAACGGGAGATCAGCCAGGGCTTTCTTAGAAGCTTGGTCAGCCGACCAGCTCTTCAAACAAACCATGCATCTTAAGGCAATGCTCACAGCTGAAACTCTGGCCACCAGGGGAGCCGCATCAATGGACGCATCACACAGGAACACCGGAGCCCGGATCACCTGCTCCAAAAGTTCCAGCTGTTGCAGGGGAACACTCACAGGGTCCAAAGACCCCCGCAAACCCCTAATCCATTCCCTCATAATCTGTGAGACTAAAAAACAGACAAAAACGGGCTTCAAAATGGAACCCGCCGACACGTGTAGATGGCGGGAAAGGGATTCCACTCGTCTGTCCACTGGGTCCATAAAGACCGGGGAATCTTCCACAGGCACAAGGGTAGAGTTGTTTAATCTAGAGACAGGATGGCACCGTCTAACAGTTGGGAGACCTTTTCAGCGAAAGGATACTGGCGTTTAAAGCGTTTTGGCAAACACGTGCTTAACGCGTTCCCATTGGTCATTCACAATATCGCGAAAAGTGTCGGGTCAAGGGAAACCCTTTCCAGATTTCTGAGACTTTTGGGAGCCAAAAGCCACCAGCGTCCCTGCCGGCATGGGCTCATCAGCCAATTTTAAAACGTTTCCCGTACTAAAATAATCAGGGCTTCCACTAAAGCGCGTTCCCGCGCTGCAGCTGAAGAGGACAGGTCCTTTTCACCATCTGACTGCGAGGACAGGGACCCCTCAGATAGGGGAGCATATGGGGCAACCTCATCAGCCTCTGAATCAGAGGACACCCCCCAAGATGGAGAAGGCAGTGGCCATTTTCTGCTATCAACCTTTTTCATGACTAAATCAACTTTTGTCGCCAGGCATTCCTAAGCTGCTTCAAATCGCGGGCGGAGACTGCGGTCCGCACTTACAGGGAGTCACACAGAGTGGGTCTGAGGGTGAAATCACAGTTTGGGACTCCATATTGCAAGCCACAAAAAAACGGAGTACCGTCGCTTTAAGAAGTGCGGATCGCGGTACCCACCGCTGATCGCAGCAGTCTGCAGAGTCCCCCTTTAAACCAACACTAACAGCAGAGAGTGCAGGGATACGTCTTGAAGGACCCCAGTACTGTACCACCTCAGAAAAATCCTCCTGATTGATTCAAGCAGCATTGGGGAAGTGACCTCGGCCAGCAGCAGGAAGCAGAGCACAGGAGGTGATCTCGTCTGAATGTAAGGTCACGCTTGCAATAGGAAGCTCAGAGAAAATGGTTGTCCCATACAAGTCATTAGGGAAAAACTACATTGCCCACACTTAAGATGGCAGCGTCCACGGTGAGCCATGCAGCCTGGGACCGACACTATGAAGGCCTCAGGATCCACAACAGGAACCAAAAGGCCAAAAGGTACCATGCCACCCCCCAGGGCGCCATAGACACATAGCCCCCCGTGGGGGCTGGGAGGGGGGGGGGGTAGAGACACAAACCAGGCACCAGGCAGGCCAAGGCTATCTTTCAGGAGGTAAAAATCCCATTATCCCCAGAAGAGGGCCCACACCCCCTCCACCAAGGCCAGCAGGGGCAAGTGGGGCACGGGGAAAGGGGGGCACATTTACTCACCATACCATGGACCGGATGGGGCTCCGCTCTGGGAAGACTCCCACCCGAAGTGGGGTTGCTGCCAGCCGAGGGGTACGCTGCGACTCATGGTGTTCTAGGTCGTCGCGTCCCGGCGAGGCATCCGCTCGCAGGCTCGTCCCCATCCGGAAAGGGGCACCGTCATGGCGAGGCCAAGTGCGGGACTATAAACTGCTCACGCTCATAGGCCCGGCTGGGGGGACCATAAGGATCTAGATTATCCCGTGCGAAGCCCCAGCCGGCATCGTTGCTTGTATATCACCAGGAAATTCCTCCCTGAACACTAGCTAGCAAGTTAGTAAAGAAAAATAAAAGAAAATATTCTGAAAAGAATAAAAAAAAAAAAAAAACTGAGACCGGAGTCCCAGCAGGGCTTTGTGTGTGAGGGTTATGTCTGGAGCGACAGCCACGTGGGCGTGTGTATGTAAAACTTTGTACTGTTGTACTGCCTAGACTACTCCTGCAGGTGGCAGCATAACCAATAAAGTTCATGAAGATGAGGCTGTGTCTGTCAATGGACGATAGGGAAAAAGGTCTCTACAGAGGGTGGTCCTAACAAAGCCTTCTTACACTGTTGCTCCGCCAACCAGCACGTTATGTAGATTGCCCTGATGGAGGAAAGGATTACCCAAGACTTAGTGAGCTAGCGTTCAGGGCTATGTAATACATAAAAGTTCAACATGACAGTCATCTGCTCAGTTTGGGTCTGTAAAATGATTGAGTTAGAGTTAACAGTTAACAGTTGAGTTGGAGTTAAGCATGGGTTGAAGCCTCTTCTATAGGAATGGTCAGAGCTTTGTTATGGCAAAACACTTGTGGGTTGACCGTGGGAGTAGTTGTACATTTCATGACAAAACCCTCTGAAAAGTATAAAGCATTAAAACAGTTTAGGTTTAGGAAATTGGTTGTCTGGGTGTTACCAATTTTTGTAAATAAATTCATCGAATAGGAGAGGTTAAGAAAACCACTTAGTGAACACTTGGGTGAAACCAAACTCAGACACCATGTTAGGGGAAGGAACGCACAGCCTCAATTAAAAAATAAACAGCTTCCTTCTGTTTTGGCAAAGCAGCTACTGGCTGATTATCAGCTGGTGGGATCTCCTTATCTAGCGATGGAAATAACTCAAAATTCCTCTCAACAGTACTTCCCAAAGTGAGCGATATGGCCCTCTGGGGGGTGCCGGAACAATAGGGGGGGTTGTAGTAGCCTTGAATGCAACTGGGGGGCATAGTCTACAAAAAAGGGGGTTGTGGAAGGATAAAAAAAAGGAGAAAATGTTGAAAAACTGTTTGTACAAATCAGTTGTGTAGCAGAGGTAAAATCATAGTGATTACATTATTTTCCAAATAAACACGCAAAATGCAAGTTATAACTGATCAGTGGTTGAGTCCTCTGACATTTCTTAAGGCCCAACTCCATGGAGAAAAAAAAAATGTATCCCTTCCAGTGGGTCTGCAGTCACACTGCAAGGGTTGTGTGCTTGTTTCGCCAGGAGAAAAAAGAAACCCTTATACTTAGCCGAACCTCCGCCCCCCTCGGCAAACAGCGCTACCCCACAATCCAGCAGTGGATTATTCCTGGCATTCTCACTTCTACAGCAGGGCCTATGGACACTGCTCTGAGCTTGATGAAATCAGGACTCAAGACCGCTAGGAGCACAGGGGTGCAGGAGCTTAAGGGACCAGTCTTGTGTGAAGAGGAGCAGAGGATGGTTTTACATATCCCCACAAGAAAAAGTAACCTGGTGTAATGTCTGGAGATATTAGTGGCCAAGAGTATAGTGCCAAGTCTTGAGGGCCCGTGCAAACTATCCAAAGTTGGTTAAGCCAATGTGGTGGTGCTCCGTCTTACTGAAAAATGAAATCTTCAGAGACTTCATCAAACTGTGGGAAATGCCAGTCCTTCAGGCATTTCAAGATCGGAAAGACCCATAAATCTTTGTTAACAAAACCACACAGAAAACCAATTTTTAGTGAATCTTGCTCATGTTGTACAAGTTTCGGTGGCTTCCCAAGTCCCCATATCCAAACATTGTGATGCAAAACGTTTACCACTTAGATGAACAGTTGCTTTATCACTAAAAAATCAACTGCAATAAGAAATCAGTCATCCTACATGTTGTCTGAGAGCATATGACAGAAAACAAAATTTTTTTTTCTGTCAATCACATGAAGAGCTTGCACCGGTTGCAATTGGTATGGCCTCAGAAGCGAACGTTGTTTTAACACAAGCCAAACAGTAATTTTAGGTTTCACAGGTTCTCTGCTAGCTGAATGAGCGGACTTGTGCATGCTTCGCTGAATAGCCTCTTGAATTCGATGCACATGTTCCTCAAGTGCGTGGTGGCCCTAGACTCTTTCCCTTACATAAAACACCCTGATTATTCAAATTGTTTATACCAACAACGAATGTTCTTTGCCACTGGTGGATCACCCCTGAAACACTGTGGAGCCGCATGCTGCACCTTTATTACAGACTCAGTCTTGCTAAATTTGAGAACACAAAATGCCTTCTGTTGAATAGACGGCATCTTGTTTACGACTGAGGATAGCATTTATTTGGGCGCTAGTAGTGTTATCTAGTGGCTGTCATTGGAAATTCTAGGCCATTCAAGTAGTACAGGTTTTTTTCATTCATTGGTGGTGCGTGGCTGCAGAGATAAGGCTTTAAAACTAGGTCATTCTTTTTGAAACACACTGTATATCTCCTTTCATTTTCCCCCTAGGATGTAGTAGAAATATAGATCCATAAAAGAATGAAAATTTGCCACTGCATCTGTTTGTTTGCTTAATAAAGGTAGATATCCAGGGGGGCATAATTTTGTTTCTGAAAAGAGGGCAGTAGGCCAAATAAGTTTGGGAACCCTCTACTCTGAAGAGTCCCTAAATAAGAAATATTAAGCATCTCTGTGCCAAGTTCCACTGGGGAAGGTGGCAGTGGACATTTTAAGTCCTTGCAATCAGGGGAAGCAACAAGTTGCATTAGCTGCATCATAAAACCTTGCACCACAGATGAAAATATCTCTGCCCAAAGACAGGAGGAAAAATGAGTGCCCAAGAAAAAGAAAAAAAAGTGAAAAATAGCTGCTAATGCAGGAGGTTCTGACTAGGATTTATAAAAAGCACAATCTATTCCTGCCCCAGGCTCAACTTTGCACATAGTGCAAATTAAGCCCCGTTTTTGGAAATATGCTCCCAGTCACAGGGTGACCTCCCTTTCTTTTGGTACTAGGTTGTATAGATACAAGAATGAAGCTACTCAAATCCTCTAGGAAAACTCATGGACCGCATGGTATACCAGGGGTTAATTTAGTAACCATGGCTCTTTGAACATTATTCCCAGCAGAGTTGTGTCCAGTAGAGAGAAGAGTCTCAGAAAGTCTCCACAGGACTGAGACCGCTGTATCTCTCCTTTGCAGACATCAGAACTTTTCTGGACCATGAGACAGCCTGCATGCGTTTTTGATGTCCCCAGAAGTCTGGTGCAGGGAGCAGGGGTCAATCGATCAAATAGATTATTTCTGTAATTTGTTTGAGACCCAAGATGAAGTACTTGCCCGATCTGGGATGGTACTGCTGTATGGTGAGAAAACCCACAACTGATAACCAAAGTAGCTTTTGTAAATCAGCTAAAGGAATGTTTGCCAATGCTTTGCAAGTACTTATCGAACTGTTGAACTTATGCACAAATGCAGGACTGTCACACAAAGAACACCACAATAGATAAATAACTGGGAACCTGCACTTATTGACTGACTAGAGAGACTCCCAGGATTTTTTTTTCATTCAGCCAGATTCTACCAGCAAAAGTTGATGACTGGAGAAATGCAGGGTTGTCGCAGAGAGAACACCAATTTCGAAAGGACTGGAGAGACTTTCAGGATTTAACATATCTGGCATTTTTCTACCATCAGCTGCTCATAATAGGAAAATCTTTCAAATGAATAGAAAACTTCAGAGCTGAGGAAAACTTGCCCATTTTCCTGAGTACGTTATCAAAAAACAGAGGCATGCTGGTTATGGATGGGGTTATCCTTTGCAGCCTAATAAATTTGTAACAATTCGATACACTAAGACTGCTTAAAGCGGAGTTCCACCCATATGTGAAACTTCTGCTCATTTGCTTCCTCCCCCCCTCCGGTGCCATATTTGGCACCTTTCAGGGGGAAACGGGAATTGTCCTAATATCTACAGTATGTGTAGCTGCTGACTTTTAATTTTTGGAGGGGGGGGCGGAACTCGGCATTAAACGCCAAACTGTAAAGCCTGCCACATCCACTCACTCAGAGATGGAGACAGGTGAAAAACTGCCACAGCTCTTGTCCTGATGTCCCACAAGGAATTCCCAGTTATACTGGCTTAAGCTGAAAGCAGAGCCCCTTGAAAAACTAGACAGTATATTTAATGACCTGGGAAAACTTGTGCTCATTCGCCAACTTGGGAGACTCACAGGATTTCCGGTATCTGGTCTACCAGCAGCTGTTGATGGTAGAAACATAAACATACTTCCAATTCAAGAACAAATAGCGCAGAAGACCTTCAGTTCTCTATGCACCTAGTGTCCATTTCTCCAGTAGGTGTCAGTTTATCCCTAGGTTGGTCATTATCCTCTAGCTGTATCCCTCAGCGAATGATACAGAAAAGAAAATGACCACAAGCTATGTCATATGCCAAGGTATTCCAGTACTATGGGACAGATTTGCGAGAACTAGAAACATCCATTGCCAACAGCAATCCATTAAGTTTCAAAAGAAACAAACTGGTTGCTATGGGAAATAGCTGCACCTTCGTTTCTTTGTATAACATTTTATCACTAAAGTGAAGTTTTAGATTTATACTCCCAGTTACCTGGTTAGCAAATATTTCTTCTTGGGTTTCTTTCCATGCTTCCAGCTGCAGAACAGCTTTGTACTCAAGAGTCTCACGGGGTTCTGCTGCAGGCTCTGCTGGAGGCTGTACTGGAGGAGCGAGAGGAGGATTCTGAACAGCTGAACTCTAGAGATTTAAAAACATTATATATTAACAGGTATTTACCATGACAGAATGGAATACGATACAGAAATGTACATTTTGGCTTTTTATAAACCAATACCTGGGATGACTCTGAAACGACCACCTCTCGTACCTTCACAAGCCCATAATCTGCTATAGTTACGGTGAATGAAAGATCAGCTACTTTGCCTTTTGATCTGAAATAATAATAAATATTAGTACAATTATGAATCCCACAACAGCAAAGGAAAAACGAACCAACAATATTTTCTAAATTAAAACGCTAAACACTTTAGGGAAACCTGTGCTGAGAAAAATCTGGAGGTTACCACAGCTGACCATCTACCAAAAAAAAAAAAAAAAAAAAAAAAAAAAACTCCAATAATTTTTTCAGTTACTAACCAAGAAGTAGTATGCAGATCAGGGGAATCGGAGTGGGGCAAGAACTCCTGGTCTGCATGCTTGTCCTGAGGCAGCGACTGAGACCATAATGAAGTAACTGATTCTGCACGGCAGCCAAATAACCAAAGATTTTCAAAATAGACTGTCAAGAGTGGTCTAAGTACAGGTTTCCGTTAAAGGAGGACTGCAGTATTAATAGCAAACAGGATGCATGAATGGTTATACTTGACAAACAAATTGTAGTTCTTTTCAGCGTTTCTTGCGACTTAAATCCCCCTGTCACAATATATAAAAGTGTAAATATGGTATCACTCGCGCCTCTGGGATGTTGTATATGGAGTGGAAAGCCGCTAGTTCAAACTATAGGTATAGTTACAAAAATGGTGAATGAATAGTTACAAAAATGGTGAATGATTACAAACTGCGCTATCCTTTCTGGTGATGGAGGGCTCTATGACGCTACTGCTTATATAATGTGACTTAAAAACTGTGTTGAGGTAATTGCTACCTTGTGCCCATATAAATCATAGATGTTAATAAAATTTGTCACAATAATATGAGTGTGAAAGAATAAAAAATAAAAATAAAAAAATTCATCATCTGTGGTTCATAAATTCAAATATAAATCAACAATAATCTCTGGATATATAACATTCATAAAGTGCAATATATATGCTGGCAATAATTCATATATTGTCCTGCAAAAAATTATAAATGTCCATAAAGTGCAATAGGTTTCTATAAGTTTCCACAAATTATACAAGGGTTATTATAGACAGTCCGTGGTAAGAATGTGCTTGGGGGAAGGAAAGTGCAAATAGTGCAATAAAGTCCTTTCCATGCAGGTTTGACAGGTGCATATAAAAAGTACTTGTGCTGATACAGTAGTGGTGTAACCCTCCACTTCACCTCGAGTGCCGAATGGCAAGAAAGCTCACTTACCAGATCCCATGGATTCCTGTTGGCATACGCCAGCAGAAATCAATAAGGCTTGATCTCATATGATCCTGGTCCTTGCTGGTACATGGGGTCCTCGAGTTGTGCCTTTTTGCTCAGGATATAAAAGAAAGAAGGCTCCTCATCGTGTAGACAGTTAAAAAAATCCTTTTATTATAAAAACTTCTTAGAAGTAAAAAACACTGCAGAAGTCACTGCAATACAGGTCACTCGCAATAAAATAAGTGCTGGTGCCCTTACAGACCTTTCCAAGCCTCGCGGCTATTCTCCGGTGTCTGTATGTGAGACTCGCGCCGTGCTCGCCGTACCCGGAAGTGGGGAATTGGCGTGCGGTTCACTGAAGGGCCCAGAACGAGGCAGCGTGCATTACAGCTTGACGCGTTTCATCATAGAAATGACATCATCGGAAGCTATGGGGAAGTCCCATGGATGAGCAAGGGCGCCTAGGCCCAAAGCTGATGAAGAGAAAAGAAAATTGGAGCTTTTGCATTTTGTTGGCTCGCAAATAGATCGACCAGAGGATGACCCCAGAATTCTGCAACTATCAGGAAGACTTCTTGGTTCAGGCTCCATTCAGCTTCTATTACCTTTTTCCTGCTAAGGGAGGTTTCCTGCCAGGAGATTCTGGGAACCTTTCAGGTGAACTGCAGCTAGAGAAGCTACATTTTGTGCCCAATGCGAGAAGCTGCATGGCCAGATCCAAGAGGCTCCTGCTCCTTGTTCCCCCCTGTTTCAATATATAGGCTACCGCCGTTATGTTGTCCGACATAACCTGAACAGGTTGACCCCTGATAGCTTGTGTAAGAGGAAGAAGACCCAGAAAGATGGCCTTCAACTCCCGCCAGTTGGACGACTTCCTGCCCTCTGCCTTGGACCACGACCCTTGTGCAGTATGGTTGTCTAAATGGGCCCCCCAGCCCCACGCACTTGCATCCGTGGTCAGTCGTTTGTTTAGGGGAAAGGACCAGGTCAGGCCCCTTGTCAGACTGATCGGGTTTCACCACACCAGAAAGCCCTCTTCACCCCTGTAGCAATCCTGTGAATTCCATAGGGACTCTAGATGAGAAAATTTTCGAAGAATATGAATTTGGAGAGGGTGAGAGTGTAGTCTGTAGACTGAATGGCCGGAATGGATGAGTTGAGCAAGCCCAAGGCTACCATCGCCACTCGGACCGACACCTTGAGGTTGGTCTGAATCTGACTCACTGCGGACTGGATTTTCCTTATTTTTTCTTCAGGGAGAAAAACTTTCTGAAGCACTGAGTTTATGGTGTACCCCAAAAAACGAATCTCCTGCGCTGGAATCAAATTAGACTTTCAAATTTAGGAGCCATCTTAAGCTCCTGAGATGGGAATGGGTCTCCTGTAAGTTTGCTGACATCCGGCTTCTGGAGACTGCGAAGAGCAAGAGGTCTTCCAGATAAGGGACAATGGAAATCCTCCTAAACCTCAATGGTTCCAGCGCTTCCGCCATTGCTTTTGTGAACACTCTGGGTGAAGAGGACAGACGGAAGGGAAAAGCCCTGAACTGCAAGTGCCAAATTGAGTCCCTCAAGTGAACTGCGAGACAGAGAAACTTCTGATAAAGGCTGGGCAATTGGGATGTGCAAATAAGCATCCTTCAGGTCCAATGACATCATGAAACAGCCTGGGGACAGAAGCTTTGTCACCAAGTAGATTGTGTCCATCCGAAAAGGCTTGTACCGTATCGACTTGTTTAAAATTTTCAGGTTTAGAATCATTCCAAATTTGCCCAAGGGTTTCTTTACCAAAAAAGTGTGAGAATAGAAACTCCGGCCTTCCTGTTCCCTGGGGACTAGGTAAACAACTTCCTGCTGCATCAGCTCCTGTAAAAGAGACATCATTGCGGAAGCTTTTTCTTCGTCTCTTGGAAGAGGAGTGACCAAAAACCTGCTAGGGGGAGTCTCCAAGAACTTCAGGCAGTAGCCTTAAGCAACGATGTTCCTGATAAATGGACTTGAGGTTATTTGCTCCCATTGTGGAAGGAAATTCTAGAACCTCTCCCACCGGGAAGAGGCCATCATTTACTTTTGGCGGCTTGATTCGGAGGTCTGAAGAGCACGCTATCTCTTCCCTTACCCTTGCGAGAGCACCAACGTCTAGTTTTTTGATCCTGCTCTCTCCCTCTTTGGGATGGAGGAAAAGGGCAAAAATTCTTCTTGAGAGGCAGTTTCTTTTTAGAAGGGAAATCTTTCTTCCTATTCGCTGTTCTATGCAGGCTTGATTCCAGATCTGGCCTGAACAGGAAATCCCCTAAGAAAGGAATACCACACAATTTGGTCTTTGAAGCCGAGTCCCCTGACCAAATCTTGAACTAAATAGCACGTCTAGCGGAGTTGACCAGTGCTGAGGACCTAGCAGACATTTTAATTGATTCTGCAGAGGTATCGACCATATATTTGACTGCTTTCAACAGCAAAGGGAAGGACTCGAGTAAATCTTTTCTCGAAAGTCCATGCTTCCACATGTCCTTTAAGCTGTTCCAACCACCACTCCAGATTCCTGGCAACCATCGTGGATGCCATAGCTGGCCTAAGGCTGGATGAGGTGGAATCCCATGCCCTTTTAAGGAAAGAATCAGCTTTCCCGTCCATTGCCCTCTTAAGACGCCCATATCCTGGAATGCCAAATCTGTGTGCCGGGAGACTTGAGAGTCTGAGACAAAGGCTGCATCAACTCTAGGCCTTTTATTCCAAATGGTCCTCACCATCTTCGAAGGGGAACCTTCTCCTAAGGGTCTTGGGGGAAAATGGGGCCTTCTCAGGATCTTTCCACTCCTTTTTGACTGTCTCTGACAAAACCTTATGTACTGGGAAATACCCTATGTTAGAATTCATCCAGTCCCTGTTACATCTTATCATGCACGGAGAGCTGAACCTTTTCTTCCTGGATCTCCAGGGAAGTATAGATTGCCTTAAGCAAGTCATCCACCTCTTCTAAAGATAATTTATATCTAGAAGCTCTGGAACTATCCTTTTCTTCCTCCTCATCTGAATCTTTGAGGGGAAGAAGTGTACTTGCTTTTTCTTCCTCTGAGTCACTGGCCCCTGCCGACTTTGAGGTGGATGCTAAGGAGCTAGATAAAGTACTTAGCTGGGAGTCTGTGTGTTGCTGGCACTTTAACAAGGAACGAACCAAACGTAACGTATCCGTTAACTCCTTCACGGACGAGAAAAAATCTTTAAACCGTTCTGAAGACTCTTCTTTAACGAGATTTGCTATGCAATTTTTACACAGTGGTTTTGGCCAAGAATCTCTCAGGGGGTTTCTACAAGACGGACATTTCCTTTGCACTGAGGGAGAACCCCTAGCTTTAACTGTGGATTTGACCTAAAAATAAACAAAATCAACAGTTACCTTACAGCTGCGAATAAACAGCCACCACCACCTAAAAGAATTACCTGTGCCAGCAACACTTTAAACAACAGAATTTCCCAGCCTCAGCAATAAGGCTGAGAACCGTAATCACAGCCCTTACAGCGAAGGACTCCCACAGGAGGAAAACACAGACAAAAAATAGGGCCAATAGTAAAGATAAGGCACCTCTGTACCCCTCTTACCTGGGCCTGGCCGGTACTCATGGTGCCTGCATCCACCGCTGCTGCAGCCTCCATGTCATCAGAGTGTTGAGCAATCCAAAGCAGAGCTTAGTCTGTTTAAAATTCCAGCTTCCAGCATTCCCTCATTGCGAGCCAGGAAACACCGCCGCTCAACCTGTCCCCTGGCCCCTGCGTTCCAGTGGCCAGAACCACAGCTGCCATGCCCCCGCCAGAAGTCCCGCCTACCAGAAACTAAGCCCTCGCCGGCTGGGACCCAGGACTGACATGTGGGGATACTGAAGCAACAGCTCCCTGTCTGAGCTGCCTACCAGCCCCAGACCCACAGTACCCGGGGAAACAGGCAGGACCCCCCGACGAGGCACTACTTCCCTGAGCTGGAGGGGCTGGGGACTCCGGAGAACCCCCCTCCCCTGGGGGGGGGGGGTGCTAGGATGGTCACATCCTAAAAAGGAAAAGACTCTAGAGGTAAACCTACCCTTTCTCCACCTGGAAAGAACGCAGTCCCCCTAACTTGGTTTTTTGCAGTGCTTCCACCATGGCAGAGGAAACAACAACTGAAGGCATGGTGGAAGAGGAGGGATTTAAAGTCTGCAGTGTTTCCTGGGATTTGGTTGGAGCTACGCTCTCTCCAGATGCTGTCCTAAAAGTCGATTTGAGAAAACAAGTGACTGTAAAGCAGGATGGGATAACTGGTCTTCTTTAAGAGGTAGCTCTCAAAAGGACATTTACAGCCACCAGAATAATTGGAAGACCCTTGTCCTTGATTCCTCACAGGAACCGTGGAAAAAACTTGAGCCGAGGATGATACTGGCCTTCCCATACCCCTAGGACGCCTGCGGTGTCTGCCAGAGGAACCGGTGACCTTGCCACAAACCTCCTGTGGAGCTTAACCTGTTGAGGGAGCTGCATGTAGGACAGTGCAAACAGAACTGTCTTTAAGGTGAATACCACCAGACCCAGAACCTGTATGCAAGCTGGGAGAGAGAACTGTCTGTGTGACAGCAGCCAGTGAATCACAGCCTGTGGTTCCTGAAGTTTGTCCAGAGGAAGGACGACCCTGGTCAGAATTAAAATCAGGCCTAGGTAATTCAATTTTCCGTACAGGGATAGGGGGGACCTTAGGTAGTTCGGACATCACCCAAACCTTTGCAGGAATTATATTCCGCACAAGGAGACTCGGGGCCTAAAAAAAAAAAAAAAAAAAAAACCTGAAATGGACAAATTTTTCTCCCTTTTGGTACCCCCAAAAGAACAATTTTGTGGATCCCCTTGATACTCACGAAGGTGGTCCACGGGGCCGGAACTCAGAGAAGATGTCCCCCCTACCCCAGTAATGGGTGAGGGCAGACCTTAATGCTGAAGACGTTTGTCTGCGGATCCAGAGAAGCCAGCTTCAGGCTTACCAGGCCAAAATTGCTTGGAACCTTCTGCGGAAGACTTGAAAGATCCATTTCCCTTATCTGCAAACCCGGGAGCACAAAATAATTTTTCATGTGCTGAGAAGGAGGGCCCCCTTCTGCGACAAGGCTCCTCCTCTTTCCTAGACTGCGGCAGGAAGGTACTCTTACCCCTCGTGAGACCATTAATGAGGTCATCAAAAGTAGCCCCAAAGAGGCGATTGCCTTGAAAGGGCAGATCAATGAGAGCATTCTTGGTGGCTTGCCCAGTCACCACCGCTGAAACAGAAAGCTTGGACAGCACAGAAGCTGTACCCAAAGCTGCAAGGGGGGGGGGGGGCTTGGGGAGCCCAGCTCAGCTGAGGGACTTTAGGAAGGAAGGATGGAACCGGCAGACAGGCCCAACCATCCCCGGAAGGTACCCGCGTTCACCCCAAACCGCACAAAGGGGGAGAGGGGGGACTGTACTTACTGCTCCTCGCCACTGAAATGGAGGAGCTGTAAGCCAAGGGGAGCGCTCCGACTCGGAACAGCACCCTGTCGTATGCGAGCCTGCAAGAGGTTTAACTCATAGGCCAGCCTCTGTCAGCCGATCTAGCGCATAGCTGCAGTCTGAACGTGGTCCCTGCCTGGGCTGGGGGGGGGCGGGGCACTGGATCTAGATCTCTCAGGAGAAAAAACAAAAACGATGCATGGAAGAAGAAATATTTCTAGGACCAAGTGATCCCAGCAGGGAGCCTAGGTCTTTACACCTGACTAGACAGATTAAAACTGAATACCTAGAGCAGAGGTGAGGGGGGGGGGGGGTTATATACCAGCTGAGGGCAAACCATGGGCTTAGCCGAGTGTTTTTTGTTCTTCCTAGTCCTAGGAAGTCCTAGGAGGTGATAAAACCCTATAGTTATGATTTATGGAGCGCTGTCGATGAATGAAACAGAAATAATCATCCAAACACATGTAAAAGTCATCTTTATATAATAAAATTTGCGTGAGTCCATCTTTTCTTTTAAATATATTTAAAGTCAAATTAATACATGATTTAATGTCTGCAGTTCCATCCAACAGAAACTCTTCAGTAATTTCTTCTGACCCCCACAGTGCCCTTCACCCCACCTATGAGTGTCTTCTCACATGTTTGAATTGACCTCACTAATTAGAGCAGGTCTATACAGGGTTATAAGTGGCACTGCTTCCATTAGCTGTACACTCCAAATCTGTGGCTCAGCAGCTCTCAGCGTGATTTCAATCATATAGGAGGCAAGAGGAAAAACCATAGTGCAAATTGCTAATAAAAAGTATTTATTTCCATATAAAAATACACTTACATACTTACATTTCAGAAGTATAAAACGGGCATTTCACAGTACAATCCTCAGCATACACAGCTCCACCTAGTACCAGCGTGATTACCTCACCACCCACATCTTGCGTAGCGCCCAATGTACGTTCTCAAAAGGTTCAGCCTGAGTAGTGAGGTCCATTCAAGCAGGTGGGAAGACACCTATAGGTGGGGTGAAGGGCACTGTGGTGATCAGAGGCAATTACTTTAGAGTTTCTGGTGTATGGGACTGCACTTTATTTTCACGGACATTAAATTATTGAGCACTGCACTTTTTTGTGTATGTATTATACAGTGTATATAATATATTTATTGCATTTTGTACAGGTAGTTGGATGCATAGTGGTGCCAGCTGCTTCCTGTAGTAAATGGAGTTGAGCAATAGGTGGTTTATACACAGGGATAGTGTGGAAAGTTTTTTTACATTAATATATAAAACACAACTTAGGACTGAAATTGGAAACACTAAGAGCAGAGCAGGGGGTTGCCAAGTTATTTAAAACAAAGGGTCAGTTAGTTGCCTATCACATTGCTTAGGGGCCAGCCTGTGGTCAGCAAGATTTTAAAAAAAGGTCATATCATTGGACAGGGGGTGTAAGCATGTCCCAGCGTCAATGGTCAGTGGGAGTATAAATGCCCCTTTGTCATTGGGCATAAACAAAATTCCCCTAAGTAGGTATTAAGTGAAAGCAAAAGAAAAAAAAATATATAATGACAAATGATTTATCAGATTAGTTAGATGACTTTAAACATAGGTCGAGACAATTTAAGCATAATAAGCCTAGCAGAATCATTCAGCCCTGAAGAACTCCCTAAAGTTTGCCCCCCGAATATTCTCCAGGCCCTGGGTCTCAACACGTCTCCAAAGTAGTGAAAGCACAGACTGGAGTCCCCGAGTCAGAGTATTAAAACTCTGTGTCCATTGTTGGTGCGTTATCTGGATTTTTTAGAGATCCCTTATTCTACAGGCCTACAGAACACAGTGCAACCTTGTAGCAAAGGGCTACATGCTGCCGTTTGTACATTATTCCACAGACCTTGCAAAGTAAGGAAAGCAATTAATTGTGTATGCCAACTACTAGTGAATAACAGGCTGAACTTTGCACTTAACTACCCAGCCGTGCTTCGTCAATTTACACCCCATGGTAAATGCATGACCGTCACATCAGCTGAAGTCTTATAAATGTCCAGGATGGGTCAGGTCATTCTCCCTGCACCCAACCACACAAACACGTTAACAGAGCACACAAGCTCATGAAGACATGGGCTAAGGGAT
Source organism: Pelophylax lessonae (assembly GCF_965119305.1). Classification (NCBI taxonomy): domain Eukaryota; kingdom Metazoa; phylum Chordata; class Amphibia; order Anura; family Ranidae; genus Pelophylax; species Pelophylax lessonae. Next base: position 197,673,376 of record NC_138768.1, read on the forward strand.
GATGTACTCAGTTAAGTTACAACTTTTCACACCTGAAAAAAGGCTGGGTGGCAATTATTCTAACATTTTTCTTTTGGGGTTACGCAGGACCCATTACACTGGGGTCCCTGTGAAACAGTTCCAAATGTAGCAGGATGGACATGAGCATCAAGCTTCTACTGTTGCAGCCACTTGTTGTGGCCTGCATATTTTTAATGACAAACTACAGGAAAAAAGTGGAAGCCAAAAAAACAGCTGGATTCATGTAATGATTTAGTGCAAATTTATTGTTCAATGATGGCTGTTTCCTAACCAATTGCTACTCTACTTACCGGTCTGCCATGCCATATCCTCCAAAAGGTATGATCACAGGGCATACTGCTGATCTACCACAAGAACACTACCAGGCCTATATTTCTAAATGGAGATTTTAAAATATTGGATGCAGAATACTTTAATGGGATGGGAACATTAACACTCCCCACCTCTTTAATTCATAATTATGGGTATGTGGCAGGCAGAATCATCTACTTGCTGTCCATGCAGCTCCTACTTCATTTGAACAGTGGCTCTTATGTGTTTGGGTCCAATGCACTCAGGCTGTAATGCCATATGCTCATTTGTGATTGGTTATATCCAAGGGTATTACTAAATATTTTAAAATGGTGCAAGCACATGACCATTTTGGTTTAGATTTTAATGGTTTCCCAAACAACTGTACTCCAATTACTAAATACCTTTGTTTAAAGTGCCGGCCTTTCTCTCCCTCCTGGCTGATGTCGGGGGGGGGGGGGGGGGGATTTTCGGCCACACCCACTTTCCGGACAGATCAAGAGGTATTTAGCGGCATATTTTTTACAAAAACGCATACACTAGAGCTAATCATTTATTATAATAGAGGGGGTAGTAGCACCAACACTAGGTGGCTTAACCACTTTCCGACCGCTCACTGAGCTGGTACTGCGGCAAAGTGGCTCGTTATCGTCCAGCGACGTAGACCTACGTCGCTGGACAATGCCCCGTCTCGGCGGCGTGTGCGCGCACCGCCGGAGGCTCACTCCCGCTGTATTCAGACACAGCGGGAGTCGGGCCAGGGGAGGAGAGGCAGTGATCACTGCCGCTCTTCCCCGATCATCTGGGATCGAGTGTGGAAATCCGCCTACTTGTGTAAACAAAGTGGGTGGATCTCCTATGTGACAGACAGTGACATAGTACAGGATTCAGCATAGCTGAACCTGCAGTCTGTGTCACACAATCCCCTCCTCCCCCCCCCACACGTCAGTAAGCATGAGGCATACATTTAACCCCTTGATCACCAATAAAGTTAACCCCTTCCCTGCCAGTGTCATTATTACATTAACAGTGCATATTTTTAGCACTGATTACTGTAGTAATGTCACTGGTACCCCCAAAAGTGTCAAAAATGTCAGTTAGGGGTCCGATCTGTCCGCCGCAATGTAGCAGTCCCGCAAAAAAAAAAAAAAAAAAAAAAAAAAAAACAACACGCAGATCGCCATTACTAGTAAAAAAAAAAAATAAACAATAAAAATTACAATTCTTTCCCGTAGTTCGTAAACGCGATAACATTTGCGCAAACCAATCAAAATACGCTTATTATGATTTTTTTTTAACAAAAATATGTAGCAGAAAACAAATTGGCTTAAAATGTTAAAAAAATGTGATTACATTTTTTTTGGGAATGTTATATATCAGAATGTAAAAAATTGTTTGTTTGTTTTTTTTCAAAATTGTCGCTCTTTTTTTCAAAAATTAAAAAAATCGCACTGGTGCTCAAATACCACCAAAAGAAAGCTCTATTTGTGGGGAAAAAAAGGACATCAATTTAATTTGGGTACAGCATCGCATGACCGCACAATTGTCTATTAAAGTAACGCAGTGCCAAATCACAAAATATAGCCTGGTCAGGAATGGGGTAAAATCTTCCGGTCTTAAAGCAGTTAAAAATACGCTCATTGAGGATTTTTTGGTCAAAGACATGTAGCTAAATACATTTTGGGCTAAATATATGACAAAAATTGAATATATTGGATATTGTCAGTTAAATTCGCGCAGTGCCATGTTGCAAAAAGTGGCCTGGACGTAAAGCATGAAAATCATCCGGTGGTAAAGTGGTTAAAAACCACTTTAACTCTGAACTATAGAACATATCCCCTATGTTATGGAGATAGAGAGAGGGGAGGTATCTTTTGGTCTGAATAGGCTTTCTGTCCTAGGGTGACAACACTGCTCCTCCATGGATACAGTACTGTACAGTTAATGAGCATTGTCATCCTAAAATATTACGTATGTTAATGGCTGTACCACCTGATAAAATCTCAGAAAAAATGTCCTGGAAAAAAAAAAGTCATCAGGTTTAGGAACTAGTAAATTGCAATATATTATTTTGCTCATGGGTTAAGAAACACTATATGAATGGTATCCAATTCTAAGAAAGATATATATTTTGGGGGAAGGAGGAATAACTACAGTTAAATCTCTTTTAGATCTCTTTGGCCCTGACAGATTACACTCTTGCTTTTTACATTACAAATGTAATCTTCCTCAAAAGAATTGTATACATTTCTCCAGCTTTAGTAGGAAGCCAAACAACAGTGGACATCTAAACAGGTACTTAACCAAGTCTTTACAGTTTAATCCACTTAAAGCGGAGTTCCACCCTGGGAATACTTTTTTTTAATAAAAATACCCCCGGGACAGTCAGGGCTAGTACATTTCACAATTGCTAGCCTCTGATCTGTCCCGGGTTGCACTTACCTTTTAGGAGAAATACTTACCTTGAAAAAGTATTCTCCAGCGCTGCCATCTCAGGTGTGGGCAGCTTGAAGCCAGCGCGATCCTCTTCTGCGTCCTCTTCCGTCTTCTTCGGTCCCACAATGCACTGCACCGGCCCCGCCGTCACTTCCGGTGTCGCAGCGTCATCCCTCCACAGCTTCTGGGCATGCCCAGAAGCGGTTTAGAAGGGAATGACGCGCGCGCACCGGAAATGACATCGGGGCCGGTGCAGGCGCATTGATTCCTGGGAGCGATGACGTTCAGCTCCCAGGAATCATTGCAAAGCCAGGAAGTGACGAATCGCCGTGGCCGCCGAGGGGAGGAAGAAGGAAGTAAGGTAAGTATATTTTCTTCTATACGAGGTAAGTAAAACAAAAAAAAAAATTGCGATTATCCATTTGTTTTTCAGGTGACCCGGAGCGAGAAGATGGAGGTAAGTATAAATTTAGGGTGGAACTCCGCTTTAAGGACCGGAAGGTTTTACCCCCTTAATGACCAGGCTATTTATTGAGATACGGCACTGCGTTATTTTAACTGACACTTGCGTGGTCGTGCGACGCTGTACCCAAATAAAATTGATGTCCTTTTTTTCTTACAAATAGAGCTTTTTTTCATGGTATTTGATCACCTCGGCGGTTTGTATTTTTTGCACTATAAATATAAAAAGAGCGACAATTCTGAAAAAAAAAAAAAAAAAAAAAAAACTTTTTTACTTTCTGCTATATATCATTCCCAATACATTTTTTTAAAAAAAAGAAATCAAATTTTTTTCATCAGTTTAGGCCAATATGTATTCTGCTATATATTTTTGGTAAATAAATCCCAATAAGTGTATATTGATTGGTTTGCACAAAATTTATCGCGTCTACAAGCAAGGGGAAAGATTTGTCATTTTTATTTTACTAGTAATGGTGGCAATCAGCGATTTTTAGCGGGACTGCGACATTACAGTGGGCAGATCGAACACCTAACTGACACTTTTGAGGGGACCAGTGACATTACTACAGTAATCAGTGCTAAAAATATGCACTGTTACTGTAATGACGCTGGCAGGGAAAGGTTTAACACCAGCGCCGATCAAAGGGTAAAATGTGTGCCTAGGGGGTGTTTTCTAACTGTTTAGGGGATGTACTTCAGAGACCTGTGTTCCTAAATAGAAGGAACACAGGATTCCTGTGTTCATCATGACAGAACAGCGGTGTGCCGGGTTTACTTCGGCAGACGGCCGCTCTGTATTCATGGAGAGCAATCGTGGGTGCCACGGCGGACCTGCTGATTGGCTCCCCCTCTAGCCAAATCGGAGAGTGCGCCCCCACTAACTGCTACACGAAACAACGTACAGGTACGTTACGTAACAGAGCCGACCTGCCGCCATATAACTAAAGCAGCAGGTCGGCAAGTGATTAAATATTTAAACAGGAAGTCCACTGCAGGCAACTCTATTTCATTTGTACAGAGTACACATCCTAAGACCCTAATAGGTATACAATACAGCCAATATTTGAGATTCAGACGTAATGGTCCAAGGAAGGAGGACTTCAACCTAGAGTCAAAATTATTTATAGACTTTTGGTCAGAGGTTACAGCAAGAACCTCCTTATAAAAGCATATAAAAAAGGGTTGTGGTAGGACACACAAGTCTATTTGATGGCTAATAAACAAGTACTAAAGAAACTGTAAAATTACTTTGTCCTAAGGGAGTATTTTTGAGAAATGGGCAATCGTGTTTGTTTAGAGGGTACTGATACATCTGAGCGATAACAATCCCCTTTACTCTGTGACTTCCCCACATGGGGACAGAATGCAATAAATCTGAATCGCCCTGACATAGAGGATGCATTTTGATTCTCTAAGTTCAAGCTGTCGGCATATGATTGGACCATATTTTAGATTATAAGATTAAAAGGGAAGATTAAAGCAGAACTCGGAGTGAAACTTTTTTTTTTTTTTTTTTTAGATCAAGCAAGGGAGGGTTATTCCTTTACTCCTGTCTCATAGTCAAACAGGAAGTTAAAAATTAAGGGAATCTCTTTGTGACCCCCAGGTCACCAGAACTAGTGCCCTCATTGGAATAAAAATGTGGGATTTTCTTTAACTTTCAATGATAATGGTAAACATGACAAATAGAGAGGGTGAATCTCCCTAATAGGGGCACAGACCGCAATAAGAACTGACAGGAGTTCCAATTCCTCTCCAATCTATCCAAAACTAAAAAAAAAAAAAAAATCCAAAACTAAAAGAGGTTTTGCCTTTAGGGTATACTTTAAATGATGCACATATGAGCAGGGGTGTTAGGATCTTAGATATTGAATTATGTGAGCTTGCGACCGACTTTGGACATTGATGTTTTATTGTTTTTTTGTCCCTGTGCTTGCCCCGGGGAATGCGAATTTTAGCAATGATGCTCCAGTATAAGTTGCACGTCTTGCATAATAATTTGCCTCGATCTTACTCCTGAGAAAGTGTAATTCAGTTCTGGGATGTGCGTTGAGAGAAGTCTCCACCCGATAACCTGTCTAGCAGAATTGCAATATATATAGTGACCCCATTGTAAGTAATTTGATTACTGGATTTTTAGCTATATGAGTGGATAGGTGTGCATTAGGGATAATAAATAATGTAATATATTAAACTTATACTGATTCTGCATGTTGAGCATAGTCAAGCATAAGGAAACAAGCTGAAAACCACTCAAGTGTGGATAGGGCTTACACATACTGTATCTGGTGCTCTTGCAAAGCATTTCTGGCAACAAGCATCTGATTTTACTTTACAAGTTTGAGAAGAATTTCTTTCTAGATAGAGTTATATATATATATATATATATATATATATATATATATATATATATATATACACACACACACCTATATATATACACACACACCTTATATCAGGCATGTTAATTATGGTAATTGAGATGAGAACCACTTTTCTGAAATTATAAGGGGAAGGGGGGGGGGGGGAGGATTCTTTATTTTATTTTTTTGCAATGCCTGTTTTAAACTAAACTATTGTACTATTGTTTGAACACACAATCACTTTATATAATATATATTTTTTTTTTTTCCCAAGAAATGCCTGTTTCATACTCTATCACCCTAGGAAAGAGGTCTCATATTATTTTCAATTTGACACTGGGACTGAGCCCCACGGTCGCCAAACATAACCCTGCATCTCCAGCTCGATGACACCTGCTCCAAGCTGCCTCTGGTACGCGCATACAACCTCCTAGGCTGTCCTTTTCTCAATGTACATGCACCTCTGGCCATAACAGTTGCACTCTGCAGTTGTCCGCCCTGCTATGCTTCACTGTCAGTACCCTGTGCTGCCTCCAAACCTTCAGGCATGCCCCTGCAATCACTTGGACTGTCCACCTCTGTGTGATAGGGATCATCGTCTGTCACAGTTTCCGTATACTCTACTTACTACTAAGGTTAGAAAAAACAATTTCTTTTATGGGCAGCACTATATATATATATATATATATATATATATATATATATATATATATATATATATATATATATATATACACATATACATATACACACACATACATACACACACACATATACATACATATACACACACAGATCACAAATTAAAGAAACCTATATAAACTGTATAAAAATGTGTGACAGTTGGATTTGAATGAGCTATTATGAACCTTAATTTCCTTTCAAACAGCACCATCTACTGGCAGTAAACATTATAACAACACTTTAAGGAATTTACAGTGTTTGTTAAAGTGACAGGCCAGGATAACAACATGGATGCTGCTAATTTGTTTCTGAAGGTGTAAACTCTGGATCTGTCATCATTATTCTTTCTTTACTAGCCAGTGATTCACAGGCCTAAAACAAGCATGTGTATACCAGGTGTCAGGATATACATATTTGTGCTCAGTTTGCATTCATAAAAACACTAATGCATACTGTGTGTGTTCAGTCCAACATGCAATCTATGTAGAGCATAAGGGCCCTTTCACACTGGTGCACTTTTTCCATGCTAGAACACACCTTTTCACTGCGACAAAAGCATGTCACAATTATTTCCCCTTAAATCCTATGTGATTTTTCACATCTCTGCGCTGCGTTTTGAAAAGTCCTGCATGCTGCATCTTTAGTGCACTAAGGCGCAGCCACCCGAAGTCCTTTACAACCAGTGAATAGCTGGTTAAGGAGCCACCACATACCAGCCCCGTCAACAACCGGTGAATAGATAAATATACAAATGCCCTCCCCCCCCCCCCCCCACACGCTTCCCGTATCTCCATGGTGGTTACCCCTAGCGCCTCTCTGCTCAGTCTCTTCAATGTTCAGCCCAGTCATCGCGTCTCCTCCCCTCACATTCACAGTGGTGCTTGAGATATTCCAGGCTATCCTGAACAGTTTTTCCAGCTCCTCCCTCCTCAGTATCCAGTGTGATGTCCGGTGCTAATGGTGGTGGGCTCAGCTCTGTGTCTGCACCACTGGCTGGTCGAACACCAGAGAGGAGCTAGGGGTGACCACCATGGAGGTATAGGGGGCATTGTATGTGTAGCTATAAACTGGTTGCCATGAATGCCAATAGGTGATGGCTATTTAACAACCAGTGAATAGAAGATCCGGGACCTCTCTGCATCCTTAACAACCAGTGAATAGGCAATCGCTAGGAAAGCCGGCACCCGCCCCAGTCCTTAACAACCAGCTATTCGACGCAAATGTGTTACGTAAATTTTAAAACGCACAGTGCATTTAAAGCTCCCCAGTTTGAAAGGGCTCTTACTGTTAACAGACTCTGTACTAACTAAATACTAATGGAGGTAGCAAATGAGCAGGATAGCAGGCAACAAAGTGCCTTGTTTCAACCTTTACTATGATCCCATCCTGCCCTGATCTGTCCTGGAAATTATCATCAGGCACACATGACTCCACTCAGCAACTGATTGCCAGGCCACAGAGCTTTCACGTGGAGGGTGTGCTTAGCCCAATGCAAGTACCCACTCCCAAAAAAACTGTAAATTACTAAATCTAAAATAGATTATGTTCAGGATATCACACAAATCCAAAACAGCAAAAGAATGAAACACCTGGGCAGAACAACTACAGATCACCTTACCCTTCTACAGCCATAAAAGGGGCCATCCCAATAAAGGTTTGTCTCCAACAATGGTCCCCATGAGGCCCTAAAAAACGAGTCTTCTCTGAGGTTAAAACATTTGATAACTGAAGTCTTGCCACTCCAAGTAGAAGATCCTTAGCAAGTCTATCTTTGTGCCAAAACTCAACCAGAAGAGGCAGTCTGCAAAAAGAAATATTTTGTTTAGTTTACAGATTTAAGCTCATATTTTCACTAAATTTAACCACTTCGGCTCTCTCACCTGTTTACCCCTATGGACCAGACCATATTTTCACATTTCTGCTATGTGTTTATTCATGAGTCTATAATCTTGTAATTACTCATGAGAAAGAATTGATACATATATTGTTTTTGGGGGTACAAACAGGGCTTTCTTGTTACCCTAAAGTCCATTGAGAATTTTTTAAATTTATTTGCATATTAAAGGGGGAAAAAAAAAAAATTTAAAATCTGAAAAAAAATGTTTTTTTAAGTTTGATCAGTAATATTTTTGAACACAACAAGTACATTTACTGTGGGGAAAACATTCATTCATTCTGCTTCTTGTTCTATTTACTGCAACAATAAAATTTAATTTTTGGTACAAAAGAATGTTATTTACAAAAGTTTTTTTTTTTTTTTTTTTTTTGCATATTCTTAATTTTACTTATAATTCATCAGAAATTTTAAGTTCTTACTCATTTAAAATAAAACTGATATACTCTAAACCACATATTTTTTAAATCCTTAAGGATAACAACGTATATATGTGCTTTATAATATTTTTTCCCCCCCAACAAAAAAATGTAAAATAGAAGCATGGGAAAGGAGATTAACCTATTAAATAGTGCCTATACATGTTGAAATGAATGGGTTAGTTAGTAAAATAAGAGCATGTCCTGGTTAATTAAGAGTTAACTTCCTGTGCACACAAACATTCCTTTCTCATTCACAGATCTGTCAGACAGGGAAAGCAGGAGATAAGACAGCTACTGTATTACTTTTGTTTACTGTTAAACTAAATGCTCACTGTGATTGGCTGTCAGAGTGATCATTCAACGAGGAAGGCTTCTGACTGGCTCCCCAGGAACTCATCTTTCTACATTCAGCCAGGTCTAACAGGGCTGTGCATGGAAGGGAGCATGGGGAGATGAGAAACTGCTGGACCAACAGGAGACGCCATGTGTACAGAAGATGGGGTTTATGGACACGTGTAAGAAGCCGAAGGTAGGCAACTGGTTAAACATTATAATCAGTAAAAAGTCAGTGATGTAAACTATTCTCAGGAAAAAAAAAGCATTTTTGTACTTCGATTAAAAAAAAAAAAAAAAAAAAGATTTTATCTATTGAGGGATACATACATTTAGAAACAGTAAGGTTATACTGCCCCCTACAGGAGTTTAGGACACAAAAAGAGGCAAAGATAAACATGGTACGACAACACCTGTATCTGTATCACCTCCCTCTAGACAACATACCTTAGTTTTGTGGAAAAACTGGACCAAAAAAAAAACAAAAAAAGCAAAAGAAAAAACATAAAAACAAAAAAAAACACCACAACACCATAGAGAGGTGGAATCATTGTCCCTCAATAGACTCCAGGAAAGCAATTTGTGTTTTTTACAAAAATCGTTTTTACTTTTTCATCACATGAGGGACATTGGAATTCAGAAACAGGAGATCTGAATGCAATCCAAATGAGGGAATAGCCACTGACAGGTCATTTGCAAATCAGGACTACCTAAAGGACCAACGCCTGAATCTGAACCAGATGGGGAGAAGACCCCTGCAACAGAGAGGTCACCAGTCAGCAAAAGGAGGCCACAAAGGATCAATCTGATGCTCGAGACTAGGAAAGAAGAGATCATGGCAAAAAGGAATGACTCTACTCAAAGAACATGGAGTCTGAACAAGCAAAAGGCTGTGAAACTAAAAACCCAGGTGGAACAACATAGCTTACCTGAAAAGGAAGCAATAGACCATTAAGGGCTCTTTCACACGGGCGATCCGATCAGATCCGCCTGTCAGTTTTTTTAGGCGGATCGGATCCTCCATGCAGCTCTATGGGGCAGCGGATGTCAGCGGAGACACCTCCGCTGACATCCGTATCCGATCCTGTCCGTGAAATCTGGACGGATGGAAACCCTATCTTTCCATCCGTTCAGGGATCGGATCGGATGAGAGCGGACAGATGGTCCGCTCTCATCCGATCCCCCATAGAGAGCAGCGGGAGCTGTGACACCTCCCTCTCCGCACTGCAAGCGGAGACGGAGCTGTCATCCCCTGGCTCAGCGGGGATCGGCGGATCGATCCCCGCTGAGCAGCACAGATCCGCCTACGGAGGCGGATCGTGTGAAAGAGCCCTTATATGATGTGGTCAACAGAAAAACAAACAAAACACACACAATATACCAGAACATGCCCCCAGGAGAACAGGTCTCCCTTGGATAAAAAAAACAGGTCCGCAAGAGAAGACCAGCCAGTCTACAAGTGAAAGCTTAAGCCTTAAATACTGAACCCAGAGGAGGCCAGGCAACAACTCTCACAAATGTCAAGCTCAAAAGAAATAGAAAAACCTAAAAATCATCACAGCATTATATCCCATGAGGATAGCCAAGTGAGTCCTATAACTGGTAGAGATCTCAAGGGTACAAACCCTGAAGTCAGTCAGACAAAAAGAGGATAGGGTGCATGAGAATGCAAAAATAAAAGCTCACATAAAATATTAAAGAGTTTATTCACTATATGAGCTTTTATTTTTGCATGAGCGCGGCTTACATTGGGGAGTAAGTGTTATTGGAGGCATCTTAAACCCGGCTGACTGGTATGGAGCAGCAAGAGGAATAATATTGAGCGTGTATGGGACTACTATATAGCTGCAACCTTTGGCAAGGGCCCTGCGTGCTCACAGATTTGGTGGATGTGCACTGAAGTAGCTGGAAACAGATTGAAAGTGATCCGCATGAATTTTGATATTTATATGAATGGTTTCTGGACTGAATTTGAAAAAAGCACAGATTAAAAACATTGGTGGTCGTGTTTTTAAAGTATCGTTAGGAGGCGGAGGTTGATCCATACATACAGTATAGAATTTTACGATTTTATATTTATTTTGTTGCATTTATACGTATGAATTCATGTCTTTAAATGATTTTGCACATTTAATTCTGACTATTTGATAATGCATTTTATAAGGGATAGCCGATATTTGTAAATTTAAGCACAATTAGTGTTATGCACCTGTTAGAGGCTTTCAATACTGAGGTGGTGACACTATTTGAATTTTTTTATTAGTTTTTTGTTTGCACGAAGGGCAGAGGTTAGATATTAATCTATCAAATTAGGTTTTGGGGAGTTTATAGCGTGGCACATGACCTTTTAGTTTAAGATTTGAAAGTTATTTCACTTTGAATACTGCTGCTAGTTTCTTCAATTTATTTCATTCTTATGCACTTTGGAGAGGAAAGCGCGAGGAATTATTCACTAATCATTTGTTCTTAGAAACCAGACTAAAACCCCTGGTATGGGGACTCCCCAGAAAACAGATTTCCTCTGGAGCAAGGGGAACAGATCACCCCAATCCCCCAAAGAGACCGATGGATTCTGCCAGGGATGTCCAGGTCCATAGATACTATGTTGATGGCTTGCCTCCAGCCCAGGATTCCAGCAACAGAGGGTAAAGCCAAAATGGGGCCAAGAGCCAACGAGAGACGAAAACATGTTAAAGCCTAAAGCCTCGTACACACGCACCGATTGTTGGCCGTGAATTTTCGGCCAACGTTCGATCGGCCGATTGACGGCTTGTTAGTATGATGCTTCCGACAACCGACTGCGACTTTTCAGCCGAACAAAATCTGGTGTGCATGCTATAAAATTTTTGTTGGCCGTCAACAGAACGATTGTTCGTCAGTCAGTACAGATTTCGGCAGAGAAAAATCAGATGAGCAAGACTGGGCATGCTCAAAGAAGAAAAAACACACGGAAAGTTAACCAGCACATGACATCTGAAGTTGGTTTTTGTTGGCCAATAAAATTTGTGTGCAGTCTAGAGAACATTTCAACCAACACAACAACACTGGACAAAAGACGGCCGATCGGTCGGCCGATAATCGTTGCGTGTGTACAAGGCTTAACTCTAGGTTTTACTGTATGTTACTTTAAAATAGTGTGTTTAGACAAAGCTGGTCCAAACAAACTATTTCTCGTAAAAAACTACTGAAGCTGCTGTTTAGCACTGTATAGATGGGGATGACACCAGAGCATGGGTAGAGCCTCTGTGGGCAGAATTCCCCAGGAGTCCACAGCGGACCTGGAGGACCCCTTTGGGTATTCTATTCTGTTAAGTGTAAGAATATTTTGGAGACCCTCAAAATAAGAAGGGTTTAGGTCTTAAAGATGGGAAGGCCCTAAATTTTTCCATGGGGAATTTCAGCTAGTTACTTGGAAGAGGCAAATGCAAGATTGCTTTTCCTGGTTTCTCTTTTCTCGCTTTGCTTCCTTTCTTCACCTCTTATTTCCTCCTCTCCCTGCCCCTCCCATATTCTTTATGAAGTTCTGTTATACATCCCTTGCAGTTTCGGTAGTTATCCGTCAGTTATATTTTGTCCATTTGGTTGTAGGCCCTGTCTGGGTCATTATGGCCTCCTGGGCTTTCTGTTGATCTCGGTTTTCTTTTTTCATACTTAACCTAGTTGCATTCTTATGCTGCCCTTCATCTGTATGTGTAGGAGGCTCTCACCTGCCACCTTTTTGTGAGACGTCCATGTTTATTGCCAGTAGTCACTTGATTTGCAGGATTGTCATTTCCTGGGTGCTCATTGATGCTGTGCAGACTTTATTGCATTGCCACTGATTTTGCATACTCTTGTGACCTTGTTATGCACTATTTTTGCACAGGTTTGTAAAATACCAATTTCTTTTTAAATAAAGGAATTACAAAAAAAAATAAAAAAAATACAACTGCTTTTTTTTTTTTTTTTTTTTTTTTTTAAGTATTTTTGTAATGAGCAATTGTGTCCTTAAAGCAGAGCTCCAGCCCACCCACCAAAAATGTAAAAGTCAGCAGCTACAGATACTGTAGCTGCTGACTTTTTCCATTAGGACACTTACCTGTCGAGGGATCCTAGGGTGTCCTCACCCAAGCCAATTCTTAAATCAGCTCTTGGGTGCTGGCGCCGCCATCTTGGGTAAGGGAAACCTACAGAGCATGTGCAAATCACACTGCACTTTAGCCTTTCGGGTGGAGTTTCACTTTAAAGTGTAAGTTTACCTTTACAGATGATCGGTATGGTGAACTTACACTGCCCCCCCCCCCCTTTCCGGTACTGCTGTACCAGTGTATCACAGTTACCCACTATTGGACACCTGGACCAGGATGCTGCTTCACCGGTCCGGGGATTTGAAATCCCTGCAGTTTAATCTGCTATCTGAACCGCTCAGCGTGTACGTATAGGAGGCAATCTAAATAGTCAGCCCCATCACATGGATGGCGCTGACCAATCAGCATCCATGTAGCCTGTCCTGTCAGCACTGGAGGAGAGGAAAGAAAGCAAGGAGGCTTTCAAATCCCTGGACTGGTGAAGTGGCGTTCTAGTACCTGGCAGCGGGGGATTGTGGGACACTAGTACAGCGGGACCAGGGGGATGGAATTAGGAGGTTTTCCGTAAAAGGTGAACTTACCCCTTAAGTAGGATAACTAAATGGTGTAGATCTTGGGTGCTCAACCTGTGGGCCTCCAGCTGTTGCAGAACTACAAGTCCCCATCTTGCCTCTGCCTTTGGAAGTCATACTCGTAACTGTCAGCAGCTTGCACTGCCTCATGGGACTTGTCGTTCCACAACAGCTGGAGGGCCACAGGTTGCGCACCCATGGTGTAGATGAAAACAAATGTACCTGGAAGTCATTAATCAATGTCCAACAGCAGTCTTGCCAGCACTTTGCAGAAAAAGGAGTATGGACTCAATAAAAACCCCAAATCACCTGAATGTGAACAGATTAGTGGCATATGAAATATACAAACGTCTATATAACCTCTGCTCCTCAATTCAATAAGAGAATGAATACAAAGTGTGACACCGAACTACAAGTGGACAAACTAATGAACCATCAATGAAGTAAGTCATTCTAGACCAGGGATATACAAACTGTGGCCCTCCAGATGTTGCAGAACTACAAGTTCCATGAAGCATAGCAAGTTTTGCAACAGCTGGAGGGCACAGCTTGCATATCCCTGTTCTAGACTAAGAGACAATCCTACATTATGAAAAGCAGGGAACAAATGACTGTCCAGGAGAACCTATGGTCAGACACAAAAAGATAAAACACAGTAATATGTGCCAGGTAAAAATAGCAGACAGCCTCACAAATTCAGTCGGTTTGCACCATGTTTGTAATTTCACATTCACTGGTGTCTAGAGTTAAATAACCACACTTTCAATCCTATATCCAATGTGAGGATAAGAATTCTAGCTACAAGTCAAAAAAGTAAAAACATTAATAAAAACACAACCAGAATTCATTACCTTAAAAACGTCTCCTGAAGTTTTTGGGGCATGGCTGCAAAATCGAAGTCACAGTAAGACTGAGGAAGAAAAACTTCCATATTCTTATGAACTTCCACTGGAGGATTAGTCATTATAGGGGCTGCACTCCCAAAAAATGGGTACGAATACCTGAATAGAAAAAAACAAAACCAGTAAGTATGAGTTTAAAAAAGAAAAAATATGCTTGGCAACTTTTTTGTAACATGCTACGTTGCAATTGCTTTGATTTTAGTTGCTATTGCTACTGCTGTGATGTGGATTACTAACTTTACAAACAAGAAGGATTTCTTTTCCCCTTTTGGATAAAATAAGCAAAGGTTGTCTGTATCCCTTTATTTGTCCTGGTGAACATTAGATTTTGGATAAAATAAGAAAAGGGTTATCTGTGTACTTGCTGGGGAGCTTGGCCTTCTTTTGTACTGGTGACCATTTTCATTGCGATTAAGTTTAAGACAAACCTACATTTTGAATTGCCAGTGGAACAATTATAGAAATCTTTCAACAGAGATACTTTCGCCATTGATAGCTATGTAAGGCTACATCCACACAGGTGGCTGGTGGTGCATAGTTTGCTGCATTCAGAGGCACCTAAACACCACCTACGGATGCCGCAGCACATATAAAACTGTGTCCAGACGTCCGTAGTAATACTGACCCTGGGTGCACAATGTCTATGTCCAGGATCAGTCGGTGGCTCTATTTGCATGTACCGCTCAGATGATTGATTACATGTAAATAGTGGCAGTACTATCCATTAATTTACACAAAGTACAAAATCTAAACAGCTGCCACTGACAGTTGCTGCTGTTTGAACACAGTGTGCGCAGGAAAAGTTTAGGACCCCCATCAAGATTCTCACCAGTGGCACTCCCTGTGCAGCCATATGAATGTAGCCTTCCCTTCCTTTGGATAGATCTCCTCTCACTTCCTGTTTTTCAAGGAACTGATAGTCAACTCATTACTGAGATACGGTGACGCTGAGTACGCTTTCTAGAACTCACTGCAGGACACGGGCAGAACACAGCGTTGATGCGGTGAGAGTGTTACAGTGTACACAGTATCCAACGGAGTGTATTATCATGAGGATCGTTTGCGTTTTGAATATTGAATGTAAGCAGATTTGATGAAGGGTGAGGGGGTGTGCAGTGTTACTAATTTATCAATAAATTTTTAAAACGGCATCACGCTATTGGTCCCCCTTCTCTTTTCTCACATAATCCTGACGCTTATGTCCATATGATCTTTGGAAATATGTACTGAACTGCACGAGTACATTAGGAGAGGAGAACTCTGGCGAGCTGGTGTACTATTAAGGAATTGATCAGTGAAACAAAGCAGGAGAGTATTGGTGGAAAACCCATTTATTCAAAGGCTTACGTAGATTATTATCTGGTGAGTGCCCACTACCTTAGAGGGGAGCACACATGGTGTGGTGGAAAGACACTGTCCATCTTGAGAATTTTGTTATCACCTGGATGAGCACCAATGGCATGGACTATATGAACTGTCTATTACTGTTTATTGCCTATCTTTATATACCTCACCATTCAAAGGATACACATCAGCACTGCTAAATGTTATTAGCTAAATGTGCCTAGATGGACATTACGTTTAGTGACATTTTTTATTTGTAATATCAAGAATTTAAATATAAAATGTATTGTGGACCATTATCGGAACCTTTTGAAGCAGTGGTATAAATCTTGCTGACTGCATTATTGGTGCATATTTGGTCAGTTTTAAAAAAAACACACCAAAAATGCACCTCCTCATTGAAATGTATTGAAGATGCAGTAAGAACACATCAAAAATGCACCCGTGTTGCGTTTTTGATGCATTTTTTGAGTCAAATAACCTAAGAAAAAAACACAGCATATCCACAGTAACATCGCAACAAAATCCTGATGAAATTGTTGGTGCTTTTGGCAGCCATTGTCAGCATCTTTTTTTCTCTTGGCACAATGCAGAAAACTTTATTTTTGGCTGCAGAAATTTCGGTGCATCACCAATGGAAACCATTTAAACGTGAAAGACAGATGTGAGAAAAATAATTAATTGTAAATGAAAGGAACACACATTGCATCAGCACTTAAAGTCACTGACTGGGCACAAAAGGTGAGAATTTGGAGCCCGGACTTTACTATTACTTTCTAAATTGCAAACCCATTCTGCGTGAGGGTCTTATAAAGAACTTAAATCTGTATTACACTTGAAACCAAACATTTTACATATTGCAGCTTGCCAATCTTCGATGTGGTGGCTGCATTCTTTTTTTTTTTTTTTTTTTTTTTAAAGAAGTTTTCTCCTTGGGTCCTTGACCAGTAAAACAGTCTGTGCCTTATTGTGCTTATGATCAGGATGGACGAGCAACAGAGATATCTTTGGGCAATGGTATTGTTAATTTGGGGGGAGGGTTGAATTAGATATACAAGCAGATTTAGATTCTCTGACAAATTGAAGCCAAACTCCAGATTACACTTTATAAGTTACAGCAACATTTTTTTTTTCTTTTGGGATTAAAGTTTTACATAAATACTAGCCAAACATTGTAGGCCCCGTGTCAGTGTTAAATGCTTTGTCTAAGCCCTCTAACTACTACATTTACAGGACGGTATATTCTGTTGAAAAACAACAGACCTATTGGCTGAATCACCAGGTTAAAAAAAAAAAAAATGAAAAAAAAGATAAGCAATCTAGCCACCACATCTAAGATTTCATACACTGCAAAATACATCTCTGCTTTTGGGTTTAATACAGCTTTAAAGTAAAACTGGCAAAAAAATGGATTTTGTATTTACCGTAAAATCATTTTCTCGGATGTTCATTGACGGAGTCAGATCCATATCTTCTGGACCCTTGAGTTTATGCTGCCCCCTACAGGAATAAGACACTAGGTGGAAAAAAAAAAAGTTTGACTACGCCTATAGGGCAGTCCCAGGGGGGTATAATCCCACTACTTGCAATAGGTCTTGAGTTTTGGAAAAAGCTTTGTCAAAAGAACATATAACCCAACTCAATAGAGGGGTGGGTGCTGTGTCCGTCAATGATCATCAGAGTAAAGGATTTTACGGTAAGACAAAAATTCAGTTTTCTCTTGCATTCATTAACGGACACAGATCCATATCTTCTGGACCCTTGGGACGTCCCAAAGCAGTGTCAACATGAGGGATGGGAAGAACACAGCAATAAACACACTTCCCAAAAGACGAAACTGTAGCCAACCAGGTAAAACAGGAGTTCAACCAGGAACAACTGGCACTCACCTGACAAAAAATACACCCTCAAAAAGGACTAATCCTCTCCCACAGCGGCCTGCAAAACCTTGTGGCCAAAGGCAGCATCCGCAGACGCCAACACATCCACCTTATAAAATTTCATGAAAGTGTGCACTGACGACCAGGTGGCCATCTTGCAAACCTGCACCACTGACGCCTGATGATGGAAGGCCCAAGAGGCACTAAGCGCCCTTGTAGAATGTACCTTAAGAGGGAAAGGAGGATCCTGACCGTTGATGGAATAGGCCTGCATCGCCGTCTGTCTGAACCAACTGGAAATGGTCACAGGAGACACAGCCAGCCCCTACGGGGTCCATCCGTAAGGACAAATGGGGAATCCGACTTTCCGAACTACTCAGTCGCCACCAGGTACACCCCAATTGCCTGAACCACATCCAAAGAATGCAAGGTAATCTCTTTAGGGTGTTTAGGCTTAGGACACAAGGAAAGCAACACAATACAGAGACGACCTTAGGAAGGAACGACTGGCAGGGAGGAAGCACCAAATTGTCTCTATGAACCACCAGGTAAGGTGGACAAAACAAAGCAGCCAACTCCAGTACCCTACGCGCAGAAGTAATAGCCACCAAGAAGGCTACCTTTCTGCGACAAAGTAAACAGGAGGAAGCTCACAAATATTTTCAAAAGGCAGTTTCTGAAGAGCCGACAGCACCAAATTGAGGTCCCACAGAGGTAACAGAAACCTCATGGGGGGGGGGGGAGCCAGGTGGCGGACCCCCTGAACAAGGGTGTGAACCAATTTTGTTTGTGGCGAACAGGTGCTGAAAGAAAAAAATCGCCAGGGCCAACATCTGGTCTTTGATGGTACCCAAGGCCAAACACTGATCTACACCTCTTTGGAGAAACTCCAAGACACCGAAAAGGAATAGGGGGAAACCCCCCTCCCCCCCCCCCCCGACACCCCTCTATCCTTCAGCACCTGGCTTTCAATAGCCAAGCCGTTAAAGCCAGCGACTGTAAAGCAGGAAGTAAGATGAGCCCTTGAGCTAAGAGATCTTCCCCGAGAGCGAGTCTCCAAGGGACATCGGCAACCAGCCGTACCAGGTCTGCATTCCAAGACCTGCAAGGCCAGTCCACTGCAAGGCCACTAGGATGACTGGAATCCTTTCTGCCAATATATCAGAGGGGTATATCAGAGGAAATGCGTATATCAGACTATACTGGCCCCAAGGGGCCACCAGAGCGTCTGTGGCGTCAGCCAGAGGATCTCAAGACCTTAATACGAACCACTGCACCCACCTGTTCTACCCAACCCGGAGAGACAGTTGATGAAACCCCTCCAGGGTGGAGAAACCATTCTGCCGACTGAGGTAGTCGGCCTGCCAATTTTTCTCTCCTGGAATATGCACAGCAGAGATGGCTGGAACAAAGCGTGCTGCCCACCTTGGAATGCTGGCTAATTCCTGGGCTTCTAGGGGACATTTGGTGCCCCCTTGATTGACCTATGCCACGGCCGTGGCATTGTCAGATTGAATCCTTATCAGGTGCCCCTGCAGACGATCCGTCCATTGAGTCAGGCAAAGCCTGATCGCCTGAATTTCCAGGCTATTGATCGGTAGGCTGGACTCCTTCAGAGTCCAAACCCCCTGAGCACAGGGATTTTCCTTGGTGAAGCGCCATAGAGCGGAGCCACCAGATCAGGGACCCCCTTGTACCCTGGCTCAGCAGGTTTAGATTGTCTAGAGACTGTTGATTCTTGTTCCATTTGGGCAGGAATCTCCTTTTACAGAGATCTGGTATGGAACTGAGCAAACAGAACCGCTTCGAAGGTGGAGACAATCAGGCATGCAGGTCCTGAGAGATGACCGCCAGGTGGACAACAGGAGCTGGTGCATTGGCCGGGAAACGAACCCGGCCTCCCGCGTGGCAGGTGAGAATTCTACCACTGAACCACCAATGCTACAGTTCTCACAGGAACAGGATTGATTGAAGTTAACACAGGAACAGAACAGAAAATAAAACAAGCTAAAAAATTCCATTTAAAAAAGGAAAACTTGCTAGGGCCTGAGATCCCAGCAAGTAACTAGGTCCCTACTCCTGACTAGGCAGAAAAAAAAAAAACTTAAGACCTATATTAGGAAATGGGAGTATACCCCCTGGGACTGCCCTATAGGCGTAGTCAACTTTTTTCCACCTAGTGTGCTAGTCCTGTAGGGGGGCAGCATAAACCCAAGGGTCTAGAAGATATGGACCTGTGTCCGTCAATGAACGAAAGATAAACTTTTTTTTATTGTTAAAATTAGAGTGGAGAGGGATTAGAACTGTTTTTTTTTTTTTTTTTTTTTTTGCTGTCTGTGTCCCTATTAAGAAGATTCAGCCTCTTTATTTGTCCTATTTAACATTATCATTGAAAGTTTAAGTAAAGAAAATCCCAAATTTGGAGTTGTCCCCAGAAAAGTTAGAGGGGAAACCTTCCAAAGGGGACATTAGTTCTGGTGACCTGGAGGCCCCCAAGCAATTCACTTAATTTGCAGGGATTTCCTCCCACTTCCTGTATGGTTATGGAACAGGAAGTGGAGGAAAGTCTCTGCAATGAAATACAGATGGAGGAAAAAAAAAAACTGACAGTGATTATAACCCTCCCATGCTCTATCCAAAATGAAAAAAATAAATAAATAAAGTAGCACTATAGGCAAAACTTTTTTTAAGTCAGAGAAATATTTTTTTTACAAAAAAGGTCAGCAACAGCAGGCCCATATTTCAATCTGTACAGGTATCCATTTTTTGCTCTGTGTATGAAAATACAATATGAAAGAGTTAGAACCTTAGTATGCAGTTTACAGGGAACCCAACATCAACATTATGGATACTTCTAAGGTCAAGCGAGAAGCAGAAATGGTGTGCCGCTGGTGGAACTGCGATCTTCTGTCCAGAAGTAGATTCAGACAGACTCCGGACAGCCTCTGGAGCACTCTGGGGTCGAGGTGGTGGGGACTGAACACCTGAGAACAGAAAATCAGAACCCTTTAATGCTCATATAATGCAATCACCTAAATCATTCGACATAAGTCACTTCATCCAATAGTTGTATAAAAGAATAAGATGTAAAACTAACTCCAATTAATTCTATTCGTCAAGCAAGCTTACAATGAACTTTCTTAAAAAATGTTTCTTCATATGCTCAGTTTGAATTGTTCGGGTTGTGACAGATCTACTTTGAAGTAGTGACTCTTTAAACTGGCATGGTGCTGTAAAAAAAAAAAAAAAAAAAGTCAGGTCTTTTCTGAAGACAAAATTGGAGACAGAATGAACTTTGATAGCGGAACACTGGCCATCTCCCCTCCACCTCGGCTTGCTGCAAACGAGATAAAATCGTTTGAGATGGAAAGAATAGGAAGTCTCATCAAGTCAAACAGAATTGTTTTAGAATGTAAGAGTACAAAGCCTATACATTCATCCAGCTATTTATCCATCAATCGCACTCAGCTACCCATCCATCCAACTATCCCACTGGACTGGTGACGACTAGGCCAAGAAGCACAGGGGGTAACCCTCTAGGAGGCCCTAAAGTGCTAATTGGGGAGCCAGAAAAAAGGGAGCTAAGCCTTACCAGCCAATGAGGTAGCAGGACCTGAGGGGGCCCAAATGAGTATGCATCCAATTAAAGAAATCTTAGCAGTGATGCTGTCCAAAATTGAAATATCGCTGAAAATGGATATTTTGCAGCAGTTCATGCGGAGATCGGACAGGTCCTTGGTCAAGTGGATGAGATGGAAGAAAGGCTAGACATGCATGACCAAATGCTGGAGGACCTGAGCGAGCAGATGAAGTCCCTGCAGACAGCTAATAAAGTCCTTCTATACAAAATTGAGGATCAAGAAAACCGAAGCCAGCGTAATAATTTGCATATAAGAGGCTTACCGGAAAAGTATAAAGAAAAAAAAAAACGCTGGCAGTAATGCATGGGCTATTTAATTATATGCTGGGAAAAAAGATCTCAGAAATACTAATAATTGACAGAGTGCATAGGGTGATATGGTACCGAAGTCAAGCTGTTCGACACCCCAAGAGATGTAATAGTGAGGTTCTATTACGTGGAGGTGAAATCAATAATAATGAAAAAAGCATAGCACTCTACAGGAATCCCCTTCGAAGAAGTAAACTTACAGATATATGCTGATGCATATCGGTGGGGTTTCCCAGCTTGTCTTGAGGGAAAAAAGGATAGCCACACTGCATAGCTGAGATTCCCTGAAGACTTAAGGGACTTCTGTAGCAAGCTAGTTCTATCACCCCCAGTCCTTCCGGGTTGAGAAGAGAATATGGAAACATTAACACCCTTAAGGAACAAGCAGTGGACTCAGATCGAGGGAAGAGGGGGAGGAGGGAAGGGGGAGGAGGATGTGAAAGGGGACAGAGAGACAATCTTTTCTAAAAATGGGGCCTGGTCAGATCCCCCCCCCCTTAACTGTCTAACTTCATCACTCTACAGGTGGGGAACAGGGGAGGGAATTTTGAGTTTAAGAGATGTTTAAAGTAAGAGGCGGGACATTGGGAAGCTAAAATTTAAAGTGAAGAAAGGGGAAAGTTTAATGCAGGTGGCGGGAGAGATGAATAGGGATTGGAGGGCTCAGGGATCCAGCGGATAGGGGGGGGGGGGAATCAGAAACGCTAGGAGAGGTTACCCCCTAGAAGGCGACACTCGCTAGTGCTTCCCAATCCGAATACTGAACAGGACTCGAAAACTTGTTCAAACCCTTCATAGGGATATGCTTCCTGGGAGGGGGTATGTGCATGTGTTTTTTTTATTCCCTCTCCCTTTTCCTCCCCTAGGACCTTTCTTAAGAAAAAGGCGTGACAACGGGGGGGGAGGGGGGGGGGCAGACTGTTGTCTCTACTTTACATGGTTCTATGGCGACTCAACTTCGAGCCCCTCACAAGGAGTAGTTATTGGATTTAATAGGAGCATGGTGTTTGTATTAGGAGAGCAGCTGGAAGATCCCAAGGGATGGTTTCTATTAATTAAGGGGAGACTATTTAAAATAGAATGCACTATTGCAAAGATTTACTCCACCAATAGGGAACCAAATAAGTTCTTGAAGAAAACCCTGGAAATGTTGATGGAATTTAAAGAAGGGAAACTTGTTGTAGCAGAAGATCATACGTATGTAGATGGATTCCTCGGCATGCTACACGTGTCTTCCAGCACAATGGCAGAACAAAATAAAGAGATTATTAGCAGAGTACCAGCTTGTGGATGCTTGGAGGATTAGACATCCCCGAGGTTAGGGATTATACTTCTTATATTAATATATAGTCAATCCTTGAATATGACCTTGAATATGATCCTTGAATATGACTGAGGAATAATACCAACTGCTAGTCTCTCTTAAAGATGCCGTTATTATGACCATTACACACTCTGAAGATGCCCCAATAGTGATTCAATTAGAGGTGCTGCCAGAGGCATCTAAAGAAATTAATAGGAAACTTGATGACTCTCTCATCCAGGATCCCAGGGTAATTTAGGAGATAAGAACAGAAGTTGGAGGGGTTTTTTCTCTATAAATGATACACCAAAAATCTCACACCCCACTTTGTGGGAGTCACACAAGGCTTAAATAAGAGGGATAATAAAAAGGCATAGGAATTGGAAGATATTCGGGAGCTGGAGCAACAGACCAGGCCCAAAAGGTATTCCAAAAAAGCAGAAATGAATAGAAAAAAAAAAAAAGGGGGAGCTAGCTGCACTTCTGGAACAAGAGACAAAACAGGCTTTCCATATAGTCTGGTACCAATGAGGAGGAACAAGCCTGGTAAATGGCTGGCAAGAGCAGTGAGGAAGAAAAAAAACACATCCTTTATCCCAAAAATAATAAATGATAAAGAAAAAGTGCATTCATCTCCAGGGGGTAGGCTTGTAATACAGGAGTACCTTCAGGGGGAGTAAAGCTCAAAACAGTGCCTAAAGACAAGTTAGAACATTTAGAGGGCCAGATCACACAGCAGGAGGTGGTAAGGGCAATAAAGAGCATGTCTTTGGGAAAAAGCCCAGGACCAGATGGGTTCTCGATCCTGTACTATAAAAAGGTTCCCAAAAATCTTGGTCTCCCAATTGTGCAATTATCTGAACGTGCTGGGAGAGGGGGAGAACTTGCAGAAAGAGTCATTGTTGGTTTATATAGCTCTTCGGCCCCTTTTACGCGTGGGAGTCCGTTGGTGGACTCCGTTTTTCTCAGCGGGGGATCGATCCGCCGATGCCCTGCTGAGCAGGCGGATGGCAGCTCTGTCTCCGTGCTGTGTGCGGAGACAGAGCTGTCAGGTCCCCGCTGTTCTCTATTGGGGAATCGGATGAGAACGGACCCCCCTGTCCGATCCCATCCGATCAGCCAGACGGATGGAAAATAGGGTTTCCATCCGTCTGGATTTGACAGACCGGATCGGATGTCAGCGGACATGTCTCCGCTGACATCCGATGCATGGGGCATCCATTCAGATGCGCCTGAAAAACTGACAGGTAGATCTGAACAGTCCGCTAGTGTGAAAGGGGCCTTATTTTGAAAGGGGGGGGTGAGGACCCTGCGGCTCCTACGAGCTAAAGACCTATTTCACTGTTAAACACCAATTAAAAGATCTTTGCCAAAATAATAGCAGAAAGACTAAAACCATTGTTGCCAAGATGGATCCACAATAATCAGGTAGGATTTGTGACATAAAGGGAGGAGAGGGATAACTGCCTTAAGTCATTATTTTTGATACATGTAGCAAAAAAAAGAGAGGCCCCGGTCATACTCCTGTCGATAGATGCTAAAAAAGGCATTTGATAGGGTAGACTGGGGTTTCATGTAAGAAATCTTGAGACATCTAGACATTGGCAACAGGATGAGGCGATGGATTGCTGCATTCTACCATCATCCAACGGCAAAAATTAGAGTAAATGGTAGTCTATCCCCCCCCCTTCAAATAATTTAATGGTACTAGGCAAGGATGCCCTCTCTCCCCAATGCTGTTTATAATAGCTTTGGGATCTCTGCTGTAGAGCTACACGATCCTGGATCAATTGAGAATCACAATTTTTTTGCTTAGAAAAAAAACATCACTATTCTCGGCGTAACATCATGTTTTACATTATACAAAAAATTGGACTAACTTGTTTAGGTTTTTCAAATTCATTAAAGTGTATTTTTCCCCAAAAAACTGCATTTAAAAAGACTTCTGAACAAATACAATGTGACATAAAAGATTTCAACGATCTCCATTTTATGCTCTAGGGGCTTTGCTAAAAAAAAAAAAAAAAAAAAAATTATATACAGTATCTCACAAAAATTAGTACACCCCTAATATTTTATTATACCTTTTCATGTGACAACACTGAAGAAATTACACTTTGCTACAATGTAAAGTAGTGAGTGTACAGCTTGTATAACAGTGTAAATTTGCTGTCCCCTCAAAATAACTCAACACACAGTTATTAATGTCTAAACCACTGGCAACAAAAGTGAGTACACCCCTAAGTGAACCTGTCCTAATTGGGCCCAAAATTTCAATATTTTGTGTGGCCACCCTTATTTTCCAGCACTGCCTTAAACCTCTTGGGTAAGGAGTTCACCACAGCTTCACAGGTTGCCACTGGGGTCCGCCTTCACTTCTCCATGACGACATCACGGACCTGGTGGATATTAGAGACCTTGCGCTCTTCCACCTTCCCTTTCAGGATGCCCCACAGATGCTCAATAGGGTTTAGGTCTGGAGACATGCTTGGCCAGTCCATCACCTTTACCCTCAGCTTCTTTAGCAAAGCAGTGGTCTTCTTGGAGGTGTGTTAGGGGTCATTATTATGTTGGAATACTGCCCTGCGTCCCAGTCTCCAAAGGGAGGAGGATCATGCTCTGCTTCAGTATGTCATCGTACATGCTTGTAATCCTGGTTCCCTCAATGAATTGTAGCTCCCCAGTGCCGGCAGCACTCATGCAGCCCCAGATCATGACACTCCCACCACCATGCTTGACTGTAGGCAAGACACACTTGTCTTTGTACTCCTCACCTGGGTGCCGCCACACACGCTTGACATCTACTGAACCAAATAAGTTCATCTTGATCTCATCAGACCACAAGACATGGTTCCAGTAATCCATGTCGTTCGTCTGATTGTCTTCAGCAAACCGTTGCAGGCTTTCTTGTGCATCATCTTTAGAAGAGGCTTCCTTCTGGGACGACAGCCATGCAGACCAATTTGATGCAATGTGCGGCGTATGGTCTGAGCACTGACAGGCTGAGCTCCCACCCCTTAAACCTCTGCAGCATCTGCTGGCAGTACTGACATGTCTTTTTCCCAAAGACAACCTCTGCATATGACGCTGAGCATGTGCACTCAACTCGTTTGGTCAACCATGGCAATGCCTATTCTGAATGGAAAACTGTCCCGTTAAACCGCTGTCTTGGCCACCATGCTGCAGCTCAGTTTCAAGGTCTTGACAATCTTCTTATAGCCTAGGCCATCTTTATGTAGAGCAACAATTCTTTTTTCAGATCCTCAGACAGTTCTTTGCCATGAGGTGCCATGTTGAACTTCCAATCACCAGTATGAGAGCGTGAGAGCGATAACACCAAATTTAGTACACCTGCTCACACCCGACACCTTGTAACACTAACAAGTCACATGACACCAGGGAGGGAAAATGGCTAATTGGGCCAATTTGGACATTTACACTTAGGGGTGTACTCACTTATGTTGAGCGGACAGCAAATCTACACTTTTATACAAGCTGTACACTCATTTCTTTACAGAGTTTACCAAATTGTCATTTCTTCAGTGCTCTCACAGGAGGAAAAAGATTTACAAAAAGATTAGGGGTGTACTTACTTTTGTGAGATAGTGTGTGTGTGTGTGTGTGTGCGCGTGTGTGTATGTATGTATGTATGTATGTATGTATGTATGTATGTATGTATGTATGTATATATATATATATATATATATATATATATATATATATATATATATATATATATATATATATATATAAATGTTTGGGGGTTCTAAGTAATTTTCTAGCAAAAAATACTGATTTGAATTGGTCCCCACCAGAATCGGATCGCATTGGTGTACACACCTATGCGATCCGATTCATGTCCAAACTGACAGTTCGCACTGCGATATACAAACTGTACAAACTGAGGGTGTCTGACTTTGTATTGACACTCCTAGTGATTCACATATGGCAGTGTGAATTGCCTGCAAAACGGTTGCGATACGGGAACCCTCAGTGAATTCACAGGGTTCCCGCATTGCATATTTGTGGACCGGTGTAACATTAAAAAACCCTACCTTGTGAAAATTCCCTACCCTCGTCACTTCCTGTGCACATACGAAATGGAACAGCTGAGCAGCTTCCCATTGCACATGCTCATAGCTGCGGAGGTTAGGGAATTTTCACGGAGTAGCGTTTTGTAATGTTACACCGCATTAGCTGTTGCCGCGAGTACATAAATCATCTCCGCTCCAACCCCTGTGACTTCCCTGATCTCGGCTCCAAAATGTAAAAGCGACGGCGGGTCTATGAATATATAAATCAGATTACAGGAGAACATACACAGGTAGAACTTTGGAGAAGCTTGTTTCATGGCACAGAAAAAAAACAAGAAACCAATACAAAAATACAGTACTGTAGTGCTGCATTTAATAAATGCGGCACTAAAGTCTGAAACTGAGATTTTGGCGAATGCCAGAAGTCCCATGTGTAAGAGAATGGGCCATAAAGGTTGATTGGTTGAGATCCATTGAAGAAACAATGCATACAGTAGAGGACTCCCTAGGGAAATATAACACTATCTGGGGGAAGTGGTTGGAGTTTAAAAAATATACAGGGTATATGGACATGCTGGATGTCGGAGGTGCCTGACAGATTTGGGTCACGACACTGGATTTCCAGGTCTAAGAGGAGTGGTCACGACCATAGAATGGATATGAAAGAGAACGCTTGAGCTTTGGAAGGGGGGAGACTTAGAAGGAGTGCATTTGTCAGGCGATGAAATAGGCGGCAAAATGTTTGTCTGACATGCGGCTTTTGGGGTGCCATTAAAATGAACACCCAAAAGCGCGTTGCACGTATAGACACGGTTTTAGCGTGATCTGGAATTGCTCTGCATTGCTCAGGCATGAATGGGGCCTAAAAAGACAATACAGTATAACTATATGGCGAGAAAATATTTCTCCATTAACACGTGAGTTGGATGGAGGAATTCATCCAGCTGTGCCATTGTATTCTGACAGTGGGACTCACAAATACACTGTCAGAACACACTGCTCAACGGCTGCAGCCAAGGAAAGAAAATTTTTTTTTTTTTTTTTTGGGGAGGGGGTAGGGTTTCATAATGGCAATGTGAAATGTCTTGTATTGATGATTAATTTTGTGTAAACTTTTTTTGCGTTTAAAGAATATTATAATAAAAAAAGTAAGCGTGTCGTTTTTAGAAACATTTAACTGTGACAATGTGATTACTGAGTTCATGGAAAGCATGCAGTAAAGAAAAACACTACTGAGAAATGCATGTAATGGTGCCATTGATAGCCTTCTGAAAAAGCCAATTACATGGTCTTTGGCTTCGGTACTTTTTTTTTTTTTTAATCAAAAATCTGGAACAAGGATGCATGGTCACATAAACAAGTTACATGATTCTGATCTGTATACCTGTGATGGGGCAGTCAGAATCTACTCTTGAACAGCCTGCCAGCTGGTATTTTCAAAGGGAGGTCCGCAATAGAAGCATCTATATTTCTTCCAGTAAGCATTTGCAGTGCAGTATTAAATTCAAACTAAAGAAAATGTCCCCATATTTATGTGTGGGACAGAAGTTTAATGGAATATACCGCAATCAGAATTAATTACCTTGAAGAGGAAGCTCACATGATGCTGAAAATTCTGGCCTGGTCTGTGGCTGAGAAGGAGCGGGCTCTGCTTGCACAGACTTTAAGCTTTCCATATCATTGTCTGTGTCTTCATCTTTGGTTGGAGGGGAATCACTAAATACTGGAGGTTGCGCTGGCACTTCTTTTGAATTCTTCTGTGGTGTCGATGGATCTATCCTCACCGCAACACTCTCAATTTTTTCATTAAAATGGTGTGAAGACTAAGTAACAAATAACAAAAAGACATATTACAATTATGGAGAAAAGTGCAGTTTTTCCAAGTTAATGGTCAAAGTACTCCACCTAGTTACCTGTAGGCTGGCCTCCTTATGCAAACTTATAGATACCCCAATTGTTGGGGAACTTTCCACCGGCACAGATGACATGTTCTGCTTGGCTCTATTAGGTGGGGTGAGGATGAAAGCACCTTCGACAACTACAGGGTGGTGCTCGATTTCTGTGCTGGCCTTCTTTAGCAGATCTGTCAAAGGGATATCTGTACTGCCAAGAGACTGATCGCCACAACACAAATGGATCTTAAGTGGGGCGGAAACAGAAAAAAAAAGGTTTAGATTATAGAATATCAACAAGTGTAACAGCAGACTTTAAAGTAGAAGTTCACCGAAAACCAAACTAGCTCTAAACCTACTCGCAACCACATTTTAGATTTAATCCATCTAATCCTGTATAAAAAAAAAAAAAAAAAATCGCTATACATACCTTTTCTGAGGCAGCTTCATACCAGTCTCCAGCGGTGGATGCTTTGTGCAGGAGAGAACCATTAACGCCTGGGAAGTGACATCACCCATAAAGAGTTACTATGGGGCTTAAGTTGTCGGCTGCCTCTCCTGGACACACCTACACAGTGAAGCCACCACTGACAGCTCAGCATGGGACTGGAGCAGCTGCAGAACAAGCTAGTAAAGCAATTTTTTCTTTACCGGGCTAGATAGATTCGTTTGAGAATATGACTAAGTAGGTTTAGAGCTAGTTAGGTTATGACTGAACTATCAAGTAGTGATTAAATTATGTATTTTTTTTATTCACTGTATCACTTGTTTTTTTTGGGGCATATTTTTTGTGCAGTGTTCTATAGCACTTAACACCCTTCAGCACTTGTCTCTTTTTGGAGTATTGTCAATGGTGTGTTTATCGATTGTTCTCAGTTTCTACTAATTTATTCATTCAGGATTGAGATATCTATCTATCTATCTATATATCTCTATCTATCTATCTGTATCTATATACACACACACACACATTTATCCACATTTGTACCTATCACTTCCATGATTATTGTCTATAATTACTGCCTTGTTGCAGTGTTTAACACTTTTCACCCTTTAGCACGTCACTTTTTGTAGTACATAAATATACTGGTTTTTGATACATTAATCATCCATTCATTATTCAATTATTTTAGGTGTATTTATTTATGTAGCACGTTATCACGTGTGGTGTTCACACATTTTTACACAGCAATTATACCTTTTTTATATTTTTTTATTGTTCCTAGCCCCAGTTTACCAAGCCTAATTAAAACATTCCCCCTAGGCAGCGCCACCTATTCCTCTCCTGTTTTTCTTGACTTCCTAAAAGACTCTGTAGTTGCCAGATAAACCCTGATTCCCAAACCACATCCAGGGAATGCAAGGCAATTTCCATAGGATATTTAGGCCTGGGACATAGAGAAGGCAACACAATGTCATCATTTAAATGGAAATCAGAGACGACCTTGGGAAGGAATGACTGACAGGGACGAAGAACCATCTTCTCTCTGTGAACCACCAAGTAAGGTGGACAAGACAACGCCGCCAGCTCTGACAACCTGCGCGCAGAAGTAATAGCCACCAAAAAGGCCACCATCTGGGACAACGTAAGCAGGGGAACCTCCCGAATATTTTCAAAGGGAGGTTTCTGGAGAACTGACAACACCAATTGAGTTCCGACGGCGGCAACAGAGACCGCACCGGAGGAGCCAAGTGTCAAACTCCCTGGATAAAAATGTACGCACCAAGGAATGTGTGGCCAATGGACGTTGAAAGAAAACCACCAAAGACGAAACCCGGCCCTTGATGGTACTCAAGGCCAGGCGCTGCTCAACTCCCCCGTTGGAAGAAAGCCAAGATCCGAGCCACCGAAAAGGAGTGAGGGAGAACCCCAAGAGACTCCCACCACGTAATGCACGTCTTCCAAGTACAATGGTAGATCTTCCTAGGAGGTACATTTTCTAGCCTTTCACAGTGTAGGAATCACCGATTCAAACAATCCTCTATCCTTCAGCACCTGGCTTTTAACAGCCAAGCCGTTAAAGCCAGCGACTGTAAAGCAGGATGGAAGATCGGCCCTTGAAGGTAGACACCATCAGGCAAGACCGGAGGGATGACCGTGTGCCGAACAGAAGCCGAATTCCCTCTTGCGATTTCTAGAGTTTATCCAGAAGAAGAAACACTCTGGCTGAGGCCGAGTCCAGTCAGACCCAGATAGTCCAGTTTTGTGGACGGAACCAGAGCAGACTTCTGAAGGTTTAGAATCCAACCAAACTCCCTCAGAGTTTGCAGAGTAATCTCAAAAATGTCCATTAGAGCAGTCGGAGACTCTGCTCGCAGAAGATCGTCCAGGTACCCCAGTACCGCGATCCCCCGCTGACGCAACAATGCTAGCACCAGGGTCAACACATTTGTGAAGACCAGAGGAGCAGAGGCAAGATCAAAGGGTAACGTTACAAACTGATAATGCTCTTCGCCCACGGACAAAGCGGAGGAAGCGTTGGTGACCGGCACATATTGGAATGTGTAGATGGTAGGCGTCCTTGATGTCGATATAAGTGAGAAAATTCCAGGAGGTAGGGATGCCACTACCATAGGAATGGACTCCATTCAGAACTTCTGTACCCGCACAAAGCAGTTTAGCGCCTTGAGGTCCAAAATTGGACATACCTTGCCTTCCTTCCTGGGAAATGTAAAGAGGGTTGAGTAAAACCCCTGAAAACGTTCCAAAGTCGATCACCCCTTGAAGTAACAAGTCTTGCACTGACCCAAAGAGACCCTGTAAGCGATCCGGGGACAAGTGCAAGTTGGAAGGGGAGAACCATTCCGGAAGATAAGACCGAAACTCGATCTTGTAGCCGGACCGAATGACTGAGACCCTGAAGGAGGAAAATACCTCTTATGAGCCAAGAAGAATGACCCACGTCTACGACGGGGCTCCTTGCCCTTGGTAGCCCGCGGAAGAAGAGTACTCTTTTCTCCTCTGTGAGACCCTCAAGAGGTCATCCAACGAAGCTCCAAACAGGCGATCCCCTACAAAGGGGAGATCAGATAAGGCCTTCTTAGAAGCCTGATCCGCAGACCAGCATTTCAGCCAGATAATACGCAGGACCACTGCTGATACAGACAGTCTAGAAATCAAAGGAGCCGCATCCAAAGAGGTATCACAGATAAACTGTAGCCCCTGGACCAACTGATCCGCCAGCTCCGCAAAGGCGGTGGGAAGCGGTTTCCCCTCCAGGTCCCAGGGTAAAAGTTTAGCCCACTTGGTCAGAATTTGCGACACCAAGGGTCCAACTGTCCAAGGGAGGGGCCCACGTCCACCCCAAAACCCTCAAGGGGAAGAGGGAAACAGGGTGGGCACCGCTCCAGGCAGACCACCTCTTCATCGGAATGGGGAGGCTGTCGGCCAGGAGGAACGCTGCGACTCAGGACGAGGCCAGGTTGTATGTGCCCTCGCGAGATGTTTAACTCGAAGGCCAGTGACCCTCTGGATCTAGATTATCCAGTCCGTCGCCCAGTCCGGAAGTGGATTGTAGATTCCCATAGGAACAAAAGAACAAAAGATAGGAAAAAGTTCCATTTAAAATTAGAAAGATTGCCAGGACCAGAGATCCCAGCAAGGAACTAGGTCCTTACTCCTGACTGGGAAGAAAAAAAAAATGAGTGCCTATAGCTGAGAGTATACCCTACGGGACTGCCCATAGGCGTAGCCAAGCTTTTTCCTGCCTAGTGTCCTACTCCTGTAGGAGGGTCAATATAACCCAATGGTCAAGAAGAGAGAGCTGTGTCCGTCAATTAACGAAAGAGAAATCCCATTTTTATTTTTTATCCATTTAAGGACACACCGGTGGACAACAACAACACATGGACCCACTAAAAAAATGACAGGACTTGGGACAGCCTACAGCTTAGTAGCTTAGTTCAAAGGGCCACCTGAAGGCCCTTATGTCTGATGAACATGGAGTATGGGAGAACAGAAGACCAGGTGGCAGTCTTGCAAATCTGGTAAGCAGTTGCTCAATGCCAAAAAAGGTCAAGAAGCACTCACAGATCTAGTAGAGTTCAGTTTTTGGAGTGCTGAACAAATCAAATTTAGATCCCGCAGGGTCATGTGGGGGCTACATAGGAGACTGCCCAGAAGAAAGGTATTGATCAAGCAATGGGAAGCTAGCGGTCTCCGAAACAAAATCTTTCATGCAGAGTCGTGACTCACGATAGTGTTAAGGGCCAAATGCTAAATTTGTCTCATGGAGAACTTCCTGGGGTAAAAGTTTCTTCCCTTGCACCAAGTGAAGTATGCCTTCCATATGCTAAACTAGACCTTGCAGGAAGAAGACGTCCTAGCTTAATCCAGCCTCAACTGTCCCCTTAAACAAGCCTAAATACTTTTCCCTTTCCCTCACCTAACAGGTATGCCAACTAACTTGTTTAGAAAAGATGGATATACTTCCTCTTTTTCAGCGCCCCCAGGTCCTGATCCCCGCCGTATCAACCAGCACTGCTGTAAGAGAGTGCTCTCTGACAATCGCTTGTTATGCTTGGAGTGGTGACATCACCCAGGGGGCTTCAACTTCCCATCTGTAGTCAGTGCTCCCTTCTCTACCCTGCAGTGGCACTGACTGACACAGGGGAGAAGGGTCATGCGATCAAAACAGAAAAAAGGGAAGTATATACTTGTATTATACAGGTTAGGTAGCACAGGTGTTAGTAGAAGGAGAGAACAGTTTTAAGAGTAGTTGGGATAAAGCTTGAAATCCACTCTAAACATCACTTATTCACAGATGCCTCTGTCTTAGAACCTGGGCTTCAACAGCCATGAAGCAGTTTGGAAAGCTGGTTCTTGAGACCGGACAATCCAGAAGCCACAGGCATCCCCTAGGAACATTTTCAGGTTGGCATACCAGATCCATCTGGTCCAGTCCAGAGAAACGAGGATCACCAGAATCCCTTCCATTTAAATCCTGTGAAGCAGATGAGGAAAGAAGATCAGGCTGTACGGATGCCACGGATCCACTGCCACTAAAAATACTGCTTCTGCTAGATCCCTTAACATTAAAGTAAACCGGTCCAATTTTTTGTTGATCCTGGAGGCCAAAAGACCCACATCCAGCATCTACCTACCCGTGACCATGCCCCCAGGTCCAGGAGCTGCACAGACCAGGTGTCTAGGAATCCTCCCCCAGCCAGACAAACTGGCATCGGTCATGAGGATCCTCCAAAAGATTAGAAGGAAAGAAAGAGTTACCCGACGCCAGAGCAGGATTCCTGAGCCATCAAGCCAGGGAAATTCTGATCTTCAGTGCCAGGCAATATCGGTCTGTTTAAGAACTGGACTGACTTGTTCCATGACAAGAGGATGTTGTATTTAATGGTCTCGAGTTGAAGTGGGCAGATGGTCTCAAGCAAAAGTGAAGAGTGATCATTTCTAAACTGAAGATTCAGATTCTGTGAACAGAGTTTGAAGTTTCTTCGAGGGAAGAAAACTCGAGCTTAAGTCGTGTCTAGGATTATACCTAGATATTCCAAGCAACGAGTTGGTTCCAGTGCTGATTTTTGAAGGTTCGGCAGCCAGCTGAACCTCTGCAAGGTTTTGACAGTTTTGGCTACAGTGGGGATAGAAAGTTTGGGCACCCCAGGTAAAAAATTAGTATTAATGTGCATAAAGAAGCCAAGGAAAGATGGAAAAATCTCCAAAAGGCATCAAAATTACAGATTAGACATTCATATAATAGGTCAACAAAAGTTAGATTTTATTTCAATCATTTACACTTTCAAAATAACAGAAAACAAAAATGGCGTCTGCAAAAGTTTGGGCACCCTGCAGAGTTAATATCTTGTACTGCCCCCTTTGGCAAGTATCACAGCTTGTAAACGCTTTTTGTAGCCAGCCAAGAGTCTTTCAATTCTTGTTTGAGGTATCTTTGCCCATTCTTCCTTACAAAAGTCTTCCAGTTCTTTGAGATTTCTGGGCTGTCTGTCACGCACTGCTCTTTTAAGGTCTATCCATAGATTTTCAATTATGTTGAGGTCAGGAGATTGTGAAGGCCATGGCAAAACCTTCAGTTTACGCCTCTTGATGTAATCCCCTGTGGATTTCGAGGTGTGTTTAGGATCATTATCTATTTGTAGAACCCATCCTCTCTTTAACTTCAGCTTTTTCACAGATGGCATCAAGTTACCATCCAAAATTTACTGAAATTTTATTGAATCCATTTTTCCTTCTACTCGTGAGATGTTCCCTGTGCCACTGGCTGCAATACAACCCCAAAGCATGATTGATCCACCCCCATGCTTAACAGTTGGGCAGAGGTTCTTTTCATTAAATTCTGTGCCCCTTCTTCTCCAAAACGTACCTTTGCTCATTCTGGCCAAAAAGTTCAATTTTTTTGTCTAAAAACGTTCATTGAAAATGTTTCGGTACAAAACATACAATGCATAATAAAACATCCATACATCATATATATATAGTTTTGTAATATACATATAAAAATATAAATCCAAAAAAATAAATGTTCTCTTCTTCTTTTAAGAAAAACCAACTGTAATATCCTCAGTAATAGCAAGATATTTAAGTATATCAATAGGATTCAGAAATGTACAAATGGTATATTGAGGTAAAGGTTAATGCAAACATATAGTATTAGGGATTGACTGGAGGTGTATCAATTTGTGAAGCTTTGTACGTGAGCCAAGGGTTCCACTTTAGGTCATATATGTGTTTTGTGTTAGTAATGGAGTGTTGTAAATACTCCATATGTCTTATTTCCTCAATTCTACTAAGAACCTGTGGTAAGGGGACAAAATCTTTTTTCCATTGTAGAGCGATTGTCCAGTGAGTAGCTACACAGATCGTGTGAACAAGTTGTTGGAATTGGGAGGGTGTATCGTGTATGCTCTGGAAAAATATGCAGTGGAAGTGTGTCAGTTCAAGACTCTTACCGGCCATCTTGTCAACAATCTTGAACAGTTCAGACCATATTTGTTTGACCCTGTCACACTCCCAGAATATATGTAAGAGTGTTCCAAGGTTTGAACAACCACGAAAACAGAGGGGAGGTGTCTGGAAAGAATAAATTTAATTGGACTGGCGTGTAGTACCACCTGGTGAATAGCTTAACTGCTGTCTCTCTAATAGAAAGGGATCTGGTGCATTTGCGCAAGTTTGACCACATTTGATTCCATTCACCCACCGAGTACACCGTATCAAAGTCTGTCTCCCACTTCATCATATATGATAATTTAACATCTAAGTGTTGAGAGTTAAGATCATTGTATATGATAGATGAGACCTCTGCCCCCAGGTGTTGTAGAGCAGATATGTTCGAAGATTGTTACCGGAGAGCTTAGGTAGAAATGATTCAAAGAATTGTCTAATTCATAGATAGTTTGATTTCTCAGAGTCTGACATGTTGTATGAGTTAGAAAAATGGGTAAAAGGAAGAAATACTCCTCCATGATCGAAATCTGAAAGTTTAACAATATTTCTATCTATCCATTGTGAAAAATCCGAAGGGGAGACAAAAGCTTCCACAAATCTGGGGTCTCCTAGGAATGAGGCTCCCGGAGGAGGGTTGGAGATCAGAGATCCCTCCTTTTTAAACCTATTCCAAAGTTTTAAGGAGTCTGAAACTATAGTATTTTGCGGAGCAATCTGACTCACCCAATTACCCGTGGACCACAGTATGCTCGGGAGATGAAAGGGGGCTACTGACTGCTCCTCAAATCTAATCCAAGGGGCAGTAGGAGAATGGATATTCCATTGGGTTAGCTGGGATAATCTGCATGAGACATAATAGTACCACAGCTGCGGGAGGCCCAGGCCTCCCAACCTGTGAGATCGATAAAGTATGGCTTTATTATATCTAGGCCTCCTGTTGTTCCAGACAAACTTATTTATGATTGATTGGATCTTAGAGACATAACCCTTCGAAAGGGCAATTGGAAGAGATCTAAACAGGTAAAGGATTTTAGGGAGTATGGTAATTTTAATGGCGGTGATTTTTCCAAGGAAGGAAGGGAGTATGACAAAAAGTTCAATTTTAACCTCATCGGTCCACAGAACTTATTTCCAAAATGCATCAGGCTTGTCTATATGATCATTTGCAAAGTTCAAAAGCTGATTTTTGTGGTGAGGACGTAGAAAAGGTTTTCTTTTGATGACTCTAACATGAAGACCATATTTGTACAAGTATCTCTTTATAGTGGAATAATGCACCATAACTCCAGTGTCTGCCAGATCTTTCTGGAGGGATCGTGCAGTCAAACCTGGGTTTTGAATTGTTTTTAATCACAATCCTGCAAGTTGTTCTGTCTGATATTTTTCTTGGTCTTCCATATCTTGCTTTAACTTCCACTGTTCCTGATGACTGCAATTTCTTAAATACATTCCGAACAGAGGATATTGACATCTGAAAAACGCTTTGCTATCTTCTTATAGCCTTCTCCAGATTTATGAGCGTCAACTATTTTCAGTTTTCTAGACAACTGCTTAAAAGATCCCATGGTGCCGATTGTTGGGGCAAGGTCAGATGAGTCTGGGCATTTAAAACCTTTGAGATGGACATCACCTGGTCTTCCCAGACGATGATTGAGAACAATCCATGACACTGGCAGGTCTTAGCCTTGCAAAGGGGGCAGTGCATGCTATAAATTCTGCAGGGTGCCCAAACTTTTGCAGACGCCATTTTTTTGTTTTCTGTAATTTTGAAAGTGTCAATGATGGAAATAAAATCTATCATTTGTTGACATATTATAAGAATGTCTAATCTGTAATTTGATGCCTTTTGGAGATTTTTCCATCTTTCCTTGGCTTCTTCATGCACATTAATACAAATTTGTACCTGGGGTGCCAAAACTATCGATCCCCACTATACATTGTCCTTCAGAACCTTTACCAGTTATTCCCTCATCAGAAGGTTGCCTAGGTATTCAACAATGGGGATACCCTGGGAGAACAATAGGGCTAGAACAGGAGCCAACACTTTGGTCGATACCCAAGTTGCAACAGATAAGCCAAATTGCAGGACCACAAACTGGAAGTGCAAAGGACCCACAGCAAAGCAAAAGGGGTTAAGGATGCGCTAGAAAAATGGGGGCATGCAGGTACGTGTCCTTGTGACAACAGAGGCTAGAACATCTCCCTGAAAAAGGAAGCCCATGACAGACCTAGTGGATACTATGCAGAAATTCTGGGCCTAATAAAAAAAAAAACATTTAGGGCCTTTAAGATTGAAGATGCAGCAGATGACCCTTTTGGTTTGGGAACTGAAAGCGTTGAAGAAGACCCCAGGAACTGTTCCAGGGACTGGGGCAATGATTTCCTGCTCCAAAAAGCCCACTAGAGACAAACCGAGATCTGCTAATCTGTGCAGGAAAGCAACATGCAAGAACCAGTTCAGCAGTGATGCAGTAGGGATCGTGACTGAAGAAAAAAAAAAAAAAAAATAGTAGCGAGCAAAAGGTTAAACCTTTTACATTTCTACATCCATTCTTCTAGGACATTAGCAAAAAAAAGGCATGCTTAAAGCAGGAGGTATTATACAGGGCTAGAATACAGGGCCAAAATGTTTATTTGCCAGTGTCCTACCCTCCCATAGATGGCAGTATAACCCAATAGTCTCTGAATTCTGTGTCCCTCATTGGACAAGAAAGAAAGACAATTATCCCTTCCTGGCTGGAAAGGAGCAAAGACAATGACTGCAGAGACTTTCCATTAGACAGCTAAACTCTACGAATACGTGACATCCACAAATATCATTTGTTACATGTAGAATGTTCATCAGATACAATATGATGCAGTAGGTGTTAGTATTTAAAAAGGTCAAAAGCTTTATTTTCTTCCTCAGTTCAGTGTGCAGTTTTCAGAAAAGATAGCAGAAAATTACAATAAACAATGGTATTTGTTTTTTTTAAGTTCCTGGAGTTGGGCTTTAAAAAGTGGCCTCTTGCTGAACACCACAACCTCCCCACGGTAACTAAACATAAAAGATTTGCTAAGCCAAAAAGGTCAGTACACATAAATGCTATTGATTACGTTATAATATACTAGCCCAAGCATTGCACGTACTAGACCACAGAACATTGCTTCTGCTGGTGAGCATTTAGAGCGGCAGTAGAACACTCCATTCTCTTATGACTTCCATTCCCAAAACACTTGCTTTAACCACTTAAGCCCCGGAAGATTTTACCCCCTTCCTGACCAGGGCCTATTTTGCGATTCGGCACTGCGTGACTTTTTTAACCGACAATTGCGCGGTCGTGCGACGCTGTACCTAAACGAATTTGACGTCCTTTTTTTCCCACAAACAGAGCTTTCTTTTGGTGGTATTTGATCACCTGTGCGATTTTTTGATCATGCGCTATAAACAAAAAAAGAGCGTCAATTTTGCAAAAATAGCAATATTTTTCACATTTTTTATATGAAATTCCCTATAAAAAAAAAAAAAAATGTAAAAATCAAAATTTTTAAACATTTTTGGCCAATTTTTTTTATGCTACATATGTTTGGTAAAAAAAATTGCAAAAAGCGTATTTTGATTGGTTTGCGCAAAAGTTATCGCGTTTACTAACAAAGGGAAAGATTTTTGTTGTTTGTTTTTTTAACGCGTAATGGCGGCGATCTGCGTTTTTTTTTTGCGGTACTGCGACATACAGATCGGACCCTTGACTGACATTTTTGACACTTTTGGGGTTACCAGTGACATTTCTACAGTAATCAGTGCTATACATATGCACTGTTCCTGTAAAATTACACTGGCAGTGAAGGGGTTAACTTTTTTTGAGAGGGAGGGGTGGTGTGTGTCCCTAGGGGCGTGATTCTAACTGTGATTGGCTGTGGCTTGAGGTGTAGGAACAGTGATCAACGGTCCTACATAGTAGAACCGTATGATCACTGTTTCTACACAGGGGAGAATGACAGCCGGCTTGTTTACATCAGCCGCCTGCCTTTCTCCCTCTGCACCGACGATCGGCAAGTGACCCTCACAGGCTAGTGACGTAGATCTACCTCACTCTGCCTGTGAGGGGCTGACTGCCGACGTAAATAGTCGTGTGGCAGTCGGCAAGTGGTTAAAGCGGAGTTCCGGGCACAGGAGTCATTTTTTACTAAACATACACCCGGGACAGTCAGGGCTAGCACATTCCACAATGGCTAGCCTCTGATCTGTCCCGGTTCGCACTTACCTTTTAGAAGAAATACTTACTTATAAAATTTCTTCCACAGCGTTTCCATCTCTCTTGTGGGCAGCTGAAGCCGTTGCGGTCCTCTTCAGTGTCTTCTTCCGCATCTTCTTGTCCCAGAATGCGCCTGCACCGGCCCCTCTCGTCACTTCCGGTGCGGCGCCGCATTCCTCCACAGCTTCTGGGCATGCCCAGAAGCTGTTTAGCAGGGGAATGCGGCGTCGCCCGGAAATGACGAGCGGGGCCGGTGCCGTCGCATTGATTCCTGGGAGCTGTGACGTTCAGCTCCCAGGAATCATAGCGAGGCAGGAAGTGACGGGGTGAGCCGCGGCTCCAAGGGAGGAAATACTCTGAGGTGAGTATCTTCGATCTTCAATTGCAAGGTAAGTAAACAAAAAAAAAAAAAAAAAAACTATCCAATTCCTTTTCAGGTGAGGCATACCTAGCGGAGGGGCACAAAAAAAAAAATATCGTTTTTGTGCCCGGAACTCCGCTTTAAGCAGAGAGAAAATATCCAGCATTTCTGCATGCTCCCTACACCAATCCTTCAGATCTTTATCAGGCAATACAAAAATGCATGAAATGGCTTCCCTTGCATGCTCATTGTGTGAGAATAGGCTTCACTTGTCCCTTTCAGCTATTGGTGCTTCTAAGTAGAATACTCATGGTATTATGCAGAATTATTACATTGCCATGTTGGCAATAGGAGCTCATGTGAATATCTAGGCCACATCTTCACCCTTGTGGGTTACTTAGCATGTATGATTTGTTACTGAAAAAAGTGATCAAAAATAGAAGTATACATGATGATAAATAGCATTCCCCATCAAGAAACCGAATGTATAAAACAGGCTGTCTTACCTGAAGTTTAGGCTGAACAGAAAGATAAAGGCAGAGCACTTCAGTGCTACTACGGATTCGGACAGAAGCTCGCTCTGGCTCAAAATCTGGATTGACCAGGTCTGTAAATGGTTCATTGGTGACATCATTCCCCAGCAAAGAATAGTAGAAGAAAAATTCGGATTGTGGTTCAGGAAGTCTTAAAGTGCTAGGAATTAACTGAAAGTAAATGGGATATAAGACTA
Organism: Pelophylax lessonae; assembly: GCF_965119305.1. Classification (NCBI taxonomy): domain Eukaryota; kingdom Metazoa; phylum Chordata; class Amphibia; order Anura; family Ranidae; genus Pelophylax; species Pelophylax lessonae. The sequence continues at coordinate 197,714,470 of NC_138768.1, forward strand.
TTAGATAAACACAAAACATAATTTCACAAGAAATAAAATGAAATTACATTAGGAACAGAAAACAGCCCTACTGAAAAATACCATCATCAGAGCCACGGGTATTCTATGCAAAATTCAGTAATCAAACAATACTTCTGTTAATATAGTCTAATAAGCTGCTTGGATTGACCATTCTTTTGTTATCAAATGAAACCAACAACCTTTTGGGTCTGTCAAACTACCAGATACAGTAGAAAAATAACAGATTGGGAAGAGTAAAACAGAGTAGATAAAGATGGCTGAGAACATGTCAAAGGCATTCTACTCCCAAGAACAGCATAAACCAAGTAGATCAACCTGCATTGCTTATTACACATTTGACATCTGTTGGCATGTTCTCCTAAAATACTACTCACGGGAAATTTATTTTAGTTTGAATCAAAGAGGTGTTTCCACTTCCACAAATTTTCCCCAATTTTTTGTGGCACCAGTTTTGAAAACGGCAGCTTTGGAAACAACTAGGCAAGTCATGGATAGTACAAGACCATTCTTACCTGCTCCAGTTGTGTGGCAAAGGCAATGGTTACAGACAAAACAAAGTAGTCCTTACAATGTTCTGCAGGCCCAATCTGATGGTAGCTCTCGGCTTCATTTAAAATAGGTACAAGACTTTTAGGATCAATATTACCATGTGACACTGAAAAATGAAATAAAAAAATTTCAGTCTATAAAAAGGTAATAACATTCTCTACGCCAGTGTTTCTCAACGCTTTTTCAGTCAAGGCACCCTTTAAAATTCCACACAATCGAGGCACCCCATTCAAAAATTTAAAAAAACAAAAAGTTTTGCACAATGTAGCAACATTCACATGCGTAGAACACCCAACATTTATTTATTCTTCCAAAGCAAATACACCTTTGCACACTGGTATGGATTAGTATTCCAATGCTTCTCTTCTCCCTCACTCAGCTAATGTGACCCTAGTGCTGAAGGAGAGGGGCAGGTGCCAGACCGATGACATCAATGGTTGTTAGGACACTGGTGGTTGGAAGGCTGTAATGGTGCTCAATGAAAACCTATGGCTTTGTGTAACAGGCAGGCATGATCCACCTGCTGGCTTGTATAGTTTTTGGGCAATTTATAGGTATTTTGCCCAGGCAATCCTGAAAACACCAGAAAGCACCTTGGTTAAAAAGGCTGAAATACGCAATTAACTTGTATCTTTTCTAAGCTTCTGCTTAGTCAGCTATCCAAATGGAGAGCAAAGCCTCGTACACACGCATCAAAAATCGGCAGGGAATTTTCGTCCGACGACCAATCTGCCAATTTTCGGCTTGTTAGTATGATGCTTCCGACAACCAACTCCGACTTTTCGGCCGAAAAAAATCTGGTGTGCAGGCTATAAAATTTTTGTCCGCCGTCAAAACACGGCCGATTTTCGTGCAGTCAGTACAGATTTTCGAAAAGGGAAAATCTTATGAGCAAGTCTGGGCATGCTCAGTGAAGAAAGAACACAAAGAAAGCAAACCAACACATGACATCACTTCTGAAGAAGATTTTTGTTGGGCAAGAAAATTCGTGTGCAGTCTAGGCACATTCCAACCAACAAAACACCACTCTGGACAAAAGACAGACGATCGGTCGGCCGATAATCGTTGCGTGTGTACAGGGCTTTAGGCATATAAATTCAAACATCATGCCAATTCTTTTTCCACGGAGAAGTGAAACATGTTCCGTGCATAGCATAGATTTTATTTACTTTGCTAACAGCAATCCACTCCAAGGGCTGTTTAATTCTTGTGTTAGTGCTGTGTGGAATCCAGTAAAGCTATAGGTCATTCTCTCCCATCTGAATCTGAAAATCTTTCCTACATATATTTAAAACCTGACTACCAAATTCTCAATAAATGTGATCATGTCAGGTTTTTATCGGTGTCTCTATAATCAACTGGACAGAAATGAGAGGAAAATCCTTCCAACAAGACGACAGACAATGGAAACCCGACAGATATTCTTCTAACCTTCCCTACCTCAGGCTGGATTCACGATTGTATGCTGCAGTAACCCATTTAAAAAGCAACTTTTTTTCTGCAGCACACAGTAAACGCATGATACATGGAGCAGCATCAATTATGAATGGCACCCCAATGCATTTAACCAGTGGAACAACCAAGTTCATCTCAGCACACCACAGCAAACAGACATGACACATATTTGTTTTGTGTGCTGCTTTAAAGAAAAAAAGTAGTATGAAATGTGGATTCAAAAGGAAATGGGCTGCCTACCAACCAGCAATTTAACGGGTGACATGACACACAAAAACAGAAAGCAACGTATTGCAAATGTGAAACTTCTATCCAACTGTAATGCCTCATGCACACTGGACATTATAAAAACGCCAGTAGCGTTAGCTGTAGAATTCGTTTTTCAGCGTTTTTTAGCTGTAGTTTTTTTTTTTTTTTTTTTTTTTTTTTAGCAAAACTACTCTCTGAATAGCCGCGTTTTAAGCTTTTTTTTTAGAGCGTTTTGACAGTTGAAAACTTCCCTGCCAGAAAACGCGGATAACAGCCTATGCGTGCATGAACACCTGGGATAACATGCTGAGGAGTTAACTGGCTGCAAAAAGAAAATGCCTGCAGCCCAATACAGCAGCTGCAAAAACGACCAGTGAGCATGAGGCCTAAGAGTATTTGTATTGCGCTTTCCCTGCTGGATAGCAGCTCACTTTCACTCGTTGTTCCTATAGGAAGCAGGTAAACATTTAGGCTCCATGCACACATGGCGGCATAAAAACGAGCTCCAAAGCGGTTTCTTGACGCCGGGAAAAAGCAGCTGTAAAAACGTGCTTTCAGTAGCTTTTTCCATTAGCGTTATTGCACGTTTGGCCACAGAAGCTTTTAGCAGCGTTTTTTTCTGCCTCCATTCAAAATCAATGGTTCCCTATGGGAGCCTATTGATTTGAATGGAAGTCGCACCGCAAGTCGGATCAGGGTGATGCGACTTGCGCTGTGAGAATCTTGAGGGGGAACTCCACGCCAAAATGGGGAAAAAAAAAAAAAACGGCGTGGGGTTCCCCCCCAGGTTCCAAACCAGGCCCTTCGGGTCTGGCATGGAATTTGAGGGTAGCCCCATGCCGAAAAAACGGCGTGGGGTCTCCCCCAAAATCCATACTAGACCCTTATCCGAGCATGCAGTCCGGCAGGCCAGGAAAGGGGAGGGGGCGAGCGGCCCCACCCCCCCTGGACCATACCAGGCCACACGCCCTCAACATGGGGGGGGGGGTGAGTGCTTTGGGGCAGGGGGGGCTTTGCACCCCCCACCTCAAAGCACCTTGCCCCCATGTTGATGAGGACAAGGGCCTCATCCCCACAACCCTGGCCGGTGGTTGTGGGGGTCTGCGGGCAGGGGGCTCATCGGAATCTGGAAGCCCCCTTTAACAAGGGGGCCCCCCAGATCCCGGACCCCCTCCCTATGTGAATGGGTATGGGGTACACTGTACCCCTACTCATTCACCCCATAAAATGCAGTGTATGGGAATAATGACAGGAGACGTTTTGGAAAATTTATTAAAAATCTTCATCAGGCTCTTCTCTTCTCCGGGGGTCTTCTGCTCTTTTGCTGTCCGCCCTTCTTGTCTTCTCCTCTCCGGGGGTCTTCTGCTGTCTTCTCCTCTCCGGGGGTCTTCTGCTGTCTTCTCCTCTCCGAGGGTCTTCTGCTCTTTTGCTGTCCGCCCTTCTTGTCTTCTCCTCTCCGGGGGTCTTCTGCTGTCTTCTCCTCTCCGAGGGTCTTCTGCTGTCCGCCCTTCTGCTGTCCAATCTTCTTGTCTTCTCCTCTCCGGTCTTCTGCTCTTTTGCTGTCGGCTGTCCTTCTTCCTCCGGTCCTCCTCCGACGACGTCTCCAGCGATTATGCCGGCCTCTGGTCTCTGCAGCTTATTATATAGCCATTAGGGGCGTGGCCGCCAGATGACGTCATCGGGAGACCACGCCCCCTTGTGTCACAGATGACGTCATGGTGTGACTTCCATTCAAATCAATAGGCTCCCATAGGGAACCATTGATTTTGAATGGAGGCAGAAAAAACGCTGCTAACAGCTACTGTGGCCAAACGTGCAATAACGCTAGTAGAAAAAGCTACTGAAAGCACGTTTTTACAGCTGCTGTTTCCCGGCGTTATGTAAACAGCTTTGGAGCACGTTTTTATGACGCCCTGTGTGCATGAAGCCTTAACCAACTTACTCAAGGCAAAATAAAAAATATGTACCTTTACTGCTTCGAGGAGGAGCCTCTTTAGCTTTAAAGGTCTCCGCTGCAGGCTTGGTGTCAGTTTCCAATCCAATATTAAGCTGCACTTCTGGCTTAAATTTTGTGTACTTACTGCTTAACAAAGAATACCATTTTGGAACCTGTATTAAAAACAAAAAGGCCTTGAATACTTGCCCTAGGACCGATTCATGCACTGAATATAAACACAAAATAAAATCAATATGATTCAAATACTTAAAGAGGTTGTTAACTCATACAATTATTTTTTTTTTCCCAACCTGAAAGAAACACAATGAGCTAGTATGCATCGCATACTAACTCATTATGAAATACTTACCTTAGAACAAGCTCCGCCGTGCCACCCGCTTACCTGTATGACGGGCGACATGTTCAGTCGCCCGTCTTACAGTATCGCGGCATCCGGCAATCTGATTGGCCGGACCCGCGGTAACGTTCACGACATAGGGTGGCCGTTCCTTCAAAGCGCATGCGCCGATGACATCATCGGCTGCATTCCCTGTAAATATCTCCTAAACTGTACATGTTTAGGAGATATTTAAAAGTACCTATAGGTAAGCCTTCTCATAGGCTTAACTATAGGTAAAAGTTGCAGAGGAGGGTTTACTTCCTCTTTAAGAAAGGAGGATTTAATGAAAAAAGTAGGCAAGGTGAGAAAATAATCGCACTTCAACGGATTATCATCACTTAACAAATGCAATAACTAAGAACATGTTCCAGCACTTCTACAAAAGGAACAGGTACTGAGATGAGAATCAGACTTCAATATTCTTACTGATTAGGGGTAGGCTAGTGCAGAGGCAATGCTGGCTCAGGGTTGGAGATAGTAAGGCTTTGCTGAGCCTGGAATTGGGGGGATACCTCCAGGGGAAATAAACCAATAATAATAATAATAATAATAATAATAATTACATTAACCCCTTCACGCCTAAGGGTAAAACAAATCTTAGTGCCGGTTCACATATATTTGATGTGGGAACCCTGCGAATCCACTATGGGTTTCCACATTGCATTAAAATCGCAGGCAGTTTACATTGCCATATGCGAACCGCTGGGGGTTTCAATACTAGGGATAGACCGATATGGTTTTTTCAGGGCCGATGCCGATATTTTGGCCATTGTATATCGGTATCGGCCGATATTTTGTACATTTAAAGTTTTGAAAAATAAAGACAATTTTTGACACAAATCTGGTACTGAACATGTTCATTTTTGCTTAACCACTTAAGCCCCGGAGGATTTGGCTGCTAAACGACCAGGGGGTATTTTGCGATTCGGCACTGCGTGACTTTAACGGACAATTGCGCGGTCGTGCGACGCTGTACCTAAACGAATTTGGCGTCCTTTTTTTCCCACAAACAGAGCTTTCTTTTGGCGGTATTTGATCACCTGTGCGATTTTTTGATCGCGCGCTATAAAAAAAAAAAAAGAGCGTCAATTTTGCAAAAATAGCAATATTTTTCCCTTTTTTTTTATATGAAATTCCCCCCCCAAAAAAATGTAAAAATCTAAATTTTTTAACATTTTCGGCCAATTTGTTTTATGCTACCTATGTTTGGTAAAAAAAAAAAAAAAAAAAAAAAAAAAAATCGCAAAAAGCGTATTTTGATTGGTTTGCGCAAAAGTTATTGCGTTTACTGACTAAGGGAAAGATTTTTGTCATTTTTGTTGTTTTTTTTTTTTAACGCGTAATGGCGGCGATCTGCGATTTTTTTTTGCGGTACTGCGACATTGCGGTGGACAGATCGGACCCTTGACTGACATTTTTGACACTTTTGGGGTTACCAGTGACATTTCTACAGTAATCAGTGCTATATATATATATATATATATATATATATATATATATATATATATGCACTGTTACTGTAAAAATACACTGGTAGTGAAGGGGTTAACTTTATTTGAGAGGGAGGGGCTGTGTGTGTCCCTAGGGGCGTGATTCTTACGGTGATTGGCTGTGGCTTCAGCTGTATGCAGAGTGATCAACGGATCTACATAGTAGATCCATATGATCATCTCTCATACAGAGGGGAGAATGACAGGCAGCTTGTTTACACAAGCTGCCTGACTTTCTCCCTCTCCCCCGCCGATCGCAGAGTGGCCGGCAGACATCGGGTCCGCCGGTCACCACGCGGGAGCGCGCCTCCGGCGGCGCGCGCGCGCTCGCTCCCTAGACCCTCACAAGCTAGTGACGTAGCCCTACGTCACTTTGCCTGTGAGGGGCTGACCGCCGACGTAGATCGGCGTGCGGCGGTCGGCAAGTGGTTAATGGCTGGCTGGCACCCTGTGGTGGGCAGCCTAAGAAGGCAGAATGACTTCACAAAAATATCGGCTAGATACCGGTATATCGGGGAAAGTGCATATCGGCTTTGCCGATAATCGGTCTATCCCTAGTCAATACAAAGTTAACGACACCCCCAGATCAGTTTGCATATCGCAGTGTTAACGGTCAGTTCGGACATGAATCGGATTGCATAGGTGTGAACCACCATGAGATCAGATTCTGCTGTGGACCCAATCTGTATGGCTTAATTTGCATCGCACAGACATCGCATGCGATTTTCAGAGCAGTGCACCCTGAATCACATGCGATATCTGTCATCGCACTGATGTGAACCGGGACTTAATGCCTAAACGCAATTTTGAAACTTTGACCTGTGTTGGTAAAACTGTGCAGATCTCCACAACTACTTTGTGCATACAAATGAATTATATGGTGTTTTTTTCCAGCACAAATTGGGCTTTCTTTTGGTGGTAAATGGCAATCGATATCTCCAGTTTTTTTTTTTTGTATTAGCAAAAGAAAATTACTCCAAAAATATAAAAAAAAAAAAAAATTTGAAAATGTAGCTGTATATTTCTTGCTACTACCATAACCATCCAGCAAAGAACAACCCAAATTTAATTTGCCTGCTCCTGATCGATACCATATGTGTATGCTAGTGGTTTTATACCCATAGTATAAAAACAATAGTGCCCATTTTGCTATTTTTTTTTTTTTTTTTTACCCTACCTAAAAGCACACTGTAACTAATCCTAAAAAAAAAAAAAAAAAATTATAATCCTGCCAAAAAACAACAAAACACTAAACCTGGCACTAACCTAGACCAAATTATTAATATTTAAGAGAGAAAGGGGGAGAAAAAAAAAAAAAAAGAAGAAGAAGAAGAAGAAGAAAGAAGGGGGGGGGGGGTTCTTAGCCAAAAAAAGAAAAAGGAAAACGAATGCAACCACCACATCTAAGGACTAAGCTAAGGACTAAGCTGCAGTTTATTACATTTTCTTTCTTTGGATTAAATATACTGTAATTCTTCCATATTGGTCTACCACAAAAATGTGGTTTTTGACTGTAGCTCAAAGCCTTCAGGAGGAGGGGTTTTGCAAGCTAAGCATGGCCTCCTGTCTGCATGCTTGCGCTAAGGGCAGATAGATTCCAGCAAGTAAATGCTGCATTTTTTATATGCCTTTACCCAAGGTCATGGCAAGGAGGTGTAACTAATCTCTCAACAAAATAAAGCATGGAGACCTGGATGGATGGGTGAGTTTGCTATGACCATTAAAAATGAATTAAAAAGGCATTTTCAGCTTGTGGTGCTCAGAAATTAAGTTTGATTTTAAAGTTGATTCTGAAGATTTCAGAGTTTGGTACTTCGTAATGACCACATGCCTAGGTTGAAAATAATGCTGAAACGAAATACTATATAAATCAGAATAAGGGTAATACAATTACTTGTTTGATTTCCTGAGCCGCTCTTAAGTCTAAAACAACATATCCAATTGATTCTTTTGCAGACGTTAAAGTATCCACGGCATAGCACTGCAGCTTGATTGGCGTTCGTTGCAGCCTACAAGAACAAAAATGCATTGTTACAGGGACATTTTTGCCTAAGCTACATTTTAAACCCACACACATATCAGACCTCTGCTAGCCTAGAGAATGACAAAACACAATGTTTATTTTCCACTCCAGTACAATTATGTCCATTTTCTGATTGATTTTTAGAGTCACTGACCATTTTGAATTCTGAAAATCTAATTCACTACATTTTCTAAATCATTATTGTATAGCACTCACATATATTCAAGTCCATTTCCCAGATATTGATGATCTAAATAAAAGTAGAGTTGGGTATAGAAATATATATTTAGTAGCCAAAGAATAGTTTAAAGCTTTACTCCAAGTAAACCCGCTAAATACACAGATGAAATATATAAAGCCTCATTCACACAGATTTTAAAGGCATTGTTCATGTATTTGAATGCAGCTCCATTTCAGGGATCGTGTTCATGCACATTGCAGTGAAGATTCATATTTTAACCACTTCTGGACCGGAAGATTTTGCCCCTTAATGACCAGGCCCTATTTTGCGATTCTGCACTGCGGGATTTTAACAGACAATTGCGCGGTCATGCGATGCTGTACCCAAATAAAATTGATGTCTTTTTCCCACATATAGAGCTTTCTTTTGGTTGTATTTGGTCACCTGTGCAATTTTTATTTTTTGCGCTATAAACAAAAAAAGAGCGACAATTTTGAACAAAAAAAAAAAAATATATATTTTTCACATTCTGCTATATGACATTCCCAAAAAAAAATAAAAAAAAAAAAAAAGAGTTTTTTTTAAGATTTTAGGCCAATTTGTTTTCTGCTACATATTTTTGGTAAAAAAAAATCACAATACAGCGCCTTGCGAAAGTATTCGGCCCCCTTGAACTTTGCAACCTTTTGCCACATTTCAGGCTTCAAACAAAGATATAAAACTGTATTTTTTTTGTTAGGAATCAACAACAAGTGGGACACAATCATGAAGTGGAACGAAATTTATTGGATATTTCAAACTTTGTTAAATAAAAAACTGAAAAATTGGGCGTGCAAAATGATTCAGCCCCTTTACTTTCAGTGTAGCAAACTCTCTCCAGAAGTTCAGTGAGGATCTCTGAGACTCCGTTCACACTGGGGCGACCTGTCAGGCAACCTGGTCGCCTGACAGGTCGCCTGCCATAGAGAAGCTGTGGACCCGTTCTAATAGGAGCGACACATGTCGCTCCGACTTAGAAAAAGGGTCCGGAGCTTCTTTGGGGCGACCTGGAGCGACCTGCATTGACTTCAATGATATGAAGTCCGTGCCGGCCGCTTCGAGGTCGCGGTGCGAACTGCGCACCGCGACCTATGAGGTCGCCCCGTTATGTAGCGTCGCCCCAGTGTGAACGGGGTCTTAATGATCCAATGTTGACCTAAATGACTTATGATTATAAATAGAATCCACCTGTGTGTAATCAAGTCTCCGTATAAATGCACCTGCACTGCGATAGTCTCAGAGGTCCGTTTAAAGCGCAGAGAGCATCATGAAGAACAAGGAACACACCAGGCAGGTCCGAGATACTGGTGGAGAAGTTTAAAGCCGGATTTGGATACAAAAAGATTTCCCAAGCTTTAAACATCCCAAGGAGCACTGTGCAAGCGATAATATTGAAATGGAAGGAGTATCAGACCACTGCAAATCTACGAAGACCTGGCCGTCCCTCTAAACTTTCAGCTCATACAAGGAGAAGACTGATCAGAGATGCAGCCAAGAGGCCCATGATCACTGTGGATGAACTGTAGAGATCTACAGCTGAGGTGGGAGACTGTCCATAGGACAACAATCAGTTGTATACTGCACAAATCTGGCCTTTATGGAAGAGTGGCAAGAAGAAAGCCATTTCTTAAAGATATCCATAAAAAGTGTAATTTAAAGTCTGCCACAAGCCACCTGGGAGACACACCAAACATGTGGAAGAAGGTGCTCTGGTCAGATGAAACCAAAATCAAACTATTTGGCAACAATGCAAAGCGTTGTGTTTGGCGTAAAAGTAACACAGCTCATCACCCTGAACACACCATCCCCACTGTCAAACATGGTGGTGGCAGCATCATCTTTTGGGCCTGCTTTTCTTCAGCAGGGACAGGGAAGATGGTTAAAATTGATGGGAAGATGGATGGAGCCAAATACAGGACCATTCTTGAAGAAAACCTGATGGAGTCTGCAAAAGACCTGAGACTGGGACGAAGATTTGTCTTCCAACAAGACAATGATCCAAAACATAAAGCAAAATCTACAATGGAATGGTTGACAAATAAACATATCTAGGTGTTAGAATAGTCAAGTCAAAGTCCAGACCTGAATCCAAATCGAGAATCTGTGCAAAGAACTGAAAACTGCTGTTCACAAACGCTCTCCATCCAACCTCACTGAGCTCGAGCTGTTTTGCAAGGAGGAATGGGCAAACAGTGTCTCGATGTGCAAAACTGATAGAGACATACCCCAAGCGACTTACAGCTGTAATTGCAGCAAAAGGTGGCGCTACAAGGTATTAACTTAAGGGGGCTGAATAATTTTGCACGCCCAATTTTTCAGTTTTTATTATTTGTTAAAAAAGTTTGAAATATCCAATAAATTTCGTTCCACTTCAGGATTGTGTCCCACTTGTTGATTCTTCACAAAAAATTACAGTTTTATATCTTTATGTTTGAAGCCTGAAATGTGGCAAAAGGTCGCAAAGTTCAAGGGGGCCAAATACTTTCGCAAGGCACTGTAAGCGTATTTTGATTGGTTTTCACAAAAGTTATTGTGTCTACTAACTACGGGAAAGATTTGTCGTGTTTTTTTTTTTTTTTTTTTTACTAGTAATGGCAGCGATCTGCGATTTTTTTGTGGGACTGAGACATTGCGGCGGACAGATCGGACCCCTAATTAACATTTATTACACTTTTGGGGGTACCAGTGACATTACTACAGTAATCAGTGCTAAAAATATGCACTCTTACTGTAATAATGCCATTGGCAGGGAAGGGGTTAATACTATTGGTGATCAAGGGGTTAAATTCTAACTGTGGGGGGGTTGGGCTTTTGAAACGATCACAGAGACATGCGATCCTATATAGCAGGATTGCATGGTCTCTGTGATCATTGCAGGGAGAAAGACAGGCGGGTGTGTTTACATCAGCCATCTGTCCTGCTCTGTCAGCGGGGATTGATAGCCAGTGTCAGGCGGCAATTGGAGCCGCCGATACCCGCACTAGCTTCCCCGCTGATGATCGGGGGCCGGGAGCATGCCGCCGGTGGCGCGCGTTTGCTCCCTAGCTCCTCCCAAGAGAAATGATGCCCATTAACGTGATTTTTGCCCGCAGCTGCCACACTGCTGACGTAAATAGGCAGTGCAGTGACGCCAAGGGGTTAAAAATGGATTTTTGTAAAATCTTACCGTAAAATCCTTTTCTCTTAGCTCATTGACAGACGTAGTCCTCGGTGATACAGCACCTTCGGGTTATGTTGCCTCCACAGGAGCAGGACTAGACAGGAAATTAAAAAGCTCTGGCCACACCCTAGGGGCAGTCCCAGAGGGTATATCCTCTCTCTCTCTGCCTCAGCAAATCAGTTATGTCAAAAAGCAGTCTTTAGAGATTTTAACCCAACCCAACTCCAAAACAGAGGGGCGGGGACTACGTCTGTCAATGAGCTAAGAGAAAAGGATTTTACGGTAAGATTTTACAAAAATCCATTTTTCTCTATCGCTCATTGACAGACGTAGTCCTCGGTGATACAGCACCTTCGGGACGTCCCAGAGCAGTATCACAAATGAGGGGTGGGAAAATGGAAATCAAATCCCAATCTAGAAGGCCCAACCGATGCCAACTAGAAGTTTACAATGCTCATCCTTAATGATGAGACTCAACAAAAAAGAAATTTTTCAAACAGAAAAAAAAAACTCTCGAGGTAGACCACCGGTCTCCTCAAATTGCGGCCTGCAAAACCTTGCGGCCAAATGAGGCATCCGCCGATGCCGTCACATCAATTTTATAGAATTTTGTAAAGGTATGTACCGACGACCAGGTGGCCGCCTTACATACCTGGACCACTGACGCCTGATGGCGAAAGGCCCAGGAAGTACTGAGCGCTCGAGTGGAGTGCGCCCTAACAGGGAACGGAGGACTCTGACCCTTAATAGAATAAGCCTGTACCACCGTCTGTCTAATCCATTTGGCAATGGTCGCGGCAGATGCAGGCAAACCCTTTCTGGGGCCATCCGTGATCACAAAAAGTGAATCCGTCTTACGGAATGATTCCGTAGCTTTCAGGTATACTCTGATTGCCCGAACCACATCCAAGGAATGCAACGCATGTTCCCGATGATGCTTGGGCTGAGGACACAAGGAAGGTAGTACAATATCTTCATTCAGATGAAAATCTGAAACCACCTTAGGAAGAAAGGATGGCTTAGGATGAAGTACTACCTTATCCCTATGAATCACTAGGTATGGGGACTGGCATGATAATGCGGCCAGTTATGACACCAAGAAGGCCACCTTCTGGGATAAAGTAAGCAAGGGAATCTCCCTGATGTTTTCAAAGGGAGGTTTCTGTAGAACCGACAAAACCAAATTAAGATCCCAGGGCGGTAAGGGCGCGCGGACTGGTGGAGCCAGGTGCCGCACCCCCTGGATGAAATTCCGCACCAAGGACTTGGTAGCTAAAGGTTTCTGAAAGAAGATTGCTAATGCTGAAACTTGACCCTTGATGGTGCTCAAGGCTAGTTTCTGCTCAACCCCTTTTTGTAAAAAAGCCAATATTCGAGTCACCGAATAGGTACGTGGAGGAAATCCTAAAGATTCGCACCACGCAATATAAGTCTTCCATGTGTGATAATAGACCTTGCTGGAAGTCGCTTTCCTTGCTTTAATAAGGGTAGGAATGACTAAAGCTGACAACCCTCTGTCCTTTAGTACTTGGGTCTCAATGGCCAGGCCATTAAAGCCAGCGACTGTAAAGCACAATGGTAAATTGGTCCTTGAGACCACAGACATTCCCTGAGACGAAGTTCCCACGGAACGTCTGCGACTAGCATGTCCAAGTCGGCCAGGCCGGCTTGACGAGGCCAGCCTAGAATTTCTAGGACCACTGGCGCTGACTGGATCTGAACCAGGCGTCCTTAGAACTATCTGGCCCCGACCATCCGAGAAAGTCTGGTCGTTTTCTGTTCCCACACATTTATCAGACACCTGATCCTTATCAGGAACGATGATCTTTTCTGGTTGAACCTCAGGGACCGAAGTCACCCGGCTAGAGGCTTCTTGGTCTGTCTGGTCAACCAGATCCGATTCCTGTGGAGAATAGAGACTAATCTTAGGAAAGGGTAAAAGGAAAAGATCTATTCAGGGAACGGTGACTACCGCTCCCTGTAGTACTTAAATGTTGGAAGGGAAGAATCGCACCGGTAGTGGTAGTCGATGCTCGATCGAATATCCTGAATACCGGTGAAAACATCCCCCCACCCTCAACCCGGGTGGGGGCGTACCTTCAGGCTGTGTAATCCTTTGCTTCGGGTTTGGCTGAGTCGGTCCTCTGTTTGACCGACCAGCCTTTCTTGAACCCTCCTGGAGGAGTCTTGCCTTTCCCGCTTGTTCCAGCCGGGCGTACGTACCCTTTATGGGCGGTAAAGAAAGGTCCTCGCTTATTGCGAGGTCCCTTAGCTTTAGCAGCCTGTGGCAAAAAAGTGCTCTTGCCCCCAGTGGCATCCTTAATGATATCATCTAGGGTGGCCCCAAATAGACGATTCCCCTGAAAGGGGAGATTCGTCAAGGTCTTTTTGGAACCTAGGTCAGCTGACCAGCATTTTAACCATAGCACACGTCTGAGGATTACCGCTGACATAGATGCATGCCCTAATAGGGGAGTAGCATCCAAGGCTGCATCACAGATAAACTGTAGCCCTTGTATAATCTGTTCCATCAAATCAGATGTTTCCTGGGGAATATCTTTTCCCCTTAGGTCTTGGCGTACCAATCTTGCCCATTCCGTAAGTGTCTGGGAAACTAGACCAATAACAATTACTGGTCTAAATGCTGACCCTATCAGAGAGAAGATGGTGCGGGACTCTGCTTCCATCTTTCGATCCACCGGATCCTTAAAGGACGAAGTGTCCTCCACTGGGATAACCGTGGCTTTATTCAGCCTGGAAATAGGTGGATCCACCACTGGTGGTACAGTCCATTTCTTAATGATGGATTCCTCAAACGGATAGCGTCTAGCAATACGCTTGGAAATAGTAAAGGTACGTTTAGAATGCTCCCATTCTCCTTTAACCACTTGCCTACAGTGCACTTTCACCCCCTTCCTGCCCAGACCGATTTTCAGCTTTCAGCGCTCTCACACTTTGTCTGAGAATTACTCAGTCATGCAACACTGTACCCATACAAAAATTGTGTCCTTTTTTTCACACAAATAGAGCTTTCTTTTGATGGTATTTGATCAATACTGTTTTTTTTATTTTTTGTGCTATAAATAAAAAAAGACTGAAAATATCGTGAAAAAACGCATTTTTCTTTGTTTCTGTCATAAAATTTTGCAAATTAGTCATTTTTCTTCACAAATTTTGGCCAAAATTTATACTGCTACTTATCTTTGGTAAAAAAAACCCAAATAAGTGTATATTATTTGGTCTTTGTGAAAGTTATAGAGTCCACAAGTTATGGTGCTATTCATTGAAAATTGATCACACTTGATCACACCTGATGTACTGAAGGCCTATCTCATTTCTTGAGACACTAAAAGGTCAGGAAAGTACAAATACCCCCCAAATGACCCCTTTTTGGAAAGTAGACATTCCAAGGTATTTAATAAGGGGCATGATGAGTTTTTTGAAGTTGTAATTTTTTCCCACAATGCTTTGCAAAATGAAGATTTATTTTTTTTTATTTTTTTTTTTTACAAATTGCCGTATTAACAGGTTATTTCTCTCACACAGCACATGTATACTTGCAACTACACCCCAAAACACATTCTACTACTCCGCCTGAGTATGGCGATACCACATGTGTGAGACTTTTTCACAGCCTGGCCACATACAGAGGCCTAACATCCGAGTAGCAGCGTCCGGCATTCTAGGAGCACAAATTACACATATAATTTCCTGACAACCTATCGCACTTTTGAAGGCCCTGGAGCACCAGGACAATGGAAACCCCCATAAAATGACCCCATTTTGGAAAGCAAACAGCCCAACGTATAATTTTTGAGGCATAATGAGTCTTTTGAATATGTCATTTTTTTCCACAAGTTTTTGGAAAATGTGGAAAGAAAATGAAAACACATTTTTTTTACACAAAGCTGTCCATTTATGCAATATTTCTAACACATCGCATGTACATAGCAAAACTTGCACCCCAAAATACATTCTGCTATTCCTCCTGAGTATGGCGATACCACATGTGTAACACTTTTTCACAGCCTGGCCACATACATAGGCCTCACATCCAAGTAGCGCTTTACACAAAGTTGTCCATTTATCCACTTTAAGACTGGGCCTATTTTTGACACTTGGTGTTTACAAGCTAAAATCATTTTTTTTGCTAGAAAACTACTTTGAACCCCCAAACATTATATATTTTTTTTTAGCAGAGACCCTAGAGAATAAAATGGAGATCGTTGCAATATTTTTTATTACACCATATTTGCCCAGCAGTCTTCCAAATGCGATTTTTTTGAAAAAAATTCACTTTTTTGATCTAAAAAATAAGAAAACAGTAAATTTAGCCCAATTGTTTTCCATAATGTGAAAGATAATGTTACGCCGAGTAATTAGATACCCAACATGTCATGCTTCAAAATTGCGCATGCTCACAGAATGGCGCCAAACATTGGTACTTAAAAATCCCCATAGGCAACATTTTAAAAATTTCTGCAGGTTACTAGCTTAGAGTTACAGAGGAGGTCTAGGGCTCAAATTATTGCACTCGCTCTAACGATCGCGGCGATACCTCACATGTATGGTTTGAACACCGTTTACATATGTGGGCGGGACTTACGTATGCGTTTGCTTCTGCGCGCGAGCTAACGGGGACAGGGCGCTTTAATTTTTTCTTTTTTTTTCCTATTTATTTTATTTATTATTTTTTTATTTTTACACAGTTTAAAAAAAAAAATGTTTTGATCATTTTTATTCCTATTACAAGGAATGTAAACATCCCTTGTAATAGAAATAGGCATGATAGGTCCTCTTTATTGTGAGATCTGGGGTCAAAAAGACCTCACACCTCACAACTACACTAAAAAAGAAAAAAAAATAAAAAATTGTTGAAAGAGGAAAAAAAAAAAAGCAAAAAAAAAAAAAGCGGTCCTTTAAACCGGTTGCTAGGCAACGTCTTTTGACGTAGCTCCGGTCCTCCAAGACCATAGAGTTGAGTGAGGGCCATCTTGCCCTCACTCGACTTCCTGTCTCTGAGGATCCGGGACCGGATAGTTTTCCCCGCTGCCGGCGGGTCCGGTAAGCTGGGAAAACGTCTGGGACGCGGCAGGAGGGGGGGGGGCACCTCTTCCCCTGCACCGTAAGGGTAATTCCGCGGCGAATCCGCCACTGGGACCACCCTTATCTGAAAGCCGACCGCCCGCCGTTTCAAAAAATACCGGGGTTATGGGGGCTATCTGCTGCCATAACCCCAGTATTTAGCTTTTAATGGCCGAAGCATATAGTCGTTAGGCGGTCAGTAAGTGATTGCATGTATATGGCAAACAGGTGACGATGACTGATGGGGTGACAGGTGACGATGACTGATGGGGTGACAGGTGACGATGACTGATGGGGTGACAGGTGACGATGACTGATGGGGTGACAGGTGATGATGATTGATGAGGTGACAGGTGACGATGATTGATGGGGTGACAGGTGATGATGATTGATGGGGTGACAGATGACGATGATTGATGGGGTGACAGATGACAGTCACTGACGGGGTGACATGTGACGATGATTGATGGGGTGACAAGTGACGATCACTGATGGGGTGTCAAGTGACGATGACTGATGGGGTGACAGGTGACGATGACTGATGGGGTGACAGGTGACGATGACTGATGGGGTGACAGGTGACGGTGATTGATGGGGTGACAGGTGACGGTGATTGATGGGGTGACAGGTGACGGGCGATGGTCACTGATGGGTGACAGGTGACGGGCGATGGTGCACGGCGGTACTGATGGCAGTCTCTGGTGACCGGTGAACTTTAGGCTATGTTCACATGTGAGCGTAGCGATCACGGGCAGAATCACTGCGATTCTGCCCGTGATCCAGAAATCATTGCAAATTGCGGGATGCCTGTGCGTTGCCCGTGATTTGCAATAGCACCCCAAACGCTGTGCGATGTTGCTGCGATTTCCGCCTGCCGAATCGCGGTAACATCGCGCAAACAACGCATGACGCTCCAAAGAAACTCTTGTACCTTTTTTGGGCGTCATGCGATGTTTGCGCGATGTTACCGCGATTCGGCAGGCGGAAATGGCGGCAACATCGCACAGCGTTTGGGGTGCTATTGCAAATCAGGGGCAACGCACAGGCGTCCCGCGATTTGCAATGAGTTCCGGATCGCGGGCAGAATCGCAGTGATTCTGCCTGCGATCGCTGCGCTCACATGTGAACGTTATGGGTGTCAATTTCTGGGCACTGATGAGGTGACTGTTGGGTGACAGGTGACATTGGGGGGGGGCTGAGGACTGTGTGGGGACATTTATTGGTGTGATTTTACTGTGATTTTTACTTTGTTACAGGGGTACAGAGCAGTAACTCACTATTTCTAGCTCTTCTCCCCTCATACTGGAAACTGTATGAGGGGAGAAGAGCTAGTAACACTGAGTTACTGCTCTTTGTTTACATTTTGTGATCGGCTGTGAATGGATTCACAGCCGATCACATAGTAAACAGTCACTGTCAGTGACTGTTTACTACCGCCGGTGACAGCTGTGTTCCTACGGAACACAGTGCCACCGACACGACCGCGCTGCGCGCTCCCGATCGCGCATGCGCGGTCATCTGGTGGGCGCCTTCATTGTGATCGGCTGTGTCATTGGAACACAGCCGATCACGTGGGAAATAGCCACGCCCATTGGCTGTTTCCCCCCTGCCGGTGACGGGGGGTGTCCCGGGGACACCCCGACACCGGCAGTGCAGGGCGGCGCGCACGCGATCGCGCGCCTGCCCTGCTTAAAGTGCCGCCGTCATATGACGGCGGCCCAGGATAATGGTCGCACCGCTCCGCCGTCATATGACGGTGGGCGGGCGGCAAGCGGTTAATCTTATTACCAAAACACTTGGGTACAGGAAAAACCTTCACCGTTTTGATGGGCTTGTTAGTACCAAAAGGAATCTCTGTATCAGTTGCTTCTGCCGGTAAAACCTCAAGTTTTAAGGTTTCCTGCACTGCCACAACTAGTGCGTCCACCAATGCTTCTTCCTGAATTATAGCGGGAGAAGAAACGTCCTCCTCACTGTCTGAGGGAGCTTTACCTGAGGTAACAGCCCTTGCAGAGGGACCTGCAACTGCAGTGACCATCTCTGAATCTGAGTCAGAGGTGTCAGATAATATAGGGGTAGGCGGGGGTCGCTTCCTTGACCCTCGTCCCTGACAGGCCGCCTCCACCCGAGCCACCATAGACTCCAAAATTGCTGTAAATGCCTCTACACTCTGTGCACCGGCGGGTCCCGTGGCCCCCTCGAGGGAAACAGGTGGGGGAATTTGTGTGGCAGGGTCCATGATTATTCCAGTAACTTCCCGGATAATATAATTCAAAAATAAAAAACTTTTTTTTTTTTTTTTTTTTCACAGACCCCCAGCGCCACAAAAGCCCCTTAGTGTTACCTGCTAGGGATCCCTATCGATCGAGAGAGAGAGAGAGAGAGATAGACCCCCAGGCTCACCACTTGATGCTCAGAGTTTAACTGCAACAGGTTACAGCGCTGTCTTGACAAACAGGAAGTCTTTTGGCTGGCTGCCCAGGAAGAAAGAACGGCTCCGCCCCTCTGCACGCCTTCCGGCGCCTCCCCTAGCTCCACGAGGTGTTTGGATCACCTCAAACATGGCCGCCCCCATGCTGGAGACACGAGGCTACGCCAAAATGGCGGCTCGTGCAATCCAGCAAAAAAAATGGCGGCGGCCTGTACCGAATAGCGGTGTGCTGCAGGGCACACAACACTATCTCTGCATGGGGATTTTTTGGCGTGGTTGGCGGTACCGGCCCTGGCGGACCTCATGGCCTTCGGAAGGCCTGCTATAGCTGGAGATTTGACTAGGAAGGCAGTCTACATGTCCGTGGCTTCTGACTGGTAGGTACCTTATTCTTATCACAGTAAGATTCCCAGACTGCCACTGATTACAATCTTTTAAACATGTATACAATTAGATTGTTAGCTCCCAAACCAAGCCTCCTGGCTTTTTGCACATAAAATCACACTCAAAGTAGGGGGATCTGTGCCATGTTATAGGATAGAGGGGGACTCTATCTTACCATACAGAGAGGGGCCCGCGTTCACCACAAGACCCGTCAGGGGGAAAAGGGGGAACATACTACTCACCATACCGGAACCAGGCGGGCACCAACTCCTGACAGTACCCCTCTCCACCGGGGCGGGAGGGCTGTCGACCAATACGGACGCCGTGACTCATGGTCTTTGGCGTTTCAGCGAGACGTTTAACTCGCGGGGTCAGTCCCTTAATGGGACTTTTGTCGCGGCCGACCCAGCGCGGAGCTATGGCCTGCACGCGCTCGTAGGCTGAACTGGGGTGACCACCGGATCTCAACATCCAGCCCGTCGCCCAGTTCAGCTTTCTTGCGTGAAGATCTCACAGGAACACTGGAGAAAAAAGCTGTCTAAAAAATCTTTTTAAGAAAAAAATCTTGCCAGGACCGAAGATCCCAGCAAGGTATCTAGGTCCTTACTCCTAACTAGACAGAAAATAACTGATTTGCTGAGGCAGAGAGAGAGAGAGAGAGGATATACCCTCTGGGACTGCCCCTAGGGTGTGGCCAGAGCTTTTTAATTTCCTGTCTAGTCCTGCTCCTGTGGAGGCAACATAACCTGAAGGTGCTGTATCACCGAGGACTACGTCTGTCAATGAGCGATAGAGAAAGCAGCATTCAGGGACATAAAAAAAGGACCCAAATCAGCATTTAAAGAGGAGCTATCTAGCCGAGTTTACACACATACGCAGACGTACAGTGGGGAAAATAATTATTTGATCACCCTGCAGATTTTGTAAGTTTGCCCACTTACAAAGAAATGAAGGGTTTATAATTGTTATAAAATGTGTATATATTATGATAAAGTCAGAATAGCAACCAAAAATCCAGAAAAAACACAAGATACAAATGTTATAAATTGAGTTGCAGTTCAGGGAATAAAATAAGTATTTGATCCCCTACCAAGCAACAATAATTCAGACTGGCTACAGTATGTGGTACAGAGTAGTCCTGCCAATTTAAAGTGGAGTTCCACCCTATTTTTATACTTACCTCCATCTTCTCGCTCCGGGTCACCTGAAAAAGAAATGGATAAATCGCATATTTTTTTTTTTTTTACTCACCTCGTAGCGAAGAAAATATACTTACCTTACTTCCTTCTTCCTCCTTCCTCGGCCGCGGCCCGTCGTCACTTCCTGGCTCTGCAATGATTCCTGGGAGCTGGACGTCAAAGCTCCCAGGAATCATTGCGCCTGCACCGGCCCCGACGTCAGTTCCGGGTCGCGCGCGTCATCCCCTTCTAAACAGCTTCTGGGCATGCCCAGAAGCTGTGGAGGGATGACGCGCGCGACCCGGAAGTGACGTCGGGGCCGGCGCAGAGCATCGTGGGACCAAAGAAGGCGGAAGAAGACGCCGAAGAGGACGCGCTGGCTTCAAGCTGCCCACATCTGAGATGGCAGCGCTGGACAAGACGTTTGCAAGGTAAGTATTTGTCCTAACAGGTAAGTGCAACCCGGGACAGATCAGAGGCTAGCCATTGTGGAATGCACTAGCCCTGACTGTCCCGGGGGTATTAAAAAAAAAAAAAAAAAAAAAAAATCCAGGGTGGAACTCCGCTTTAAGAAGGTGCTCCTAATGACAAGAGAGACAGAGAGAGAGACAGAGAGAGAGACAGAGAGAGACAGAGAGACACAGAGAGAGACAGAGAGAGAGACAGAGAGAGACAGAGAGAGACAGAGAGAGACAGAGAGAGACAGAGAGAGAGATGCTACAGGGTGTCAGTTATGTCACAAAGCAGTGTCAGAGAATTTAACCCAACCCAACTCAAAAACAGAGGGGCGGGTACTACGTCTGTCAATGAGCTTAAGTGAAAAGGATTTTACGGTAAGATTTTACAAAAATCAATTTTCTCTGTCACTCATTGACAGAGTCCCAAAGCAGTGCCACAAATGAGGGGTGGGATAACGGAAATCAAAATCCAATCTAGAAGGCCCAACCGGTGCCGACTAGAAGTCTTAAAGGCTCATCAGACAAAAAGGATGAGACAACTGAAAACCCAACATAAAAAACCATCGAGGTAGACCAATGGTCTCCTCAAATTGCGGCCTGCAGAACCTTGCGGCCAAAAGAGGTATCCGCCGATGCCAACACATCAACTTTATAAAATTTTGTAAAGGTATGAACAGACGACCAGGTAGCCGCCTTGCAAATCTGGACCACTGACGCCTGATGGCGGAAGGCCCAGGAAGCACTAAGCGCCCGAGTGGAGTGCGCCTTAACAGGGAACGGAGGATTCCGACCCTTAATAGAATAAGCCTGTACCACCGTCTGTCTGATCCATCTGGAGATAGTCGCGGCAGATGCAGGCAACCCCTTTTTGGGGCCATCCGTGATCACAAAAAGTGAATCCGTTTTACGGAACGATTCCGTAGTCTTCAGGTATACCCTGATTGCCCGCACCACATCCAAGGAATGCAACGCACATTCCCGAGGATGACTGGGCTTAGGACACAAGGAAGGTAGCACAATATCTTCATTCAGATGAAACTCTGAAACCACTTTAGGAAGGAAGGATGGATTCGGACGAAGAACCACCTTATCCCTATGAACCACCAGATATGGGGAACGACAGGATAATGCGGCCAGTTCTGACACCCTGCGTGCAGAAGTGATGGCCACCAGGAAGGCCACCTTCTGGGATAACGTAAGCAAGGGAATCTCCCTAATATTTTCAAAGGGAGGTTTCTGAAGAACCGACAACACCAAATTAAGATCCCAGGGCGGTAAGGACGCGCGCACTGGCGGAGCCAGGTGCCGCACCCCCTGGATGAAATTCCGCACCAAGGAATGAGTAGCCAAAGGTTTCTGAAAGAAGATTGCTAACGCTGAAACCTGACCCTTGACAGTACTCAAGGCCAGCTTCTGCTCAACCCCCTGTTGCAGAAAAGCCAAGATTCGGGTCACCGAATAGGCACGTGGAGGAAATCCATGGGATTCACACCACGCAATATATGACTTCCATGTGCGATGATAGGCTTTTCTGGAAGTCACTTTCCTTGCTTTATTTAAAGTAGGAATAACTGAAGTTGACAATCCCTTGTCCTTCAGCACCTTCAGGTCTCAATAGCCAGGCCGTTAAAGCCAGCGATTGTAAAGCAGGATGGAAGATCGGTCCCTGAGACAGCAGATCCTCCCTGAGAGGAAGTCTCCAAGGAGCGTCCGGGACCAGCCTGACCAAGTCGGCGTACCAGGGTCGACGAGGCCAGTCCGGAGCTACCAGGATAACTGGAATTCCCTCCACCTTTATCCTGCGAAGAAGTTTCGGCAGCAACTTGAGAGGAGGGAAGGCATACAGTAGCTGATACTGTCCCCACGGGGCGACCAGCGCGTCTGCTGCGTCCGCTAGAGGATCTCGGGAGCGAGCTACAAACCTCCGCACCTTCCTGTTGAGCCGAGATGCCAACAGATCCACATCCGGGGTGCCCCAATGAAGGCACAGCTGGTGAAATACCTCTGGATGAAGAGACCATTCCCCTTGATCCAGAATCTGACGGCTGAGATAATCTGCCTGCCAATTTTCCACCCCCGGAATGAATACCGCGGAGAGAGCCGGAACAAACCGTTCTGCCCAATGAAGAATGCTGGCCACTTCGATGGCCGCCAGGACACTCTTGGTGCCCCCTTGGTGATTGACATAAGCCACGGCCGTGGCATTGTCCGACTGGATCCGAACCGGGCTGCCCTGGAGCTGCTCGGTCCAATAAATCAGACAAAGTCTGATCGCTCTCAGTTCCAATACATTTATCGGTAACCTGGATTCTATCGGAAGAAATTACTTCCCCTGGCTGAGCATCGGAGACCGAAGCCACCAGACCAGAGACTCCCTGGTCCGCTCGCTCAACTGATTGTCCAGGGAATCGGGATTCCGATTCCATTTGAGAATCATCTCCTTTTGGAGAATTCGGGTAGGAGACTGGGCAAACGGCACTGCCTCTAAAAAGGCCACCATCAGTCCCAGGACCCTCATGCAAGTCCGAAGGGAAGGCCAGTTGACGGACAGCAACATCCGAATCGTTGACTGAATCTTCTGGAGTTTCTCCGCAAGGAGAAACACTCTTGCCAAGGATGTATCCAAAGTTAGGCCTGGATAGTTCAGTCTCCTGGTGGGAACCAGGGATGATTCTTTGGGAAAAGCGAAGAAAACGCTGATGTCCTGCGAAGATGTGGATATGAAGATAGGCATCCTAGATGTCTCTGGACGCCAGGAAATCCCCCTGATGCAGGGAGGCCACCACTGTTCGGATGGACTCCATCTTGAATTTTTGTACCCGGACAAAACACTTGAGTGCTCTCAAGTCCAGAATTGGACGCACCTTGCCCTCTTTCCTGGGTGTTGTGAACAGGTTCAAATAGAACCCCTGAAAACGTTCTGTCCAAGGAACGGGAACTACCACTCCTTGTTGCATCAAGTCCATTACTGCCCCCGCAAAGCTTTTAAGCGATCCAGGGATGGTCGAATATTGGAAGGGAAGAATCGCACCGGTGGAAGTGATCGAAACTCGATCTTATATCCCGACCCTATGACCTCGCGAACCCATTTGTCCAGGATTCTGGAAAGCCATGGATCCGGAAACCGGTGAAGACGTCCCCCCACCCCAGAGATGGGTGGGGGCGCACCTTCAGGCTGTATTGGTCTTATCTTCAGGTTTGGCTGAGCCGGACTTTTGTTTACCCGACCAGCGCCCTTTGAAACCCCCTGAAGGGGCTTTGGAGGGCTTCGCCTTATCGCCCGCCCCAGCGGAACGAAAAAACTTTTTATGAGCGGAAAAGGAAGGTCCTCGTCTGTTACGAGGTCCTTTACCCTTAGCAGTCTGTGGCAAAAAAGTGCTCTTGCCCCCAGTGAGATCCTTTATAATCTCATCCAAGGTGGCCCCAAACAGGCGATTCCCTTGAAAGGGGAGAATAGCCAAAGCTTTTTTGGAACCTTGATCCGCCGACCAGCACTTTAACCACAACACGCGTCTGAGGACTACTGCTGAAACCGATGCACGCCCCAACAATGGAGTGGCGTCCAGGGCGGCGTCACAGATGAACTGTAGCCCTTGTATCATCTGCTCCAGCAAATCCGATACTGCCAGGGGGATACTTCTCCCCTCTAGGTCACGGCTTAACAATTTGGTCCATTCTGTCAAAGTTTGTGGAACTAAACCAATGGCAACCACTGGCCTAAAGGCTGACCCTATCAGGGAAAAAATGGAGCGGGATTCCGCTTCCACCTTACGATCCACCGGATCCCTAAAGGACGGAGCGTCCTCCAATGGGATAACAGTGGCTTTATTTAGTCTGGAAATCGGTTAGTCCACCACTGGTGGTACCGTCCATCTTTTAAGGAGGGATTCCTCAAACGGATAGCGCCTAGCAATGCGTTTGGAAATAGCAGGGGTTCGTTACGGACGACCCCATTCTTCTTTAATTAGATTACCAAAACATTTGGGCAAAGGAAAAACCTTCGCCATTTTGGTAGGCTTGCTAGTACCAAAAGGAATTTCAGTATCAGCTACCTCTGCCGGTGTAACCTCAAGACTTAAGGTTTCCCAGACAGACACAACTAGTGCGTCCACCAACGCTTCTTCTTGTGCAATGGCGGAGGCAGAAACGTCCTCCTCACTGTCTGAGGAGACCGTACCCGAGACAGCAGCCCCAGAAGAGGGACCTGCAGCTGCAGTGACAAGCTCAGAATTCGTATCTGAAGTGTCAGATGAAATAGGGGTAGGCGGGGGTCGCTTTTTTGCCCCCCGTCCCTGACAGGCCACCTCCACCCGGGATACAAAAGACTCCAAAATCGCTGACAATGCAATCAATCATAAGTGGGGCACTAGAGGGTCCTGCGGCCACCTCGAGGGGATCAGGTGGGGATACATGTGTGGCAAGGTCCATGATTAATCCAAGACACTTGCCAGCAAACAAAAAAACTTTTTTTTTTTTTTTTTGTAATCCCCCAGCGCAACAGCGCCCCTCAGTGTTACCTGCTTTGGACCCCCACAGAGAGAGAGAGAGACCCCAAGGGCTCACCACCTGATGCACAGAAGCTTCTACCAAACTGCTCTCAGCGCTGTCCTTTACAGACAGGAAGTCTTGTGGATCGTTTTCCCGGGTAAAGGAGGCGGCTCCACCCCTTTACACGCCTTCCGGCGCTTCCCCTGCTACTCCTCGAGGTATGGGTGTCTCCAAAATGGCCTGCGCCTGTGGAAAGATGGCGGCGGCCTGCTACAACGTGCGGCCTGCGGAAGGAAGGCAGCGGCCTGCGGGAGGGGTGCGGTCTGCGGGAGGATGGCGGCGGCAGATGGCGGTAGTCCAGGAAACTGCAACCTTATGTATAAGGAAGGATCATATCACCCTCTTACATGGCCATCTTAAACAGTAACGCCCGCCCCTGACCTCAGTCATGGTCCCTTTACAGTGCCCACTCATACAGTGACTATCCGATAGTCAGCTCCCAAACCAAGCCTCCTGGTTCTTATTCACCAAATCACACTCAAGAGGGAGATCTGTGACACATGCTATAGGATAGAGGGGGGACCCAGGATCAAGAGGGTCCGACCATCCACAGAGGGGCCCGTGTCTATTCCCAAAACCCGACAGGGGAGAGGGGGAACATACTACTCACCATACCGGAACCGGCGGGCACCCCCTCCTAACAGAACCCCTCTCCACCGAGGTGGGGGGGGCTGTCGACCAATACGGATGCCGCAACTCAGTTTCCAACTGGTCGTCGGCGTCTCAGCGAGACGTTTAACTCGCAGGGCCAGTCCCCGTCCAGTGGGACTATGTCGCGGCCGACCCAGCGCGGAGCTAGGGCCTGCACGCGCTTGTAGGCTGACTGGGGTGACCACTGGATCTTAACATCCAGCCCGTCGCCCATCTTCAGCATAATTGTTTAAATGTGTCGCGGCCAATCCAGCGCGGAGCTGGAATCTGCACGCGCTTGTAGGCCGGCTGGGGTGACCACTGGACCTCAAAATCCAGCCCGTCGCCCAGATCCGGCATAATTGCTTGAAGATCTCACAGGAACAACTGGAGAAAAAAGCTGCCTAAAAAAAAAAAAATTATATAAAAAAAAAAAAAAAAAATCTTGCCAGGACCAAAGATCCCAGCAAGGAACTTAGGTCCTTACTCCTAACTAGACAGAAAAAAACTGACATCCTGTAGCAGAGAGAGAGGATATACCCTCTGGGACTGCCCCTAAGGTGTGGCCAGAACGTTTTCTTCTGCCTAGTGTCCTACTCCTGTAGAGGGCCTATAACCCAATTTGATATTAATCAAAGAGGACTGCGTCTGTCAATGAGCGACAGAGAAAGGTAAACTGTGCCCCCAACTAATTGTAGGTGGTTCCCTTCCCTTAGCCACGGCAGGATGGGCTCAGTCTGCCTTCCCACCTTCCCCAGGGGCTGAGGAAGCATTGACACACAGGCAGGCTGGAGCAGTGGGATGGGGAGCGGCTGACACATGAAATTCTGTACAGAGCCAAGACCTGGTGCACCATTTCCCTGCCTCACACACCGCTCAGCTGCGGACCCAGCACTCTTACCTGATGTCAGATGGATGTGTGCTGGGTGACCGCAACGAGGAGAGCTGACAGTGGCAGAAGTCGAGCAGTGCGTCCTATGGATGTGCTGAAAGTGGAGAAGAGGCAGCCGGTTCTGATTGGTCAACACCGTCCATGTGACGGTGCTGACCAATTAAAATGCCTTGTCAGGACACAGAGAATTATGGATAGGAGCCGTGGGGATTTCAAATCTCTGCATCACAAAGCGGAGTCCTGATGCCTGACAGGAGATGGCTGAAATCCTAGGCGCCCGGACTCAGTTTCTAGTCGCCAATGCGACCTGACGCCCGGGAATTGTCGAGCCCTGAAATAATGGTACCGCTTTCAGCACCTAAAATCTGAAATATTCATACCGCCAGGGAGGTTAAACATAAATCATAAATGTATCTCCGGATAACTGTGAAACCGGCATCCATTAAAGCTTAGATGTGTTATCATAAATAAAAAGGTAGGTTCTGATTTTATCCCATGTTAATGCTTAAAAAGCAGACAACCAATGAATTTTCAAGGCATGTAGAGTTTTTTTCATCTAGCTTTTTTTGCAAAGACAAAGATTGTTTTGTCAAAATGCTCTGAGTGTATTTTTAGTAAACACAGTAAGCCACATTTAAAAGAGACAACATATGGTACATGACTTCTCCCTAAGGAAATCAAATAGCAGATGGATTACATGCAATTACATATGAAAAAGGACTCTGACACAACAAGCTTAATGTATCTAGAGAATAACAGATATAGCAAGGTAATGTTGATACCTGCAAAACCTACAGACTGATCATCAGTGCCTACATGCTTATTGACATTTCTTAGGGCAACCTATTGATGCAACATAACAAGACCATCTCCAAAGAAGATTCTGTACTTTATCTATACCAGTTTATTAATACTCTCCTTTGGGACATGGGGAGAGAAATCCCCTGGATGGAAATCTGTATGATTGCAAAGCAAGCAATTAAAAAAAAAAAAAAAAAAAAAAAAAAAAAGCAAAAGGAAACCTGTATGAAAGAAATACAGAGGCTACCAATGCAGAATTCTCATTTTGAGAATGCCATTTACCTGGCTGTGATGCACACCTTTGCTAAAAACTAACACTATGCAGTGTTGATCTCCTCTGAGAAAAGGGGGGGATTTTTAAGGCAATAACATATGAAAAAACAAAATAAATAAAATATGATAATTTATTGGTTAAAAACAATATATCATGTCATGAATACATGGATATAGCAGGTTCCCTGGCCAATTGTGGAAAACCACGGCAGGCCATGGATCACAAAAACATGTGACATATATCTAAGCCATACAAGAATGGAAATAAACAAAAAGAGATTCAATCGGTCTTTCCTGAGCTAAACCCCTGTAGAAAGGGTCTGTAACTTTCGATCTCATTAAGACCCGGACGTCTGGTGGCGTTCAGAGTTTGTATCCAACGTGCTTCCCTCTGAAGCAACTGCTTATTCCAATCGCCACCTCTTGGCGGAATGTGGATGCGGTCCAAGATGGTAAAGTTGACAGAGGGCATGCGATATTGGTGATCCCATGCTACATGTCTGCCTAGGGGCAGATATAGGTCACCAATACGCATGCCTGCTAGATGTTTGGTGCAGCGAGCCTGAAACTCCTGCTTGGTCTTGCCAACATAAAATGAACCGCATCCACACTCCACCAAGTAGACGACCCCCTTGGTCTTACAATTCGCAAAATGGCGCAATTGGAATCTGTCACCATTGGGGAGGGTAAAGGAACGTCTCCTCTGCACGAAGGGGCAGAAGGAGCAAGAGCCACAGGGGAAGGTGCCCCATGTACGACAGGGGTCGTGTCTGCGGTCCCCCTTGTACTCGCTTTGGACCAATTTCTGGCCAATGGACCCAGCTCTGCTATGTGTAATAGAAGGTTTTTTGGAAACATATTTGGACAACAGGGAATCATCTGTTAGGATGTCCCAATGCCTACCAAGAACTTTGAGTATGGTCTCATGTTCTTTTGAATAGCGTGTGATTATGCGAACTGTATGATCTTTTTACATTTGTATACACACATATATATATATATATAGTCACATGTTACTCTCATTTTCGCTCATTTTTTACATCCATGACCTTGGAAACAGGTGCAGGATGGGTCAAGCTATTCATGCCTCTAATGTATATTTTTTCTGTGTTTGTTTGTGGAATTTTCTTCTTTAGGTAAGAAAATAAAGGGACTAATAGACAAATCCCTGATGAAGATTGGAACTAAAAGTTTGTTTATTCTCTCGAAACGCGTTGGATTAATGCTCTCCTTCACCTAGAGTTGCACCCCGGTGTGGGAGAGATACTATTTATCCCTTGCTTTCTTGCACAGTTTCACCATTTTTGTTTATTTCCATTCTTGTATGGCTTAGATATATGTCACATGTTTTTGTGATCCATGGCCTGCCGTGGTTTTCCACAATTGGCCAGGGAACCTGCTATATCCATGTATTCATGACATGATATATTGTTTTTAACCAATAAATTATCATATTTTATTTATTTTGTTTTTTCATATGTTATTGCCTTAAAAATCCCCCCCCTTTTCTCAGAGGAGATCAACACTGCATAGTGTTAGTTTTTAGCATCGAATTTTTGGGATGATGGCAATTTGAGGCACCAATCACCTGGAATCAATTTTTGTGATGCACACCTTTTAGTATTCCGAATCAGTGATCTGGAACAAGCACGCTGATCAGGTTTAGTTGTTGCTAGATTGTTTTGGGTGAATTGGAAAGCATTCAAGCTACTGGATCTGTGTAACAGCACCGCAAATAGCATTTTGCAGAAGAACATTGCAATCTCTCTTAAAATATGTTAATGGAGTCCTATACGTCTTCTGGCATCATTTAAAGTACATGTGAACCCTCACCTTGCAAAACCCATTAAGTTTAAAATGGAAATAAAAAGGCAAAAGTGTGTGTGTGTGTGTGTGTGTATATTATATATATATATATATATATATATATATATATATATATATATATATATATATATATATATATATATATATATATACATATACATATACACACACACACACATATACATACAACTCGCGTACACACACACACACCTGCTTTTAGCTGCATAGGGAGCTTAGAGAGCTGGGGGAAAAGAAACAGCAATACACTGGTCTTCCCAGTCAATGGTTTTGCAAGAGGAGGAGGGGTGTCAAGAGACAAGTCTCATCTTTGGAGAGCAAGTGGAGTTCTCAACATAGCCAGAAAGTGGACAACGCTGTGCTCTCCTGCTTAGTTTTGTCAGTTTTTAGTTGGAAAGCAGAAGAACTGGCAGGAACACCAGGGAATCAAACAAAGGAAGCAATACAAAGAGCAAGATATGTTTTTAAACAAGTACATAGTACAGCAAACACATATCAGGAATATGACATTTTGGGCTGACACATTCTTTAAGTAAATAACAATAAGTGTGCATGGAAATTAAAGTTTCTTGGCAGTCATATATATATATTTTTTTTTTTTTTTTTTGTTTTTGTTTTTTCCATCGCAATCAAAGTGAATAGGGCACTTACAATACATACAGTATTTCTAGGCTCCATTTGGTAGAAAAGGTACTGACATATAAAAGAGCCTATGCACCAAAACCACTTCCAGCTTCTAAGGCTGCATTCACACTTGAGCGCGTTTTTTTACCGCGATTTACAGGCATTTTTGGAGGCAGGCATTGACATTTATCAAAAACGCTGGTAATCAGCCCAAAAAGAAGCTCATGTATTTTTTCAGCTACAGGCATTTTGCTTCAGGCGTTAAAACGCTCAGATGTGAACAGGGGCCATTTAAATGAATGGGGTTTTACTTGTTGGGCGTTTTGCAATGTTTTTTTAGCGTTTTTGGAGCTGAAAAACGCTCAAAAACCCCCAGGTGTGAATGGAGCCTTAGGGTAGTTGCACACGGTAGAGATGTATAAATATCACATTTCTAGCAGCAATCCCCTGCCTAAAAAAAGGCAAGTTTGGGCTGTATAGTAAATGCACATATGCATACACGCACGTTGACATTCCTCTTTCTTTGGGTACTCATGTAAAATACTGTCCAGAAACACAAATGTATGTACTTATTTTATTTTGTTTAGTGACCTATACCCTATAGACCATTTCCATGAAGTCCTATTCCTAGATAATGTGTATTCCGTGTGCTTGTCTGTGAGAGTCACACAGACTGTCATTGGCAGACTTCCCTATTGTTTGTGTATTGGGAGGGAATGTGGATTGTGCTTGTCTCATTGTTAAATGTTAATGACCTCTCTTGTTCTGTCTGCCTTAGGATAAACTTATTATGGGATGTATATGTGGATTGGCTGCTAAGGGAGGGATTGTCCCACAGTGTATATCTTTGTGTACATTGTATGGGAGTGTAAAACTCTGTTTTCATTGGATTGTGAATGTCAGGGCCTGTTCTCAAGGTCCACCTGGGCGGTAACCTTGTGGGGGGAAACTGTATAAAATATCAGCTGTACCATCAAAGTTTTGAGTTATACTGCACCCTCACAATCTAGAGTCCTGTCAATCATTTGGGGAATATGCTACAAGGTCCTTCATACTCCCTTGGATAATCACTAAGCTCTTGTAAGAGCTTGTTCCTGTTCCTGCTGTACTCTCTGGGGAAAGAGGTTCGCCCACTGGAACCTGGAGCCTTGTCATACGTCCAAGGTGGGTAGGAGACGGCGGGACCCTAACCAAGCTGCGGCGGTTCGTGGGGTCTTAAGTGGTTACAGTGTCTGGTGGAGTACTTGGAGCCCTCGGGAAGCACTAGGAGCATCCATCAACGGAGGTACCCATTCGGGGTGCAGGTTGGTCCATTACAGACACTCTCTCTCAGGCCCAACCTTCCTCTGTCCCGGACCTGTAGACCATGGTGCACAGCAGTACCCTTTCACGGCTCCCATCACACACTGACTTCCTCAAGGGAGTGGGGCTCTAAGCTTGAATTCTGGCTCTCATATGAAGCCAGCACACACCTGTGCCATCAGTGTGCTTGCTTCCCCCAAAATCTACCATAAACAGCCATTTTACAGCGTAGCATGGGATCATCCTGCTACAATACATACTCAAGATTTATAACCTAACTGAATTTGAAAACTTTTTTTGGATATGATCCAATTCTCATAACCTCATCATTGGTTTATGCTATACTAAACCACCCTCCAAACAACTATATTCCCCGATTTACCCTCCCGCCCATACCCCCACCGCCACACAAAAAAAAAAAACTGAAAAATCTGCTGGTCAGGCAATACTGAAAAGGGCATCCACGAGCAAACTGTCTGGTTGGTACTTAGTGCATGCTATATTCATGTTAAAAGACAAGCTCTCCCAAATGTGACTCTCTTCCTTTTTTACTATAACATTTCTCAGAAAACAGACAAAATATCTAACCTAGTCTGCGTTATTTCTGAAACAGATGCCCGCTTTTCCCCTGCATCTATCTGGCTCTGGTTCTCTATAATCAACTGAACAAACGTAACAAGAACCTAACAATCTCCCTTAGGAGCCATCAGTCTTCAGAGAGGTTTAGAAAAATATGGTTCTAATGGATTAAATATACCTCTTCCATCAATTACATGGAAGATCTCGGGTCTTTCCCGGTGGATCCCTGACCATTCTCCTGATAATCCTTTATAATCTGGAATTTACTCAACTATGTTCATTTGTTTAGCTACATGGCATCTTTGGCTTGTGCATGCATAGCTCAGTGTAAATTCATGTGCGTAATCTTTTAGGCAGGAAGCTTTTATTACTGAAAATACTAGGGGGTTCATTTTCTAAATTAAAATATACTGTGCACTGCAAGTGAACTTGCTCCAGAGTTTAGTAAATGAGGTAAAGCTTCACTTTGACAAGAATACTTAATCACATGCATGGAAAACAAAACAGATATTTTTGTTTGTACATGATTGGATGAAACCAGCAGATCTTTCCCCCAGATCTAGAGCAAATGCACTTAAAGTGAACTTGCAGTGCACAGTATATTTGCCTTTAGTAAACCAACCTCCACGTTTAGTCTGCAAACAAAAAAATCTGCCAATATTTTTTTTCTGGAGGGGGTTAAGTGCCACTTTAACTCTGGATGGTTTTATCCCCTTTATGACCAGACCATTTTTTTGCAGTTATGAACTGCACTACTTCAACTGATGATTGTGCCATCATGCAATGCTATACACAAACAAAAAACTTATATCATTTTTTTTTTCACACAAATAAGAGCTTTCTTTTGGTGGTATTTGATCACCACTGGGTTTTTTATTTTTTTGCTAAAGAACACCCGTAATTTTGAAAAAAAAAAAAAAAGTCCCAAGATTTTTTACTTTCTGCTATAATATATATTTATTTATTTATTAATTAAATAAATAAAAAAAATATATAATAAATACATTTTTATATCGATTTGTTTGTGTGAAAGTTATAGCGTTTGCAAATTATGGTAAAATCTACTCGATTTTTTCCCCCCTTTATACTAGATAGTAATGGCGATGATCAGTGACTTATGGTGGGACTGGGATAGTGTGACGGGCAATGTGACACTTACAGACACTGGGGAGGGGGGAAACTAACTGTCACTGACATCACCAGTGACACCAATACAGTGATCAGTGCTAATAATATACACAGTCACTATACAAATTACACTGGCTAGGAAAAGGGTGAACATCTAGGGCCATCCAGGGGTTAAATGTGTGCCTGACAACGTTTAGTGTGTGTACTGTGTGCTTTGTTGATCAGCAGGTCTCAGCCATAAATTATTGGCCAGGACCCGTTGATCAGCTTGTGCTGAAGCGAATGACAGCACAGTCCTCTGGGAACGGATGTGTGTGCAGACCCAGAGGAAAGCTGTGACGTACAGTAGAGCTGCACGATTCTGGCCAAAATGAGAATCACGATTTTTTAGCTTGGAATAAAGATCACGATTCTCTGTGCAACAAAAAAAAAATTGGGATAACTTTACTGTTACATTTTTTTTTTATTCATTAAAGTTTATTAATTGCGTTTGAAAGACTGCTGCGCAAATACAGTGTGACATAAAATATTACAACAATCGCCATTTTATTCTGTAGGGTCTCTGCTAAAAAAAATATATATAATGTTTGGGGGTTCCAAGTACTTTTCTAGCAAAAAAACTGATTTTAACTTGCAAGCAACAAATGTCAGAAAAAGATCCAGTCTTTAAGAGGTTAAACTTCCTTTCTCCCTGGCAGGGGGAAGGAAAAGATACAATGTAATCATTTTTGTTTATAGTTACTGGGAGACTAATGCTGATAGCCATTTGTCGGGAGGCTTTTTTTTTTTTTTTCCCACAGCTGTTCTCTCTGCTATGCAAAGAATCGAGCATATTTCAGGGTTAGATCGTCAGGAGGGGTGAATCGAGATGGCCATTTTCATACGATTAATCGTGCAGCTCTAATGTACAGGTACATGATTGCGCCTGTACAAGCTGACTTGCCACAGTAAATGTACTGCTGTAGGTTGGCAAGCGGCTAAAATACTGAATATTTTAATTTATACGTAGTACCCACATACAGTTATCGGTACAACATTTTTTTGTGATAACAGCTAAAATCCAACTTATATTTGTGCCTTGATATTATGACAGCGTATGCTTGCAATGGATGTTGTTTCTGGAGAGAAAGAAAAGATGGAAAATCAACAAGTAGAAAGCAGATCACAGAACAATGAATCTGCAACAGAATAATTGAACATCATGTTCCTTATTAATTATTAAGCTCAAATCAAAAATAGTTTTCAGTGTAGAGGCCTTGTATCAGCCCTTACTTCCACTATCAGATTTTTGGATGAAACTTAAAGAAAATATATTTCACAGGTAAAATCTGATCTACGTAAGCAAATTGTGGGTGCAACACAAAATGACAGTATTAGTGCACTAGTTCATATTCTAATTAGCTGATCATGAATTAAAACTGCATATGCTTCCAAGTAGAAGCTGAGAGCAAGTTATCATTCCTATTAAATCTATCATACAAATTTACTTTTTATCATAATAGGTGAATGTATGTACCAAAACCACAAATCTTCTGCACTTTTAAAAGGTTTCTACATAAGAAGTGTTCCGCCTGCTATATACAGATAGAAAGCCCCCGGGGAGAAATAATGTTCTTTACAGTGTAATGTAACCAAAACATTGCATAGCATGCAAAGGCAAGCCTATTGAGCATTCGTATAGGTACACACAATAGTGATAAACTTTATTTTGCATAGTGCCATTAAAAGGTGGTTTCTCAAAGCGCTTTACAAAGGGGAAAAAAAAATAAATAAAAAACGCAAGAAATACACAGGGAAACAAAAAGGAAAAAAAAGGAAGTGAAAAGGGGTCTTTTAAAAAAAAAAAAAAAAAAAAAAAAAAATAAATATATATATATATATATATATATATATAATCATTTTTATCTACACACACACACATCATATATATATATACATATACACACACACACACACACACACACACATATACATACATATATATATTTTAAGATTCCACAGCACTGCCTTCTAGATATGGCCCAGAGTACAGTACCACATTTTGACAAGGAGATCGGAGATCTGAACTGTGAGATCTCAGGTGCACACTTCCTGCTGCTAAAATGGAGAAAAAAAAAAAAAAAACACCTTTCATCTGTGTACTTTTAGAAAAAACTATAGAAGAAATGGCTGCAAAAGAAATAGGTACAATTTATGTAAGGGGGGGGGGGGGGGGGGATTGGTTTTATTTGTCTGTCCCACCTGATGCTAGTTACGTTGAATGAGGATTTTCAAACACTTTAAACCCCTGAACCCTAACATTTAATCTGCTAACGTGGGTTTTTAAAAGGAAACTCTGTTACAATATTTTCCAGCAAATGGCAGTTTTACAATCTCAATAATACACACTTACACGAGCCCCTACTGCTGCCCCAATCTGTCCAGTATATGCATTATGAATTTACTTATTTCACAGTCAACTGGCACTTCCTGGAGCGTCCCAGCCTTGTATTTCTAGGTCTCCATCTCCCCCAACCCCTACACAATTATTCTAGTCCAGGGATCTCCAAACTATGGTCCTCCAGCTGTTGCGGAACTACACGTCCCATGAGGCATTGTAAAACTCTGACATTCACAGACATGACTAGGCATGATGGGAATTGTAGTTCCTGAACAACTAGAGGGCCATAGTTTGGAGACCCCTGTCCTAGTACATCCAATCAAAGTCCAAATATTGCTGCTTTAACCTTCGCAACATCTCCAAAATAAAACTCCTTCTGAACCGACACCACAAGTGTTAGGCTGCAGGCCTATATTTGTGGGAGGAGCTAGCGTGCCTTTAAGACGCTGCTCCTCCCCTCCCTGCCTGCCGCGTCACAACGCTGTCACCGGACAGCCGAACTTCCGGTCCTCCAGGCACCGCAGGATGTGCAGCAGGCCCCGCTGACACCGCCGACTCCGCTGACACCCCCGCCGCCGGTTCCCTTCGGCCTGCCTCCAGCCTCCTGCACTATCATCCTTTGCTCGGACGGCCCGTCCATCCATCCGGGTACCGCGGGGGGGGGGGGGGGGGGGTCTCCTGCGGGGGCTTGAT
This sequence comes from Pelophylax lessonae, assembly GCF_965119305.1. Classification (NCBI taxonomy): domain Eukaryota; kingdom Metazoa; phylum Chordata; class Amphibia; order Anura; family Ranidae; genus Pelophylax; species Pelophylax lessonae. The sequence goes on from NC_138768.1 coordinate 197,751,204, forward strand.
TTCTGCCTTCCCTGCACCAGGCCACGGCATGCTTCATACGAGGGTTTCTGGGGGGGTCTCGTTTCTGCCTTGCCTGAACCAGGCCAGGGCATGCTTCATACGAGGGTTTCTGGGGGGGGAGGTCTTGTTTCTGCCTTGCCTGCACCAGGCCACGACCCTGCTTCTTACTACACTTTCTGTCTTTACCACTGTTACTGGCGGTGTACTTCTATGCTGTTATTACTATTGCTTCTATGTGTACTGTTGCCCTGCCTATGGACGCTGCTTGTTACTATGGGTACTACTCTTATACTACTATTGTGACTAGGGGTACTGCTACTTTAATACTGTTACTAGGGGTACTGCTACTCTGCTAATACTACTTTGCTAGGAGTATTGCTACTCTAAAAAACTATTGTCACTATAGGTATTGCTACTCTAAAGTCTATGGTTACTATGCGTACTACTCTGAAAATACTATTTTACTATGGGTGCTGCCGCAATGTTACTGCTGCACTACTGTTACTACTGTTACCTCTTGGTCTATTGCTATACGTGCCGCTACACTCCTATTTCTGTTTTCTTCTGTTTACAGCTACACGACTATACTGTTAATACCACAACTAACTGCGTACCGATACACTGCTATGCCGTTACTCTGTGCACCATGGCGGTATATACTGCTACATCAATTACTACCGTACGCGCTACTGCCTTACACCTACGGATGCGCTGCCAATACCATTACCTTACGTGTACTTTTGCCATACATGCCGTCCGCATGTCACTACTGTGGACGCTACTATACGGCCACACTACATCACTGCTGATACTATTTCTACCATATTTTCATCACTACTAACGCTGTTACTACCGCCTGTGCTACGGCTATACACTGCTACACTACATGACTACTAACATTATCGCTACCGCATGTATTACCGCTATTTATACTACTACACTACTTATACTACTACCGTGTGTACTACTACTACTTGTTTGTTGGTATGTTGCACTACCCCTTCATCAAGCCCCCGTATAGGGTTAGAGAACTGGCTATTTAAGGGCTAGGCGCTGGCCTAAAGCCCCGTACACACGTACCGATGGTCGGCTTACAAATGTTCCTCTTTTCTCCCCGGGATGTCGGTGTCTGCTGAAAAGTGCAAAGACAGCACAAGGACAGCACAAGAATTTTGTCCGCCGACTGCAGAAGTGATGTCATGTAATGGTTAACTTTCCCTGTGTTTTCTATTTTCTGAGCATGCCCAGTCTTGCAAATCTGCGGTCTGTCGGCCGAATTGTGTACTGACAGGCGAACAATCGTCCGTTCTGGTGTCGGCATACAAATATTTTCATGTTTGCACGAAAGACTTTTGTCCGCGGATTGTGCGCAGACATCTGTCGGAGGCACCATACTAACACGCGTACAATCGGCAGATCCTTCGTCCACCGACGTTTGTATGCCGACGATCGGTACGTGTGTACGGGCCTTTAGTCTCCCTGGTAGCTGGTCCCACGAGGCCAACTCCCCAATCTCAACACGGAGATTTTCGCCCTCGGGACAAATCATAGTTAGGGCCTCACCTGTCACGGCCACACGTTTTAAATCTTTTACCGTCACCGAGAGGCCAACCCCCCGCCACCACGCTAGTGGCTCGTGCCCCACGCCCAAATCATAGATAGAGCCTCTCACCTGCCGCTCGGCAACTAGCAGGGCCTCACCTGTCACGGGGTAGTCAGCTTTCGCCTCGGCACTAGTTAGCCAGACAGTTCTGTTTTAACTCAACGGTGTTGGTTTGACCAAGTTTTCCTTTGTGTTTTATTTTCTCTTTCAGCATGTCTCAAGCAGTCAACGTAGGTGAAGGGTCGTCTCCCCCGGGCACACCCGCTAGGCCTACCACCCCTGTGAGAACTGGTTACCCCAGGGAATTCCGAGAACCTTCCACGCCAGGCCCTTTTAAGACCCTGGACCATCCCCAGGATTTCGTCTGTTTTGCGCCACAGGGGCACCCCCTTTCTTTTTCAGCTACGGCAAGAAGGCTGAATTCTGCGAACGGCTCTCAGCACATCCTGGGTATCCTGGACTGGGTAACAGCTCTCGGGGGGCTAGGACGGACTTACAAAGGATGCTAGACACCATCTCGTGATCACTACTATCAAACAGTGACAGACTGTCCAAACTGGAAACGCTGGCCATCCCACATGGTCTCACTTCCCTCTAAGCCGTTACAGGCTCTCGCTCCTAACAGCTGACAGAGTAGGCCCCCACCCTCGCCTTTTTCTCCCCTTCTGCTTCCCCAGTCTTTACCCCAGCCCTCCGCAAGGACATCTTAGAGGGGAAGGACATGTATCTGGTTTCCTTACCGTTTGCCTCCCAAGACGTTGTAGGAAACTGGGTGTACAATTACGGGGATTTGGCCATCGTGACGAAGGCTAGAGACCCAAGACTCAACAAGCTTCATACCAGATTTTGTCCTAGCCTTCGGCATCTACAGGGACATTGCGTGCTCCGCGCGTCTGCAATACCGGAAGGTATTCGTTTTTTTTTTTTTTTTTTTTTAACCTTCTCGTAGTGGTCGACTTGGTCCTCAAGTACGGGGGTTTTCTTGTTCTAGGACTTCCACAAGTCTGTATCAGCAAGCAGTGGCAGCCTTGGCCCAGTTTAACGTCCATTCTCACTGGAGCCTCTTGGGCTCGGAACTATTTTTCAGTTATTTTGCAGGCTTAGTGCCCCCATCTTGGGCAGTCTGCTCTTCCACCTCTCATACTGCCGACCTGTGCCCCTCGGAGGCCGATCCTTCCTTTCCTGGTTCCTCAGGGGGGAGCTAGTAAGCCTGATCAACGTAGCCTAAGGGACAAGCTTGGTCGCCCCGTCATTTATTTGGCTCAATTATGCAATAACCTTAATGGAGGTGCCTGTAACTTTAGCGCCTGCAGACTGCACGTCTGTTCCATATGCTTTCGGGGCCCATGCCAAATCCATGTGCCTTCTAAGCCTCCTGGCGCACAAGCTCAATTGGGATAGCCACCAGCGCATATTCCAATAAATATCTTCGTCCACCAACCCGAGCCGGAATTTGCCCTCATTCCAGCTACCAATTCTCCCTTTACTATATCACCGTGGTTAATGCCATTCAAGCAATCTTGAAGGCAGGTAGGGCCGCATGGCTCAGTTAGTCCGATTAATCCTACGCCTTCGAATTGTTACCCTTTGTTCCTCCTTATGGCATGTTCATGGTGTCAAGGGCAGAAGAATGTTATTTTGCTGTTAGTCTCACGTTTGGGGCCTAGAGTAGCCCGAGTAGATTCTACAGATTTGCTGAGACTGGTTCCTTCTCTTTTTCTCGAGGTGCCCCACGATGTTACATCACGTGGTTGATTCCCTGTTGGTCGTACATAGCGTCTGCAACCCTGTCAGTCAAAGGCACTGTAGCACTGTTACTACCTTAGGCGTCCCCCTGTCACTAGACAAGCCTACTGTACCCACCACTAGACTAGTCCTCTTAGGCATCACACTAGTTTCCAACACCACGCAGTCTAGTCTCCCCGTGGTCAAGCTCGGGCGTTTTCGCAAGGACGCAGTCAAGTTCCTACAAGTTGGAACTTTTACTCGTAAGGATCATCTGGTAGGTTCTTGAACTTCGCAATGCGCATTATTCCCCAAGGTAGGTCATTTATTTCTAGGCCGTTGGGCTTATTACCGGGCCTTGCAGATGAACTTTGGTCACTCAGATTCCCCGGCTAGGGCAGACCTGGCCATGTGGATGGAATTCCTGGTACACTGGTATTGGGGTCTCCATGTTCATCCCACCGTGATCCGCCCAATCCCCAGTGTCTGGACGGACGCAGCCACCGGTACCGGGTTTGCAGCAACATATTAACTCTTGGTTAGGTGTTTGTTGGCCGAAAGAGTCTCTTGGCTTACCTGCCTCTCGCGAGACTTCGGCCTTATTAGGAATTTACCCAATAGTGATGGCGGCTTTCGCATGGGGGCAAATCCTGGACAGGTATGGCTGTGAAGTGTTACAGTGTCAACTAGGCAGCCTGCGACATAATCAATTAGGGCCGTTCATCTTCCTTGATCATGAGGCTAGTTCGCTGGCTGACCTGGTTGGCGGCCACCTTTCAGTTCTTCCTCTTCTGCAAACACATCACAAGTTCCCCAAATTCGTCAAGTTGATCCTGGGCTAGCCCGGATTTGGCTCACAGTGTCAATTGTCTCGGGTAGCCTTGTCTGCGAACACCAGGAGGGCTTACGACAGAGCCATGACCATCTCCCAAGGTTCTCAGTAGAATTCGTCTTACATGGTCGTTCAGTTAAACCATGGTCGCATTCGCTGTTTTTGCCACCTTTCAGCTCAGACTTTCATATAACACGTTCAAACCTTACTTTGTCTGGCATACAATTCACGCCTTGTCATCTGCTCCAAGACTTTCTCCTTTCCTCAGGGCTTCCTGGCGAAGGATGTATTGAAGGTTTTGCAAGGTAGATCATCACGAGACTACAAACGTTTGCCCATAGATGGGAAATTCCGGACCCTTCTGGCGTACTGGACACATCACCATTCGTACCTCATACAACCTAGTCATCAACCTCCATTTATTTAGCCTCTATGGGTTCGCAACCCAGTCAGATAGGCAATCATGCCTCCTCGAAGAGGTTTTAGGTAGGTAGAGGACCACTGTCCTTTCACTCCGACGTTCAAAGACCGGGCAGATATACCATCCGTTGGCATTCCCTTCTACCCGTCCGAGGATAACTGGTGCCCAATTGGAATCCTGAACATCTACCAGCTCAGGACACTCCCCGCTATTCTCCCTGTCAGGTAGTCCCCTAACCACTACTTAATTTAGATTTTATTTTACTTTCGCTCGCTGTGCATTGAATTAGGCTGGGACCCCGCATCGCATTCCGGACATTTGTTCAGAACAGCTGCTTCTAGTGCCAATACGCCAGGGCACATAATTAAGAAATAGGGCGGTGGGAATCAGCTTTTTTCCACGCATACACCCCACACCCGGGGAAAGAGGTAAGGTTAGCCTTCAAGAATCTTGTATCATAAGTTATATCATGAATAGGTGTGTTTACTGCTTCCTTTTTTGCCCTCTTTTATTTACAGGCCTACCCCCTACGTCGGTTCCGGCACACCACACCGACTTTATCCATACTCGCAGTTTCTAATCATCATTAATTAACCGACCACAAAGCTATTAATTCAATCCCTGGTTATTGCTTGCTACTCCTTCTTCATCAGGCCTACTTTTACATAGGCTATTCCCCTCATCAGTCCATCATAAATGCTGCTGCTAGACTCAACTACCTTAACAGCTGTTCATTGTCCGCTAACCCTCTCTGCCAATCTCCACTGGCATCTGGTCACAAAAAGAATTAAAAATTAAAAACACTAATAAAAATATACATGGCCATCAACACCTCTACCCACAGCTAAATCACTAGCTTTGTCTCAGAAGACCAACAAAACTGTTCTCATTACTCCTCCCAAGACCTCCTGCTCTTGAGGTCCCTTGTCACCTCCAGGACTTCTATCCTCTGGCACTCCTTATCCCAAACTGTCTATCTCATACTCTGTCCACCTGTAGGCATTCCCTAAAAATCTCTCTTTCTTTAGGAAGGCCTAGCCTGGCTCTGGCTAATGAACTGTTCTTTTACTTTCTCTATCAGCTCAACCCTAACAGTTATTACTTTCGTATTATCTGGCCCTCCCCTTTAGATTGTAAGCTCTTTCGAGCAGGGTCCTCTGATAATTCTTCTATAAAAAAAATATATATTGTAACTGTACTGTCTTCCCTGTTGGTGCTAAAATAAATACTGTCTAATAAAAGTTAGAATTAAAAAATAGTACTACAGGCATACAGTACAGAGCTACAGTATTATAGCAAGCTTGAAGGAGAGCAACAGCTTTTGACTATACGCACAATTAACAGTAGAAATCCAAGAGACACATCCTATTCCCCACTACCTGTCAGGCTGTTCCAACAATGGGGGTAAAAGGTAAGCTCTTACACATCAACCTAAACAAACAGTCTTGCCATGGCAAAAAGTGGTATTTGAATTTTGACAATTTTGAGTCCTTATGCTGCTAGCATTAGTAAATAAAGGAGGAAGGTAAATCATACATTTTGAAACAGTTTTTTACGTTTCTTTAGTTACTTCCTAATTGCCATGCCTAGGCAAATGATGTCATACTAAATCAGTGTGCAATCAGCGCCACCTATAAATATACACTTTTCTATTTTTATTGTAACTCCTACACTAAGTGATCAAACAAAATAACTATAAGTCAAACTCTATGTTCAGCAGCTGCTGAACACCTATTAGTGATTTCACCACACTAAGGAATAATCATTTTTTTCTCCACTGTATATTTTAATGTATGGTTGCTATACGATTCATTATATGATAGTGCATTCGAGGGTTCCAGGCAGTCAGATGGGTACTATGAGTGTCACATATACATTATTGCAAGTTTAGTTAGTGGGATTATATGCGTGTCCATGAGAGTAGTACTTACATGGACTGTACGCCCTGAAGAGATGGGTGGGTTTCTATCGTTTCTAGATCGTCGAGGAGACACTTGAATAGTTAGGCTGACCATACATGTTCAATTTTCTTTTAGATTTACCTTAAACTATGTGGTGCAGGGGCCTAATTGTTTAGTTTGTATCTCGTACTAGAAGGTTTTTGGTAAATCTAAAAAGGAAAATTGTACAAATAAAAAAAATTGAACATGTATGGCCAGCCTTACTATGGTGAGAAGAACCAATATAAAGGGGAGGAGAGGGGAGTGAGCTACTCCATCCTACAGAAGAAGCCAATCAAATGGCGATATGCATATAGGAGGGAGGAGTTCAGTCCAGGACGTCACACAGTTGCCGAAAACCGAATGGTGTGGTAGAGTTAGGACTGCAGGTAACACAGGGAGCAGTGGAGTGGCCCTGCAGCTTACACATGCGTTTGCAAACGTGTGCTAACTAAACCCCTGTTTTGACGCAAACTGTTAGACAGGTTAATTTGGTTGGTAAGCAAACTGGTTAGCAAATTGAACTGGGAATTTTATTTTTGTTTGTTTCATGGGGTACACGCAGTCTGATGATTGCTTGGTGATTTATATAAGCTTTTTTTAAATCTGATTTCTGGTGAGTGTATTTTAATTGGGGCATTTTAATAAATTATTTAAAAATGGAGAGCCTTATAGAATTGCCTTTTTGTTACATGTGGTCCATGTGAGGAGTATTTGCCCAGGCGGGAGTACTAGATCTCAGGAAGGAAGTTTCACATCCACGTCAGAGTGATTGGCTAAAATAAGTCTGTTATTAACAGGAGAGAGGTGAGAGTTCAATTTACCTGATAGCGGTGGCACTAATTCATTGGTTTAAGAAATTGAGCACGGTGGTGAAATATATATTTATAGAGGACTTTAATGTTCCACATTATGTATTAAATATTTATTCCATTTTTTTTACTCAGTATTATTGTCATTTGCGATTTGATAGGAGTTAATCACAGTATTGAATATTCAACAGCGCTGCACCATATGTTTATATATAAACGATGTCATACATCCCAGGAGACATCAGGAGATGGGTTTTCTCAGCTAAGCACATTCTCCTGCCTGTATTTCTGAACTAATGGCGGATGGATTCCAGGAAGTAAATGCTACATGAATCATCCACCCTTACTCAAGATGGCCATGGCCAGAAATGATAGGGGGTGTTTTTTAAAGTGATTTCTCAGCAAAATAAAGCATGGATGGATGGGTGAGTGAGCGTGATCTTAATATTAAAAATTAATTAAAATGGTGCTTTTGGTTTGTGGTGCCCAAACATAGTATAGCTCCGCTTTAAATGGGAGGATTGGTTCTAACAGCCATAAAATACAAAACAACTTGTGTAGCAATGTTATATATTATTTTTTAGCGAGTAAAGTTTTGCCTGGTCCCTGTGGTGCCACGCAGGCTGTACATGGGAACCCAAATTCTACACCAACTGTGGTTTCAATAGAAAAAGCCTGAGGCCTCACTGCACAAGTTCTGGCATTTATCAAATGAATGACAGAAGGAGGGGCACTTGGCAAGGGTGTCCTCTATCCCCCTTGCTTTTTGCTTTGGCGGCGGAGCCGCCGGCAATAGCCATCAGGGCCCATCCCGAGATCCGGGGGTTTATGCAAGGGGTCCCTCATGGAAAAGATCAGCATGTACGCCAATGACACTACTTTTTTTGGAGGACTCAGACGCATCTCTGCTCACAGCTCTATCTTTGATTGAACACTATGGTGGGTTCTCAGGCCTCCAGATAAACTGGGACAAATCTCAGATCATCCACCTAGATGAAAACCCTGCTGCTGTAGTACCCACAAATCCAACCCTGCAATGTGTGCCCCGGTTTAAATACTTGGGTATTTATGTGACGGCAAATCCTCAGGACTATGTCTCCGACAATGTCCAGCCTTTATTCCCACTGATCAAGGCTAAAATCCAGGTGTGGTCCAAATTGCCATTGGGGGTGATGGGAAGGATACATTTGATTAAAATGGTCCTGTATGCAGTGTGGCATTCCCCCATATACTTACCGCTTAAATATTTTAAACATATGGAATCTCTTCTCAAAGCCTTTGTTTGGGGACCCAGTAGACAAGATGTCCTGGCGAAAACGTAAAAATCCCTCGAATTTGGGTGGTGTAGCCCTCCCTGACTTCAACCTATACTACTTGGCGTCACAATTGTCTCAATTGTTCCACATTGATAAAACTGACAGGGAGCGGTTCCTGGCCTTATTTTGTCCTAGGTGGGCTCACTCATCTGGAGATCCTCTCTCGGTCATACTCCGGGGTGTACCTGGCTCGGAGGAGTCCATGAGCCCCCGGTCCCTCCAGTATCACTATAGTCGGATCTGGGAGGTTGTCGTGAGCAAGTTAAAGAGTTCCCCGTTCCCCGCTCTTCGGGAGTTCCTCTCGATCCCTGACCCCTCGTTGTGGAGTGAGAAGGGCATCTTCCTCTTAAAACACATCTTAACGGCAAATGGGCTGAAATCGTTTGAGGCCTTGCAACACCAATTCTCCCTTCCCGACCATATGCATTAGACACCTGCAGCTCGGACACGCGTACCATTCTCAATTCACAGACTTACCACCCAAACTTGAACCTATTCCGACACTGGAAATTGTTAAATCTCATCTCTATATTTTACTCAGAGCTCCACACGTCCCCCTCCACTACGCTTGCTTATGCTCTTAAGGCTCGCTGGGAACAGGACGTTGGACCTACAGAGGATGAGGACTGGGAGGAAGCCCTGGAGACATGTCGGCGGGTTTCCCCTAAACTGTCGGACCGACTGACCCAGACTTTCATAATTCATCAGGCCTACCTCACGCCCCTTAGAGTAGCGAGATATCAGACTGACTCTGACCCTAATTGACCGATGTGTGGAGGAGGGGAGGGCACCTTCTTTCATCTGCTCTGGGGCTGCCCTCAGCTCCAGGGCCTTTGGCGACAGGTTGTCACTTTCCTCCATAACAAAATGGGATCTCCTCTACAGCTTACCCCTAAAGAATGCCTTCTAGGCATATATCCGCATGCTGATATGGATAAATTCACCACTGCATTTCTACAGGAAACACTGTTTATTGTTAGGAAGTTGATCGCTAGAACTTGGATGAGGAACCACTCCCCTACCTTTGGGACTTGGCTAAAAGAGGTTAATAATGTCCTTCCTTTCCACAGACTCCCATATAAGCATAGGGGCTGTCCACACAAATTTAACAATCTGGGATAGATGGGTCGAGTGTCCTGACACGAATGTATAGTGTTACAGACATTGGCTGGTTATTTACCTGTCACTCCTTTGGGAAACTGATATTGCCCCTCATATCTGCATATTGTTGATATTTGTACTGCTGTTTATACCTCTATACTTGTACACTCTTTGCAATTAATTTTTTTATTTGTATTGTACCAAAACTTTAATAAAACTCACTGATTTAAAAAAAAAATAAATAAATAAATAAATAATCTTGACATTTAAGTTAGAAGATCCATGTTCACATTCGTCTTTTCTAGTAAACGTGTCTCCTTACTAGCATTACTTCCCTATTGTCGAGGTAACCCTACTGTGGTCAATGAATCTGATAATCACAGCAGGAGCTTATGAAGGAGGGAGATTCCCCCAATAATAAACTGTTTTTATATTAATTACTTTATTAATCAACATCTTACCATACAAAAAGTGATAGTACCTGTGTTGGTGAAGAGCTTTCCTGTCAAGTTCCCATGCTAATTCAGTAGCAAATTGCGGCTGCTCTAAATGAGGTACCGGGTCTGTAGAAAGCTGCTCACCATCAAACTTGGCTTCAACCACAAGCATATGCCTAGAGCGCTTTGGAAAATGTCTCCCTAAAGAAAAGAAAATAAAAAATAATCAAAATATTTTCCAAACAGGTACATTTGTGAAGCTAAAAGGGGTTGTAAAAGTGTTGGTAAATGACGCTACCACTGCATAATAAACTGTCTGCTCCAGATGACGTTGTGGTGACGAAATGCGTAGGGCGGATTTGACAGCGTCACACGTCACTTCGGGTAGAGTGGTTCCGGACCGTGGAAGCGCTGAATCGGCCGGACACTGTAAGCTGAAAGTGAACTTCCTAAACAGTGAGTGTATGCTTCTTCTTTCTCTATACCTGAGTATACTACGAAATGGGAGTTTTTCTTTTTAGGTGTTGAAAGCAACGGTACCCACGAAGAGTCTGAATAAGGGCCCCCAGTGGGACACTACCTGCGGACACCCAGAGGAAGACCCCTCCGTTAGAACAACACCCACCAGCCCTGTACCCTTTGAAGGAGGGCAGCCCATGCGGTAAGTGCTTTACCTAGTGGGGTGCCTCGGGTACTAGCACGGACACCGTTTTGTGGGACTATTGCTCTTATACCGTCTACTTCTGGCATTAACACCGGGCTTATAAGCACTCCCATTCCCTGGGCTCAGGGAATACAATAAAAGCTTGCCAGCACTTTTATAAAAAAAAAGTTATTATCAGCACTTTTTATTTCGCATTTTTTCACCAAGCCCCAGCACCTTAGGAGTATACAGTAACTTATCAAGTGTTTGTGCGTTACCTACCATATAAGGTTATCATATAGCATCTGGAAACGTATCCAACACGCTGGAACTTTAATATTACAGCACTGAGCATTTTAATTTAATTAACATCACTATTACGGTATCTGCTCAATACAGATTTTTAGGCAGTATCTGGATATATCATCCAGCACTCTGGCACTTTATTACCACAGCACAGTGCACTTTTTACGGTTTTAATATCACCTAGTTTTCACTGACTTTGAAATACCTTAGCACTGTGCACTTTGCATTATACATAGATGTGGTTTTCATGTTAATAACAGTGGGGCATGATCCAACATTTCAGCACAGCGCATTTTTTTGAATTATCATTGTATTATTGGATTTATCATTGGATTAATATCACAATTGCTGATTAAGGCTCCTTTACACAGACAGTTTTTATGCAGTGGTAGCGTCATTTACCAACACTTTAACAACCCCATCCTCATTCTACCTCAGTGGTAGGTTGGTGGCAGCTGAAACCACAATTGTTTGAATAAAGCACTCCCTCCATAGCACAGGTACACCATAACCCCTCATTTGTGAAGCTAAATCCGAGACATTACATTGTGCAAAGCACATTGTATAACATAATGACAGTAGCATAATTCCCAATGAGAAAATTAGAATGAAGCACATATGTAATCACACTAAATAGTATACAAAAAATAAATAACATATATACATTATTATATACATATATATATATATACATATATATATATATATATATATATATATATATATATATATATATATATATATATACACACACACACACACACACACACACACACACAAAGTTATTATATTTCAGTAATTCAATTCAAAATGTGAGACTCCTATTTTATATAAAATGCGTTGCACACAGAGTGATATATTTCAAGCATTTCTCTCTTTTAATTTTGAGGAATATGGCTTACAGCTAGTGAAAACCAGAAACTCAGTATCTAAGAAAATTAGAATATTACATTAGACCAATAAAAATAATAATTTTTATTACAGAAATGTTGGCTTACTGAAAAGTATGTCCATGTACAGTATAGTATGCACTCAATACTTAATCGGGGCTCCTTTTGCATTATTTACTGCATCAATGCGGCATGGCATGGAGGCGATCAGCCTGTGGCACTGCTGAGGTGTTATGGAAGCACAGGTTGCATTGATAGTGGCCTTCAGCTCATCTGCATTGTTGGGTCTGGTGTCTCTCATCTTCCTCTTGACAATTACCCCACAGATTCTCTATGGGGTTTACTGTAGGTCAGGCGAGTTTGCTGGCCAATCAAGCACAGTGATGATATGATCATTAAACCAGGTATTGGTAATTTTGGCAGTGTGGGCAGGCGCCAAGTCCCGCTGGATTGCTGGTTTGTACTGCTGGCGAGTAGAGACTGTGGAGCGATGCTGGAGGAAGCATGCAGAGCCCATGCTTCCTCTATCTCTCCTCTCATAGGCGGAGTGCATTTGATATCACTCCGCCTGTGACTGGACAGAGCCGGAACTTTACAGGAAGCATCAGCTCCGATCTGCCACAGCTGACAGACACCGTTCTGTTGCCAGACATCCCCTGCAAGGTGCAGGAGTCTCCCGCATGCGGGCGCGGCTTTTGCGGGTGTCAGGGAGCCGCAGCCCGCATGTGGGAGACTCCCGCACCTCGCAGGAGACTTGGGATGTCTGGCAATAAGACACCTTTCACAGTGTAACCCAGGCGTCAGACCGCTAATTCTAGTCGCCAATGCGACCCGGCCCCTAGGGTTTGTGGAGCCCTGTTTTAGAGCACTTCATGCTTCCCTGCGCTGACCAGATTTTTGGAGATGCCGATTTAATTTTTCAGCAGGACTTGGCACCTGCCCACACTGCCAAAAGTACCGATACCTGGTTTAATGACCATGGTATCACTGTGTTAGATTGGTCAGCAAACTCACCTGACCTAAACCCTTATACAGAATCTGTGGAGAATTGTCAAGAAAAAGATGAGAGACACCAGAGCCAACAATGCAGACGAGCTGAAGGCCACTATCAATGCAACCTGGGCTTTCCTAACACCCCAGCAGTGCCACAGGCTGATCGCCTCCATGCCACGCCGCATTGATGGGTAATTCATGCAAAAGGAACCCCAACCAAGTATTGAGTGCATATTATACTGTACATGGACATACTTTTCAGTAATAAAAATAATTTTTATTGGTCTTATGTAATATTCTAATTTTCTGAGATACTGAATTTCTGGTTTTCACTAGCTGTAAGCCATAATCATCAACATTAAAAGAAAGAAATGGTGTGTGTGTGTGTCGCATCTATATGAAATATATGAGTTTCACTTTTTAAAATTAATTACTGAAATAAATTAACCTTCTGAAAATAATCAATTAAATTTTTGAGAGATAAATATATTACACACGCACGCTTTATTTTTTTTTTTTTTTTTTAAATAAAAACAGCAGCTAGTATGTCACATTCTTGAGCCCCATTTTATCAGCCTGGTTTACAATAAAAGATAAACCAACACATAAAATATTTGATTTCAAATGTAACAGATGCTTAAACACCCCTGGAGAATACTGTCCTTCTTATTATACAAAATGTATGTTGCCTGCAGGTAATACAAGAACAGTCCAGGTGCCCAACGTATCTCTCTAAGCACTCATTAGCGGTAACCATATGGAAATCAAAATTATGACTAAAGTGATAATTTTATCTGATGTAAAAAGAGAAAGAACATTATTTTTTATTGTTTTAAAAAAAAAAAAAAAGTATCTGACAGAAAGGAGAAGCAGCAAAGTGATTAGCTAAGCTCTCTATCACTCTGATTTCTCCTTCTATCGGCATGCATCTTGTCAGCAAAATGATCAGATCCATGTGCAGTTTCTTCCTCCCCTGCTCTGATATACAGAGACAGCAAAAAGCTTATACCATGTTAAATTCATGTAGTTACAATACACAGAGACATAGTTTTTTTAATTTTGGATAGCGTAGGGAAGTTAGACCCTTTGTAACAAGGACCTGACAGAACAATTTTACATACATAATCAATGAGATGCTTTCACCTTTTTCGTAGTAACATTTTATTTTCAGCCCTGCAGCAATACAGGTTCACTTACACCACTAAATACAATAGTGCAGTGGGGGAAGATTCCTGTATTTGCATCGCTGATGTGGAGATCAGTCAGGTATTTTTTGTGGCTATTGTGGTGTGTGCCCTAGTGTCCAAGCATTCATTACCAAAAAAAAAAATGTAATATATATATATATATATATATATATATATATATATATATATATATATATATATATATATACTGTTCTTTTAACCACTTCTGGACATGAAAGATTTACCCCCTAATGACCATGCCATTTTTTTGCGATATGGCACTGCATTCATTTAAATGACAATTGCGTGGTTGTGCGGCACTATACCTAAATAAAATTGATGTCCTTTTTTCACCACAAATAAAGCTTTCTTTTGGTGGTATTTGATAACCGGTGTGATTTTTTTTTTTTGCGCTATAAACAAAAAAAAGAGCAAGAATTCTGAGAAAAAAAAAATTATATATATATATATATATAAATAAAATAAATTTTTTTTTTATTTTTTTTTTTAAATATATATATACACACACACACACAACAAAAAAAAAAAATTAAAGATCAAATTTTTTTAGCATTTTAGGCCAATTTGTATTCTGCCACATATTTTTTAATAAAAATAAATCCCAAAAGTGTATTTTGATTGGTTTGCGCAAAGCCCAGGTGAGATTGCCAGCCCCTGATGACATCAGAAGATGGATGAACACTGCTGGATTGCTGGGCATGTCAAAGGACCAGGCCCAGACTGGCTATAGGGCACACTGGTCATTTGCCGAGGGGGCTGGGGTCACCTGGGCCACATGTCCCAGGGCTGTCTTTAATGCAGGTGAGAACAGAGGTGCTGGAGCAATGAGTGGCAGAGATGGAGCAGTGAAAACAGTAATGCCTTGTACACACGCATCGATAGTTGGCCGTGAATTTTCGGCCAATGTCCGATCGGCCGATTTTCGGCTTGTTAGTATGATGCTTTCGACAACCAACTGCGACTTTTCGGTCAAACAAAATCTGGTGCGCAGGCTATAAAATTTTTGTTGGCCGTCAACACAACGGCCGATTTTCCGTCAGTCAGTACAGATTTCGGCAGACAAAAGTCAGATGAGCAAGACTGGGCATGCTCAGAGAAGAAAAAACACACGGAAAGTAAACCAGAACATGACATCACTTCTGCAGTTGGTTGTTTTTGGCCGAGAAAATTTGTGTGCAGTCTAGAGCACTTTTCAACCAACACGACAACACTGAACAAAAGACGGCCGATCGGTCGGCCGATAATCGTTGTGTGTACGAGGCTTAAGGCTGGATTGAACTGGAGCAGGATGAAAAGCAAGGGTCGCAATGGGTGTCCAGTGGACATCTTGGCTGTGACTGTGAGTGCCGGAGGAGAATGGTGATCCCGGCTGGAGGAGAGAGGGAGATTGAAGCTGCAGGAAATGCAGCGGGAGGGTGGTGAATAGCTCTGGATTGCCTTGGCATAGAGGCGGTGGTGCAGAAGGCAGCACCTCCAGGGATGAATGCAGCAGACAGCTGTAGTGGTCTATCTGGTGCAGAGGGATCAGTGATCATATGTTGCTGTGGGGGTTTGTTAGATGTCATGTTCCCCTGTGCCTTTAAGTTATGTAGCAGAGATGTCAGGCCTGAACTAGCACTGGGATGTTGGGGTGGAAAGCCAAGTTGCATGGGGGCACTGATGGAAACAAATAAGCTGCGCAGATAGGCACCAATAATCAGGATACCGATGATTAGTGCCCTGATTATCTGTGTACATGTCCCCGGCTCTCCTCATGTTGTGACAGTGCGTGAGAAAAGGAATGCCGATAACCAGCAAGTTTGTTTACATGTGATCAGCTGTGATTGGACACAGCTGATCACATGGAAAAATGCTGCTGTGATTTGCCCTTTAACACAATCAGTGTCTGAAAGACACAGCAGCCACAGAGTGCGCCAGATGTGCGTCCCAGGGAAGACATCCATACATGTCCTCCCAGAACAACAGAGCCCCACTGGAGCTATCTTTTGGCTATAGAGTGGGTCTGAAGTGGTGAAATATAATGGCTTCTCAGTGTAACATGCCCTGGCCTATATTTTGTCCCAGCCAGGGCCTGGTCCCAGCTGTAGAGGTAAGGTAAGCCTGAGCCATGACAAAGACTGAGGCCCACAAGCCTCCTGTGTGTCACCTGCACAAGGCCCCATACTGCTCCCATACATACACTGGAGCCCAGTCTGCCCACACCCCGTACACAGCAACACAAGGTGCTTTACCTTCCAATATGGAGACGACGATAAGCAGCTGGTCTGATCTGTAGCCCATGTCGGGATCGGGGTGGCAGCACACACAGCCGGGGAGATGGATCAGTCTGCACCGATCAATAGATGAGCTGTCAGCCCCGGTCACTGCAATGAACTGTCACCCGCCGCTGGATGCTCCTTTGCCGCTTCTCTCAGCATACAAACTCAGCGAATCCCCGCCCCTTGACTACCGACTACTTCCGCCAGGCAACCGGGGAACGCTCCAATCACATGGCAAGGCGGGTGAAAGCGAGGGAGGGAGAGTGTTCCGTGAGAATTACCTACCCGTGAGAATTACCTACCCCTCGTCACTTCTAGGTAATTCTCACGGAACAAGAGAGCTGCATCTCTCAGCACAAGTTGCTGTCCTGACTTACGTGTTGTGGAAGCGTGCATTGGCTAAAGGTGGGTCATGTGACGGCAGATTACTCTGCGGCGGAGCCATGTTTGTTATGGGAAGTGGTGCCAGCCTCTGTTAGAATACACAGAGTTGTTGGGGAGTGTACTATACAAAAAAGAAGCGACCAGTAGTTAGCACTGTTGTATATATGTGTGCCGTGATAAAAGAGTGTTTGAAAAAAGTGTGTGTGACGAAAGAACTGAAGTGGCTTTTTTATGTGTAATATGGATTATATATGAGAATGGTGTTTGTGTTATAAGGGGTCCTTCTACTGATTAATAATATAAGGAGACCCTTCTACCAGTAACCAATAATATAGGGGGACCCTTCTACCAGTAACCAATAATATAGGGAGACCCTTCTACCAGTAACCAATAATATAGGGGGACCCTTCTACCAGTAACCAATAATATAAAGGGACCCTTCTACCAGTAACCAATAATATAAGGAGACCCTTCTACCAGTAACCAATAATATAAGGGGACCCTTCTACCAGTAACCAATAATATAAGGGGACCCTTCTACCAGTAACCAATAATATAGGGGGACCCTTCTACCAGTAATCAATAATATAAGGGGCTTCTTCCACTGACCAATAATATAAGGGGACCCTTCTACTAGTAACCAATAATATAGGGGGACGCTTCTACCAGTAACCAATAATATAAGGGGACCCATTTACCAGTAACCAATAAAATAGGTGGACCCTTCTACCATTAACCAATAATTTACGGGGACCCTTCTACCAGTAACCAATAATATAAGGGGACCCTTCTACCAGTAACCAATAATATAGGGGGACCCATCTACCAGTAACCAATAATATAAGGGGACCCTTCTACCAGTAACCAATAATATAGGGGGACCCTTCTACCAGTAATCAATAATATAGGGGGACCCTTCTACCAGTAACCAATAATATAAGGGGACCCTTCTACCAGTAACCAATAATATAAGGGGACCCTTCTACCAGTAACCAATAATATAGGGGGACCCTTCTACCAGTAATCAATAATATAAGGGGCTTCTTCCACTGACCAATAATATAAGGGGACCCTTCTACTAGTAACCAATAATATAGGGGGACGCTTCTACCAGTAACCAATAATATAAGTGGACCCTTCTACCAGTAACCAATAATATAGGGGGATCCTTCTACCAGTAACCAATAATATACGGGGACCCTTCTACCAGTATCCAATAATATATGGGGCTTCTTCCACTGACCAATAATATAAGGGGACCCTTCTACTAGTAACCAATAATATAGGGGGATGCTTCTACCAGTAACCAATAATATAAGTGGACCCTTCTACCAGTAACCAATAATATAGGGGGACCCTTCTACCAGTAACCAATAATATAGGGGGACCCATTTACCAGTAACCAATAAAATAGGGTGCTTCTTCCACTGACCAATAATATAAGGGGTCCCTTCTACCAGTAACCAATAATATACAGGGTTTCTTCCACTGACCAATAATATAAGGAGACCCTTCTACCAGTAACCAATAATATAGGGGGACCCATTTACCAGTAACCAATAAAATAGGGTGCTTCTTCCACTAATCAATAATATAAGGAGACCCTTCTACCTGTAACCAATAATATAGGGGGACCCTTCTACCAGTAACCAATAATATAAGGGGACCCTTCTACCAGTAACCAATAATATAGGGGGACCCTTCTACCAGTAACCAATAATATACGGGGCTTCTTCCACTTACCAATAATATAAGGGGACCCTTCTACTAGTTACCAATAATATAGGGGGACGCTTCTACCAGTAACCAATAATATAAGTGGACCCTTCTACCAGTAACCAATAATATAGGGGGACCCATTTACCAGTAACCAATAAAATAGGTGGACCCTTCTACCAGTAACCAATAATATACGGGGACCCTTCTACCAGTAACCAATAATATATGGGGCTTCTTCCACTGACCAATAATATAAGGGGACCCTTCTACTAGTAACCAATAATATAGGGGGATGCTTCTACCAGTAACCAATAATATAAGTGGACCCTTCTACCAGTAACCAATAATATAGGGGGACCCTTCTACCAGTAACCAATAATATAGGGGGACCCATTTACCAGTAACTAATAAAATAGGGTGCTTCTTCCACTGACCAATAATATAAGGGGTCCCTTCTACCAGTAACCAATAATATACAGGGTTTCTTCCACTGACCAATAATATAAGGGGACCCTTCTACCAGTTACCAATAATATACATGGTTTCTTTCACTGACAAATAATATAAGGGGACCCTTCTACCAGTAACCGATAAATAGGAGGCTTCTTCCACTGACCAATAATATAAGGGGACCCTTCTCTCAGTAAACAATAATATAGGGGGACCCTTCTACCAGTAACCAATACTATAAGGGGACCCTTCTACCAGTAAGTAACCAATAATATAGGGGGCCTTTCTACCAGTAACCAATAATTTAGGGTGACCCTTCGACCAGTAGCCAATAGTATAGGGTGCTTCTTCCACTGACCATTAATATAAGGGGACCCTTCTACCAGTAACCAATAATATAAGGGGCTTCTTCCACTGACCAATAATAGACGGAGACCCTTCTACCAGTAACCAATAATATAAGGGTACCCTTCTACCAGTAACCAATAATATAGGGGGCTTCTTCCACTGACCAATAATATAAGGGGACCCTTTTACCAGTAACCACTAATATAGGGGGGGGCCCTTCTACCAGAAACCATTGAAATAGGGGGACCCTACTACCAGTAACCAATAATATAGGGTGTTTCTTCCACTGACCAATAATATAAGGGGTCCCTTCTACCAGTAACCAATAATATAAGGGGACCCTTCTACCAGTAACCAATAATATAGGTGGTTTCTTCCACTGACCAATAATATAAGGAGATCCTTCTCTCAGTAAACAATATTATAGGCGGACCCTTCTACCAGTAACCAATACTAGGGGGAGCCTTCTACCAGTAACCAATAATATAAGGGGACCCTTCTACCAGTAACCAATACTATAAGGCAGACCTTCTACCACTGACCAATAATATAATGGGACCCTTCTACCAGTAACCAATAACATAGGGGCATTCTTCCACTGACCAATAATATAAGGGAAACCTTCTACAGGTACCCAATAATATAGGGCCTTCTTCCACTGACCAATAATATAACCCTTCTACCAGTAACCAATACTATAAGGCAGACCTTCTACCACTGACCAATAACATAATGGGACCCTTCTACCAGTAACCAATAATATAAGGCAGACATTCTACCACTGACCAATAGTATAAGGGGACTCTTCTACCAGTAACCAATAATATAGGGGGCCTCCACTGACCAATAATATAAGGGGACCCCTCTACAAGTAACCAATAATATAGGGACCTTCTTCCACTGGCCAATATTATAAGGGGAACCTTCTACAGGTAACCAGTAATATAGGGCATACCATCTACCACTGACCAATAATATAAGGGGACCCTTCTACCACTGACCAATAATATAAGGGGACCCTTCTACCAGTAACCAATAATATAAGGGACCTTCTTCCACTAACCACTAACATAGGGGAAACTTCAACCAGTAACCAATAATATAAGGGGACCCTTCTACCACTGACCAATAATATAAGGGGAACCTTCTACCAATAACCAATAATATAAGGGGACCCTTCTACCACTGACCAATAATATAAGGGGACCCTTCTACCAGTAACCAATAATATAGGGGACCTTATTCCACTAACCACTAACATAGGGGAAACTTCAACCAGTAACCAAATATGGCCATCACTGACCTAATGTTTTTTGTATTGGTGCATGTCCCCCATAGAAGAGCCCAGCTACCCATTTCCTTTTCAACCAAAAGCTTACAAATTGGCCTTGAAAGAAGTCAGAGGTAAATGACAAAATTCAGCTACCATAGAAAAAATTTGGGTTTAGGGTTCAGGGTCTGCAAATTTTAGGCTGGCTTCCAGTGCCACTGGGATTTAAATTAAGAGTAGATCCCCAATTTTAAATTGTCACCAGAGCAGAAATTTTCCAATGGGGACACTTGATCATGTGACAACTGTTATTTCTTTCACATTGGAAAAATATCCTCTCACTTCCTGTTGAGTCTACAGGATGGAAAGTGAGGGGAAATCTCTATAAAAAGACATCCAGTAGAGGGCAAAAAAAAAACTGACAGCGGTTTTAAGGGCTGGTTCAAACTGCAAACCATGCGGTCACATGCATTCCGGTTTTGACAGCCCTTTCATTTTAATGGGCTGCCAAACGTATCAAAACGTGGAAAAAGTAGTGCTAACAGTACCATGGGGTTTGGTGGCCACAAACGTAATGCATTTGCAGAATGCTTATGGGGTGGCATTACCAATTAATTGGCACCAGTGCACGCTTCACAGGGGCACTGCGTTCATGTGTGGTGCAGGAAACATGCATGCAGCACACCTTTCCTGCACCATTTTCTGGTGTGAACTGGACCTTGCTATCTCATACGCTATCTAAAATTTAAAAAAAAGAAACGTTTTTTGTTTTTTTTATATTTAAACACTTTAAGATCGCCCGCAGTAAAAATAAAACAGGGGCAGACTGGATCACATACCTGAACGTCATCCAGCCTCTGCGAACTATGCGATCACATGACCACAATGTCAACATAGCTTTGATTCCTACTGTGATGCTGTGATTAGCCCACATCTATCACATGGTACCTGGGCCAATCACAGCACCCTGTACCATGTGATAGCTGTGGGCCAATCATAGCACACAATAGCACATCACAGCTGTTATGAATGTAACCCATTCATGACAGTTCAAAGCATTGCTGTTACAGTGATCATTACTATAACAGCAATTAAAGTGTTAAAAAAATGTAAAAAAAAAAAAAAAAAACCCTCAGAGTGGTAAAGTGTCACTATGGTGGAACTAATTGGAACTTCTCTGATGAAAGTATGCAAAAAAAAAAATATATATATATATATATATATATATATATATATATATATATATGTATATATTTATATATATATATATATATATATATATATATATATATATATATATATATTGTAACAGGAAGTCAGCTAAATCTGGGAATGTAGTCACAGGAAGGAGATACATTTCCACCTGATTTAGAAAGTCCATTAATTAATTTAGGGTGTGGGCTACAGAGCTAGCCAGCAGGAAGTTGAAAGGCCTTCACCTGTTCAGAATGAGGGAGTTAAGGCTCTATAATTTGTTCAGAGAAATTCCTATTGTTTGCTGCCTCCAGAAGCTGTGTCCTGAAGCCATGTGGGCTGGGAGCAGGAGGACAGTCAGCGTGTGCCTCCCGACAGGATGTGTGGGCCTGGGAGAAGACCCCCCGGAGTGATGTGTGCCCGGGACGGTAACCAAGGGTGAATACGTCTCAAAGGTGAGAAGACGAACTGTTGATGTGAAAGAAACAAAGGACTGTGTTGCCCTGTGAAGCTATTATAAAAGGACTATTGAGTGTCCGCTGTAGGACAAGGAAGTCTGCCCGATGGTAGGTTGGAGACAGACACTTAGGCAGGTTCCAGTTGTGAGAAGGTAGCCGCCCACAGAGGCAAGGATTTATTTTCTGTTTTATTTTATTTTGATGTTTTTGCTGCATGCACTGGTATGAAGAAAATTGACCTAATAAACCAAACTATTGTTTTTCAACCACTCCTCGGCTATCTCCCTGTGTGCCGACCCCCCCAAGGGGTCACCCATACGCCTACCACCGAGCTAATCCCTCACATATGGTGGAGGTATGCAGTGGGCATAAGCAGAGATCCCTGCAAGGAAGTGCAAATGTTTGATGAACTTTATCTGGTGCATGAGATTGCACAATCTATGTGTGCAGGAGAGAAGATCCTGACAGAAAAAAAAAAGTGTTTTAAAGAGACAGCGGTCTCAAAATTATTTGATGAACTTTGTTGTGTCTGGTGCAAGTGACTGCACAAACTGTGTGCGCAGGAAAAGAGATCCTGCAAGAGAGAGAAAAACTACATGTGTTGAAGAGACAGTGGTCTGAAAATTGTTTGCTGGACTGTGAAAAATTTGTTTGTGGAGTTATTGAAGATGGGGCGGTCCAAACGCCTGAAAAATGCAAAGATAGATGAAATGAGAGACCGGATTCTATGGATGGAGGGGATGTTACCGTCTGAACCAGCCCCATCCATGCCTAAAGAGAGTCTACTAAAGAGGAAGGTTGTTGTCCCTAGCAACACTGATGAAACTGCTATGGAGACGCAGTGTGCTCAGATGAAAAGTAAACTCAAAATGGAGGAGATGTTGAAACATCTGATTATATCAAATGCAGCTCAACAGCAAGCAAATGCAGCTCAACAGCAGGCAAATGCGGATTTTCAGCAGAGCTTTGCAGCTCAACAAAAGGCTCATCAAGAGAGCATGGCAGGCTGGAAACAGAGACGCCAGCAGCCAATGGAGGCCATCGGTTTGGAGGAAACCGAGTATGTGTGCAGGGCTGAGTTGGATGCCTTGCAACGGAAAATGGAAGAAAAGGAACAAGCCTTGGAATTGCTTAAAATGGAGCATAGAAACTTGCAGGAAACAAATGAACTACTCAAGTCTCATGTGTCACAGTGGGAAGAATCCACTGCTCTTCTTTTGGTCGAGTTGCAAAAACGCAGAGAGACTATAATGGAGAAAGATACCATCCTCATGGAAAAGGAAAGTGAAATTCAGACTTTGCAGAAGCAAAGTATGGCTGATATGTTGGAGTTGCGTAATCAGCTGGAAAAAAGTCTTCAGTCTTTGGGAGCTACAAAAATAGACCTGCAGGAGTCGCAGGAACAGAATGTGGCTCTGAAAGCGACATTGTCTCTCAGCGACAAAGAGAAAAGTGAAAGAGAGGCTAAATTACTGAGTACTGTGTATGAGCTCACTACTTTGAGCAATGTGGTAGATGAATTACGTGCAGACTGTGAAAGTTGGAAAGGTGAAGCCCAACGTTTCCAGCAGCAGTTAAAGGAGAAAGAAGCCTGTGTGGCAGAATTACAGTCTCATTCCCAGAAGCTAGCCAATGAGGTGAAAGCTCTTATGCAGGGAAAAGGAGATTGTGAACATAAGAGGGAAAAAGTAGAGGCACAGCTTCTGGAATCGCAAGTGAAGGTGTCAGAAGGTGAACGATTGTGTGCTAAGCTGTCAGAGAAGGCAAACCGACTGCAGGTTGAGTTGGACAATGTTACAAATCAGCTTTCTCAAGCAGACAGCAAATCTAGAGAAATTGCAGAAGATTTTTCTATCTTGGAATCGCAGCTGCAAGACACGCAGGAACTCTTACAGGAAGAGAGGTGTCAAAGGCTGAGTTTTAGCACAAAGCTCAAACAAATGGAAGATGAGAAAAATGGCTTCCTGGAACAATTAAAAGAGGAGGCGGAAGCAAAGAAAAACCTATCAGAGCAAGTCGCAACATTGCAAGCTCAGATAGCGGTTATGAAAAAACGCATGGAAGAAAGCGTTGGTTCATTACAGTGTGTTGAAGATGTGAAAAAGAAGTTTGATCAGATGCTTGGTGAAGAGAAGAATGTGTCTGCAAAATATGCAGAAGAACGCGCACGTGCAGAAACGGAGGTGCGTGATAACGAGAGCAAAGCCCTGTTCTTGGCTCGCTCTTTGGAGGAAGCTCTAGAGTGTAAGGCTGAACTAGAAAGTGTTAAACAGCTGCGTACAGAAATGGAAGAATTGGTCAGCTCCAAGGATGATGTTGTGAAAAGCGTTCAGGAGCTAGAAAAGTCTAAGCGAGCCTTAGAACAGCAACTAGAAGAGATGAAGATTCCGTTGCAGGAACTGGAAGAGGAATTCCAGGCAACAGAGGATCTGTCCCAAAGAGGGGATAGTGTGCCTGATGCAGTTTTTAAAAGGATCAGTGTTTTGGGGTCTGTCCTGAGTGAGCCTCAGAAATGTGATGACACGTGGCTTGAATCACCCCTTTGGAATAAACCGTTCCTTCAAAAACTTCAAGCATTGGAAAATGTATCATTAGAGCTTCAGCAAACAAAAGAGTTGTGTAAGAAATGTGATGATTTCTCAGTTCAGGCTGAAAACCTAGTGGAGAAAACTAAAGCGGAGAAAACTAAAGCAAGTGATATAAATCTGGGAGAAAAAAGCAAACGCCACCTAGTGGAGAAAACTAAGGCTGTTGGTGAAAACGTGAAGCAAATGAATAAGTGCCTTTCAGGGAGTGTTTCCAAAATGGAACTGGTGAAAGACGGGTGGCAGAAGTTTGATCGTGATCTTGAGATGCATTCCATGTGGAATTCAGATAGAGAAAAGGAACTAGGTGACTTTGAGCGGTCAAATAGTTCAGCAGAAAGTGCATTGAAGAAACCTGTAAAAGAATGTGTTGCAGTTCCATGCTTCTTCACTGATGCAGAGAGGAGGTCTATAATGGATACCACCCAGATCGCTGGGTTCAACTGTGTTGTTGCCTTTGACCCCTATGTTGGTGGAAGGAAAGTTGATGATGTTCTGGTTGGCTTCTTGTGTGAAGAGTTTGGCAAGAAATATAAACTCAATATCAAATCAAATAGTAGGCCTTTACTGCGACTCGCTCAGGAGGGCGAAAAGTTTAAGAAGTTGATGAGTGCAAATGCTTCAGATCTGCCTATGAATATGAAATGTTTGGTGAATGATATTGATGTCTCTGGGAAAAGGAACAGGGGTCACTTTGAAGAAATGTGTGACAGCCTGTTGTCTCAATTGGAAAATCCTCTGCACAGCATCTTAGAGCAAGCAAAGCTCAAGAAGGAAGATCATTCCCTTTTACAACAAAAAGTCAATGATTGTGTACAGCTGTATGGAGAGGCAACTCAAGTCACAGAGGGATGTCAAGAGTCCCTACTTGGAACAAAGCTTAGTGAAGCAAAGGTTCTCAAAGTTTTGTGGAAAACATTTATGGATTGCAGAGAGAGGCGTCTTAAGAATGTTGAAGACATTAAGACTAGCCCAATTGAGTTGCCTATGGATCACGGTCCTCCGTGGTGGATTGGACAGACGGTTATGAGGGACAAGCTGTCTGACATTTATGAGAAAGCTGTCAATGAAGATGACAGAAACGAGAAGGAGCGAAATTATGCCAAAAATGCAGTTGAAGAATGTGTATATGAGATGAGAGACAAACTGTGTGGCATTTATGAGAAATCCGTCAATGAAGATGACAAAACAGTTTCATCCGGAAGCTTGAGGATAATAGGAGGCTTATCAGTGAGTCAGCAGTGCTTGACACATGCGTGCCTGGAAATCTGTGTCCCAACCCTAGGGTTGAAACAAGAGGGGGGGTATGTAACAGGAAGTCAGCTAAATCTGGGAATGTAGTCACAGGAAGGAGATACATTTCCACCTGATTTAGAAAGTCCATTAATTAATTTAGGGTGTGGGCTACAGAGCTAGCCAGCAGGAAGTTGAAAGGCCTTCACCTGTTCAGAATGAGGGAGTTAAGGCTCTATAATTTGTTCAGAGAAATTCCTATTGTTTGCTGCCTCCAGAAGCTGTGTCCTGAAGCCATGTGGGCTGGGAGCAGGAGGACAGTCAGCGTGTGCCTCCCGACAGGATGTGTGGGCCTGGGAGAAGACCCCCCGGAGTGATGTGTGCCCGGGACGGTAACCAAGGGTGAATACGTCTCAAAGGTGAGAAGACGAACTGTTGATGTGAAAGAAACAAAGGACTGTGTTGCCCTGTGAAGCTATTATAAAAGGACTATTGAGTGTCCGCTGTAGGACAAGGAAGTCTGCCCGACGGTAGGTTGGAGACAGACACTTAGGCAGGTTCCAGTTGTGAGAAGGTAGCCGCCCACAGAGGCAAGGATTTATTTTCTGTTTTATTTTATTTTGATGTTTTTGCTGCATGCACTGGTATGAAGAAAATTGACCTAATAAACCAAACTATTGTTTTTCAACCACTCCTCGGCTATCTCCCTGTGTGCCGACCCCCCCAAGGGGTCACCCATACGCCTACCACCGAGCTAATCCCTCACAATATATATATATATATATATATATATATATATATATATATATATATACATATATACACAATATCACACAAAAGAAAGTACACCACTCACATTTTTGTAAATATTTTATTATAGCTTTTCATGTGACAACACTGAAGAAATGACGCTTTGCTACAATGTAAAGTAGTGAGTAGTGAGTGTACAGCTTGTATAACAGTGTAAATTTGCTGTCCCCTCAAGAAAACTCAACACACAGCCATTGATGTCTAAACCACTGGCAACAAAACTAAGTACACCCCTAAGTCAAAATGTCCAAATTGGGCCCAAAGTGTCAATATTTTGTGTGGCCACAATTTTTTTCCAGCACTGTCTTAACCCTCTTAGGCATGGAGTTCACCAGAGCTTCACAGGTTGCCATTAAAGTCCTCTTCCACTCCTCCATGACAACATCACGTAGCTGGTGGATGGATGTTTGAGACCTTGCGCTCCCCCACCTTCTGTTTGAGAATGCCCCACAGATGCTCAATAGGGTTTAGGTCTGGAGACATGCTTGGCCAGTCCATCACCTTTACCCTCAGCTTATTTAGCAAGGCAGTGGTCATCTTGGAGGTGTGTTTGGGGTCAGTATCATGTTCGAACACTGCCCTGTGACCCATTCTCCGAAGAGAGGGGATCATGCTCTGCTTTAGTATGTCCCAGTACATGTTGGCATTCATGGTTCCCTCAATGAACTGTAGCTCCACAATGCCGGCAGCACTCATGCAGCCCCAGACCATGACACTCCCACCACCATGCTTGACTGTAGGCAAGACACACTTGCCTTTGTACTCCTCACCTGGTTGGCGCTACACGCTTGACACCATCTGAACCAAATACGTTTATCTTGGTCTTATCAGACCACGGGACATGGTTCCAGTAATCCATGTCCTTAGTCTACTCGTCTTCAGCAAACTGTTTGCAGGATTTCTTGTGCATCATCTTTATAAGAGGCTTCCTTCTGGGACGACAGCCATGCAGACCAATTTGAGGCAGTGTGGGGTGTATGGTCTGAGCACTGACAGGCTGATCCCCCCCACCCCGTGAACCTCTGCAGCAATGCTGGCAGCACTTATACATCTATTTTCCAAAGACAACCTCTGGATATGATGCTGAGCACACGCACTCAACTTCTTTTGTCGACCATGGAGTGGCCTGTTCTGAGTGGAACCTGTCCTGTTAATCCACTGAATGGTCTTGGCCACCGTGCTGCAGCTCAGTTTCAGGGTCTTGGCAATCTTCTTATAGCCTAGGCCATCTTTATGTAGAGCAACAATTCTTTTTTTCAGATCCTCAGAGAGTTCTTTGCCACGGGGTGCCATGTTGAACTTCCAGTGCCCAGTATGAGAGAGTGAGAGCGATAACACCAAATTTAACACACCTGCTCCACATTCACACCCGGGACCTTGTAACACTAATGAGTCACGTGACAACTGGGAGGGAAAATGGCTAATTGGGCCAAATTTGGACATTTTCACTTAGGGATGTACTCACTTTGCTACACTGTACCAAAGTGTAATTTCTTCAGTGTTGTCACATGAAAATATATAATAAAAATATTTACAAAAATGTGAGGGGTGGAGATGGAGATGGACTGGCCAAGCATGTCTACAGACCTGGAGATGGAGGAGCACAAGGTCTCTAACATCCACCAGCTCCATGATGTCGTCATGGAGGAGTGGAAGAGGACTCCAGTGGCAACCTGTGAAGCTCTGGTGAACTCCATGCCCAAGAGGGTTAATGCAGTGCTGGCAAATAATGGTGGCCACACAAAATTTTGACACTTTGGGC
The DNA here is from genome assembly GCF_965119305.1 of Pelophylax lessonae. Classification (NCBI taxonomy): domain Eukaryota; kingdom Metazoa; phylum Chordata; class Amphibia; order Anura; family Ranidae; genus Pelophylax; species Pelophylax lessonae. The sequence continues at coordinate 197,779,902 of NC_138768.1, forward strand.
CCAATTTGGACATTTTCACTTAGGGATGTACTCACTTTTGTTTCTAGCGGTTTAGATATTAATGGCTGTGTGTTGAGTTATTTTGAAGGGACAGCAAATTTTCACTGTTATACAAGCTGTACACTCACTACTTTACATTGTAGCAAAGTGTAATTTCTTAAGAGCCCATTCACACAGGGGCGACACGACTTGCTGGGGCGACCTGTGAAGTGCACCGCGACCTCGGCGCGACATGCACGGACTTCATATAATTGAAGTCAATGCAAGTCGCCTCCAGGTCGCCCCAAGGTAGTACAGGACCCTTTTTCTAAGTCGGAGCGACTTGTGTCGCTCCTATTAGAACGGGTCCTGTGCTTATCAATGGCAGGCGATCGACCGCGACTTGTCAGGCAACCAAGTCGTCTGACAAGTCGCGCTAGTGTGAATGGACCCTCAGTGTTGTCACATGAAAAGCTATAATAAAATATTTACAAAAATGTGAGGGGTGAACTCACTTTTGTGAGATACTGTATATAGTAAAAAAAAAAAACTGTTAAAAAATTGAATAAAAAAGTATTATTTGTAATATTTTTTTTACATACTGTTACCAGTCAGTATCCCTGATCGACACCACACAAGTCATATGATGACGACTTCTTCGTTTTCCAAAAAGTGTGAATGGACCCTCAGTGTTGTCACATGAAAAGCTATAATAAAATATTTACAAAAATGTGAGGGGTGAACTCACTTTTGTGAGATACTGTATATAGTAAAAAAAAAAAACTGTTAAAAAATTGAATAAAAAAGTATTATTTGTAATATTTTTTTTACATACTGTTACCAGTCAGTATCCCTGATCGACACCACACAAGTCATATGATGACGACTTCTTCGTTTTCCAAAAAATTGTGACAATAGATTATCACTTAAAAAATTGCAATGCGTCTTACTAAATACCTCAGAATGTCTACTTTCCAAAAAATTGTTTTAATTTGCATTGCAAAAATAAAAAGAAAAGCTCTATTTGTGTGGAAAAAAAATATATAAATGTAATTTGCGCGCTGCATGACTGCACAACTGCAGTTAAAGTAGCACAGTGCTGAATAATGCTGAATAGAAAAAAAATGGGACTGGTCTTGAAGGGGATAAAACCTTCCGGAGGTCAAGTGGCTAAAGCAGAACTTTACCTATAACAACTTGATAACAAATAATGTTCTTTAGCAAGGAACATTCCACATTAATAATGCTACTAAAATGGGGTTCATCTCATACTTCTGAAGATTTGAGGGTGCTGCTGTTCCAAACTCCTCCTACTCCTCATCCAGCCTTTTAGGGGTACAAACAATAGTAATTGGGGCCTAGTGTGGTTTTGTACGTGTGAGATACGTACACTTTTTTTGATCATATTTTCTATTCCGCTATTCAATAAAAACCTTTGGGGAACAGTTAAATTGCGGGATAGTCTGTGTTGGTACGTGTGAGATCCACCTTTCCAAGTTTTTGGGGTTCATCTCATACTTCTGAAGATTTGAGGGTGCTGCCTGTTCCAAACTCCTCCTACTCCTCATCCAGCCTTTTAGGGGTACAAACAATAGTAATTGGGGCCTAGTGTGGTTTTGTACGTGTGAGATGCATACACTTTTTTTGATCATATTTTCTATTCCGCTATTCAATAAAAACCTTTGGGGAACAATTAAATTGCGGGATAGTCTGTGTTGGTACGTGTGAGATCCACCTTTCCAAGTTTTTGGGGTTCATCTCATACTTCTGAAGATTTGAGGGTGCTGCCTGTTCCAAACTCCTCCTACTCCTCATCCAGCCTTTTAGGGGTACAAACAATAGTAATTGGGGCCTAGTGTGGTTCTGTACGTGTGAGATACATACACTTTTTTGATCATATTTTCTATTCCGCTATTTAATCAAAACCTTTGGGTATAAACAATTAAATTGCGTCATAGTCTGTGTTGGTACGTGTGAGATACACCTTTCCAATTTTTTGGGCGCATCTCATACTGCCGAGGATTTGAGGGTGCTTCAGTCTGCCTCCTGCCTGTTCCGAACTCCTCCTACTCCTCATCCTGCCTTTAGGGTAGAAAAAATTGTAATCAGGGCCTAGTTTGTGTTTGTACGTGTGAGATACACCGTTTTGTAAAATTTGTCCTATTCCGCTATTCAATATACACCCTGTTTGAGTGTAAAAAATTAAATTGCGGGATAGTCTGTATCGGTACATGTGAGATACACCTTTTTAAATTTGTTTGGCGCATCTCCTTCTACCGCCGAGGATTGCAGGGCGCTTCAGTTTGCCTCCTGTTCCCAACTCCTCCTACTCCTCTTCCTCATCCTGCCTTTAGGGTACAAAAAATTGTAATCGGGGCCTAGTCTGTGTTTGTACGTGTGAGATACACCGTATTATAAAATTTTTCCTATTCCGCTATTCAATATACACCCTTTTGGAGTGTAAAAAATTAAATTACGGCATAGTCTGTATCGGTACGTGTGAGATACACCTTTTAAATTTGTTTGGCGCATCTCCTTCCCCCGCCAAGGATTGCAGGGCGCTTCAGTTTGCCTCCTGTTCCCAACTCCTCCTACTCCTCTTCCTCATCCTCCCTTTAGGGTACAAAAATTTTTAATCGGGGCCTAGTCTGTGTTTGTACGTGTGAGATACACCGTTTTTTATCCTATTCTGCTATTCAATATACACCCTTTTGGGGTAAAAAACATTAAATTGCGGCATAGTTTGCATATTTGACTGCGAGATACACCCGTGCGATACTGTTGTTGTTTTGTTCCGCTATTCAATAAACACCTTTCTAGGGCAAGATCTTAAATTACAGAAATATGAGGAGACCGTCAAATAGGGGCCGTGGCCTGGGTCGTGGTGCTGCTGGTAGAGCTCCTGTTGCAAGGAGAGGACGTGGTCGATCTGTGCCAGCTACACGCACAAGTGAAACACCTTCCTCAAGTGTTAGTAGGCGACAGAACCTGCATCAGTATTTGGTAGGGCATCATACGCCTCTAAAAGTGATGAGGCCAGAACAAGTAGAGGCGATAGTAGATTGGTTTGCTGCTGACAGTGCCTCCAGTTCCTTCACATTGTCTCCCACCCAGTCTACTGCAGAAAGGTCAGAGTTGGCACCTGCAGCCGATGTCCAACCGTCTTTCACCTCACCCCCTTGCAAATCAGGCAAGCAGTCTGAGCCCCAAGCCATACAGCAGTCTCTTCTTCTTTTTGAGGACTCTGTCAGCAGGGTTTCCCAGGGCCATCCACCTAGCCCTGCCCCAAAAGTGGAAGAGACTGAGTGCAGCGATGCCCAACCACTTATTTCTCAAGATGAGTACATGCAAGGACCATCGCAGCACGTCTCCGATGATGACGAAACACAGGTGCCAACTGCTGCGGCGTTCAGAATTGTGGAGACCGACAAGGAGGGCAGGGGTGAAGACTGGGTGGAAGATGATGTGGAGGACGATGAGGTCCTCGACCCCACATGGAATGAACGTCATGCAGGTGACCTGAGTAGTTTGGAGGAAGAGGCGGTGGTCACACAGAGCCACCAGCACAGCAGAAGAGGGAGCAGGGTGCAGAAGCGGAGCGGCCGTGCCCTAGACACTACGCCTGCTACTGCCCAACGCAGCAAGGGAACGAGCGCACCAAAGTCAGCTCAAAGGAGTTCTCTAGCGTGGAAGTTCTTTAGAAAATGTGCTGATGACAGGACACGAGTGGTTTGCACCCTGTGCAATCAGAGCCTGAAGCGAGGCATAAACCTTCTCAACCTGAGCACAACCTGCATGATCAAGCATCTAAGTGCAAAGCACGAGCTGCAGTGGAGTAGACACCTTCAAAACCAAGAAACGTCTCTGGCTCATCCTGCTTCCTCTTCTACTGCAGTCTCGGCCGCTCCAGCCACATCTGTAGTGATACCGGCACCTGCCACCCCGCAAACAGAGGATCTGTCAGCAACACCACCACCTGGGTCACCAACCATCTCCACAATGTCCCGTGGACGCGTTCAGCTTTCCATCTCCCAAACACTTGAGAGGAAGAGGAAGTACCCCCCTACCCACCCGCGATCCCTGGCCCTGAATGCCAGCATTTCAAAATTCTTGGCCTTTGAAATGCTGTCATTCCGTCTGGTGGAGACGCACAGTTTTAAAAACCTTATGTCGGTGGCTGTCCCACAGTACGTCGTGCCCAGCCGCCACTACTTTTCCAGGCAAGTCATCCCTTCCCTGCACAACCAAGTGGGGGAAAAAATCAGGTGTGCACTGCACAACGCCATCTGTGGCAAGGTCCACCTAACTACCGATACGTGGACCAGTAAGCACGGTCAGGGGCGTTATATCTCCCTAACGGCACACTGGGTAAATGCAGTGGCGGATGGGCCTGAGGCGGATAGCAATTTGGCGCATGTCCTTCCACCACCGAGGATTGCAGGGCGCTTCAGTTTGCCTCCTGTTCCTAACTCCTCCTACTCCGCTTCCTCATCCTCTACCGCCTCCTCATCCGGACAGCGTAACACCTTCACCAGCAACTTCAGCACGGCCAGGGGTAAACGACAGCAGGCAGTTTCAAAACTTGCCTGTTTGGGGGAAAAACCACACACCGCGCAGGAGTTGTGGAGGAGCATGGAACAGCAGACAAATGAGTGGTTGCTGCCAGCGAGCCTCAAGCCCGGCCTGGTGGTGTGCGATAACGGGCGAAATCTCGTAGTAGCTCTGGGCCTAGCCGGTTTGACGCACATCCCTTGCCTGGTGCATGTGCTGAATTTGGTGGTGCAGAGGTTCCTTAAAAAATACCCCGATATGTCAGAGCTGCTGCAGAAAGTGCGGGCCGTCTGTGCGCACTTTCGGCGTTCTCACCCTGCTGCTGCTCGCCTGTCAGCGTTGCAGCGTAACTTCGGCCTTCCCGCTCACCGCCTCATATGTGACGTGCCCACAAGGTGGAACTCCACCTTGCACATGCTGGAAAGACTGTGCGAGCAGCAGCAGGCCATAGTGGAGTTTCAGCTGCAGCACGCACGCGTGAGTCGCTCTGCGGAACAGCACCACTTCACCAGCAATAACTGGGCCTCCATGCGAGACCTGTGTTCCTTGTTGCGCTGTTTTGAGTACTCCACCAACATGGCCAGTGCCGATGACGCCGTTCTCAGCTTAACTATCCCACTTCTATGCCTCCTTCAAAAAACGATTTGGGCGATGATGGAAGAGGATGCGGCACAGGATGAGGAGGAGGATGAAGAGGTAACATTTCCAAGGCTTTCAGGGCAGTCATTCACAAGAGGCTCCGAGGGTGGGTTCCTGCACACACAAACGCCAGGGACACAATTGTCCAGCAGGGGCACAGTTCTGGAGGATGAGGAGGATGAGGAGGAGGAGCTGGAGGAGGAGATGGAACCATATTCACAGCAGGGTGGCACCCAGGCCAGCTCATGGCCATCACTGGTGCGTGGCTGGGGGGATACAGAGGACACGGACGATACACCTCCCACAGAGGACAGCCTTTCGTTGCCTCTGGGCAGCCTGGCACACATGAGCGATTACATGCTGCAGTGTCTCCACAACGACCGCCGAGTTGCCCACATTCTAACTTGTGCTGATTACTGGGTGGCCACGCTGCTGGATCCCCGTTACAAGGACAACGTACCGTCCTTAATTCACTCACTGGAGCGCGATCGCAAGATGCGCGAGCACAAGCGCACGCTGGTAGACGCGATGCTGCTGGCATTCCCACCTGACAGCGGGGCCACAGTGGAAGCACAAGGCAGAGGAGGAGGAGGAGGAAGAGGTCGCCAACGCAACCAGGGCACCGCCAGCACCTCAGAAGTCAGGGTTAGCATGGCCGAAATGTGGAAAAGCTTTGTCAGCACGCCACAACAAACAGCAGCACCAGCAGCTCATATGGAACGTCTTAGGAGGCAGCATTTTACCAACATGGTGGAGCAGTATGTGTGCACACGCCTACATGTAGTGAATGACGGGTCTGCCCCCTTCAACTTCTGGGTCTCCAAATTGGGCACATGGCCTGAGCTTGCCCTTTACGGCCTTGGAGGTGCTGGCGTGCCCTGCAGCCAGTGTATTATCTGAACGGGTATTTAGCATGGCTGGGGGCGTTATCACAGACAAGCGCAGCCGCCTGTCCAGAGACAATGTGGACAAGCTCACGTTCATTAAAATGAACCAGGCATGGATCCCACGGGACTTTTCCGTACCTTGTGCAGAATAGCAATGGATACCGACCTTACCCACCCATTGTTCCATTTTTGCTCTTTCTCACTCTTTTGGGGTGTACCCTCATTTAAAACTTGTGAAAAGAAGCAGTGTTGGCTACCTCGTCCTCCTCAGGGCCAGATTAACGTAGGGGCAATTGGAGCTGCAGCTCCAGGCCCCTACCTTTTATATAGGCCCCGGGTTGGCCATATTCACTGTTACCGCTCTTCTGTCACTTGTAAACACAGAAGTCTGGCTTCTATGCTCGCTTCCCCAGGCAGCTCCCTCAGAACCTCCCCACACAGCACAAAGGCCGGACAAGGAGGGACAGTTGCCGATGCATGGATGTGTTTATGGGCTTCAGAGACAGCATCCCATGTTGAATTAGGCATGCATGGCTGCACCCTTCCTCCTCTGGGTGCATGCCAAGGCACGGCCCTTAAGGCCCTTAAAAATCCTCAGCACCAAGCCCATGATGCTCTTAATCCGGCCCTGGTCCTCCTCCACCGCCGCTTCCACCTACACTGCCCATAGGTGTGCGCAGCCTATTGCATTAGGGTGTGCACCCCAAAGTTTAAATACACATGCATGTGTTTGCCTACATGTACATGGCCCCGATACATTACTCTCCCTGCTGGCAAAGAGAAATAGAGCAGAGCAGGTCCGAGGGAGATCTTTCCCATCTCCTCACTGGCAAACAGAGCGATAATGCTATGTGCCCTAGGTGATTAGGGTGTGCCTATGACACCGCCACATCCACCATCACCTCAACCTCCCTCCTACTCCATATGGGTCTTGTCCTTTAGAGATGAAGAACATTGTTTTATTTTTCTGTTTTTTTTTGTTGTTTTAAGTTATTTCCCTATCCACATTTGTTTGCAGAGCACTTGCCATGCTCTTAACTACGTTTTGCTGCCATTTGCAGCACTCTAGCCCTTTCCATTGGTGTTTTAGAGCCATTTTAGTGCCTGAAAGTTCGGGTCCCCATTGACTTCAATGGGGTTCGGTGTCCGGGAAAAGTTCGGCAAAAATCCGGGACACGGACGCGGACTTTTTTTTAAAGTTCGGCCGAACCCGCCGAACACGGACATCCAGGTGTCCGCTCAACTCTAGTCATAACTGATTACATGTGCAGCACCGTAGCAGGTGCAGATCAAACAGAAGCAGCTTCCTTAGCTGTAAAGTATAGGAGGGTTCAATTTCGCTTTAAGGCTGTCAGCAGATTAGCCTCTACAATCTCGGGAGGGCCTAAAAATAGAGAGCAAATGAGCATGTGCAGACCAGGGTGAGACAATGCATTACTGGTTTTTAAACAGTATAGGCACCTATTTTTAATGTTTATATACTATACAGTCCCTATAAAAAAGTGGCCTGCAAAAGGGGCCAGCCTAAAGTGATCTAGCAGGACTTCATTTTCTGACTAAAGTTCCACTTTAAAAGAAAATTTGCACTTTTATGATTTTTCCTTTAAATGCTCCACTCAGCAAACCTCAGGATTTCAAAGGAAAGGGGACTCTTCTGTTTCTTCTCCACAGAGATTCTCCCTGCGTAGACTGGTGGGTATAACAAAATTGCTGTCAGGATTACATGAAAGGAAGCTAAAAACTTTATTCATACCTCCCATCTTTTAAACTTCAGAATGAGGGACACTTTAGTTAGGAAGTGACCTGTGGCGTGCATTTTGTACAGAGTGCAAGGTTCAGGAGTGCGTTTTGTACAGAGTGCAAGGTTTAGGGGTGCATTTCATATAGAGTGCAAGGTTCAGGAATGCGTTACGTACAAGGTGCAATGTTCAGGAGTGTGTTTGTGATACAGAGTGCAAGGTTCAGGAATGCATTACGTACAGAGTACAAGGTTCAGGAATGCGTTATGTACAGAGTGCAAGGTTTAGGAGTGCATTTCATACAGAGCGCAAGTTTCTGAAGTGCATGTCATACAGAGTGCAAGATTCAGGAATGCATTGCATACAAGGTGCAAGGTTCAGGAGTGCGTTTTGTACAGAGTGCAAGGTTTAGGGGTGCATTTCATATTGAGTGCAGGATTCAAGAATGTATTACGTGCAGAGTACAAGGTTCATGAATATGTTACGTACAGAGTACAAGGTTCATGAATATGTTACGTACAGAGTACAAGGTTCATGAATGTGTTACGTACAGAGTACAAGGTTCAGGAATGTGTTACGTCCTGAGTGCAAGGTTTAGGAATGCGTTACGCACAGATTGCAAGGTTCAGGAGTGTGTCATGTACAGAGTGCAAGGTTCAGGAATGCGTTGTGCAGAGTGCAACGTTCAGGAATGCGGTATGTACAAAGTGCAAGGTTCAGGAGTATGTTGTACAGAGTGCAAGGTTCAGGAAAGCCTTACGTACAGAGTGCAAGGTTGAGGAGTGTGTTGTACAGAGTGCAAGGTTTAGGAGTTAAAGCGGAGTTCCGACCTCAAAATCGAAAAAATCTATTTTGGGCCATCCGCTTGCTGAATGTCACCTGAAAAAGAAATGGATAATTACAATTTTTTTTTTTTTTGTTTACTTACCTTGTTATTGAAGAAAATATACTCACCTTTCTTCCACTTCCTCCATCTGCGGCCGCGGCCCTCGCCGTCACTTCCTCCTTGCATTGATTCCTGGGAGCTGAACGTCATCGCTCCCAGGAATCAATGCGCCTGCACCGGCCCTGCTTGTCAGTTCCGGTGCGGGCACGTCATTCCCTGCTAAATAGCTTCTGGGCATGCCCAGAAGCTGTGGAGGGATGACGCGCCTGCACCGGAAGTAACAAGCGGGGCCGGTGCAGGCGCATTCTGGGAGAAGAGGACACGGAAGAGGACGCAGAAGAGGACGCTCTGGCTTCAGCTGCCCACATCCGAGATGGCAGCGCTGGAGAAGAAATTTTCAAGGTAAGTATTTCTTCTAAAAGGTAAGTGCAACCCGGGACAGTTCAGAGGCTATCCATTGTGGAATGTACTAGCCCTGACTGTCCCGGGGTTATTTTTATCTAAATTTCACCCCGAGCTCGGAACTCCGCTTTAATTAATCCGAAAAGACACCAATTAATTAAACATAACACACTTACGTATGTTCTAAAATCTTAATTACCAGCATACAGGAGCCGAGGCAACAATGCAGCTATCAGACGGATAACACATGAGTGCAGCCGAGCAGGACATGCAGCAGTGTAAACATCCATCCAGCACAGCCAGGGGGGGCAGGACCAATTTTACCTACTGCATGTGCACCCACAGCAGTGTATAATTCGGGTTTATTATACAATGCTGTAGGTGCACATGCAGTAGTTACAATTGTTCCTGCCCCTTGCCACCTTCTTCCTTAGCCAGCAATGTATAAATGCCGACCATACACAGGTTGCCTGACAAAGGGGGCAGAGCACATCCCTGACATCAGATATTGGATTTAACATCTGCACTCACTCTCATTGTGGCCGTACTGGCTTGCCCACCAATCCCTGGCTGTGCTGGAGTGATGTTCACAATGTTTACACTGCTGCATGTCCTGCTAGGCTGTTAGCATATAATAGAGTAATGCGGGACAAAGCCCCTGTACACTGGGACCAGGGGTTGAAATGCAGGAAAATTCCACCCAATCCGGGACTGTTGGGAGGTATGTTTTAATTGACAGTTTTACTGTCCTTCAGCAGCCCAAGCAGAACTCAGACAGGAGTCGAGGCCACCCTCCTTGGTAGTCTTCAGCCATACATGGATTCAAATTCGGTCAGTTCAGCAGGGAGCTGCCGAATTTTGATCCATGTATGAGCGGGGAGGTTGTAGAGAAGTCCATCTACCGATCTACTTCTCTACAACCACCCTGCTAGGTTTTTCATGCTTGATCAGCATTGCAGGCTATAGCCAGCAGTGTTGATCAGTGTATTCTGAGAGCAGGAAGTCTCCCCGCTCTCATAATATAAAGCAGGGGTACTCAAATGTAAACTTGAAAGGTCCACTTACAAATTTTCCATTCAGTCCGAGGTCCGGAAAAGTGACCGTCAAATTCCAAATACAGAACGCCAACAACAAAAAAAGGCATTCCCCAAAACTTGCCCCCATCCAATGCAGAGCGACCATTGTGCGTGCCCCCATTAATGAAAAGCAACCAGTGTGCATGCCCCCATTAATGCAGAGTGACCATGTGCGTGCCCCCATTAATGCAGAGCGACCATGTGCGTGCCCCCATTAATGCAGAGTGACCATGTGTGTGCCCCCATTAATGCAGAACGACCATGTGTGTGCCCCCATTAATGCAGAGCGTGTCCCCATTAATGCAGAGCGACCATGTGCGTGCCCCCATTAATGCAGAGTGACCATGTGTGTGCCCCCATTAATGCAGAACGACCATGTGTGTGCCCCCATTAATGCAGAGCGTGTCCCCATTAATGCAGAGCGACCATGTGCGTGCCCCCATTAATGCAGAGCGACCATGTGTGTGCCCCCATTAATGCAGAGGGTGTCCCCATTAATGCAGAGCGACCATGTGTGTGCCCCCATTAATGCAGAGCGACCATGTGTGTGCCCCTATTAATGCAGAGCGTGTCCCCATTAATGCAGAGCGACCATGTGCGTGCCCCCATTAATGCAGAGTGACCATGTGCGTGCCCCCATTAATGCAGAGCAACCGTGTGTGTGCCCCCATTAATGCAGAGTGACCAGTGTGTGTGCCCCAAATAATGCAGAGTGACCAGTGTGTGTACCCCCAATAATGCAGAGTGACCAGTGTGTGTGCCCTCAATAATGCAGAGTGACCAGTGTGTGTACCCCCAATAATGCAGAGTGACCAGTGTGTGTGCCCCCAATAATGCAGTGACCAGTGTGTGTGCCCCCAATAATGCAGTGACCAGTGTTTGTGCCCCCAATAATGCAGAGTGACCAGTGTGCGTGCCCCCAATAATGCAGTGACCAGTGTGTGTGCCCCCAATAATGCAGTGACCAGTGTGTGTGCCCCCAATAATGCAGTGACCAGTGTGTGTGCCCCCAATAATGCAGTGACCAGTGTTTGTGCCCCCAATAATGCAGAGTGACCAGTGTGCGTGCCCCCAATAATGCAGAGTGACCAGTGTGCGTGCCCCCAATAATGCAGTGACCAGTGTTTGTGCCCCCAATAATGCAGTGACCAGTGTTTGTGCCCCCAATAATGCAGTGACCAGTGTGCGTGCCCCCATTAATCTGGACCGCCGAGGTCTGCTTCCTTCTGTCATCAGCGGGGGGGGGGTTAGAATTGAGAGGATCGGAGTGGCTGTGTTTAGCGCTGCATGATTACAAAAAGCCGAGTACAAGTTCTTCTTACCCGACGGAGAGGATGTCCTACAAAGTCCCGCCTCCTGGACACTGGCTCCTATGATAGACGTCACCAGTGTTCTGTCTATCATAGGTAACAGCCGGCCCAGGAGGCGGGACTTTGTAGGACATCCTCTCCGCCGCAGAAGAACTTGTACTCGGCTTTTTGTAATCATGCAGCGCTAAACACAGCCAGTCCGATCCTCCCGATCCTCTCCATTCTGTCCCCCGCTGAGACAGAAGGAAGCAGACCGCTTCGGCGGTCCAGATTTTAATCCGTGTGGGTCCGGAGGCGGCCCGGAGTCCGCCTATTGAGGACCCCGGATATAAAGGCTCAACGAGGAGGATTCTTCCATCCACTTCAAATGTGCTGATGAGGAAAACGGGTCATATATTTTTTTTTTTGCTCATCCTGCTTGTTGAACAAAAAAAATGACTTCACTATGGGCAGCTTTGGGGTATGTTCACAACTGTGAATGCACCTGCACTCCATTTAGATGCAAATATCCCCATGTTTAGCTGCAGGAGGCATCCCCAATGAAAGTAATGGAAGGCTGCCAGCTCGAAGACAGCGTGTGCCTAGGGCTGATCACATGCATGTGATCGCTGCATGAGTGATTAAATGCAAATTGGCCTGCCTCCTGCAGCTAATTGCTGGGGTTCTTTCACCTAGTTGGAATGCACAGGCATTCGCATGTGCATGCACCCTTAAGGCCACCATTAACAGTTTGAATGTTGGACAATTCCTGATGAATCTGCTGCAGTTCAAGCTATGGGTGGCGCTACAAGCACCATCCAGCTCTGCAAATATACTGAGTTACGTGGGAGGATTATTGGCTGAATGGTGACTACAGTCACTGCAGCCATAGGGCAGCTTCCTGAATGCACTGGAGATTCCCCCATCCATGCTGTTGGCATGGATGGGGGAATCAAGTGATTTTTCTCTCCGTCTCCTCCAGGCAGAACAACTGAAATATGAGTTGTCTTTGCCCAGCCTTGACAGGTGCTAATGTTTGTGCTTAGAGATGGAGAGATTACTACTGAATACCAATACACACACCCAGCTCTAAGAGGAAAGACTGCACTGTAATAATCATTTTAAGAGAACCTGTCACTATGTTAAATACAAACGCACAGACAAATCTATTATTTGTTATTGCTTATTTGCATTGTTTTTCCTTTCTGTAAAAAAATATTTAATTAAAAGGTAATGTGCCTTTGAACTTGCTAGAAACATTGACTAGTCAATTACCTAGCACCGCCCCCTTCTCCCCTTGTACATCATAGCTTTCTCTTTTTTTGGGATGTCTGATTAGTGTTTGTGCTGGCCCAGCTCCTTTGCCCCTCTGCTATCTCTCTATATAACCCTTTATATGGCTGCCATGGGGGGCATGAAGAGGAATACTAAACACTGTCACAACGCTTAGTCTGCTGGGGCTGTTGACATCACGTCCAAGACGATGACACTCAGCAGCAATCTTAGGACTTTTGCATATCTACAGGTAAATAACATGCCTAAAATGCATTTAATGAACTTAAAGGTGAAGGTTAGGTATGAACTATTTTGCATACTTACATAGGTCCAACTAGGAACAACGTAAATCTGCATGTGTCATACCTGTGGGATCCCGGTAGAAGCTGAAAATCACTATATAACTACTTGACCTCCGGAAGATCTACCCCCCTTCATGACCAGGCCATTTTTTGCGATACGGCACTGTGTCACTTTAACTAACAATTGTGCGACGCTGTACCCAAATCAATATTATGTCCTTTTTATCGCACAAATAGAACTTTCTTTTGGTGGTATTTGATCATCTCTGCGTTTTTTTTTATTTTTTGCTCTATAAAGAAAGAAACACTGACCATTTTGAAAAAAAAATATATATTTTTTACTTTCTGCTCCAAAACATGGCTAATAAAAACATTTAAAAATCGAATTTCTGGATTCAGGATACGATACCCACACTGGCTGCATGGATTACTGAAATCAACAGTACTCTGCCGTTTAAGAAACGTATCTATGTTAGGCCTCTTTCACACGGTCCGCATTCCGTTGCGGACCATGCTCTGCTCAGCGGGGATTGATCCGCCGATCCCCGCTGAGCCGGCGGATGACAGCTCCGTCTCCGCACTATGTGCGGAGAGGGAGGTGTCAGAGCCCCGCTGCTCTCTATGGGGAATCGGATGAGATCGGACCGCCTGTCCGCTCTCATCCGATCCCATCCGATCCGATCCCCAGGACGGATGGAAAATAGGGTTTCCATCTGTCCGGATTTCACGGACAGGATCGGATGCGGATGGCAGCGGGTGTCAGCGGACATGTCATCACTGACATCCGCTGCTCCATAGCGCTGAATGGGGCATCCGATCAGATCCGCCTAAAAAACTGACAGGCTGATCTGATCGGAACGCCCGTGTGAAAGAGCCCTTAACAGGGGTTGCCCGGGTAAATACAATAAAGTCTGGGACAGGTGGCTGAACTCTTCCCTAACGTGTACATCATAGTACCTACCGGTTTGCTCACTGCTTGTAATTGTATACCGTATTTCATAGGGGGTCCTTTTCTATTTTATGAGGGCCTACCTTTCATGCATAGCTATGGTGAAGTTTTTGCTTTCTCATGTACTACTCTGCAACTTACCTATTAGTGTTTTTCTAGCATTGTGATCTGTTATTGTTTCTGTTGGTATATTATTTGTGTCTGTTCTTGTGCTCAATAAAACTTGTTTTGATGAAAAAAAAAAAAATCGAATTTCTTCATACTTCATCAATTTAGGCCAAAATGTGTTTTGCTACAATTTTTTTGGTAAAAAAAATCCCAATAAGCGTATATTGATTGGTTTGCGCAAAAGTTATAGCGGCTACAAACTATGGAATATATTTATGGAATTGTTATTTATATATATTTTTTTTTAACTAGTAATGACGGAGATGGAGAACGCAACTGCTGGCCTCAGGGGGGTGAGCGATGAGAAACAGAGGCAAATCCATGCCTTGATCTCACATGTAAACAATGAAACCAGAAGCAACAATGATTTGTCACTTTCGGTTTTGAATCCACCATTTTCCGGCTGGTACAGCCAGGACCCAGGAGACACATCTAACCGAACCGATCTATGCTTGGCTAGATGCTGTGAAGGGCAGGGGAGACATTGGGGTCCATTAGACCCCTAGTGTCTCCAAAAAAGTGTACCTGTCATCTGCTATCACATGGGGTATATTACCCTTTGTACTAGCAATTAGGTGAAAATAAATAAAAAAAAAAACGATTAAAAAAATAAAATTGTGATAAAATGTATTAAAACATTTTTTTAAATTGCCGTAACCCCTGTTGCCCCAAACACATGCATAAATGCAAATGTGTGCATGTGTTTGTAAACCACAGTCGCACCACACTTGTGACATATCGTGCAAACGTCGGAGTGAGAGCAATAATTCTAGAACAAGAGCTCCTGGATAAATCTAAACTGATGAGAGGTAAAAGCTGTTAAAGTGTCACCTATGAATATTTTTTGTGATATAATAGACACATGCAATTTTAAGACGTGGCATGTTTGGTATCTATTTACTCTACACAGCCTCATCTTTTATATTTGACTAAAAAAATGGGTATTATATAGTGTGTACAGTATTTGCACCAAAATTCATTTTATTATATTTTTTTCCTGAAATTTTGCATTTAATAAACTGTTGTGCAAATATCATGTGACATATAAATTATCATCTTTTTATTCTACAGGGCTTCTGCTTTCAGAAAATATTTAATGTTTTGGAGGTTTAAGTAATTTTATTGCCAAAATGAAGATTTTTACATGTGTGCAAAAAAATTAAAACAGTTGCTCTAAAATGAATTTTCTGCCAACAGGGTCTCCTTAAGCTGCTTGGTGTGGCACAGAATATTCTATTTTTTTTTTTTTTGCAAAAATAATAAATGTACATTCTGAATGTAAGCAGGTTGAATTAGCCAGTTAGGTGCTGTCCCAAAGGGGGGGGGGGGGTAGGAGTTAATGCCTTGCGGGTCCTTTTCTGGGTCCAGCCCACTAATCCTGTGATTTAAATATGGGACAGTGTTCGGGTACAAGGGGTTCCCCCCGGAGGAGTGCCCAGTGAAGAGGCTACCAAAAAGTTCTTTCTCAAGAGCTGAGAGTTTCCTGAGGTCCAGGGCTTGCATCATGTCCAATACCTGTAAGGTAATGAGACGGTGAAAGTAACCTGCGAGGGACAGAAGGATGTCGCTCTCTACCACCTGGATGCAAAGTCATCAGAACCTGGGGTTCACGCCAAAGTCACCGGCTCTGGAAGAATGCCTCTGATGGACTCAGTATTACACATACACTACCATTGCAGGTATGCCAGGGCAGCACACATTCTTCGGTTAGATTTAGGGAATTAGAGAAGAATTATGCCTTTGAATGTTGGGCTCTGTAATTGCCCTTTTGCACTTTTCTAAGTAAAGTATTTGAAAGATTGTCCTTGCCTGGTCTGAAGTTACTGAAAGGGGTGTAATGCAAGTAACCATTACAACTTAGTCTACCGTGTGGATCTTAACGTAAAGGTTCAGCCAAAGCTTGTTTGGCTGTACGTCTCCTGTGAATTACAGTTCTGCACTTCTGTGACCCTTTTTCAGCCAACAGTGGGCTGAAGCCTGCTGTCAGTTGACGTCACAGAGTCAGTCCCGGCTGGGGCAGACACCCATACAATATAGTCGGAATACACCCAGGAGCCTGGACCAGCACCTGGCTCAGCCTCTCAGCCTCTCAGCTGCGAGCCGCTTAGAGCCTGGTCCAGCCACTCCTGCCCCCTCCACAGCCCAGCACTCCAGTATGTGGAAGGGGTGTGTGTAGAGCAGAGCCACTGACTCATAGTCACCAGCTCTCTTCTCACAGAGCACTGAGAACTGAGCGATCAGCTGCCTTTAATCACTCGGTTCTCATCAGTCTTAGAGCTGGTGGGGGACAGATGCAGCATTGGATTGATTCTGCATCGACCTCTAAAGCATGATTCTTAAAAAAAAAAAAAATCCCCAAACTTCTCTTTTAAACACATTGATGTATGAAGACATCGGTGAGGAGTGGCGCAGTGTAAAGACAAAACATTGTCACGGGGACCTGAGAGTTAACTGAAGAACAGTTGCAGTGCAAGTGTACACGGTGTACATTCATCTCTGTGAGTAGAGGCCTGCCTTAAGGCCAAGTATTTCCCCATGGTGGCCATTGATAAAGATGGCACACAGAAAAGGTACGCTGTACAAGGTGCCTAGTGTAGTCAGAAGAACCCACCCTGCAGTAGGCCTCTCATCTGACCCTTGCTGGGCACCCAATGAGGAGGGGCAACATGCAGATGTGACAACCACCTCAAACTATCCCCCCAACATACTGTTTGCTGTTTTTTTTATTGAAGGTTGAAGTATACATACAAGTGAACAGTCAAATTTCTGAATCTATTGAGAAATAGCTACAGTAATGAGCTGGGCTTTTTTTCAGCTGGAACTTGGTGGAACTCAGTTCCACCACCTCTGGCTCAGGCCCTCTGCTCCCTGCTCACCACTATCACTTGTAAACACAGCGGTCGGACTTCATTGTTTTAACAAGTGACAGTTTGTCTCCTAATGGCTCCCCCAGATCTGATATCCTGAGTGGCTCCCACTGAGTGCAGGATGGGGACAGGGGAGATGCAGGTGCCCGGGGTGCAATGTGTGAGAGAGGCAAAGCCAAATACAGTATGCGGGAGTACTAGAGCTGACTGGGTGCTTCAGCTTAATACAGCAACAAAAGTAAGACATGTGGAAGATAGTGGGGCTTTTAAATAGGTGGGAAGAAAATGGGGCAGCAGAGTGGGGGTTGCATGCAGAGGTCAGAGCTGAAGAGGGGTGAAAACGAGATGTGGATGGAAATGCAGAGGTAAGCAGCTGTGGAAGAAGGCTGAACTCTGTATTATGTATGTAGCGCACCCCTAAACTATGCACAATGTACGTAGCGCACTCCTGAACTCTGCACTCTGTGTGCAACACCCCCAAACTCTGCACTCTGTACGTAATACACTCCTTGTATTCAATGCCCCTTTAGGACCCTTCCACTGTTAATGAAATTTGACCACACCCACTATTTGATGCGGTTTGGAGGGTGTGGGGGGGGGGGGTAGGTGGGCTTTGGAGGTTCGTGGCTGAGTTCCTGTACCTATTTTCTGGGAAAAAAAGCCCTGGTAAATGAGGTTACAATGTTTTGCCAAGAAGATCCAGCAGTGGAAGTAGCACCTAAATCCTGAATTGTTCAAATTCACGCTGAGAGCAAATAAGTAGGGAAGAAACAGGATAGGGCAATCATGGTGGATTTAGGTAATTGCCTCAGATCCAAAGTGGGTCTGTTCAAGTTTCTTAGACTATAATAGTCAAAGGTCATAGGTCTGTCAGGAGTTGGTCGAAGTCCACCAGTAGGTATTGTGAGATCCACAGGTCTAAGGTCTCCTTTTACTTAGCCATAGTTTTCAAAAGTTTTTCCTTAGGTACTCATTAAGAAATGTTCAATGGGTTGAGTTTTAACATCATTCAACAAAAAGTGGGTCAGATAACCAAGCTTTTACTATAGTTGGCTTTATGGTTGTCAAATTATGTGTAATTAGTTTAAAGTTATGTTTAGAGATGGCCTCTGTTTTTAGACTGAGTAATGTTTCACCTGGGTAAAAAGGGACAGGTAAGCTAAATACACATTCTTCCATTCTTCTGCTTGGTGTGAGGTTGTTTTGGCTTTGTAAGTGTTAGTTGAACACTAGCTTAGATTTAGATGGTCCTCACTGGTAATACAGGAGGATAAAGTGTTCCAAAATAATAGCGTCAGAGGGCCTACTAGTGTCATGCAAAAGTATTTTGCTTGCATGATCCAGCCATCTCTCATAGTGGAGTCTGAAATGCTTTCATAAATTCCTTCATCAATATATATATCAGGTTAGAACTGACATCCACCACAGCCGTAAGGACCAATGAAAAATATTTTATTTGAAAAACTTGTTTTCTCTTTCGTTCATTGACGGACACAGCTCTTTAACTTCATGACCATAGGGTTATACTGCCCCCTACAGGAGTAAGATACTAGGCAGAGAAAAAAGCTTGAGCACACCTATGGGGCAGTTCCTGGGTGTATACCCCCACTTCCTGCTATAGGTATTCCGTTTTTTTCTGCCTAGTCAGGAGTAAGGACCTTGTTCCTTGCTGGGATCTCTGGTCCTGCCAATTTTTTTTTCTTTTTAAACTGAATTTCTTCGTCCATTTATTAGTTTGTTCCTGTGAGAATCTACAATCAAGTGCCAGACTGGGTGCCGAACTTGATAATCTAGATTCTTAGGGTCCCCCCAGTCCGGCCAGCAAGCACATGCAGACCGCAGCTCCGCACTAGGTCGGCCGCGACATAGCCCCACTGAACGGGGCACATACGAACTGGCTACGGCCTGAGTCGCGTTTCCTCCTGGCCAACAGCACCCACATTACAATGGAGCGGTGTTCCTGGTGTGGTAAGTAGCTGTCCCCCCTCTACCTCTGGGGAGTTTTGGGGTGGACATGGGCCCCTCCCTGGAATGGTTGGGCCCCCGACTCCCCTCCCTCCCAGTTCACGTCTCTCCCCCTGTATCGGTGGTGTATTTCGGCCTGTGTCCCCCATCTGCCTACAAACCCCCCCCCCCCCCGCCCAGGCAGACATAGCTTTTTGGGTTGAATAGGGTGCTGCACTGGCGATGGGGGTGGGGGGGAGCGCACAGCCGGAGACCGATTGATCGCTCCTCGGGTAGGGAATGGACCTGGTGGGGGCGCCTGCCAGGGCCCCTCTCTCTGTTGGGATAGTTTCTTATGGCTCTGGGACCCCCTGGGACCCCTGGGAGCCAGGTGGTACCGCGTGGGGCCGCCATTTTCTTGTAGCCTTGTGTGCTACAGATCGGATGTTTCTGTAGCCTCTGTGGCCATTTTCCTATGGTTTCCTATTACAAATAGTGGCGGCCATATTTTTGGAGTCAGATGGGCGGGGATTCAGCAGTGGGAAGTCCTTTCTCGGCCTCTAGTGCTGATACAGAGATATTCCTCTTCCTGATCGCCACATGGTGTGCAGATAGTTCAGGCTGTGAGTACCTGAATGGTGGTGACGAGTGCCTTATAGGGTTTTCTCTCCCACTTTCTGCTTTTGCAGCGGTAGTGCTGTGCTGGGCCTTGTTGTGCCGACAGTGCAGTGGGGTGTCTTTTGCAGTGTTTTTACAATTTTTTTTTGTGTGTGGGTTCCCCTCTCCATTCATGGAGTCCCAGAAGCACGTTTCACCACCTTATACCCTCTCAGAGGCTGTCAGGCCCTTTGGGGCCCCACAACTGACTGCAATGATGACTGTCCTGGAGTCCCTGGTGTCCAAAGGATCCAGGGCAAACATGCCAGCAAAAAGCGTCCCCTGCCTAAACCTGTTTCCTCTCTCTCATCAGATCCAGAGTCTGATTCGGCCGCCACTGATGCGAGCTGCCCTTTGGGGTCTGTGCCCACGCATGCTCAGATAGTAAAGAGGATTCCTCTGTTCCTCTAGCTGCACATAAAAAGGTGCCAGTGGAAGCACTGATTGTATCGGTGTGGGAAACCTTACATTTGGAAGATGCGACTAAGGCAGCATCAGAGGCGAGGGTCACCTTTGGCAATCACAGGTCCTCCAAAGCGGCGAGGGTGTTCCCCTTTCCCACCTTCTTTGACAATATTGTCTCAAAACAGTGGGGGTGCCGAAAAAACGCATCTTTGTAATCCCTAAGCGTTTTGCAATGCTGTACCCTTATGAGTAGTCCCTCCTTAAAAATGGACAGTACCTCCTGTAGTAGACTCCCCGGTTTCCAGGTTGAATAAAACCACTGTAATACTGTTTAAAGAGTCCCCGGTCTTCTCCAATCTGACTGATAGGATGTCAGAGGCCTTGACCCGCCATATGTTCATGTAGCTGGGCCAGCACCTAGGCTGGTGTTTACCATCACCTTGGTGTCACAAGCTATGACTGAATGGGCCAAAATTCTACGCCGGGACCTGGAGGAGAAGCAGCTCCCCTCTGCTTTTGGGGAGCTGGCGGATCAGTTTGTCCAAGGGCTACAGTTCATCTGTGAAGCCTCTTTGCATGCCGCTCGCCTGATTTATAGACTCTCTGACTCAGCAGTGGTCCTGCGGCGCATTATCTGGCTAAAATGCTGGTCTGTGGACCAAGCTTCTAAGAAGGCCTTGTCTGATCTTCCATTTGTGGGGGATCTCCTGTTTGGAGCTTCCTTGGATGACATCAAAGGCTTCACGGGGCAAAGAGTAATCTTCTTTCTCAGGCTTCCAAGGGTAGGGAGTCCCATCGCAGATGGGGACCTTCTTTTTCGGCTCACAAGCGGCCTTTTCGTCCCTCAGGGTCTCAAGACAAGGGATCTAAACCCTTCAGGGCCTCCATTGGGGGTTCCAAAAAGTCTTGGTCGGGCAAACTATGAGCGGGTTCTGCCATACCTGCAGATGAAAATTCCTCCGCATGAAGGGGCGCCCTTACCCGTATCGGGGGTGGGGGGACATCTTTGCTGTTTTCCAGATCCGTGGACCTCCCTGATGCAGGACAAGTGGGTCCACAAAGTCATTCACTTCGGCTACAAGATAAAGTTTCAATCTTATCCTGCAGAAAGGTTCTTCCTTTCCAACCTGCACTTATCCCCAGATCGCTTAACCTTCTTAGCGGTATTCCCGAGCGTGGCTCGGGGTTAAATTTCAGAGCCAAAAGCGGTAACCCCGAGCCACACTCCTGAAAGCGGGGTTACTTACCTTGTCACCGGGATTCAGCGATGTATCCCGGCGGTGGCTAGCGGCGGATCTTCCTCTCGATCCTCTCCGTGCCCCGGCTTCCGTCTCCTGCGACGTGACATTCGCAGGGGGGTGGAACCGGTGGCAAATTCAAATGTAAAACACACAAAACACACTGATACAATGCAAAATTTTAAAAAATCACATTAGTTTGCCCCCAGTGCCCTTTTGTGCAGTTTTACTGTACTTTTTGTATATATATATATATATATATACACATATACACGTATGTAAAATTTTAAAAAATCACATTAGTTTGCCCCCAGTGCCCTTTTGTGCAGTTTTACTGTACTTTTTGTGTATATATATATATATATATATATATACACACATATACACGTATGTGTGTATATATATATATATATATATATATATATATACATGTATGTATATATATATATATATATATATATATATATATATATATATATATATATATATATATATAATATATGTGTGTATATATATATATATATATATATATATATATAATATATGTGTATATATATATATATATATGTATACATACTTAGATACTTTAACTTTTTTATAGTTTTTTATTATATTATAATTTATGATTTTGTGTTTCAAGCTTTATAATACCCGAGATGTTATAAAGAAGAACGCACAGTAAAAAAAAATCAAATGTAAATAGTTGGTTTGGGCTGCTCATTCTTAAGAATTACATGCAAAATAATGGTACCGCTTTCAGCACCTAAAATCCGAAAGAATCATACCGCCAGGGAGGTTAAAGGACCTCTATGGGGCAGTGCAAAACTTGTTACTTCAAGGGGTGATTGTTCTGGTTCCGACGTCAGAACGTTTTCAAGATTTTTACTCAAACCTGTTTACGGTTCCCAGGAAGGAGGGCAAGGTGCGTCCAATTCTGGACCTCAAGGCCCTAAACTACTGTGCGGAGTACAGAAGTACTGAATGGAATCTATTTGCACAGTGGTGGCGTCCCTACATCAAAGGGATTTTCTCGCCTCCATCAACATCAAGGACGCCTACCTTCACATCCCCAATTGTGTGGCCCATCAGCACTTCCTCTTATTTGCCGTGGGTGAGGAGCATTATCAATTTGTGGCGTTACCCTTTGGTCTCGCTTCCGCTCTTTGGATCTTCACGAAAGTGTTAGTCCCAGTTCTAGCATTACTGCGTCAGCGGGGGATCGCAATACAGAGGACAGAGTCTTGTATGGCTAGTCACGATGCTCCTTGGAGACTTCCTTTCAGGGAAGATCTGCTGCTGTCCCAAGGACTGATCTTCCATCCTGCTTTACAGGCTTTACAGTTGCTGGCTTTGATGCTTGGCTGTTGAAAGCCAAGGGCAGAAGGATAGAGGGTTGTCTGAATCGGTGTCAATATACATCAGAGAAATAGATTTTAACCGTAAGTCAAAAATCCCATTTCTACTACCAAGTGGCACCACTAGACAGATGTACTAACCATCTATTGCTCTCATGTAGGTCAGGAAATAACATATTTCTTCTAAAGACTTTTCCCTCATCATAGTGGGACTGTAAATTCTGTTTTTCATAGGAGTTTGCATGTCTGCAAAACAATTATGGTAATGGTGGTATGGTAATGTGACAGAAAAACAGGTAAGTATACACTAAAAATTGTAATCCTTTATAAAAAGAAAATGCAACAACAATCCCCACTGCAGAATTATGATTAGCTTGCAGGAACATATTGAATTACAGAAAAAATACTCTCACACTCTAGTTCCTGGATATCCTTAACAGCTCATCATGTAAAAACAAAAGAAGGAACGTTAAATAAATTATGGGTTAAATAAGGATTGTCAGACAGAGCTTAAAGAAGAACTGCATGCTAATAGTAAAGACTCAAATTTATTCTAGTCATGCATTCATTTTAAAAACAATTCTTCCAAATATTTTTTTAATAATACCTCAATCTTTCTTTAAGATAGCCTCCTGTAATCCCATGTACTATGACTGGGAGAGGAAAGGGCTGCCAGTTAGTATCTAAAACAGCCCACAGATGGTTCACTTTTTTAATTCAGCCAGAGGGTTGGGCAAAAAAATTACCTAAATGCTGCATCTACACATAAAAAAAATCTGACATTGGTAGAACGACTTATGTACAATAGGGATGAGCTTCGAGTTCAAGTCGAAGCTAAGTTTGACTCGAACATTGGCTGTTCGCTCGTTCGTCAAATGACAAACAAATGTGCTTTTTCACAGGAAATTTGAGCGCCCGCATCTGTAACGCACTGCATGCGCTCGGCGCGTGCAGTGCATTATGTGATTGGCCAAAGCATGCACCCTGACCTCCATGCTTTGGCCAATCAAATCATCTCTGCCATGATTGGACAAAGGCAGGCTGCCTTTAGCCAATCATGGCTCAGGGGCTAAGTACACGCCCCACACTGTGCCATTGAGAAAGCAAGTGAATGAGACAGGGAGAGGAACGTGTTTGAGGAAGGGAGAGGAGAGTCATTTGTAGTTTATCAGACAGTGCACTGTAGTCTAATTAGAGACATTGCTAGCAGTGAGTTAGGCAGGGAGAGAGATTTGTGCTTTTTACAAGTTAAAGCGGATTTCCGGCCAGAAAATCTTTTTTTCAATAAAAATACCCCCGGGACAGTCAGGGCTAGTACATTCCACAATGGATAGCCTCTGTACTGTCCCGGGTCGCACTTACCTTTTAGAAGAAATACTTACCTTGAAAATTTCTTCTCCAGCGCTGCCATCTCGAATGTGAGCAGCTGAAGCCAACGCGTCCTCTTCTGCGTCCTCTTCTCCCAGAATGCGCCTGCACCGGCCCCCCTCGTCACTTCCAGTGTGGGCGCGTCATCCCTCCATAGCTTCTGGGCATGCCCAGAAGCTGTTTAGCAGGGAATGAGGCGCAGCTCCGGAAGTGACGAGAGGGGGCCGGTGCAGGCGGATTGATTCCTGGGAGCGATGATGTTCAGCTCCCAGGAATCAGTGCAAAGAGGAAGTGATGGCGCGGGCCGCGGCCGCAGAGGGAGGAAGTGGAAGAAAGGTGAGTATATTTTTCTTCAATAACAAGGTAAGTAAACAAAAAAAAATCGTAACTATCCATTTATTTTTCAGGTGACCATAAGCAAGCGGATGGGCCAAAATCGACTATGTAGATTTTGTGGCCAGAACTCCGCTTTAAGAGATCAGATAGTGAAGTATATTCAGTAGTGCAGTATATACCATAGACCATATACCATATATTGATCTCGATCTATATATAAGACAATTGATTAGATATCAGACCATTCAGTATCTATCAACCAATATACCAACCAGTAATAACCAGTAGTAAACCCCCCCCCCCCAAATCCACATCATGTCAGAAAGGCCGACAAGGAGAGGCAGACGCTCACAGGCCACGAAAAGAGGGCGAGCAGCCTGTGTCCACAATGAAAATTGGTGGTCAACATGGTGTATCCTCACGCCCGTCCTTTTTTTCCGGTGCTGCCCGTGTTATTCAGCCACAACATGTAGAAGAGTTGGTGGAGTGGATGAATAAGCTGTCCTCATCCTCCTTGTCCTCTGACACCCACGCTCACACTAGTTTGCCTTCCAACGCAGCTGCCAAAGCGGCCCATTCCATAGGCTCCTTCTCCACAGCTACTCCTTCTATCGCCCCACCATCATGCACAGAGGAGTCATCTGAACTATTCGATCATAGTGTCAGTGACATGCTGCTGGAGTATGAGCAGCAATTTGAAAGCTGTGATGTTGGTTCGCAGATTGATGAAGGGAATAACGTGAGCCTAGAGAGAGGGGGTGACAATGTCAGACAAGAAACTAGCAGTCATGTTCTCACAGCTGCAGCATACTGCCAAGTTTGCTCCAGTGACGAGGAGGGAGGGGATGATGAGGTCACTGAGTGTACTTGGGTGCCTGACAGGATAGAGGAGGAAAGTGAGGGGGAGGAGGAGGAGGAACAACTCCAACGAGGCAGGATGTGCTCCAGGGGCTGCCATAGGAGTAGCTAAGCTATTGCATCACAGCACAGAGCTCCACAGGTGCAGGGTGCTGCAAACTCCCCACGGACTTCCAAAAGTTCATTAGTGTGGGCTTTTTTCAGCACATGTGCAGTAGACCACAGAGTTTCTGTTTGCAACATCCGTCTGAAGCGGATCAAGCATGGCCAGAACACCAGCCTCTTGGGCACCACATGCTTGACAAGACATGTGATGACCTCCCATGCAGTCCGTTGGCAAAAGCATCTGAAGGAGCCACAAGATCAAAACAAGCATACTGCACCTTGCTCCTCATCTGGGATCTCTAACCTTACTATACCGCATGTCTTCAAATACCAGCATTGAGAGGGATGATGGTATAGCAATGAGTGCCACAGAGACTTGCACCCAATCTGCTAGCAGTACACCACCGCTTGATTTGAGCAGCAGTCATATTTCACTACCCCAGTTTCTGAACTGTAGAAAAAAAATACTGTCCCAGCCATCCACATGCTCAGCGTCTTAATGCTAGCTTTGCCAAATTGCTGGCATTATAATTGCTGCCTTTTCATCTGGACTCTGTTCCATTTCACAAACTTGTGGAATGTGCTTTACCACAGTGGCAGGTACCAAAAAGGCATTTATTTTCGCTTAAGGCCATTCCAGATCTCTACCGTCACGTGGAAGGTAGTGTTTTGGCCTCGTTGGACAGAGCAGTCAGCAGGAAGGTTCACATTACTGCTGACCCTTGGTCCAGCAGGCATGGACAGGGCTGTTACATTTCTTTCATGGCGCACTGGGTAACTGCTGGCAGCTGGGAAGGATGCAGGACAGGGTTCATTGTTGCAGCTTGTTTTGCCACCACGCCTCCAAAAAGCTGGTGCTGGTTCTGCCACATCTGGCTACTCTTCCACCTCCGTCTCCTCCTCCTCTTCTTCTTCCTTTATGTCCTCTTCTGCTCAATTGTCCTCTGAAGCAGCAGTGCTCCCTAAGCGTTCAAGGGCCTATGCAAGCAGTCAGGCTAAAAGATGCCACACCGTGCTTCAGTTGTTTTGTCTAGGGCATAGAAGTCAAACAGGGGCAGAGATTCTGTCAGCTCTGCAGGGGCAGGCTCAGAGATGGTTGACGCCATGACAGCTTGAGTCAGGAATGGTTGTATGAAACAATGGCACCAACCTTCTCTCCGCCCTCCGTCAGGGACACTTGAC
Source organism: Pelophylax lessonae (assembly GCF_965119305.1). Lineage (NCBI taxonomy): Eukaryota > Metazoa > Chordata > Amphibia > Anura > Ranidae > Pelophylax > Pelophylax lessonae. Next base: position 197,806,359 of record NC_138768.1, read on the forward strand.
ACATGTTCCATGCTTGGCACATGTCCTGAATCTGGTGGTGCAGCATTTCTTGACCAGATACCCCGGCTTCCAAGATCTCCTGAGGCAGGCAAGAAAAGTCTGTGGCCATTTCCAACGTTCATACAAAGCCAGTGCTTGCTTATCTGACATTTAATGGGAATTCAACCTGCCCACCAACCGCCACAACCTGCCCACCAGGTGGAACTCAACATTGGCAATGCTGCAGCTGCATTTCGCCACACCAGTGGCTTTTGATAAAGGATGCATGCATCGTCCTGTCACCATTTGAGGAGGCCACAAGGATGGTGAGTGGGGATGATGCATTCATCAGTGACACTATCCCTCTAGTCTACCTGCTGGAGCACAAGCTTTGTGGAATCATGGACAGGGCACTTCAGGTAGAACAGCGGGAGGAAGAGGAGGACTTCCTTTCCTTACAAGGCCCCCTTTATGCAGATATCATTCCTGCAGGGACACAAAACACACAGGAGGAAGAGGAGGAGGAGGATTGTGGCAGCATGGATGTAGAGGATAGCATACAGCAGTCTTCAAGGGATGGCTGTCATTCCCCAGAAACCCCAGGAGTTGTACGTGGTTAGGGAGAGGTTGCTCCTGACAATGTTATCTTTAGTGACCCAGAGGACTCAGATGCTCATGCCTCCTCAAACTTACGTTGCATGGGGTCCCTGATTCTGCAAAGCCTGCGAAAGGACCTGAGGATTCGTGCTATCAAGGAGAGGGATCATTACTGGTGTGGTTGGCAACCCTTCTTGATCCACATTACAAGGATAAATCGCAGAGCTCATCCTGCCTTCGCAGAGGGAGCAGAGGATGAAACATCTTGAGGAGGCCTAGAAAAAGAAATTGTGTAACACCTTTTCAGACACTGGGAGGTTGACATTCTCTGGACGTGTTTCTGAGGCATCGTTCAGTCAAAATAGGAGCGGTGGAGAAGGGGCCGACTGACTGATGACTTTAAACAGTTCTTTAGTCCTCAGCAGTACCCAGGGATGTTAGGTTTAAGCAACCACCGTCAGTGTCTCCATCATATGGTGCATGATTATCTAGGGGCAAGAGCAGACTTTGAGACCTTTCCAAGTGAGCATCCACTGGGTTACTGGGTCTTGAAGATCGACCACTGGCCAGAACTTGCTCAATATGCAATGGAGCTACTGGCCTGTCCTGCTTCCAGCGTGCTTTCTGAAGGGAGATGCTGGAGGTTTTGTGATAGAAAAAAGAGTGCGTCTGTCCACAGACTCTGTTAACCAGTTGACTTCTATCAAAATTAATCAGTCCTGGATCAGCAACAGCTATCAAGCCCCTGATGGTGAAGTAACTGATTGAATTTGCTAGGGGTCTGCCATCCCTTAACCACTTTACCTCCGCTCACATGGAGGCTACTGTGGCAAAGTGCCGCGATCCCGTCCAGCGATGTAGACCTACGTCGCTGGACTCCGCCCCTTGTGGGCGGCGCTCGCGCGCCGCCGGAGGCTCGCTCCCGCTGTGTTCATTCACAGCGGGAGTCGGGCCAGCGGAGGAGCAGCGGCGATTGCCGCTGCTCTGCCCCGATCGTCGGGGATCGAGTCTGGAGATCCGCCCGCTGTGTGTAAACACAGCGGGCGGATCTCCATAGTGACAGGGACTGACAGATCGGAGTGTTCAGCATAGCTGGACATCCGATCTGTCCTTCTGTCACACAGTCACCTCCCCCCCCCACACGTCAGTAAGCACCAGGCATACATTAACCCCTCCCTCTCCAATAAAATTAACCCCTTCCCTGCCAGTGTCATTTTTACAGTAACAGTGCATATATATAGCACTGATTACTGTAGAAATGTCACTGGTACCCCCAAAAGTGTCAAAAATGTCAGTCAAGGGTCCGATCTGTCTGCCGCAATGTCGCAGTCCCGCAAAAAAAATCGCAGATCACCGCCATTAGGCGTTAAAAAAAAAACACCAAAAATGACAGAAATCTGTCCCTTAGTTAGTAAACGCAATAACTTTTGCGCAAACCAATCAAAATACGCTTATTGCGATTTTTTTTACTAAACATAGGTAGCAGAAAACAAATTGGCCAAAAATTAAAAAAAAATTTGATTTTTAAATTTTTTTTGGGGGGAATTTCATATAAAAAAATGTGAAAAATATTGTTATTTTTTCAAAATAAACGCTCTTTTTTTGTTTATAGCGCAAAAAGTAAAAATCGCACAGGTGATCAAATACCACCAAAAGAAAGCTCTGTTTGTGGGAAAAAAAGGACGTAAATTTCGTTTGGGTACGGCGTCGCACGACCGCGCAATTGTCAATTAAAGTCGCACAGCGCCGAATCGCAAAAAGTGGCCTGGACGGAAGACAGCAAAATCCTCCGGTGGTAAAGTGGTTAAAGATGGCATATGCTGCCTATCCTATTCCTCAACCTTGATTCTGCTAACTTCCAACAATGTTTTTGGTTTAGGCCACCACCAACCCCCAAGGCCTAATTTTTCTGCACTTGTATGACAGGTGCATACAATTTAAATTTCGTATGTCATTTTTAACAGCAGGCCCTGTCCCTGTGCCCTGTGCCCAGCAAGAGTAACTGCGAGGGGTTACGGTGTTCAGGCACCACCAACACCCAAGGCCCAATTTTTCTGCACCTCTATGACAACTGACAAGTACATGCGATTTCAAATTTGTATGGCATTTTTACCAGCAGGGCCCATTCCTGAGCCCAGCAAGAGTAACTGTGAGAGGCCCAAGGCCCAATTTTTCTGCACCTGTATGACAAGTACATGCGATTTGAAATTTGTATGTATATTTGTATGACATTTTTTGCTTTAGAAATGTCAGTATTGCTGCAGAAGGCTACATACATCGTAGAGATGCACTACTTTACAGTCACATTCAGGGGACCCACCAGGCACAATATTTGAAGGAATTTTTCATTTCTATAGTTTCACTTTAAGCCTCATTAAAATCAGTAAATCACTGCTCCTTTAAAAACTATAATTTTCTTTTATTTTTTTGCATTGCTACATGTTTCCCAGGTCAGTACCCGGACCCCTATACACTTTAGTTGGGCAATAGCTTGCATTTTTATTTTTGACGTTCGAGTCCCATAGACTTCAATGTAGTTTGTTTGTTTAAACTAACTTTTCCTCTGTTCACAGCGTTCTGGTGCAAACCGAACAGGGGGGTGTTCGGCTCATCACTAATGTACAAGCACCCTGCCCAAACAAGGATCGGAATTCGTCCAGTCCCAAACATTGCATTCCTCAAACTAACATGGATAGATTCCTGATAGGAGAGAGGACAGGGATAATCTTATCAGCATGCTGCTGTTCCTTCGCTATCCAATTAAATGTTAGGGGCCAGGTGTGTGACAAACCTGTATTGCTTTAACTGCAGTAGAGAAAACTAGTATAGAGACCTGACTCTGGTAAGAGTGACTGAATCTCAAGAGTGGCTGAAAAATTAATGTCAGTGGATCCTGCCATCCATGCTGCATGGATTTAACTGCAGTGACAGGATGCTCAGTCGAATCAGGTAGTCCCTACACATCCACTTACAGCAGCTGAAACAAATTTAGCAGGTATCAACTAAAATTTGAGATGTGTATGGCTAACTCTAGTAAGAAGGCACCTAGGTGGGCAGAAGTTTATACTATAGTTTAGGTGGCTAAAAATGGGGGTCTTGGGTGAATTTTCCTTCAACAAGCTCCAGAAACATTAATAATATTTGCAAAGATCTTAATGTGGACCTTCACCTTATAGGTCATGTTATGCTGCCCTGCCTCCTCCCCCCTCCCTCTTTACAACGAGACATTATTTTCTATTTCTTTTTTTATGAACTCATAAATTTGTGCTGCAAAGAAGCACTTCCACCCTTCTCGTTTAGGTGAAAATAACATTTTTCTCTCCCTGACCCTATGCACATTGGCAGATGTGCCACTGGGCAGTGGCGTAGCGTGGGGGGTGCAGGGGGGGCCGGCCGCACCGGGCGCAACATCTGGGGGGAGCGCATTCCCGCAGTGTCACTCTGTCTGACACAGTATCACACGCTGTCTGCGGTTGCCGCCATGTTTAGGCTGGGAGATGTCCAGCGGGCGCCCTATGGATGAAAATGGCAGGACGGGGCGGAGATGGACTGTGCCTCACCTGTCCATTGGCGTAGGGTGGAGTGGCGCTGCGGCGCATGTGGAAATGTTGCAAGCCAAGCCCCGCCTGTGCCGCCTCTCCTCACAATCGGCCGCATGTTCAGAAGAGCTCAGTCAGCTCAGCGAGTGAATCAGCAGCCTGGCACAGAGTCAGTAATCATTCATCTAGCTATCTTTCCCTGTTGTTGTGACACTCAGCCAGCCGTTGTGAGAGGTGAGGTGAGACCATTGGGGGGGGGGGGGGGGAGAAGCCTGGACTGGAGAACACTGGCTGCAGACTGGCAGGCATCGAGGGAAGAGGAAGGGGGGAGGGGAGCAGCCTGGACTGGAGTGGAGAGCCCTCCCTATGTATAAAGTAGTGCAGTGGGTAATGTAGTGTAGTGTAGTGGGCAGTGCCGTGCAGTGGGCAGTGTAGTGCAGTGGGCAGTGTAGTGTAGTGGACAGTGTAGTGTAGTGCAGTGGGCAGTGTAGTGTAGTGTAGTGTAGTGTAGTTGTCAGTGTAGTGTAGTGCAGTGGGCAGTGTAGTGGGAAGTGTAGTGCAGTGGGCAGTGTAGTGTAGTGGGCAGTGTAGTGTAGTACAGTGGGCAGTGCAGTGTAGTGGACAGTGTAGTGTAGTGCAATGGGCAGTGTAGTGTAGTGGACAGTGTAGTGCAGTGGGCAGTGTATTGTAGTGTGTAGTGTAGTGGGCAGTGTAGTGTAGTGTGTAGTGTAGTGGGCAGTGTAGTGTAGCGGGCAGTATAGTGTAGTGTAGTGTAGTGAGCAGTGTAGTGGGTAGTGTAGTGGGCAGTATAGTGTAGTGAGCAGTGTAGTGTAGTGGGCAGTGTAGTGTAGTGGGCAGTGTAGTGTAGTGGGCAATGTAGTGTATTGGACAGTGTAGTGTAGTGCAGTGGGCAGTGTATTGTAGTGTAGTGTAGTGGACAGTGTAGTGTAGTATAGTGGGCAGTGTATTGTAGTGTAGTGGGCAGTGTAGTGCAGTGGGCAGTGTATCGTGGTGTAGTGTAGTGGGTAGTGCAGAGGGCAGTGTAGTGTAGTGGGCAGTGTAGTGTAGTGCAGTGGGCAGAGTAGTGGGAAGTGTAGTGGGCAGTGTAGTGCAGTGGATAGTGTAGTGTAGTGTAGTGGTCAGGTAGGAATCAAGTAGGTCAGTGTAAGGGTCAGTGTCGTGGACAGGTAGGTCAGTATAGAGGTCAGTGTAGTGGCCAGTATAGGAATCAGGTAGGTTAGCGTAGGGGACAGGTAGGTCAGTATAGGAATCAGGCTGGTCAGTACTATTGTAGAAAGAGACTCAGGGAGTGCTAAAAGTCCGCAGGTTAGGGGGCGCAAATTACTTGCCTTGCCCCGGGCGCTGACAACCCACGCTATGCCACTGCCACTGGGCTTCTAGTTCCAAGAGCCCTGCAGCACAGCTGCACATGCATTAGTTCCCCAAACTATCTGCACGCACACAGGGTTTCCCATGCATGCGCAAAATGGCTATCAGGGAAGTTCCGAACCTTCCTCAAACCACCTTTGTGCATGAGTGAAAAATCTATTCCATGCATGCAATTGTGCAGAAGGGCTCAGCCAGGATGCAGAAGTTAGCCAGAGGACATTGGCTCATCTGCGCTTGTGCCATGATGGTGGCAGCGATGTGGAAGGCAGAGCAGCCTGAGAGGTGGACTGAAGTTCCACTTTAAGGGACAATCCTGCTTAGGTCTCTAACCCTACATAATAGAGGTTAGATTATCCTGGGTACACAAGTACTTTAAAGCGGAGTTCCGGGCACAAAAACGATATTTTTTTTTTTGTGCCCGTCCGCTAGTTCAGCCTAACCTGAAAAGGAATTTGATAGTTAGATTTTTTTTTTTTAAAAACTCACCTTGTAATTGACGATCGTAAATACTCACCTATGACAGCTTCCTCCTCCAGCGCCGAGGCTCTCCCCGTCACTTCCTGCCTCGCAATGATTCCTGGGAGCTAAACGTCATAGCTCCCAGGAATCAATGCGCCGCACCGGCCCCGCTCGTCATTTCCGGGCGACGCCGCATTCCCCTGCTAAACAGCTTCTGGGCATGCCCAGAAGCTGTTTAGGAATGCGGCGCCGCACCGGAAGTGACGAGAGGGGCCGGTGCAGCGCATTCTGGGACACGAAGACGCGGAAGAAGACGGAGAAGAGGACCGCGCCGGCTTCAGCTGCCCACAACCGAGATGGAAACGCTGTGGAAGAAAACTTCTAAGTAAGTATTTCTTCTAAAAGGTAAGTGCGAACCGGGACAGATCAGAGGCTAGCCATTGTGGAATGTGCTAGCCCTGACTGTCCCGGGGGTATGTTAAAAAAAAAAACGATTCTCTGCCCGGAACTCCGCTTTAACTTCCATGGCCCATTGACACTATAAAGGAACTGTGTTTGCTGTAGCTTTTATGGAACCTTGATTAATGGGAAGGGCTTAGCAACTTTGGGTCTTATTTATCCAAATCTTTAACCACTTTACCACCGGAGGATTTTGCTGTCTTACGTCTGGGCCACTTGTTGCGATTCGGCACTGTGCGACTTTAACTGACAATTGCGCGGTCATGCAATGCCGTACCCAAACGAAATTTACGTCCTTTTTTTCCCACAAACAGAGCTTTCTTTTGGTGGTATTTGATCACCTGTGCGATTTTTACTTTTTGCGCTATAAACAAAAAAATAGCGACAATTTTGAAAAAATAACAATATTTTTCACATTTTTTTTATATGAAATTCCCCCCCAAAAAAATTTAAAAATCAAAATTTTTTATCATTTTAGGCCAATTCGGTTTCTGCTACATATTTTTGGTAAAAAAAATCGCAATAAGCATATTTTGATTGGTTTGCGCAAAAGTTATTGCGTTTACTAACTAAGGGAAAGATTTCTGTCGTTTTTGGTGTTTTTTTTTTTAATGAGTAATGGCGGCGATCTGCGATTTGTTTTTTTTTGCGTGACTGTGACATTGCGGTGGACAGATCGGATCCTTGACTGACATTTTTGACACTTTTGGGGGTACCAGTGACATTACTACAGTAATCAGTGCTATAAATATGCACTGTTACTGTAAAAATGACACTGGAAGGGAAGGGGTTAATTTTTATTGGTGATCAAGGGGTTAATGTATGCCTGGTGCTTACTAACGTGTGTGGGGGGGAGGGGACTGAGTGACACAGGGACAGATCTCAGGTTCAGCTATGCTGAACCCTGCAATCTGACCTTGCCTGTCACTTAGGAGATCCGCCCGCTTTGTTTACACAAGCGGGCGGATCTCCACACTCGATTCCCCGACGATCGGGGAAGAGCGGCGGTAATCACCGCCGTTCCTCCCCTGGCCCGACTCCCGCTGTGACTGAATACAGCGGGAGCGAGCCTCCGGCGGCGCGCGCACGCCACCGAGGTGGGGGAATGTCTGGCGACGTAGGTCTATGTCGCCAGACGTTATCGAGCCACTTTGCCACAGTAGAGCTCTTAGTAAGCAGCGGTAAAGTGGTTAAATTGTGGCTATTTGTGCTGCTCAACAACCAACAAATGTTCCTTTTCCTTCAACCATACACTACTCCAAAACTGTATGACATATTGTATGATTATGTTATGTCAAGCTAATATTCCTTATGTCCAGAGGCGGCTCTTTAATTAGGCAAAATAGGCGGATGCCTAAGGCCTCGCGCTCATTGGGGCCTCGCAGCCACCTGATTTGCCTAAGGGAGGAAGGGGAGACACCAGCATCGGGAAGGATGGCGCTGGCTGCGGATGTGCGGGACCAAACTTCTCACGCTGGGACTCTGCACTAACATAAACTTGACTGCCCCCCCCTTTAGCTGCAAGAAGGGAGAACCGAGGTGAGTCACTGCCCCTCGGCCGCTCTGCACATGACAGGAGAGAAAGCTGGTCCAGGGACCAATGAGCTGCAGGCTGCCGGGTTAACTGGTAGGTGAAGCCCCGCCCTCCACGTGTGTTGTGCTTTCACCCGGCAATACAGATGCTAGTTGTGATGGCGATCTGACAAGTTCAGGGATTATGGTGAGTCTAAGGATTATTGCACACTGACACAAGACTACTCTGTCCATTGCAAGCCCCTGCATGCAAACAACTCCTCTTCTATGTGACCGGACCGACTCCTGGAGCCCACACACCGACATCACATGTTATCCTGATCACACACAGGAGTGCAGAACAAAAAGCCTTCTTCTGTCTTCTCTCCCCCATCCCTCTCTCCCATCCATCCCTATTTCCCATCTCTCTCTCTCTCTCTCTCTCTCTCTCTCTCTTATCCATCCCTCTCTCCCATCCATCCCTCTCTCCCATCCCTCTCTCTCTTTCATCCATCCCTCTCTCCCATCCCTCTCTCCCATCCATCCCTCTCTCATCCATCCCTCTCTCCCATCCATTCCTCTCTCCCATCCCTCTCTCTCTCCCATCCATCCCTCTCTCCCCTCCCTCTATCCCATCCCTCTCTCCCATCCCTCTCCCATCCATCCCTCTCTCTCCCATCCATCCCTCTCTCTCATCCCTCTCTCCCATCCCTCTCTCTCCCATCCATCCCTCTCTCCCATCCCTCTATCCCATCCCTCTCTCCCATCCATCCCTCTCTCCCATCCATTCCTATTTCCCATCCCTCTCTCTCTCATCCATCCCTCTCTCCCATCCCTCTCTCTACCATCTATCCCTCTCCCATCCATCCCTCTCTCTCTCATCCATCCCTCTCTCCCATCCATTCCTCTCTCCCATCCCTCTCTCCCATCCATCCCTCTCCCCCATCCCTCTCTCCCATCCCTCTCTCCCATCCCTCTCTCTCCCATCCCTCTCTCCCATCCATCCCTCTCTCTCCCATCCCTCTCTCTCCCATCCATCCCTCTCTCTCATCCATCCCTCTCTCCCATCCATTCCTCTCTCCCATCCATCCCTCTCCCCCATCCATCCCCCTCTCCCATCCATTCCTCTCTCCCATCCCTCTCTCTCCCATCCATCCCTCTCCCCCATCCCTCTCTCCCATCCATCCCTCGCTCCCATCCCTCTATCCCATCCCTCTCTCTCCAATCCCTCTCTCCCATCCCTCTCTCCCATCCATCCCTCTCTCCCATCCCTCTATCCCATCCCTCTCTCTCCCATCCCTCTCTCCCATCCATCCCTCTCTCCCATCCCTCTCTCCCATCCATCCAAAAGGGCTATCAGGGAAGTTCCAAACCTTCCTCAAACCACCTTTGTGCATGAGTGAAAAATCTATTCCATGCATGCAATTGTGCAGAAGGGCTCAGCCAGGATGCAGAAGTTAGCCAGAGGACATTGGCTCATCTGCGCATGTGCCATGATGGTGGCAGCGATGTGGAAGGCAGAGCAGCCTGAGAGGTGGACTGAAGTTCCACTTTAATGCCCAGTACACACGATCCGAAAATCGGGCGACGCTCCGTCCGTTTTTGTTTGGTTGCTAGGAACTCTCAATTATATTCGCAAATGGGAGAGGTTACTTACGATACGAATTTTCTCGGACGATGATTCAAAAGCTTCCGGTATGCGTAACCACGCTGTAGCGTGTGAGGGGAAATGTTGTCTACTGCTCATGCGCTGTCTACTGCTCACCATTTTTTTCGGACGAACAACATACTGATAATACGATTATCGTACGATGTGTTATAATACGATCAAAATTTTTATGCTTGCACGACCGGGAAATATCGGGCGAACTGTCGTGATCGCCTCTCGTAAGCTGTGTACTAACGATCAGATTATCGTCCGATCTTTTCACAAGCGTTATTTTTCGTCTGATTTTCGGATCGTGTGTACGGGCCATAAGGGACAATCCTGCTTAGGTCTCTAACCCTACATAATAGAGGTTAGATTATCCTGGGTACACAGGTACTTTAAATTCCATGGCCCATTGACACTATAAAGGGACTGTGTTTGCTGTAGCTTTTATGGAACCTTGATTAATGGGAAGGGCTTAGCAACTTTGGGTCTTATTTATCCAAATCTTTAACCACTTTACCACCGGAGGATTTTGCTGTCTTACGTCTGGGCCACTTGTTGCGATTCGGCACTGTGCGACTTTAACTGACAATTGCGCGGTCATGCAATGCCGTACCCAAACGAAATTTACGTCCTTTTTTTCCCCACAAACAGAGCTTTCTTTTGGTGGTATTTGATCACCTGTGCGATTTTTACTTTTTGCGCTATAAACAAAAAAAGAGCGACAATTTTGAAAAAATAACAATAACTAAGGGAAAGATTTCTGTCGTTTTTGGTGTTTTTTTTTTTAATGAGTAATGGCGGCGATCTGCGATTTTTTTTTTTTTTTTTTTTTTTGCGGGACTGCGACATTGCGGTGGACAGATCGGATCCTTGACTGACATTTTTGACACTTTTGGGGGTACCAGTGACATTACTACAGTAATCAGTGCTATAAATATGCACTGTTGCTGTAAAAATGACACTGGAAGGGAAGGGGTTAATTTTTATTGGTGATCAAGGGGTTAATGTATGCCTGGTGCTTGCTAACGTGTGTGGGGGGAGGGGACTGAGTGACACAGGGACAGATCGCAGGTTCAGCTATGCTGAACCCTGCAATCTGACCTTGCCTGTCACTTAGGAGATCCGCCCGCTTTGTTTACACAAGCGGGCGGATCTTCACACTCGATTCCCCGACGATCGGGAAAGAGCGGCGGTAATCACCGCCGTTCCTCCCCTGGCCCGACTCCCGCTGTGACTGAATACAGCGGGAGCGAGCCTCCGGCGGCGCGCGCGCGCCACCGAGATGGGGGAATGTCTGGCGACGTAGGTCTATGTCGCCAGACGTTATCGAGCTACTTTGCCACAGTAGAGCTCTAGTAAGCAGCGGTAAAGTGGTTAAATTGTGGCTATTTGTGCTGCTCAACAGCCAACAAATGTTCCTTTTCCTTCAACCATACACTACTCCAAAACTGTATGACATATTGTATGATTATGTTATGTCAAGCTAATATTCCTTATGTCTCTCTTAGCATGTAACATATGATGCTGTAGCTTGATGCATCGGGTTCCTATAATTTTAGCAGGATGGCCCTCGTTAATACACCTTACCTTATTAAAAAAAAACAAATATGTTAAACTTTACACTTAGTTTAAGTAGATGTATATTCTTCAGTTTGGGCCAAATCCAAACTACACATTTTTAATTTAAATTAAAAATGGATTTTTGTAAGATCTTACCGTAAAATCCTTTTCTCTTAAGCTCATTGACAGACGTAGTCTTCTTGATTCTCAAGAGCTGGGTTATGTTGTCTCCGCAGGAGTAGGACTAGGCAGAAAGACAAAACGTTCTGGCTCCACCTTAGGGGCAGTCCCTGAGGGTATATCCTCCCTCTCTCTGCTACAGGGAATCAGTTCTGTTCTAAAGCAGTAACAGAGAATTTAACCCAACCCAACTCAATGATAGAGGGGCGGGTACTACGTCTGTCAATGAGCTTAAGAGAAAAGGATTTTACGGTAAGATCTTACAAAAATCCATTTTTCTCTATCGCTCATTGACAGACGTAGTCTTCTTGATTCTCAAGAGCTGGGACATCCAGAAGCAGTGCCACAAATGAGGGGTGGGATTGACAAAAATCAAATCCAATCTAGAAGGCCCAACCGGTGCCAAACTAGAAGTTTTAAAGGCTCATTATAAACAAAGAATGAGACTAAAAAGAAAAATTTCCAACGGAAAAAAACCCTCGAGGCAGACCACTGGTCTCCTCAAATGGCGGCCTGCAAAATCTTGCGGCCAAACACGGCATCAGATGATGCCATTACATCAACTTTATAATGTTTTGTAAAGGTATGCACCGACGACCAGGTAGCCGCCTTGCACACCTGGACCACTGACGCCTGATGGCGAAAGGCCCATGACGCACTAAGCGCCCGAGTGGAGTGCGCCTTAACAGGGAACGGGGGCTCCCGACCCTTAATAGAATAAGCCTGTACCACCGTCTGTCTGATCCATCTGGAAATGGTCGCGGCAGATGCAGGCAACCCCTTTTTGGGTCCATCCGGGATCACAAAAAGTGAATCCGTCTTGCGAAACGAGTCTGTCGTTTTCAAGTATACCCTGATCGCCCGGACCACATCCAAGGAGTGTAAAGCAAACTCCCGAGGATGACTGGGCTTAGGACACAGGGAAGGTAATACAATTTCTTCATTCAGATGAAATTCTGAAACCACTTTTGGTAGGAAGGATGGATTCGGACGAAGAACCACCTTATCTCTATGAACCACCAGATATGGTGAACGACAAGATAATGCGGCCAGTTCTGACACCCTGCGTGCAGAAGTAATAGCCACCAAGAAGGCCACCTTCTGGGACAACGTAGGTAGAGGAATCTCCCTAATATCTTCAAAGGGAGGTTTCTGAAGAACCGACAACACTAAATTAAGATCCCAGGGTGGTAACGGCGCGCGCACTGGCGGAGCCAGATGTCGCACCCCCTGGATGAAATTCCGCACCAAGGAATGAGTAGCCAAAGGCTTCTGAAAGAAGATAGCTAATGCTGAGACCTGACCCTTGATAGTACTCAAGGCCAGTTTCTGCTCAACCCCTTGTTGCAGAAAAGCTAATATTCGACTAATCGAATAAGACCGTGGACGGAACCCCAGAGGTTCACACCATGCAATGTAGGACTTCCATGTACGATGATAAATCTTTCTGGAAGTCGCTTTCCTTGCTTCAACTAGAGTAGGAATAACTGAAGCTGACAAACCTTTGTCCTTCAGCACCTGGGTCTCAATAGCCAGGCCGTTAAAGCCAGCGATCGTAAAGCAGGATGGAAGATCGGTCCCTGAGACAGTAGGTCCTCCCTGAGAGGAAGTCTCCACGGGACGTCTGCCACCAGTCTGACCACGTCGGCGTACCAAGCTCGACGAGGCCAGTCCGGAGCTACCAGAATTACTGGAATTCCTTCCTCCTCTATCCTGCGAAGAAGTCTTGGCAGTAACGCGAGAGGAGGGAATGCATACATTAGCTGGTATTGCCCCCACGGGGCGATCAGTGCGTCTGCGGTCTCTGCTAGAGGATCGCGGGAGCGAGCCACGAATCTCTGAACTTTCCTGTTGAATCGTGATGCCAACAGATCCACATCCGGGGTGCCCCACCGTAGGCACAACTGGTGGAAAACGTCTGGATGGAGGGACCATTCCCCCTGATCCAGAGTCTGACGGCTGAAATAATCTGCCTGCCAATTCTCCACCCCCGGAATGAACACCGCAGAGATCGCTGGAACAAATCGTTCCGCCCAGCGAAGAATGCAAGCCACTTTTTTGGCCGCTCGGACACTCTTGGTGCCCCCCTGGTGATTGACATAAGCCACGGCCGTGGCATTGTCCGACTGGATCCGAACCGGGCTGCCCTGTAGCTGCTCGGTCCAGTGAATCAGACAAAGTCTGATCGCTCTCAGTTCCAATACATTTATCGGCAACCTGGATTCTTCCGGGGACCAAAGTCCCTGGACAGATAATTGACCGAGAATTCCTCCCCATCCGGATAGGCTGGCATCCGTGGTCACTATTGTCCAATATATTGGCAGAAATGACTTTCCCTGGCTGAGCATCGGAGACCGAAGCCACCAGACCAGAGACTCTCTGGTCTGTTTGCTCAATCGGATCTGATTGTCCAGGGATTCCGGATTCCGATTCCATCTGAGAAGAATCTCTTGCTGAAGAATTCGGGTATGGGACTGGGCAAATGGGACTGCTTCGAAGGAAGCCACCATCAACCCCAGAACCCTCATGCAAGTCCGAAGGGAAGACCAGCTGTTGGATAGTAACAACTGGACTGCTGATTGAATCTTTCGGAGTTTCCCTACCGGAAGGAAAACTCTTGTCCTGACTGTGTCTAGAATTAGACCCAGATATTCGAGCCTCTGGGTGGGAACCAGAAATGACTTTTGCTGGTTCACCAGCCACCCGAATTCCTGTAAAGAAATCATAGTAATTTCTATGTTTTGTAGCAAGGTCTGAGGAGACTCTGCATGAAGCAGAAGATCGTCTAGGTAACCAAGAATCGATATGCCTCTTTGGCGCAGTAGTGCCAACATGGGGGCCAACACCTTCGTGAAGACCCGAGGAGCCGTGGCGAGACCGAGAGGTAACGCCACGAACTGATAGTGGTTCTCTTCTACGGAAAAGCGTAGAAACCGCTGATGTCCTGCGAAAATGGGAATGTGAAGATATGCGTCCTTGATGTCTATGGACGCTAGGACATCCCCTGGATGCAGGAAGGCTGCTACTGTGCGAATGGACTCCATTCTGAATCTTCTTATGTTGACAAAAGAATTGAGTGCCCTTAAGTCCAGAATTGGACGCACTTTGCCCTCTTTCCTGGGTATTGTAAATAGGTTTGAATAAAACCCTTGAAAACGTTCTGTCCAAGGAACGTGGACTACCACTCCTTGTTGTAGTAAATCCGTGACTGCTCTCCGCAGATCTTGTAAACGATCCGGGGATAGTCGAATATAGGAAGGGAAGAATCGCGCCGGTGGGAGAGATCGAAACTCGATCTTGTACCCTGACCTTATGACTTCGCAAACCCACTTGTCCGGGATTCTGGAAAGCCATGGATCCGGGAACCGTCGAAGACGTCCCCCCACCCCAGTTATGGGTGGGGGCGCACCTTCAGGCTTTGGACGATTTATCTTCAGGTCTGGGGGGGGCGGGCTTTTGCTTGCCCGACCAACGACCCCTGACGCCTCCTGAAGGAGCTTTGGAGGACTTAATTTTTTCACCCGCGGGACGAAAAAACCTCTTGTGAGCAGAAAAAGAAGGCCCTCGTCTTTGACGAGTTCCTTTACCTTTAAAATTTTGCGGTAAAAAGGTGCTCTTTCCACCCGTGAGATCCTTAATGATCTCATCTAAGTTGGCTCCAAATAGACGCTCTCCTAAAAAGGGGATATTAGCCAATGCTTTTTTGGAACCTTGGTCGGCTAACCAACCTTTTAGCCACAGTGTACGCCTGAGAACCACTGCTGAGACTGATGCTCGCGCCAATAATGGAGTGGCGTCTAACGCCGCATCACACACAAACTGTAACCCCTGTATCATTTGTTCCAACAAATCTGATACCGCCTGAGGGACCTCTTCTAAGTCCCGGCGTAACCACTTGGTCCATTCAGTTACAGCCTGCGAAACCAGACCAATAGCTATTATAGGTCTGAAAGCTGATCCAATCAAGGAAAACATGGTGCGAGACATAGCTTCTATCTTGCGATCCACTGGATCTTTAAAAGACGGAGCGTCTTCTAGAGGAATAACCGTGGCTTTATTCAATCTAGCAATTGGTGAATCCACCACAGGTGGTTCTGTCCATTTCTTAATGAGGGTTTCCTCAAACGGATAACGCCTGTTAATGCGTTTAGAAATAGTAAAAGTGCGTTTTGGCAGACACCATTCTTCTTCGATTGGATTGCCAAAACATTTGGGCAATGGAAAAACCTTCGCCACTTTGATGCGTTTTTTAGTCCCAAAAGGGATTTCAGTTTCAGCTATTTCCGACGGAATACCCTGTAATCTTAAGGTTTCTTGAACAGATACAATGAGTGCGTTTACCAACGCTTCCTCTCTGGCTATGGCTGATGCCGAAACATCCTCCTCACTGTCTGAAGAGACAGTACCCGAGACACCAATCCCAGATGAAGTACCTGCAACTGCAGAAATAGGCTCAGAGTCTGAATCCGAGGTTTCAGATAATAAGGGGTTAGGCGGGGGTCGCTTTCTTGCGCCCTGTCCCTGACAAGCCACTTCCACCCGGGACACAAAAGTTTCCATAATAGCTGACAATGATTCAATCGTCAGTGGGGTGCTGGAGGATCCTGCAGACCCCTCGAGGGGATCCGGAGGAGATACATGAGTGGCAGGGTCCATGTTAATTCAGGACACCTTTGCCAGAAAAAACAAAAAAACTTTTTTTTTTTTTCTTTATGTGTCTCCCCCTAGCGCAATAGCGCCCCTCTGAGTACCTGCTTCTCGATCCCCACAGAGAGAGAGAGGGACCCCCAAGGCTCACCAACCGATGCAGTGAAGTTTCCAACCAACTGCAGTCAGCGTCTGTCTTTTACAGACTGGAAGGAGCTGTTGCTTTTTCCCGGGTAGAAGGACGTGGCTCCGCCCCCTGTGTACGCCTTTCCGGCGTTCCCAGCTCTCCACGAGGTAGCTGGGCTCATGAAACATGGCCGCCCCCATACAAGAGACATAAGACTCCAAAAACATGGCGGCCGGCATGACCTGAGGACATACATGCACTTGGTCTACGGCAAAATGGCGGCGGACCGCCGAAATCGTTTTCCCAGCACATCCACCTGCATCTCTGCTAAGTGGCGATATATGGATCTACTGGAGATACACTACAAATAAGGTAGGATTATACCTCCTATGTCTGCTGTAATGTTACAGTCTGCTGGGTAGAGTGTTAGCTCTCAAACCAAGTCCACTTCCCACAAACACATACTGTATTTACAAGGGGGACTTTTTAGTGTCAGATATATACTGACCATGTATGGAGGGGCCCATAATTCATACTGCCTCATAACGAGGAAAGAAAAAAGGGAACGTTTACTCACCATACCAAACCGACAGGCACCCTCTCTTCACAATACCCTCTCCACCGGGGTGGGGGGTTGTGGACCACTCCGGACGCCTCGACTCTCTGGTTCCTGGCGTCCAAGCGAGACTTTTAACTCGCAAGGTCAGTCCCTCCACTGGGACTCCGTCGCGGCCGACCCAGCGCGGAGCTCTGGTCTGCACGCGCTCGTAGGCAGAAACCGGGGTGACCACTGGATCTCAACATCCAGCCCGTCGCCCGGCCCCGCATACTTACTTGAATGTGTCGCGGCCGACCAAGCGCAATGCAATGGTCTGCGCGCGCTCGTAGGCCGGCTGGGGTGACCACAAGTGTCGCCCAGTCCGGCGTTTTTGCTTGAAGATCTCACAGGAAAAAAACACTGGAGAAAAACTACCTAAAAAAATGTTTTTTCTAAAGAAAAAAATCTTGCCAGGACCAAAAGATCCCAGCAAGGAACTTAGGTCCTTACTCCTGACTAGACAGAAAAAAACTGATTCCCTGTAGCAGAGAGAGGGAGGATATACCCTCAGGGACTGCCCCTAAGGTGGAGCCAGAACGTTTTGTCTTTCTGCCTAGTCCTACTCCTGCGGAGACAACATAACCCAGCTCTTGAGAATCAAGAAGACTACGTCTGTTAATGAGCGATAGAGAAAAGTTGATCTACTGTAGACTGGTTCTGTTATACATCAGATCAGAGGCAGCTGTTCTTACCATCAAGCATTAGCTTTCGCATCGTCATTTTGTTGATATCATATTAGTTACAAAAGCAGAGACTCACAGTTTTAGCTCCTACACAGCATTTTTCTCATAAATCTCTATGGAGAACAAGCCCTGTCTGGAATAATTTGGCATACTTTCTAGAGCAATGAATAGAACAGGATGCAAAATGCAGCTACAGTAACTGGACCAGGCTAACCACAGCATATTTATTTTTTAAAGAAATAACAGTATAATAAAATATTCAATGATAAGTCAATATTCGCAGTTGCAGTATTATACACTAAGCTACTTTGCCAGATATCACCCAAATCGACCTCTCTGCTAGTCCCAAGACATCTTGCTCTCCCTTGTTACTTCATCCCATGCTCACCTCCAGGACTTTTCCAGAGTTTCTCCCATTCCCTGAAATTCCCTACCCCATTATGTCCGGTCAGCTCCTACCCTGTCCGCCTTTAGGACCCTTGAAAACTCATTTAAGCAGGGAAGCCTACCCACCTCTACCTAAAAACTGTACTTGAGTCACCTCCTTTTGTAACACCTCCCCCTCGCTTAGATTGCAAGCTTCAAGAGCAGGGTCCTCCTTTTGTTTCCATATCGAACTGTATTGTAATTGTACTTTCCCCCTTTATGTTGTAAAGTGCTGTGCAAATTGTTGGCACTGTAGAAATCCTGTATAATATTAATATTTTGATGACATATTGTTTGGTATGAACATCTTGAACATAATAGGGGGAATTCATAAATGGTATTGTATACACCCTCTGGAATTCCATCAGGCCTCCGCATTGAAATTGTTTGTGCCCGATTTACAGGTACAATAATCTATAACTACCAAGAGTCTGGCACATTCCTTACAGCAATAAGACCCAGTCAAAAAGAAACTAAACATACATACTCATACAGTATATATGGCTGCAGCATCAGTCTAATGCTGCAGCTGTCCCCTTCTGGCTCTACGACCAAGAACTGAGCGATCACAAGACCGGCTCTCTGCTTTGCCTCTCCACTCACTGGAATGCTGTATGGGTGGGTGGGGGGGGGGGGTGGCCACTGCCTCAAACTCTCAGCAGCTGGGTCCCTGCAGATAATGGACTGGCTCTGTGATGTCAGCCAACAGTGGGCTTAAGCCCATTGTTGGCTAAGTCTGGGTCACAGGAGTGCAGAAATAAGTGCACTCCTGTGACTCAGAAGAGAAAAAAAGTTTTGGTCATACTTCTTTTTTAAAAAACATACATTTGAGTTGTCACTGAAACAGGAATGCAGGGAAAACTTCCAGAGGTGACTGTTGTTCTTGCGAAAGCTGTCTAAGATGTTGTGGAAATTTATTAGGACCAGTGTAGACATTTTTCAGAATGTGTTTTATTTAGCTTGTCATTGTGGCGCCTGCTGTCAGTTTGCTTGCAATACGCTCATTAAAGCATGTACGGGTGAACCGACATTGAGAAAAGACTACTGGCAGTGAAAACCATCCCTTAGATGTGTAGACACATTCGTTCTACATACACATCTCCGCCAGCGAACACTCCATGCGCAGGTCTGTTTGCAGGTAGAGATCTATGTGTATTGTGGTGAGGAGTTCAAGATTCAAGCAGCAAGGATATGACCACCAGCAGGGACCCTTTGTAATGTGCATATTTGTTTGCTCGGCAGGGATATGTTTGCTCTGTGAAGTCAATATCATTTTGTTATCTATCTGACTTTATGAAGGGATACACGCTCATGTCTTTCTACTGTGCCTGATCACCATAGTGGGAAAAGCATGGCTCTTTCCCTGCACATAGCCTCACATCTATGGAAACAGTAGTATAATTCTATTAGGCATTGTTGTCTGAGCCTTGCTGAGTGGGATTCATGCCAGTAGTAGTGGCAGGAATGCACGCATGAGTTTGATTAAAGCAGCGTTCACGTTTCTACTCGCTGGTTTCATTTTGTATTGTTAGGTGCGAATGTAGCTACACGTCGGTCCCATTAAGCGTAAATTGATTGGTTTTCACAAAAGTTATAGCGCCTACAAACTATGTGATGTATTTATGGAATTTTTATTTTTTCTATTTATTTTTTACTAATAATGGTGGCAATCAGCAATTTTTAATGGGACTGCAACATTGGGGTGGACAAATCAGACACCAAGTGGCAATTTTTGGGGACCAGTGACACCAATACAGTGATCAGTGATAAAAAAGAGAGAGAACTGTGCTTTTTTTCTACTGTTTGCTGACACCTGCTTTAATGTTTACCAGTCATGGCAGAAACATGGCCCGCTTCTGAAAATGCTAGTTGTATGGCTGTGTTTTTATGGATCAGTCTAGCCTCTGTTTCTTGGTAGTCCTAGCATTAGCCACTAAAATTGAACATTTACAGGTTGTAGCCAAGTAGTCTGGTTGACTAAACTGTCCACAGTTGCAGGCAGGACAATTCAAAGACACAGCTTCCAGCTTATAAGCTGCTGTTGTGCTGAGCCTATGTTGTATACTAAAGGAGAGATGTGTCTCCTTAGAAGTCAGACAGAGCTAAGCTGGCTAAGGAGGGTGGATCAATGTACAATGTGCAGAAAAGTAGTCTGTGATTGTCAACTCCTGGGCCAGAGAAAATAAAACTGATGAATTGTGAGTACATTCATACATGGAAATCCCTGCTGCCCCTAGCAGTTGAATGGGCTACCATGGCTGTAGTGGCACCTTGCTGTCTTCTAAATGAAAAGCTAGAAGCTGGATTTTGGTTTAAAAAAAAAAAAAAAAAGTACCAACAGATTCTGTTTACTGAATTCCTTATTGGTGTGTTGTGACGTCTTTCCAATATGCTTATCTTTGCATATTTATTATTCTGTTGGAGTTGGAAATAAAGAAGTTATAATAAAAAAAAATTGTACCAGCCATGTCCACCTCGCCCTATATACCCATTAACGCACAGTGGCTAAGTGGTGGAGCAGCACATTGGTTAAGTGGTTAGCACTTCCAAACCATGACACTACCTGTCTAGAGTTTGCATGTTCTTCCTCTGCCTGCATGGGTTTCCTCCCATGTTCCAAAGACATGCTGGTAGGTTAATTGGCCCAAGTATGTGTATATATGAATTTGAGGTAGGGGCATTAGATTGTAAGCTCCTTGAGGGCAGGGACTGATGTGAATGTACACTATATTACCAAAAGCATTGGGACGCCTGCCTTTATACGCACATGAACTTTATTGACATTTAATCAAGTTCCTCCGCCCCAAACTTGCTCATCCATGTCTTTATGGACATTGCTTTGTGCATTGGTGTGTAGTCATGCTAGAACAGGGAAGGGCCATCCCTAAACTGTTCCCACAAAATTGGGAGAATAAATTGTCAAAAAATGTCTTGGTATGCTGACACCTCAAGAGCTCTCTTCACTGGAACTAATGGGCCAAGCCCAACCCCTAAAAACTAAATGAATTGGACTAGTGCACAAAGCAAGGTCCATAAAGACATATATAAGCGATGTTCGGGTGAAGGAACTTGACTAGCCTGCACAGAGTCATGACCTCAACCCGATAGGATACCTTTGTGATGAACTCGAGCGGAGACTGCGAGCCAGGCCTTCTTGTCTACATCAGTGCCTGACCTCACAAATGCACTTCTGGAAGAATAGTCAAACATTCCCATAGACAGACTCCTATCTTTTTGACAGCCTTCCCAGAAGAGTTAAAGCTGTTTTAGCAGCAAAAGGTTAGGACAACTCAATATTGAGCACTATGGACTAACTGGGATGCCATTAAAGTTCATGTGCGTGTAAAGGCAGGCGTCCTAATACTTTTCGTAATATAGTGTATGTTTGAAACACTGTGTAAATTCACAGCGCTATATAAGTACCTATAGTATTAATTCATGTTCAAGGAAAGAACCCCCCAAATTAGCTATTGCTGTGATGGGTAAAGATTTTTGTATTAGGGGTAAAAAAAAAGCTAAAAGATCTCCCTGCATGTAGATCACTTGTGCTGACATTAAATAAATGGCAGATCTTAATGTCTTACCTTAGAGCATGCTGTAACTGGCGTGACTGGACACGTGGAGTGGATAGCCAATTCTTACTATGTATGGAAAATCTTATGCATTCTTCTCCCTTATAAGCTAGAGAATATGCGGCTTAATATTTTTATTTAACTTCAAATTTGGATTCTCTATTAACGTCTAAGCAGCCAACAATGGCTGCTACATTTCCATATTTACTCCCACACATCTGTCTCTCTGATGCATTATACATGAACTGTATTTGCCTTAATGCTTACATACAGTCACATACTATGGATGAATGGTTTAATGAATTACAACACTGGCCTTTACTGATGAATTTGTCGCTCAGATAAACAAAGAGCTTCTGTTTATCAAATCTAACCAGTTCACAGTAATTAAAAGCTGCAATGCATTAAACTGGTTTCTGCAGATACTTCAAATTTACAGATGCCATTTTCAAAAGAAGTTCATTAGTGAAGATGCCTTGCCTGCCTGCCCAAGGGTCCCTGCTATTTGCAGCATGCAGAGGTGTCTTTGAAGAACTTTGTTCCCTTGATACCAGCAAGTCTGTAGAAGATCGAATACAGAAATATTTGATAAAACCACAGGAGCCTTTTAGAAAAAAATGTAGAAAACGGTGACAAATAATTGTTATTCTTTGCATCTTTGCAACCTTCGAGAGTTCAGCAATTTTACTATCAGTGAAGGGAAATAAATTGTCAATACATACAGGTTTTAGAATATAAGTCTTCACTTTTTTCCACTACTGAGGACAAAGAGTTGAATCACCGCTTCCTTCACACTGCAAGAAGTAGAATCTTCTGTTCTGGCAAGACATGACACAGAAAGGTCTTACACTTGTAGACTGGAATCACTGTGTATTTGTATTTGGTTTGCTGTCAGGACAATGTTAGGATGCCCCTTTAAGAGCTTTATAAGTAGGATTGGCTTCTCCCTAGGAGTGGTCGAACTGGACTTAGGGGATGTAGTTTGGAGAAGAGTGTAAACCATGAGACAGATTGGAGCATTGGGGACCTGCGGAGGATCATGGGAGAGGGTATATACCTGGGGCGTGGCCGAGTGCGCACTCTCTTGCTTCTAGGACTCGTGAAGTGCGGATCGGAGAAGGAGAGCTGGAGAAGGACTGACCGAGACGGAGGCCTGAGAGTGCGGCCTAGAGTGAGGAGAGCCCATCCTTAGCGGAGTGGACGACGGAAATCATGGGGAAGTGACTGGTCCAGAGTGAGAGCTGAAAGGACAGCAAGCGGCGCTGAAAGAATCTTTATTCTTGGATCACAAATATCACGTGAAGAGTAATAAAAAGAGCTCCAACTGCCGGTGAAGAAGTGCAAGGCCTTGCTAGTATGGAGACTACACTTTCTTTAGTTCTTAAAGGGGGCTCCCGGTTATAGAATATAATCCTGCCAGTTGATTTAGACTGATTACTAAAGTGAGTAGGTAGAAACAGATTACAGTTTGAGGTTACTATATCTGAGTTATAGTATTGCAGTTACAATTATAATACATTACAGTCACTCTCACCTATATATATATTACTTGAGTGTTAAATATTTGCTGGTGTCAATCTCCCAAGCTTCGCCTCTATTACTGAGATTTGGAAGGGTGATACCACACTAACCATTGCATAAGTATTTGATGTTTCTTATTTGTATGCTTGTTTTACTCATTTTTTTCCAGTTAATGGTTAAACTTGTATCTTTATGTTGAGCGTATCTTTGCATCACCTCACAGAAAATGACTG
The DNA here is from genome assembly GCF_965119305.1 of Pelophylax lessonae. Taxonomy (NCBI): domain Eukaryota; kingdom Metazoa; phylum Chordata; class Amphibia; order Anura; family Ranidae; genus Pelophylax; species Pelophylax lessonae. Next base: position 197,829,494 of record NC_138768.1, read on the forward strand.
AACCTGTAGTGCCTAGCAGGTTGGATATTTTTTAGGGTCCAGGGAGTGCAGAGGATGTTCCACTAACCAGCAGCCTCCAAGGGGGTCGTGCTACACACTGAATGGCTATTTTCCACTTCTTAGAAGCTTCTATCTTAAGCCTGTTTCCAGATGAGGGGTGAGGTTGTCTGCAACACCTATTAACTCAAAACAGGGCTCTCTCCCTAATTCATTTTCCATTTAAGAGCAACATCACGATGCATATCATGCTATATTTATAGCCTATCTGTGCCCCCCAAAAAAACAAAACTCTGCAAAAACTCTGTGTCCAATCAGTACAAGGCTTCCCAAAAGTGGCGCTGGCAGTCCATAACATAGGACAGACTGGTCTTTAGCAGGATTCCCCTAGTGCCCATCTCAAAGTGGGGGTCAGCTGATTACTTTATTGACATTGCCTTACAAGAAAATGGCTATCAGAACTGAATTCAAAATCACCTGCCTACAGTAAATATGTCTGTAAAACTATCTAACAAGTAAGATGACGGGTCAAAAACCTACAAGTTTCTACAAGTCTAAAATGATTAAAACATATGAAATCCTTTTAAAGTAGATTTGTTGAGGGCAACCATGTAGCTCATACCCTAAGCCAGTGTTTCTCAACCCGTTTTCAGTCAGGGCACCCTTTAAATTTCTGCACAATCCTGGTGCACCCCATTCCTAAATGTAAAAATGAAACTAATAGTTTTACATAACGCAGCAACATCACATAGGACACCCAACATTAAAAGGGATTTATTTTTCCAAAGAAAACACACCTTTGCACACTAGTACTGAGTCAAGGTATTACCTTGTCTTCCTGTTGGCAGCCCTCTTGGACATGTGCAGACTACTGTCTTTTATAAACTCTGTTTGCATCATCACTTGCCTGCTGCCTTGGCGTCACTCAGTGATGATGTTGCACACCTGACTATATATATCACCTAACAGCTTACAGTCCTTCCCCTTGTGTTTGTGCTCCACGGTGCATCACTGCTAGCAGTCTTCTGTTCTCCATGTTTCTTCGTGCATAACCTGGCTTGGCTGATGACTTTCCTGGCTCTTGATCCTGCATAGGCAGTCGATCCGGCATCGGCAGACTACCCGCTACTGGACACGACCCCAGCTGTTCCTGATTTTGCTCCTGACTCTTGATATTCAGTTATTGTTGATGCCCTAATAAACTGCTTTATTTTACTTGCAACTTCGTGTGGTCTGGTTTCCTGGCACCCTGACAAACTGGCTATTATTTCAATGTTTCTCTTCTTCCCTCACTCAGCTAAAGTGACCCGGTGCGGACAGAGTGGTGGTGGGGTCAAACAAGGATGCTGTGCAAATCCTCCTTATTAACAGATGACATCATTGACATCATTGGTTGCTAGGATGCCAGCGGCTGGAAGGTTGTAATGGTGCACAATGCAAACCTGCGGCTTTGCATAACTAAAAAGCAGCCTTGATTTACCCATTGGTTTGTATACAATTTTTGGGCAATTTTGACAGGGCATGATAATTAGTAAAAGATGATCTGCAACTCCATACATGCTCTTGAATCTTTTCAAATTTATTGATATGCCATAAAGAACAGGTAGGTACAGCAGATGTTAATGCGTTTAAAACATGACGGCCTTGTTCACAACCAACTGTTTTGCCAAGGCACCCCTGAAGAATCCTGAAAGGCACCCTCGTTGAAAAAAGGCTGCCCTAAGCTATATTTGTACATCCTCTTCAGCAGTGGTGTATTTAGGATTTGTGCTGCCCTATGCCTGACTAAACTTGTGCACCCCCTAATTTAAATATGGCCCACCCCTTCCTGTTTATGACCCATCCTGTCATCTGTAAACCACAGACTATAACCACAGTCTATCAGTGCCCATCAGGGTAGCTTCATCAGTTCCCATAAGTTCAGCCTCATCAGTGCCGCCTCATTACTGCCCATAAGTGCCTCATATCAGTGTGGCCTCATATCAGTGTGGCCTGGCCTCATCAATGGCCATCAGTACAGCCTCATCAGTGGCCACCAGTGCAGCTTTATCAGTGCCCATCAGTACAGCCTTATGTCACAGGATTAGTAAGATTACTCCTTTCTTTTAAGATATTTGGACTTGTGTTTGCTGCCACTGATTGTAATCATAGGATTATTTCACTTATTTGTATAATAAATAGGAAGTCCATAGTCAAGTAAGTAGTGACGAGCCGAACATCCCCCCAGTACGGTTCGCACCAGAACATCGTGAACAGAGGAAAAGTTAATTCGAACAAATGAACCCTATTGAAGTCTATAGGACTCGAACCTCGGAAATCAAATGGCCTCCTTTTGAAGGCTTAAATGCAAGTTATTGCCCCAAAAAAGTGTATGGGGGTCCGGGTCCTGACCTGGGGAACATGTAGCAATGAAAAAAAGTTTTTAAAAACGATTGTTTTAAAAGGAGCAGTGATTTACTGATTTTACTGAGGCTTAAAGTGAAACTATAAAAATGAAAATATCGTGCCTGGGGGGTCCCCTGAATGTGCCTGTAAAGTAGTGCATCTCTACAATGCATGTAGCCTGCTGCAGCAATACTGACATTTCTAAAGCAAAAAATGTCATATACAAATATACATAGAAGTTTCAAATCGCATGTACTTGTCATGCAGGTGCAGAAAAATTGGGCCTTGCTTGTTGATGGTGCCTGAACACCGAAACCCTCGCAGTTACTCTTGCTGGGCTCAGGAATGGGCCCTGCTGCTAAAAAATCCATACAAATATGAAATCGCATGTACTTGTCATACAGGTGCCAAAAATTGGGCCTTTGGTGTTGCTGGTGCCTGAACACCATAACCAACCCCTCACAGTTACTCTTGCTGGGTGCAGGAACGGGACTTGCTGGTAAGAATTCCATGCAAATTTGAAATCGCATGTGCTAGACAAGTGCCAAAAATTGGGCCCTTGCCGTTTGTGGTGCATGAATACCGTAACCAACCCCTCACAGTAACTCTTGCTGGGTGCAGGAATGGGACTTACTGGTGAGAATTCCACGCAAATTTGAAATCGCATGTGCTATACAAGTGCCAAAAATTGGGCCTTTGCCATTTGTGGTGCCTGAACACCGTAACCAAGGCCTCGCAGTTACTCTTGATGGGTGCAGGAAAGAGACCTGCTGGTAATAATTCCATCCAAATTTAAAATCGCATGTGCTATACAAGTGCCAAAAATTGGGCCTTTGCCGTTTGTGGTGCCTGAACACCGTAACCAAGTCCTCGCAGTTACTCTTGGTGGGTGCAGGAATGGGACCTGCTGGTAAGAATTCCATGCAAATGTGAAATCGCATGTGCTATACAAGTGCAAAAGTTGGGCCTTTGTGGAAGGTGGTGCCTGAGCACCGTAACCAAGGCCTCGCAGTTACTCTTGGTGGGTGCAGGAAGGGGACCTGCTGGTATAAATTCCATGCAAATTTGAAATCGCATGTGCTATACAAGTGCCAAAAATTGGGCCTTTGTGGAAGGTGGTGCCTGAGCACCGTAACCGAGGCCTCGCAGTTACTCTTGGTGGGTGCAGGAATGGGACCTGCTGGTAAGAATTCCATGCAAATTTGAAATCGCATGTGCTATACAAGTGCCAAAAATTGGGCCTTTGCGGAAGGTGGTGCCTGAGCACCGTAACCAAGGCCTCGCAGTTACTCTTGCTGGGTGCAGGAATAGGACCTGCTGGTAAGAATTCTATGTAAATGTGAAATCGCATGTGCTATACAAGTGCCAAAAATTGTGCCTTTGCGGTAGGTGTTGCCTAAACACTGTAACCAAGGCCTCGCAGTTACTCTTGCTGGGTGCAGGAATGGGACCTGCTGGTAAGAATTCCATGCAAATTTGAAATCCCATGTGCTATACAAGTGCCAAAAACTGGGCCTTTGCGGAAGGTGGTGCCTGAGCACCGTAACCAAGGCTTCGCAGTTACTCTTGGTGGGTGCAGGAATGGGACCTGCTGGTAAGAATTCTATGCAAATTTTAAAATCGCATGTGCTACACAGGTGCCAAAAATTGGGCCTTTGGTGTTGGTGGTGCCTGAACATCGTAACCCTTCACAGTTAGCAGGGCACAGGGACAGGGCCTGCTGTCAGAAATGACATACGACATTTAAATTGTATGCACCTGTCATACAAGTGCAGAAAAATTAGGCCTTGGGGGTTGGTAGTGACCTAAACCAAAAACATTGTTGGAAGCTAGCAGAATCAAGGTAGAGGAATAGGATAGGCAGCATATGCAGTTTTCAAGGGATGGCAGACCCCTAGCAAATTCAATCTGTTACATCAGCCTCAGGGGCCTGATAGCTCTTGTTGATCCAGGACTGGTTCATTTTGATGAAAGTCAGCTGATCAACACAGTCTGTGGACAGACGCACTCTTTTGTCTGTCACAAAACCTCCAGCAGCACTGAACATCTGTTCGGAAAGCACGCTGGAAGCAGGACTGGCCAGTAGCTCCATTGCATATTGAGCAAGTTCTGGCCAGTGGTTCATCCTCAAGACCCAGTAAACCAGTGGATGCGCAGCTGAACAGGTATCCAAGTCTGCTCTTGCGCATAGATAATAATGCCCCATATGATGGAGATGTTGGCGATGGTTGCTTAAACGTAACAGCCCTGGGTGCTGCTGAGGACAAAAGAACTGTTTAAAGGCATCGGTCAGCTGGCCGCCTTCTCCACCACTCCTCCTTTGGCTGAACGATGCCTCAGAAACACGTCCGGAGAATGTTGACCTCCCAGTGTCTGGAAAGGCGGCACACAAATTTTTTTTCAAGGCCTCCTCAAGATGTTTCATCCTCTGCTCCCTCTGCGAAGGCAGGATGAGCTCTGCAACTTTACCATTGTAACATGGATCAAGAAGGGTTGCCAACCAGTCATTATCCCTCTCCTTAATAGCACGAATCCTTGGGTCCTTTCGCAGGCTTTGCAGAATCAGGGAGCCCATGCAACGTAAGTTGGAGGAGGCATGAGCTTCTGAGTCCTCTGGGTCACTAAGGATGACATTGTCAGCAGGAGCAACTTCTCCCCAACCACGTACAACTCCTGTGGTTTCTGGGGAATCAAAACAATCCCTTGAAGACTGCTGTATGCTATCCTCTTCCTCTACATCCATGCTGTCGAAATCCTCATCCTCCTCCTCCTCCTCCTCCTCTTGTGTGTTTTGTGGCCCTGCAGGAATGATATCTGCATAAAGGGGGCCTTGTGAGGAAAGGAAGTCCTCCTCTTCCTGCCGCTGTTCTGCCTCAAGTGCCCTGTCCATGATTCCACGCAACGTGTGCTAAAGCAGGTAGACTAGCGGGATAGTGTCACTGATGCATGCATCGTCCCAGCTCACCATCCTTGTGGCCTCCTCAAATGGTGACAGAACGATGCATGCATCCTTAATCAAAAGCCACTGGCGTGGCGAAAAAAAGCCAAGCTCCCCTGACCCTGTCCTTGTGCCATACTCACACAGGTACTCATTGATGGCCCTCTGCTGCGTGTGCAGCCACTGTAGCATTGCTAACATTGAGTTCCACCTGGTGGGCATGTCACAAATGAGGCGGTTGGTGGGCAGATTGAATTCCCGTTGAATGACAGATAAGCGAGCACTGGCATTGAACAAATGGCAGAAATGGCCACAGACTTTCCTGGCTTGCCTCTGGAGATCTTGGAAGTCCGGGTATCTGGTCAAGAAACGCTGCCTCACCAGATTCAGAACATGTGCCGAGCATGGAACATGTGTCAAGTGTCCCTGTCGGAGGGCGGAGAGAAGGTTGGTGCCATTGTCGCATACAACTATTCCTGGCTCAAGCTGTCATGGCGTCACCATCTCTGAGCCTGCCCCTGCAGAGCTGACAGAATCTCTGCACCGGTGTGACTACTATCCTCTAGACAGACCAACTGAAGCACAGCATGGCATCTTTTAGCCTGACTGGCAGGTCCCAAAAAGGCGTAGCCCCTTGAACGCTTAGGGAGCACTGCTGCTGCAGAGGAGAATTGAGCAGAAGAGGACATGGAGGAGGAGGAGGTGGTGGTGGAGTAGCCAGATGTGGCAGAACCAGCAACAGCTTGTTGGAGGCGTGGTGGCAAAACAAGCTTCAAGACCGAACCCTGTCCTGCATCCTTCCCAGCTGCCAGCAGAGTTACCCAGTGCACCGTAAAAGAAATGTAACATCCCTGTCCATGCCTGCTGGACCAAGAGTCAGCAGTAATGTGCACCTTCCTGCTGACCGCTTTGTCCAACAAGGCCAAAACACTACCTTCCACATGACGGTGGAGAGCCGGAATGGCCATACGCGAAAATAAATGCCTTTTTGGGACCTGCCACTGTGGTGCAGCACATTCCACAAATTTGCGAAAGGGAGCCGTGTCTACCAGCTGAAAAGGCAGCAACTGTAATGTTAGCAATTTGGCCAAGCTAGCATTAAGACGCTGAGCATGTGGATGGCTGGGACAGTATTTCTTTCAATGGTTCAAATACTGGGGTAATGAAATTTTCCTGCTGCTCAAATCAAGCAGTGGTGTACTGCTAGCAGATTGGGTGCAAGTCTCTGTGCCACTCATTGCTATACCATTATCCCTCTCAATGCTGGTATTTGAGAAGGCATGAGGTATAGTAGGTTTAGAGATCGTAGGTGAGGAGCAAGGTGATGTATGCTTGTTTTGATCTGGTGCCTCTTTTAGGTGCTGTTGCCAACGGACTGCATGGCAGGTCGTCATATGCCTTGTCAAGCATGTGGTGCCCAAGCGGCTGGTGTTCTGGCCCCGCTTGATTAGCTTTAGACAGATGTTGCAAACAGCAATGCTGCGGTCTACTGCACAGATGCTGAAAAAAGCCAACACTAATGAACTTTTTGGAGTCTGCAGGCATTTTGCAGCACCCTGCACCTGTGGAGCTCTGTGCTGTGATGCAATAGGTTCGCTACTGCTATGGCGGCCCCTGGAGCACATCCTGCCTCATTGAAGTTGTGCGTCCTCCTCATCCTCCCCCTTCTCCTCCGCCTCTATCCTGTCAGGCACCCAAGTACAGTCAGTGACCTCATCATCTCCTCCCTCCTCGTCACTGGAGCAAACTTTGCATAATGCTTCAGCTGTGGCAACATGACTGCTGGTTTCTTGTCCGTCATAGTCACCCCCTCTCTCTAGGCTCACATTATTCCCTTCATCAACCTGGGAGCCAACATCACAGCTTTCAAATTGCTGTGCATCCTCCAGGAGCATGTCACTGACACTATGATCGAATAGTTCAGGTGACTCCTCCGTGCATGATGGTGGGGCAACTGAAGGAGTAGCTGTGGAGAAGGAGCCTATGGAACGGGCCACTTTGGCAGCTGTGGTGGAAGGCAAGCTACTGGAAGCGTGGGTGTCAAAAGAAGAGGAGGATGAGGATGGCTTATTGATCCACTCCACCAACTTTTCCACATGTTGTGGGTGAATAGCACGGGCAGCACCGGAAATAAAGGACGGGCGTGCCCCGCCTGTACTTTTCACAATGGACACAGAGGCTGCTTGCCCTCTTTTCGTGGCCTGTGAGCGTCGTCCTTTCCTTGCCGGCCTTTCGGACATGATGTTGATACAGATCAATATAGGGTACTGTATATGCAAATGACCAATAGATACTCAATGACCTGATATGATGTAATTGATAGTGTAATGGTGTCGAGCATTCGGACACCATCTTGTCCTCTCGGAATCCATTTTGTTTAGTGACCCAGGCTCCTTGAGCGAAAGTAGGCCCCACCTTTCGCTAATCAGTGGAACCAAAAGGCACTCATTCATCCCCACCCCACCTCAATTAGTGTCACTGAATGCAGGTTCCTGCGCAGCTGATTCTTTTCACACCTTTATCATAAACAAAGCAGACGGACATGCTAGCCGCCCTGTCTCTGCCTGGTCAGAAGCCTGTCGTAATCTGAGCAGATGGCCAGGGAAGCTGTTTGTTAAATTCCACAGCAAAGGGTCATTCGAAAATGACCACAGTTAACCCCAAACGTCCTAACTTTATACACAAGCAAGATATGTCTCTAGAAAATATATATTTGAATGCCAGATAACATACCGATCAAATTAAGAAAAGAAAGAAAGACAAGCCAGCGATCAGATGCCTTACAGGTCAGAGGTTATTCCGAGATAACCCGTGTTTAGTGTCTGTAGAAAATAGATTAAATATCGTACAATCCAATGTCAGTTTCAAGCATGTAACCGTTACATATTTCCAGATATGAGTTATTTTAATAATCTGTCTAAACGGGATGTGTCTTAGCATGTGTGAGCTCCAGGGGGACCGCCCATGGACCCAGAGCCTATTGGCCAAGTACTTCTGGTGACACCCCCTGGAGGGTCAGAGAAAAAGGACAGGAACTGATAGAGAGTCAGTTCTCATCCTACCATCCAAGCCATAACATCGCTCAAGGGGAACCAATCATACCTATTCAGCTTCTGAAACTAAGGTTATACCAGGACCGTTTTATTGCAAGTATTTTCATTCTTTATTCTCATATTTCTAAATTGCTGCATTGTGTCTCTATTTCTTTGTAACCCATTTTTCTGTAAATATTTTTATTCGCACCAATTTTAACCTTTCTTATAATTAAACCTTATTTTGAAAAGTGTTAACTTTGTCTCTAAGCTCTTAAACGCAAACTGACCCAAAAGAACCTGTCTCCTGAAAGAGCGCTACTGTTAGGATAAATCCTTTGGACATTCCTGTCTGCATGTGACAGGGCGTGTTACGGGTGATAATTCTAAGGTCATAATTGATATTTCTAAAATCACGAGCGTCCGCTGGGCTCATTCAAACGTAGCGGTGGTGGCAGAGAAAGGGTTAATCGCTCTCAGTCTGCTGGCATCTAGATTGTGGTCCCGCAAGCTGGACAATCTGTGTGCAGCTGAGAGTGGCATTGTTACGCAAGTGATGGCAGGGTGTGGGATTGCCTGGTCTTTGGTCACGAGGTAGATGAGAAGGCCAGGGGTCTGATACCTGCCACCGTCACAGATAGCCCTATAGATGAGCTGCGGTGGTTATAGATGTACGCAAGTGACGGATTATCAATACTCTCACTGATATCTGATGTAATCTATAATCCTATAGATGGATGATCTGTGATCCCTATAGAAAGATCCACAACTGAGCAAAGGTTACTGTGGTTGATTTCTGCAGTGATCTCTATTCCTACAGCTCTGAGGCCCCTATAGAAAGATCCACAACTGGGCAAAGGTTACTGTGGCTGATTTCTGCAGTGATCTCTATTCCTACAGGTCTGAGACCCCTATAGAAAGATCTACAACTGGGCAAAGGTAACTGTGGCTGATTTCTGCAGTGATCTCTATTCTTACAGGTCTGAGACCCCTATAGAAATATCCAAAACTGAGCAAAGGTTACTGTGGCTGATTTCTGCAGTGATCTCTATTCCTACAGCTCTGAGACCCCTATAGAAAGATCCACAACTGGGTAAAGGTTACTGTGGCTGATTTCTGAAGTGATCTATATTCCTACAGGTTTGAGACCCCTATAGAAAGATCCAAAACTGAACAAAGGTTACTGTGGCTGATTTCTGCAGTGATCTCTAGTCCTACAGGTCTGAGACCCCTATAGAAAGATTCAAAACTGAGCAAAGGTTACTGTGGCTGATTTCTGCAGTGATCTCTATTCCTACAGGTCTGAGACCTATATAGAAAGATCCAAAACTGAGCAAAGCTTACTGTGGCTGATATCTGCAGTGATCTCTATTCCTACAGGTCTGTAAATATTTTAGAATGTTGCAGAAACTGACCGATGAACAATACTGTGACTGGTATCTGATGTAAAGAAAGACAGCTCTCCCTACCTCACACAGGAACCTTGGCCCTCCCTACACTGCTACTCACTCACTGGCGCTCGACTATCTGATGTGATGTAAAGAAATCAATCTATCCCTACCTCACACAGGAACCTGGCCCTCCCTACACTGCTGGGAATGTCTCTCTGCACTGTCTGACTCCAAAAAAAACAACTCTCTCCCTGCCTGAATTGTGTGCCTGTCCCTGTCTGATCGCTTGTACAATGCGAGCAGCCTATATGTAGTGTGGGGTGTGTACTTGGCCCCTGAGCCATGATTGGCTAAAGGCAGCCTGCTTTTAGTTCAATCATGGCAGAGATCATTTGATTGGCCAAAGCATGAGGTCAGGGTGCATGCTTTGGCCAATCACATAACGCGCTGCATGCATGTGCAGTGCATTATCGGAAACTGAAATTTCCCACGAAGAAGCATATTTGTTCGTCATGCAATGAACAATCGAATTGGCGATTTGGCGATGTTCAAATCGAACTTACCTTCGACTCGAACTCGAAGCTCATCCCTACAAATAAGTGAAATAAGCAGTGGTAGCAAACACAACTCCAAATATCTTATAAGATTGGATTATAAGATTGGATTATAAGATTGGAGTAATTTGACTAATCCAGTGACATATTGCGACATATGAGGTGAGTAGGTCCAAAATATTATTGCCATCATATACAATTAAAAGTCCTGATTGTTGATGATGCAAATCAATATGCTTGCTCAAGAACAAGGATGTTTAAAGAAATTAAATTATATTATTGACTACCATACCTGGGAGCAGAGGAGGGTAGGCGGAGCATTAGGCTGCAGTGCCACACCAATTAGTCAGAGGTGGGGGACTTGAGTCACATGACTTGACTTAAGTCAGACTTAAGTCACCAGTTTGAGGACTTGAGACGTGCTTGACTAAAATTAATAAAAGACTCGACTTGACTTTGACTTGGTATTCATGACTTGAGACATATGACTCGAAATGACTTTACTTTTTTAAGTTATTATATATTTGCATTTTCTCAAGATTTGTTAAAGCAAAATGAATGTGCCTGTTATGTTTCTGACACCACAGTCACTTAAAACACTTCAGTGTGTTCTGATTTTTAGGACACTGGCTGTTTAACAATGGAAATACTTAACATGTTTTTAGTTACTGTGCTGTTGAAACATGACCGGACGAAGGATTTGGAGCTGTTTGGGCATTCAAAGTGTTTCTTTAATATGCCAAGAAAAAAGCACTTAACAGTTTTGTTACTGTTGAAAATAAAACAAAACCTTTCCTGACCACTGACTTTTAACTGATTTAAAGGTGAAAATTGGGGTAGATCAGTATTTTGACTTGATTTGTGACTTGACCAAAATAAATGACTTGACTTGACTTTTAGCAGGGACTCGACTTGACTTGCTTGCTTTTCCCCACAGTAACTTGGGACTTGCTTGAGACTTGAAGGTTAAGACTTGAGACTTGCTTGTGACTTGCACATGCGTGACTAAAGGCCCGTACACACGTACCGATCGTCGGCATACAAACGTCGGCGGACGAAAGATCTGCCGATTGTACGCGTGTTAGTATGGTGCCTCCGACAGATGTCTGCGCACAATCCGCGGACAAAAGTCTTTCGTGCAAACATGAAAATTTTTGTCTGCGGACACCAGAACGGACGATTGTTCACCTGTCAGTACAGAATTCGGCCGACAGACCGCAGATTTGCAAGACTGGGCATGCTCAGAAAATTAAAAACACAGGGAAAGTTAACCATTACATGACATCACTTCTGCAGTCAGCTGAAGTCTGCAGACAAAATTCTTGTGCTGTCCTTGTGCTGTCTTTGCACTTTTCAACAGACACCGACATCCCGGGGAGAAAAGAGGAACATTTGTATGCCGACCATCGGTACGTGTGTACGGGGCTTTACTCCCATGTCTGCTATTAGTATTGGCGGCCGTTGGGCCAGTTGTATTAAGTGGGTTCGGCAGCCTGCGGTCTGTCCACATGTCCTCACCTGCCGGTATTATCATACGGGCAGGTAGCAGTGTGACTGCTTTATGGGGGTGCCAGACTGATTTGCCTCCTGGACCCGGCCCTCTGGCCCAATTTCCCTTATAAAACTGGCACTATAATAAAAGTGTAGCGCAAGCTGGCGGGGACCCTTTTCATGTGGGAGCCAGGGGAGGCTGTTTTTTTTTCATGCAGGGAGCAGCTTTTTTTTTTTTTTCTGTCCCCCCCTGCAAAGTGCTGCCCTAGGCCTGGGCCTTGTTGGCCTAGGCCAGGATACAGCACTGCTCTTCAGGATGTCATCACACTGCTGCAGTATTCTGGAGCTAGAGGCTCTTTAACTTTAAGAAATATTGTAATTGAAATAACTCATACATTTCACAGACTATACACCATAAATCCTTGAATCTTGCATTGTGTGCTTCCTTTTGACCTGTAAGAATTCCATTGTGCCATATTAGTCAAGCAACATCTAAACTCATAGGTCTTGCACTCATTCAAACAAATGAATAAAACATCATTTTACCTTCTCTTGGATGAGCATGCATTACAGTAAAGTCAGTCTAGGAAAGAACAGTGCTGTAGAACAGTAGGTGCTGTGAAGTTTAGGAATGCAATCCTAAGCAGCTGAACAATTTTCTTGTAAATTATTATTGTGTCAATGCGAGCAGGGCCCTCTTAACCTTCTTGTCTTACATTGTATTATAACTGTACTGCCTTTCTCCCCTATTTTTTAAAGCACTTAACAAACTGTTGGTGCTATATAAATCTTGTATTATAATAATAATGTACTGACAAGAACAGAAGACTACAAAAAGGTCATTTCCAATATTTACAGACAATAAATTCAAAGTTATGTGCATTAGCAGTTTACAAACATGTTTGTGTGTATGCGTCATCGGACTAGAATGTATAGTTTTATGAGAAACCATACTTTTACCATTTATATAAAACAGAAAAATGTCACACGTTTTCACAGAAAGTACAAAGGCCAGTGAATTTAGTCCCTACTCTACAAGGTGCTTATAGTTTAGTATTCCTGCCGCAGTCATATAAAAACACAACAGTTGCATGTTTTTGGCTTGTGAAAGGAGGATGGGTTGCACAGTGCTGTTTTAAGCTTTTTTATGTTGCTTCTGTATTGTAATGGTCCAAATTTGGCCAAAAGTGTCAATATTTTGTGTGGCCACCATTATTTTCCAGCACTGCCTTAACCCTCGTGGGCATGGAGTCCACCAGAGCTTCACAGGTTGCTACTGGAATCCTCTTCCGCTCCTCCATGACGACATTATGGAGCTGGTGGATGTTAGAGACCTTGCGCTCCTCCACCCTCCATTTTAAGATGCCCCACAGATGCTCAATAGGGTTTAAGTCTGAAGATATGCTTGGCCAGTCCATCACTTTTACCCTCAGCTTCTTTAGCAAAACAGTGGACTTCTTGGAGCTGTGTTTGGGGTTGTTAGTTTGTTGAAATACTGCCCTGCGTCCCAGTCTCTGAAGGGAGGGGATCATGCTCTGCTTCAGTATGTCACTGTACATGTTGTCATTCATGGTTCCCTTAATGAACTGTAGCTCCCCAGCATAGGCGGCTCTCTAATTAGGCAAATTAGGCGGTCGCCTAAGGCCTCACACCAACATTTAGAAGGGCGCAGTCAGGGTAATCTCCCAAGTAAAAGATTGTTTTAAATCTTCGGATATAAAAGTTGCAGCAGTGTGCTGCAGTCCCTTCACTGCGGCTGCCAGGTGTCTGTTGTCCACTGACACTTACCCCGCCTTCTCTGCCAAGGGATTGGCCGTCTGATCATGTAATCTATGTAATCTGATCTAAGATGTGGAGGAATCGGTGGGCGTGTACCTGCATCAGTAGGAAGTGACTGCCCGGTCAGCTCACTTTGCTATCATTGTTTGTTGCTCTGGGAGGAGAGCTCTGCCCTGGCCCAGGAACATACAGGTAACCGGGCCCCGATTTGTCACTGTGCAGGCTGGTCATAGATTTGTGGCGTCTACTACGCAAAGGGGGTGAGTAGCCCCAGGGAAGTTGGAAGAGTCTTAGAATGGTTGGTGGAGGAGAGGGCCCCTGGGTGGCTGAGGCAGGAGGAGAGGGCCCCTGGGTGGCTGGGGTAGAAGGAGAGGGCCCATGGGTGGCCGGAGAAGAAGGAAATGGCCCCTGGGTGCCTGGAGGAGAAGGAGAGAGCCCCTGGGTGGCTGGAGGAGAAGGAGAGAGCCCCTGGGTGGCTGGGGGAGAGGGCCCCAGGGTGGCTGGGGGAGAGGGACCCTGGGGGGGCTAGGGGAAAAGGAGAGGGTCCATTGGTGGCTAGGGGAAAAGGAGAGGGCCCCTGGGTGGCTTAGGGAGAAAGAGAGGGCCCCTGAGTGGCTGTGGGAGAAGGAGAGGGCCCCTTGGTGGCTAGGGGAAAAGGAGAGGGCCCCTGGGTGGTTTAGGGAGAAGGAGAGGGCCCCTGGGTGGATGGGGGAGAAGGATAGGGACCCTGGGTGACTGGGGGAGAAGGAGAGGGCCCCTGGGTGGCTGGAAAAGAAGAAGGAAAGGGCCCCTGGGTGGCTGGAGAAGGAGAGAGCCCCTGGGTGGCTGGGGAGAGGGCCCCTGGGTGGCTAGGGGAAAAGGAGAGGGTCCATTGGTGGCTAGGGGAAAAGGAGAGGGCCCCTTGGTGGCTAGGGGAAAAGGAGAGTGCCCCTGGGTGGCTGGGGGAGAAGGAGAGTGCCCCTGGGTGGCTAGGGGAAAAGTAGAGGGCCCCTGGGTGGCTGAGGAAGAAGGAGAGGGCCCCTGAGTGGCTGGGGGAGAAGGAGAGGGCCCCTGAGTGGCTAGGGGAAAAGGAGAGGGCCCCTGGGTGGCTGAGGGAGAAGGAGAGGGCCCCTGGGTGGCTGAGGGAGAATGGGAGGGCCCCTGGGTGGCTGGGGGGGAAGGAGAGGGGCCCTGGGTGGCTGGGGGGGAAGGAGAGGGCCCCTGGGTGGCTGGGGGAGAAGGAGAGGGCCCCTGGGTGGCTAGGGTAGAAGGAGAGGGCCCCTGGGTGGCTGGGGTAGAAGGAGAGAGCCCCTGGGTGGCTGGGGGACAGGGCCCCTGGGTGGCTGAGGGAGAGGGCCCCTGGGTGGCTGGGGAAGAAGGAGAGGGCCCCTGGGTGGCTGGGGTAGAAGAAGAGAGCCCCTGGTTGGCTGGGGGAGAGGGCCCCTGGGTGGCTGAGGGAGTAGGCCCCTGGGTGGCTAGGGGAAAAGGAGAGGGTCCATTGTTGGCTAGGGGAAAAGGAGAGGGTCCATTGGTGGCTAGGGGAAAAGGAGAGGGCCCCTGGGTGGCTGGATGAAAAGGAGAGGGGCCTCTGGGGGCTGGGGAAGAAGGATAGAGCCCCTGGGTGGCTGGGGGAGAAGGAAAGGGCCCCTGGGTGGCTGGGGGAGGAGGAGAGGCCCCCCGTGACACCAAAGTCAGTTGACAGGGAAGAGAGTGGAGCTGAGCCAGTCCTACATATCTGACATCAAAACCAAACATGGTGGAGCTGGAGCCCTTTGCCATACACAATGACAGCACCCGAGGTGGAAGGTGAGGGGTAGCGGGGCTGTGACATTATATAGCATATGGACTCTGTACATTATTGGTAGTTTTGGTTGGAGTTGTCCTTTAGATGTCTAACTCTGTTGTTTTTTCCCCCCAGCTGTGAGGGACTGAGGAATCACAGCCCACTATGCTGGGACTTATAGTGCCCTAGAATGTGGAGGGAATCCTCAATCCCTCACAGAGGGCACTACAAGTTCCAGAATAGCAGGCTGCCATGACTTAGTCCCCACAGAGGGCACTACATGTCTTAGAATAGCAGGCAGTAGTTCCTCAGTCCCCTACCGAGAGCAGTACAAGTCCAAGCATAGCAGGCTTCCATTCCTCAGGGAGGAATGGCAGTGCACTATACTGGAATTTACAGTGCCCTCTGTGGGGACTCGGGTATGGCAGCCTTCTGCAGTGGGACTTGTCGTGCCCTAGACTGTGGCGGACTGAGGAAGGGAAGTGTAAGGGGGTCTCTGGAAACTCTGATGCAAGGGGGAGCTTTGGTGACCACAGAGTTCCCTTTTACACCAGACTCCCCTTTCCCCCTCAAATCAGGGTTCCCAGAACTCTCCTTACATCAGAGTCTCCAGCATTCCCCCTTAAATCGGGGTTCCCAGAACTCCCCTTACTTCAGAGTCCCCAACATTCCTCCTAAATCAGGGTTCCCAGAACTCCTCTTTCATCAGAGTCTTCAGAGTTCCCTCTTACAGTGTAAGGGGGAAACTCTGGAGACTCTGATGTAAAGGGGGCTCTGTGAAATTTGATTTAAGAGGGGGACTCTAATGTAAAGAGGAATTCTGTGGACTCTGATGTAAGGAGGAGATGCTGGGGGGAATCTGATTTAAAGGAGAACTCTTATGTAAGGGGAGACACTAAACTCTGATGTAAGGAGGGACTCAGGGAATCATGACCTATAGGGAAATGCTGGGAACTGTGATGTAAGAGCAGACATTATATATATATATATCTATACACATACATACCTGATGTTTAATGAACTTAGATTAAAGAAGAATTGGTTAGAGAAAATTCTAAAAACCGTGAATTCATAGTACAAAGGTTCAGGCTCTGAAAAAGCTGAAGTTAAAGAGAGGATGGCTTCTACAAATGGATAATGATCCTAAACACACCTCAAAATCCATGGGGGATTACATCAAGAGGCGTAAACTGAAGGTTTTGCCATGGCCTTCACAATCTCCTGACCGCAACATAATTGAAAATCTATGGATAGACCTTAAAAGAGCAGTGCGTGACAGACAGCCCAGAAATCTCAAAGAACTGGAAGACTTTTGTAAGGAAGAATGGGCAAAGATACCTCAAACAAGAATTGAAAGACTCTTGTCTGGCTACAAAAAGCGTTTACAAGCTGTGATACTTGCCAAAGGGGGCAGTACAAGATATTAACTCTGCAGGGTGCCCAAACTTTTGCAGACGGCATTTTTTTGTTTTCTGTAATTTGGAAAGTGTCAATGATGAAAATAAAATCTAACTTTTGTTGACATATTATAAGAATGTCTAATCTGTAATTTGATGCCTTTTGGAGATTTTTCCATCTTTCCTTGGCTTCTTTATGCACATTAATACAAAATTTTACCTGGGGTGCCCAAACTTTCGATCACCACTGTAAGTGTATATTGGTTTGTTTGTGCAAAAGGTATAGCGTCTACAAGCTATTGGAATTTTTTAAAATGTATTTTTCATTTTTTTTTACTAGTAATGGCGGCGTTAAATGAGTTATAGTGGAATGTGATTTTGCGACCGACAATCGGGAAAATAAGCCCATGTTTACATTAATGTGGTTATGAAATCGTGCTTTATTCAAATCTGTGGCTTTTTTTGTTTGTAGCGCAAAGAAAAAAAAATGCAGCACCAAAAGAAAGCTCTGTGGGAGAAAAAAGACATCAATTGATTGTATTTGGGTACAGCGTCGTACGGCCGCACAATCGTCAGTTAACCGGTTGCCCCGGCCAGGTATACATAAGTCACTTGCCTGTCACTTCCTTGTGAGCCAATAGCGGGCGAGCGCGCGCCCACAGAGGTGCGCGCCCCGCCGCGGCTCGTTCACAGGGAAGTCAGTGCGTGTGACAGGCGGACCAGATGTCCGCCGGTCACTCGCCGATCGTCGGTGCAGAGGGAGAAAGTCAGGCGGCTAATGTAAACAAGCCGCCTGTCATTCTCCCCTGTGTAGAAACAATGATCATACGGTTCTACTATGTAGGACCGTTGATTACTGTTCCTACAATAGTAGCCACAGCCAATCACAGTAAGAATCACGCCCCTAGGACACACTTAACCCCTCCTTCCCCAATAAAGTTAACCCCTTCACTGCCAGTGTCATTTTGCAGTAACAGTGCCTATGTATAGCACTGATTACTGCAGTAATGTCACTGGTAACCCCAAAAGTGTCAAAAATGTCAGTCAAGGGTCCGATCTGTCCGCCGCAATGTCGCAGTACCGCAAAAAAAAAAAATCGCAGATCGCCATTACGCGTTAAACACCAAAAATGACAGAAATCTTTCCCTTAGTTAGTAAACGCAATAACTTTTGCGCAAACCAATCAAAATACGCTTATTGTGATTTTTTTCTTACCAAACATATGTAGCAGAAAACAAATTGGCCAAAAATGTTAAAAATGTTTGATTTTTACATTTGTTTGGGGAATTTCATATAAAAAAATTTGAAAAATATTGTTATTTTTGCAACATTTACGCTCTTTTTTTGTTTATAGCGCAAAAAGTAAAAATCGCACAGGTGATCAAATACCACCAAAAGAAAGCTCTGTTTGTGGGAAAAAAAGGACGTCAAATTTGTTTAGGTACAATGTCGCACGACTGCGCAATTGTCCGTTAAAGTCACGCAGTAAAAAAAAAAAAAAAAAAAAAAAAAAATCGCAAAAAACCCCCTGGTCAGGAAGGGGGTAAAATCTTCCGGGGGGGTTAAGTGGTTAAAGCAATGCAGTTCTGTATCGCAAAAAAATGGCCTGTCATTAAGGGGGTAAAAACCTCCGGAGCTGGAGTGGTTAAGAAGAAAAACAAAAAGCTTTGCAATCACTTTAGGTCAGGAGAGCAGCCTAGGGTGACAACTCTGCTAATTAATAGATATGGCATCCTGTGTTGTCACCCTAAGTCAGGAAGTAGATTACTGTCTGGCCGACAATGAGACGATAAAGATAAACAATAATAATAATAATGCAGCCACCACATATCAGGAAGTGTAAGCAGCAATATATTCCACAGAGCAGACAGTGTGCGGGCTAGTTCCCAGGCAGGCAGCAGACACTCGATGAGCTCACATGTATTGACGCGCTCACACACTCCCATCCCCTATGAGGTGACTATTTCTACTCTGATCCTATTGGACAAGAGCAGAAACCCAATCCGACTCCGCCTTCCCTGGGGAATCCCTTTGATTGACGCACCCCTCTGACCAATCAACGGACAAGAGTGGCAATCCCCGCCCTTCAAATCTGGCCAAGACCAGAGCCAAGAAGACAGCTGCACTTTAAATAATTCCGTACATTTCCAGCTATCCGCCCCCTTACTTTCATCTCGTTCGCTGACAGGCCAAGGGCAGTGACGCCACCGAGCCCTCCTGACGCTATTGGTCAGGGATCCCGGGGAAATGGGCGGCACCTCCGGCTACTCCACTTCCTCCGACTTCTACTGCCACCTGGTGGTACGTCAGGGGTGAGAGGAGGATCGGCATCAAGCAGCCGCTGCCTGTCCGGTGTACACCGGCTAGCCGGGGTATGGGCTGAGCCGCAGCCTTGTACCGTCCGAGCCGCTCTGTGTGTGAGTGTGAGAGCGCGGAAGAGGCGGGGCCCGCGGTGAGGAGGGGGCGGCTTCCGCTGCGCGTTCCCCTCTGACACGGAACATTTCCCTCCAGTGTAATGTGTGTGTGAGCGCCCTCCTCCTACTCCCTCCTCCTTCTCTGGCCATCTTTATTACATTCATTACCGCAAAGGAAGAGCCAGCCGGCCCTACCTCTACCGAGCAACACTGCCGCCCGATCACCTGTACCGGAGGGAGGACAGGCGGCGCCGACACCACAAGCCTCTACGTTAGCGGTGGCGGCGGCATCTCCGGCTATGATCTGGCCCGGACCTGTGATCTGACTTCCTAGGTGGGTGACTGATCGCAACAGGGGGGAGGG
Source organism: Pelophylax lessonae (assembly GCF_965119305.1). Lineage (NCBI taxonomy): Eukaryota > Metazoa > Chordata > Amphibia > Anura > Ranidae > Pelophylax > Pelophylax lessonae. The sequence goes on from NC_138768.1 coordinate 197,848,998, forward strand.
GAACAGGAAGTGGGGGAGCCTCCGGGATCTCCATCCTATCCATGCTGGAGCCCTCAGGGGACTAGGGTCCTACCAGAGCACATAGGCCTGCTGGGGGCTGGGCACACATGGACAGGATGGGGGGTGCTGGGGGGGGGTCACTGCCAGGTCACTGTGTCTGCACTTCTATGGATTCCTTCCCCAATGTCTTCTCCTCCACACTGATCAACAGGACCCTGACAGACATCACAACTCCTACACATAGGAACAATGATGGCCCATACATAGATCTCCTCCTATCTACAGTCCACCAACTCCTACACCCAGGAACAATGATGGCCCATACATATCAGATCTCCTATCTACAGTCCACCAACTCCTACACCCAGGAACAATGATGGCCCACACATAGATCTCCTCCTATCTACAGTCCACCAACTCCTACACCCAGGAACAATGATTTCCCACACATAGATCTCCTATCTACAGTCCACCAACTCCTACATCCAGGAACAATGATGGCCCACACATAGATCTCCTATCTACAGTCCACCAACTCCTACACCCAGGAACAATGATTTCCCACACATAGATCTCCTATCTACTGCCTGCCAACTCCTACACCCAGGAACAATGATGGCCCACACATAGATCTCCTATCTACATCCCACCAACTCCTACACCCAGGAACGATGATAGCCCACACATAGATCTCCTCCTATCTACAGTCCACCAACTCCTACACCCAGGAACAATGATGAGACACACATAGATCTCCTCCTATCTACAGTCCACCAACTCCTACACCCAGGAACAATGATGAGACACACATAGATCTCCTCCTATCTACAGTCCACCAACTCCTACACCCAGGAACAATGATTTCCCACACATAGATCTCCTATCTACAGTCCACCAACTCCTACACCCAGGAACAATGATTTCCCACACATAGATCTCCTCCTATCTACAGTCCACCAACTCCTACACCCAGGAACAATGATGGCCCATACATAGATCTCCTATCTACAGTCCACCAACTCCTACACCCAGGAACAATGATGGCCCACACATAGATCTCCTCCTATCTACAGTCCACCAACTCCTACACCCAGGAACAATGATTTCCCACACATAGATCTCCTATCTACAGTCCACCAACTCCTACACCCAGGAACAATGAGACACACATAGATCTCCTCCTATCTACAGTCCACCAACTCCTACACACAGGAACAATGATGGCCCATACATATCAGATCTCCTATATACATCCCACCAACTCCTACACCCAGGAACAATGATTTCCCACACATAGATCTCCTCCTAGCTACAGTCCACCAACTCCTACACCCAGGAACAATGATGGCCCACACATAGATCTCCTCCTATCTACAGTCCACCAACTCCTACACCCAGGAACAATGATGTCCCACACATATCAGATCTCCTATCTACAGTCCACCAACTCCTACACCCAGGAACAATGATGACCCACACATAGATCTCCTATCTACAGTCCACCAACTCCTACACCCAGGAACAATGATGAGACACACATAGATCTCCTATCTACAGTCCACCAACTCCTACACCCAGGAACAATGACCCAGACATAGATCTCCTCCTATCTACAGTCCACCAACTCCTACACCCAGGAACAATGATGGCCCACACACAGATCTCCTCCTATCTACAGTCCACCAACTCCTACACCCAGGAACAATGATGGCCCACACATAGATCTCCTATCTACATCCCACCAACTCCTACACCCAGGAACAATGATGACCCACACATAGATCTCCTATCTACATCCTACCAACTCCTACACCCAGGAACAATGATGACCCACACATAGATCTCCTATCTACATCCCACCAACTCCTACACCCAGGAACAATGATGACCCACACATAGATCTCCTATCTACATCCTACCAACTCCTACACCCAGGAACAATGATGACCCACACATAGATCTCCTATCTACACCCCACCAACTCCAACACCCAGGAACAATGATGACCCACACATAGATCTCCTATCTACAGTCCACCAACTCCTACACCCAGAACAATGATGACCCACACATAGATCTCCTCCTATCTACAGTCCACCAACTCCTACACCCAGGAACAATGATAGCCCACACATAGATCTCCTATCTACAGTCCACCAACTCCTACACCCAGAACAATGATGACCCACACATAGATCTCCTATCTACAGTCCACCAACTCCTACACCCAGGAACAATGATGGCCCACACATAGATCTCCTCCTATCTACAGTCCACCAACTCCTACACCCAGAACAATGATGACCCACACATAGATCTCCTATCTACAGTCCACCAACTCCTACACCCAGGAACAATGATGGCCCACACATAGATCTCCTCCTAGCTACAGTCCACCAACTCCTACACCCAGGAACAATGATGGCCCACACATAGATCTCCTATCTACAGTCCACCAACTCCTACACCCAGGAACAATGATGACCCACACATAGATCTCCTATCTACATCCCACCAACTCCTACACCCAGGAACAATGATGACCCACACATAGATCTCCTCCTATCTACAGTCCACCAACTCCTACACCCAGGAACAATGATGGCCCACACATATCAGATCTCCTATCTACAGTCCACCAACTCCTACACCCAGGAACAATGATGGCCCACACACAGATCTCCTCCTATCTACAGTCCACCAACTCCTACACCCAGAACAATGATAGCCCACACATAGATCTCCTCCTATCTACAGTCCACCAACTCCTACACCCAGAACAATGATAGCCCACACATAGATCTCCTCCTATCTACAGTCCACCAACTCCTACACCCAGAACAATGATGACCCACACATAGATCTCCTATCTACAGTCCACCAACTCCTACACCCAGAACAATGATGGCCCACATATATGGCGCTTTTCCACAGCATGGAATCGAACGGTTCGGCTCGCTTTTGTGCTTTTCCACTGCTGGTACCGCATGGTATGGTGTAGGAACGGTACGGTACGGCGGCGCTTTTCCACTGCATGGAACCGAACGGTACGGCTCTCAAAAACAGTACCACCTCGATTGTGGTTCCAAGAGGGTACCATACCCGGTACCATATCCCACAATCCTTTGCATGCAGTCACTACTAGCCACTGATTGGTCAGAGAATCCCACCCACCCTGTTGTTATCCCACCCACTTAACTTTAGTACTACTTTAGTGGAAAAGCAAACCATACCGTACCGAACCGTTCCAACACCGTACCATGCGGTACCAGCAGTGGAAAAGCAAACCGGGCCAAGCTTGGGCGAGTAGAGCCGAGCCGGTACTTGCAGTGGAAAAGTGCCAATAGATCTCCTCCTATCTACAGCCCACCAACTCCTACACCCAGAAACAATGTTGGCCCACACATAGATCTCCTATCCACAGTCTACCAACTCCTACACCCAGGAACAATGATGGCCCACACATAGATCTCCTATCCACAGTCTACCAACTCCTACACCCAGGAACAATGATGGCCCACACATAGATCTCCTATTCACAGTCTACCAACTCCTACACCCAGGAACAATGATGGCCCACACATAGATCTCCTATCCACAGTCTACCAACTCCTACACCCAGGAACAATGATGGCCCACACATAGATCTCCTATCTACAGTCTACCAACTCCTACACCCAGGAACAATGATGGCCCACACATAGATCTCCTATCTACAGTCTACCAACTCCTACACCCAGGAACAATGATGGCCCACACATAGATCTCCTATCCACAGTCCACCAACTCCTACACCCAGGAACAATGATGGCCCACACATAGATCTCCTATCCACAGTCTACCAACTCCTACACCCAGGAACAATAATGGCCCACACATAGATCTCCTATCCACAGTCTACCAACTCCTACATCCAGGAACAATGATGGCCCACACATAGATTTCCTCCTATCTACAGTCCACCAACTCCTACACCCAGGAACAATGATGAGACACACATAGATTTCCTCCTATCTACAGTCCACCAACTCCTACACCCAGGAACAATGATGGCCCACACATAGATCTCCTATCCACAGTCTACCAACTCCTACACCCAGGAACAATAATGGCCCACACATAGATCTCCTATCCACAGTCTACCAACTCCTACATCCAGGAACAATGATGGCCCACACATAGATTTCCTCCTATCTACAGTCCACCAACTCCTACACCCAGGAACAATGATGAGACACACATAGATCTCCTCCTATCTACAGTCCACCAACTCCTACACCCAGGAACAATGATGAGACACACATAGATCTCCTCCTATCTACAGTCCACCAACTCCTACACCCAGGAACAATGATAGCCCACACATAGTTCTCCTATCGACAGTCCGCCAACAGCCACACGTAGTTCTCCTCCTATCGACAGTCCACCAACTCTGATGAAGTTGAGATGGACCTCATACTCACTGTAGTAGGTGAATGGACTGATCACGATCTGACTGTTTTGGACATCTTAGACATTGGACAGTGTTGTGGTTTAATGTTGGCTTTTTATCTGTCTGCTGTCCTTTTAGTGGTGCTTTGTTCTCTTGTCTGTGGCTGACATTAAGCCATCTGCTCAATGCCAGCAGCCTGTAAAAATCAATGACGGGGCTGAAACATACAGCATATATGCACACTGGGCATGCAGGGATGTGTTTGCATGCAGGGATATATGAGCTGTCCAATATGTAGACCCAAATGCTCCTTGGATGTGCACGTATATAAGCACACAGACTCTGTATGTTTCAGCCTGTTATTAATTTTGATGGGCTGGTGGTATGCTGCACCTGTGACTCTTGGGCAGATAATCCTACCCAGATGTATTGGCTACGTGTCTGTGCAAGCAAGTTCACTCTGACACTCCTGATAACTAATGTCAATGGGGATGAAAGTGCTGGTAAATCCATACTAGTAGTCCAGTGGTAACCAGAACAGGAATAGTGTCAAAATCTTCCAATAGGCACACTTGTTCCTGTGACAGCTGTCAAAGGGAGAATTTCCCTTATATTGAAAAGGTAATCTCTCACTTCCTGTTGTGTCTGTAGGACAGGAAGTGATCGGAAATCTGCCTAATGAGATATGGATGGCAACATTACCTGAGCACAGTTTTAAACCCCCCCCCAAAAAAAAAAAAGTTTGGTATTGTATATACTTTAACACAATGTTTAGTGTTCTGATATAAGATTGATGTGTCTTGCGGACTTGGCAAATGTCAGCTAGGCCTTTTAAGTATAGATGTAGTCGACGTTTCTTTTTTTTTTTTTTTTTTTTTGTAGTGTTAGGTAGAGTAGGCAAAGGTTAGTCTGTTATTTCTTTACACTTCCTGTGCTGTAAAGGGAACAGGACGTGAGAGGAAACAATATGAAGTGAGGGAACCCAGGTGTCCTCATTGCAAGATTTATCCTCCTCACTTGTTCAGGATGAGGATAACCTTTTGTGCTTCCCATTACTTTTTGTTGTGGCCCCCCCAAGACAATGAAAGAGGATAGATCTCCACAGCAGGGACAAAGATAGTAATAAAAACCAGAACCTGATAAGGGGTCCTCAGACTCTTCTACTATATCCAAAACATGTTTTGGATGTCTGTCTGTCTGTCTGTCTGTCTGTCTGTCTGTCTGTCTGTCTGTCTGTCTGTCTGTCTGTCTGTCTGTCTGTCTGTCTGTCTGTCTGTCTGTCTGTCTGTATATCTCTCTCTCACACACACACACACAGAAAGCGAATAGGTGATCTCCCTTAGCGGCTTTGCATCTGAAGGATCATGGCCTGACCAGTGTGTGTGTGTTTGTACACAATTAAACCCCTTACCACCAGCCCTTTGAAGGGGTTGTTAAGGAGAGGCCAGTAGGTGGCATTTAATCTTGCATTCATTATGATTGGCTGTCAAACTGGTCAGGAGGTGATTGGGAGCCTATCGTAATGGCTCCTGATTGTAAACCGTGTCCAGGAGCTGTGGGTCACAGGGCTAAGCAAAGTGTACATTTTCAACGCACAGAACAGCGGCACGTATATGTGACAACACAGCGCTAAAGCCCACCGCTGTGCTGCCACATATAGAAAAGTACAACCAGCAAGAGGTGAAGTACGTTTATTACTTTGTGATCTGATGAGACAGAGTTTACCATTCCATTGTGCGTCCGTTGCCTTTAGTGCTCAGGCACTTTATTTACCTGGCTTTGTTTCCATCTTGTGAATGGCTGTGACATCATCAGCCCTGTTAAGTCACAATGTTATCTGCTCGTTGTCATGTACTGTCTGTTGATGGCTGTCCATGAGCTACACAAGTGCTTTGATGACTAAGATGTTTTCCATGGCCAGTATTAAATATTACATAAATTGCGTCAGAGTGTTCTATTTCTATGCTTTGTTTGGCATAACAGGAGGTTGTTTAATGGAAGTTTAGAAAGAAAGCCCCCTAAGTATCATATGGGACTTTAGAGGTAACAGTGGGTTATAATAAAAAAAAATTATTATTATGTTGTTAATCTAAAATATTTTAAATTTTATTGAAAATTGATATCACTTGTATTCAATATTGTTTCTCCCAAGTATATACAGGGTATTATAACTTGTTATACAGATAATAACTCATCCATTGCATTGTAACGATACATAATACAAACATGGTGTAACTTAGAGGAGTGATACATAATCCAACGCGTTTCGTTACATGTTTGATCTATAACATACAAATCTTAATCAGGGATTCTGATTCCACTCCTGAAAAGAGTACAACATAGTATAAGCTTGATGCACTTTATAAATAGTATACAAAAAAACATTTTTATGCGTCTGTGACTTTTTCCTAGAGGGAGCCAAGAGAAAACTACTCTTGGCTGTTGGTGTTTGTTCAAAAGATCCAACTTTCAGGAGCATGCTAGGGAATTCCTGATTATGCATACTGTATATGTTCAGCTCAAAAAGAAGGAATTTTGGATAAACATCGTACCTTGGCTATTGTTTGGACACCGTTATTACTTATGTCTCATCTCTAGATTACTCTACAAGTATACTTGTGTGTGTATATATGTGTTGTTAAGTACAGTAAAACCTTGGTTTGAGAGTAACTTGGTTTAAGAGCGCTTTGCAAGACAAGCAAAATTTTCAAATAAATTTTGACTTGGTTTACAAGCGATGTCTTGATATACAAGTAGCCTCAAGTCACAGCTGAGTATAAAAGAGAAGAGAGGCGCCTCTAAGTGTAGCAATATGGTTAAATTTAATGAAGGTTCAACATTTAGCAACTCACATGGTTGATGATTGGAACAGGCACATCTAAGTATGCAGGCATCCAGGCTAAAGCTGTCCACATAGACCATCCTCTGCACCGCCATCTACGTCATCCCTTCCATGCTGCCCCTCGCTTTCAGATCCCTTTACTGCAGGGTGGTCTTCCCGGTCAGGATTACAGACTGGCAGCCGGCGGTGCAGAAGATAGTCCATGTGGACAGCTTTACCCCGGATGCCTGCATACTTAGATGTGCCTGTTTTATTCATCAACCATGTGAGTTGCTAAATGTTGTACCTTCATTAAATGGAACCATATTGCTACACTTAGAGGCGCCTTTCTTCTCTTTGATACTCTGTAGCTCCTACTGGATTTTGCTTCTAATCCCCTTGTGGAAGCGGCTATTTGTGGATGGACATTTTATGGTTATATAACCTATCGCAATGCTATAATCTTTTTATATGGACTATAAACTGAAGGATTTAGGAATAAATGGTTGTGGAACGAATCATCTGAGTTTCCATTATTTCTTATGGGGAAATTCGCTTTGATATAAGAGTGCTTTGGATTACAAGCATGCATCCGGAACGAATTATGCTCGCAATCCAAGGTTTTACTGTATTGGTTTAATTTTCTTTTTACTAAAATAGAAAATCCATTATACTGACTAGAATAGCAACACTTTCTAGACTCTTTGTGGTGGTTCATCATCATCCCCCCCCCCTCCCCCAGGGTTTTATTGGTGTCTGTATCCTCACTGACGAGGTTCCCCTTTTATGTTCGGCCTGATGGCAATTGTCATAAGGACAGAAAATGGGGACACCCATTCTACATGGAGAGTTCCTCTCTGTAGATCCTCCCTTTTTTTTTTTTTGCCAAATGCTTAAAGCGGTTGTAAACCCGAAAACGAGAGGAAAAAAAAAAAACCTGCAAGACAAAGGCATAATGAGCTAGTATGCATCGCATACTAGCTCATTATGTATTACCGTAGAACGAAGCCCCGACACAGACCCCCGGACATCGCTGCGGGCGCCGCCATGATCCCTCGGTGTCTCTTCCAGGTTCGGCGGCTCCAGCGCTGTGATTGGCCGGAGCCGCGATGACGTCACTCCCACGCTTGCGCGATTTTCCGGCAAGCTCCCGGCAAGGAAAACTGGAGGTCCCCCCGGACCTTCAGAGCGCGTGAGCGGCTGCATGCACTGCAAATATCTCCTAAACCGTGCCGGTTTAGGAGATATTAATTGTACCTACAGGTAAGCCTTATTATAGGCTTACCTGTAGGTAAAAGTGTCAAAAAGCGTAATACTACCGCTTTAACATTAAGGAAATACCCATGTACAGAACAGAAACTGTGAATTGTCAAATATAACTTTACAGTTCCAGTATGTGTCAAATTCATACAAAGTTCTCATTAAAACACCTGCATATGTACAAGAGACTTATTCCCCCCCCCTTTTCCTTGCCTTTATAAACATACTTTGTAGAGATTTCTACTCACTTCCTGTTGTTTTTAAGGGATAATTGCAAATCTCTACAAAGAAAAATAAAAATTGAACTCCATTTAAGAAGCTAATGGAACTTCTCCATGGAAGTGCAACATATTACCTATCCAATCTACAAGGCCACATCGCAGCTCCAAAAATAAAAGCTGCTTATAACAGGCACTTGAGCTTTTATTTCTCGGCCTAAAAGCATTAACTTTTTTGTGCTTCTGTCAGCATGTGTTTTTTTTACGAACCTTCCCCTTACCTCATTTTTCCATTATTATTATTATTATTATAATTATTGTTATTATTATTATTATTATTATTATTGTTATTATTATTTATTAATTTTTTTTCTGGGTGCTTTTGTGCGCTTCTCCTTTTTTAAAAACACTAGTTTGGTGGTATTTTGTTTTCTGCCTGTAAGAGCATATAAAACTCCTAAAAAAAAAAAAAAAAAAAAAAAGTGTGCATGGACACCTTGGCTAACATGGAGGGGAGTTTCCACGCAGAAAAAATTGACCGTTTTAAAAAAGCTCAAAAGCCTGAAGGGGCCACTTCTTAGAAATGCAGTGTGCATGAGCCCTATTTAGCAAGCTGTGTCAACATTACAGCCGTTAAATGTCAGTGCATTTAACACAATAGCAAACACCGAGTAGGGTGTATGCTGTATTCAGAAGGAAGATATGTACTGTAAGGCTGGTTTCACACAAGCAGTCCAATCAGGTCCACCTGCCAGCTTTTCATGCAGACCTGATTTGGACCAGCAATTGTTCTCTATGGAGTGGCGTGTGTCCCCTGGCATCCGATCCTGTCTGCCAAAAACAGACGGATGGAGGATCATTCTCCCATCTGTCAAATCGGATTACAGTCTGATTGAAACGGACCGGTGGTCTGTTTCCACTTGACTTCCCCACTGAGAACAGCGGGGCTGTGTCTGTGTCCACCCATAGTGGAGAGGGCACAGACCTGTCATCCACCTGCTCAGCAGAGAGATCCCCTGATGAGCAGTTGATGCGCATTAAGGAGTACGCCCGTGTGAAACCAGCCTCACAGTGGATTTCCACCCAAAAGGGGTAGCTCCGCTTGTTTGTTTCCTCTCACCCCTCTCCGCTGCCACATTTGGCACATTTTGGGGGTGAGGAGAACAGGTACCTGGCTTTGACTGGCACTTGTTCCCACTTCTTGGTGACTTTAAAACGGCAAACTCACCCAGAAGTTCGGCTCCCCTCCTCCTTCACCCCATTGCAAGTCCATTCACAAAGCGTAGCACGCTTCGTGAATGTGCAGTAGGGAACCGGCTGTGAAGCCGCAAGGCTTCACTGCTGGTTTCCCTTATAAGAAATGGTGGTGGCAGCACCCGAAAGACAATGAAAACATAGGCTACAGTGAAGACACTATTGGATTCCAGGACAGGTAAGTGTCTGAATATTAAAAGTCAGCAGCTACAGTACTTGTAGCTGCTGACCTTTCATTTTTTCTGAAGGAGCCTGGAGCTCTTCTTTAGGCTATAATTGAGCACTGAATACATACATGAACGCTTTTCACCTGCCAAAAGGGTTTGTAATTTTATCCATCCAGTCTAAACAGCTGTGGCACACAGTACAGCTTTATTAGGGAAGGAGACCTACCCTAATGTTTCTCTGCTTCAGGTACTGGTCTTCACCCTCGCCATGTGACTGGGTAGTGAAATGAGAAGCAGCAGACTGTTGAGCTCATTTCCTTGTCCAGTCTGCTTTCTCCTCGTATCCGTATACCCCGCCTACTGTAACGCCTCTTAATGGCTTCTTGTGCTGCTGCTTCCTCCTCCTCTTTGGGCTCTGCTGTACAGAGAATGCAGGTGGGTGATACTAATGCCCCGTACACACGCGTCGATAGTTGGCCAGGAATTTTCGGCCAACGTCCGATCGGCCGATTTTCAGCTTGTTAGTATGATGCTTTCGACAACCGTCGGTGTGCATGCTATAAAATTTTTGTTGGCCGTCAACACAATGGCCGATTTTCCATCAGTCAGTACAGATTTCGGCAGACAATCTGATGAGCAAGACTGGGCATGCTCAGAGAAGAAAAAACACACAGAAAGTAAACCAGCACATGACATCACTTCTGAAGTAGATTTTTGTTGGCTGAGAAAATTCGTGTGCAGTCTAGGCACATTCCAACCAACAAAACACCACTCTGGACAAAACTCGGACGATCGGTCGGCCGATAATCGTTGCGTGTGTATGAGGCATTAGTCTAAGGTAAATACACTGCTTGCATTTACCTACATGCTGACTGCTCACAACAAATATACTGCAAGAAGGCGGCAGGTGCAGGCTTTGTAACATGTACATTGCTGGCTTTCTTCCGGTGTTTGGGGCACCTTTTATTGCTAACCCATGCCGTGTTTGGACACAGCATGGGTTTGTCGGCAGATTTCAGCTAAAACCTGCTGATCAGCTGTGTCCAATTACACAGACACACACAACTGTGTACAGAGAACAGCGATTTGGCTTTTCTTCTCCCTGAAAAGCAGGGAGAAAAAAACAGCCTTGTTAGTAAGTACAAGCAGCACACATTTAACTCCTTGATTGCCCCTTGATTTTAACTCCTTCTTAGCCAGTGTCATTAGTAGTACAGTTTCATCACTTGATTAGTAACTTCAGTTAGTGTCCCTCCCAGCCATTTTCTGTTAGCACCAGATTGTCCGTCACACTATAAGTCGCAGATTACCGATATCACAGTGTAGCGTGTAAAGCTGCGTTAATTCCAGTGTTTATACCATAGTTTGTAGTTGCTATAACTTTCACACTAACCAATTTTAATATACTTTTAATATATTTTTTTGTAATTTTGGTAACATTGCTCCCCCCCCCCTTTTTTTCACCCCAGTTGGGAGATCTTGGTACCCTGCCAGCTCCCATCTTTCTTACCTAGGCAGGAATGACCTACTTGTAGTGACCTGCATGTAGTGACCTCTCATCATATATCCCATGAGGCTTCAGATCTATGGAAACTGTGCAGATGTCGAAGTGTGTCATCGGGCCAGCTGCTAGAACCTAGAAGGGACACCTGGCTCCTGATAACATAAGAAACAAAGATGACAGCTCAGGAACCCATATGTAGTGGTTTACAGTAGGATACAGCTGGATCCTCCTGGGTGTGGCATGTATGTTGAGGATAATCCAGCGAAAAAGGGAAGAGGGAATTAAAAAGTACATATGACAGGGGTTGAAGTTTCTTATCAACCTCCTTTGTGTGTGATTATCTTATATAGAGATAGATGAATATATTGGCAGAGTGAATTGGTCTTAATACCCAGCTGGTGCATGTATGCGTCCAAGGTTCTATATGTGGTCACCAAATGCTTTTCGGAGCAAGCAAGTTCGATGGGCTCCTGATCATGTGACTGCTGTAAGAAAGCAAAACTCTGTGACGGCTTCTCAATCACGTGATCGATAAAACCCACTTAAATAGTTGCTGGAAAGTACACACAGGGGTTGATGAACTAAAATCTGGTGCAGTTGTGGCTGGAAGCCAATTTAATTTTAACTTCAGCTTGTTCAATAAAGTGGAACTTGACCCTAAAGGGGGAGTTCTGCTTGTTTGTATCCTCCATCAACCCCCCTCCACTGCGATCGTTGCCGCAGTTCACTTCCCCTGCTGCCTCCTGGGACACATCACTGCTCCCAGAAGACTGCGGAAGCATTCATAAAGCATAGCGCGGCAGGAAACTGGCTGTGGAGCCTCAAGACTTTAGTGTATGCAACTCCCCCCTATTATACTTTCCTAGGTAGATGCAGTATCAGTCCGAAGCTGTATCTGTTCCCTTGTGCCTCTACACTGAGAACCAAGCGATCGAACACCGCCGATCGCTTGATTTTGACAGCCCCCCCTGAGCAGAGAGCTGTTGCCTGCCAGTCAGCAGCTCTCTGCTCTACTCCCTTCTCACTCATTGGAGCGCTGGGCTGTGGAGGAGTGGGCAGCAGCCAGCTCAGGCACCTGGTGGATCCCGACTTCCATTGTCGCGATGATGCGGTGCCTGGACTTATATCTGTGACGTGAACAGAGAGCGGACTTTAGCCAACTCTCTGCTGAAAACGGGTCACAGGAGTGCGAAACTAATTGCACGCCTGTGATCCATAGGCGATGTATAGCCAAACAAGATTGGCCCCGAAGCGGAATAAAGAATCTGTTCGATGGAGGACATCGCTAGATCCCTGGTATCCCTGGACAGGTAAGTGTCCTTATTAGGGATTGACGATATCGTTTTTTCAGGGCCGCTACCGACTTATTTTTTTTTTTTTTCTCCGGCCACCCTTCAGGCCGATTAGGTGGTGATATTCTGCACATTTAAAGTTTCTTTTATTTTTACACTGTCCTTTTTTTTAACTTTTTTTTTTTTTTTTTTTTTGATTAGTCTTTATTGCTGTTACAAGGAATGTAAACCTCCCTTGTGACTGTAATAGGCAGTGACAGGTACTCTTTATGGATGCTAACGACATTGTAGACCCGATCAAAGCCGATTTCAGCTTTGTTTAGGTCTTCAGCCAGCTGGCATATGTGCCGGCTGGTCGCTTGGGCCTCCCGGTGGGACGGGAGACCCGGGTGGAGTGGCGGGAGGGGTGACATCCCCCCCGCTGCTTGTAATAACAGCCGAGCGGCTCCGCACTGGTTATTACAAGAAAGATGACCATCTGCTCTAAAAAAGCTTCACAGGGGTGATGTCTGTAGTTGCAGGCGTCACTCTGATACCGATACTTCAAAAAATAGTGAATATCGGCCTACAATAATCAGCCCCACTGATAATCGGTCGATCCCTAGTCCTTAGATTAAAAGTCAGCAGCTACATTCTTTGTAGCTGCTGACTTTTAATTCTTTTGGGGGTAGACTGGTGCTCCTCTTTAAAGTCGAAGTTCAGGCAAAACCCAACGCTAAACCTGCTCTCTGCCACTTTCTAAACCTAGTCTATCTAACCCTCTAAAGCAAAAATGGCTATACTTAACTTTTTTGCAGCCATTCTGGTCCCACCATCAGCTGTGAGTGGCAGCTTCAGTGTGGAGGCTGGTGCAGAAGAGGTCGCTGTCAAACGGAAGCCCTTTACTAAGTCTATGGGTGACATCACTTCCCAGGCATTTTACAGCCGTTGTCCGTCCTCTCCTGCAAACAGCTTCCACCTCTGAAAGCAGGAAAGGTAAGTACAACTATTTTTGCTTTGCAGGGTGAGATAGATTAGGGTTAGAATGTGGCAGAGAGCGGGTTTAGTGTTCATTTTTGCCTGAACTTACTTTTTAAGCTTTGACAAAAAGTATCCTGGAAGCTGATTGGTTTCTTTGCAGCGCTGCAGTTGATTTTGCACTCTCCAGCTTTAGTAAATCAAACTCATAATTATTAATGGAAATACTTTGGGTCATTTTGACCAAAACAAACCATTTTAAAATCAAAGTAAACCTGGAATTCTACTTTGCTTGCAGTGTCACAAAAGAACAGTTCTTTAAAGTCTATGCAGCACAATGCGTTGACACTGCGGGAAAATGTAGACATGCTGCATTTTTGAGCACCATGCCACATTTCAGCGTTGTGTGAACAGGACGCATAGAAAAACAATTGTTTTCCATGTGCTCTAGTGTTGTGCCTGTATTGATTAGCTCAGCCTAATGCAATTGGTGTGAATGAGCCCTAAATGCAATTCACAAATGCACACGCTGGCATACATTTAACATCAAGGGTTTGCTCACACCCTTTTGCATTGTGGTAACACCTCACAGCACAATATCATACATTGCAGTGAGCTTGTGTTACTGCAGCCAATTCATTTGAAATGGAAACTTATTCTGAGAAAAAAAAAACACTACGTTGAATTGTGTGTTTTTTTTTTTTTTTTTATACGAAGGCATACCGTAGCGCAGGTGCAATTTGTGGATATGTGAGGGTGCCATTAAAAATAAATGTTACTGGTTGGCATCACCCCTTTCTTGGTGCGCTAGCATGCATTATGGCAGTCCATGTAATTGCTGTGTGATGGTTTGTAGCCGTAGCATGTTTTGCCGTATGGTAACACCTAAAACGATTTGTGCAGTTTAAAGAGCAGAAGCACTCCTGATATTTTATCTTAGATCCTCATACTTGAATTACATTATTGTAAGTAAGCACCAAGACCGCATCTGTTGATTGCCAGGGAGAGAGAAGTTCAGTCGTGAGTGCCACACACTTTGTCACAAAGTAAAAGCTGATGTTTAGTTAGGAGACAAAAATCCCTAATGCCCCGTACACACGTGCAGATTATCTGCAGACTTTTGTCCGCAGACTTACCTTTTCTATGTAGTGCAAGGGCCTGCCGGATTGCATACAAATTGAAAGTGTTTAGGTTTGACCTCATATTATATGGTTTTGGTAAGTCTGCAGACAAAAGTCTGCAGATAATCTGCACGTGTGTATGGGGCATTAGGCGTTCACATGTAGGCGTTTTGGGGCGTTTTTCTGCTCTAGGATCAGCTCTCAAAACGCCCAACAAGACAAATCCTATTCATTTCAATGTCCCCTTTTCACATCTGAGCGCTTTGACGCCGTGAGCAAAACGCCCAACAAGACAAATCCTATTAATTTCAATGGCCCTGTTCATATCTGAGCGTTTTGACGCCGTGAGAAAAACGCCCAACGCTCAAAAAAGTACATGAGCTTCTTTTTGGGCAGATTACAGGCGTTTTCCATTGGTCTCTAGTCAATCTAAAAACGCCTGCACAAAAACGCCTGTAATAGCAACGCCAAGATGTGAACGTAGCCTAAAGCTTTAATCACTTTACTAACCTGTAATAAAGTCTCACGTTCTGCAGGCATCTGAATCCTGGAGAAATCATGCTGCATGGATTCCCCATCCTCTTCCTGTCTCTGAGCTTCCATCTATACAGTGGTTAACCACTTAAGCCCCGGAAGATTTTACCCCCTTCCTGACCAGGGGGTATTTTGCGATTCGGCACTGCGTGACTTTAACGGACAATTGCGCGGTCGTGCGACGCTGTACCTAAACGAATTTGACGTCCTTTTTTTCCCACAAACAGAGCTTTCTTTTGGTGGTATTTGATCACCTGTGCGATTTTATGATCACGCGCTATAAACAAAAAAAGAGCGTCAATTTTGCAAAAATAACAATATTTTTCACATTTTTTTAAATGAAATTCCCCCCCAAAAAAAAGCAAATTTTTTTAAAATTTTCAGCCAATTTGTTTTATGCTACCTATGTTTGGTAAAAAAAATCGCAAAAAGCGTATTTTGATTGGTTTGCGCAAAAGTTATCGCGTTTACTAACAAAGGGAAAGATTTTTGTCATTTTTGTTGTTTTTTTTTTTAACGCGTAATGGCGGCGATCTGCGATTTTTTTTTTTTTTTTTTTTTTTGTGGTACTGCGACATTGCGGCGGACAGATCGGACCCTTGACTGACATTTGTGACACTTTTGGGGTTACCAGTGACATTTCTACAGTAATCAGTGCTATACATATGCACTGTTACTGTAAAAATACACTGGTTTTGAAGGGGTTAACTTTATTTGGGAGAGAGGGGCTGTGTATATCCCTAGGGGCGTGCTTTCTACTGTGATTGGCTGTGGCTTGAGCTGTAAGGACACTGATCAACGGATCTACATACTAGATCCGTTTGATCAGTGTCTTTACAGCGAGGAGAATGACAGGTGGCTTGTTTACACAAGCTGCCTGACATTCTCCCTCTCCCCCGCCGATCGCCGAGTGACCGGCGGACATCGGGTCCGCTGGTCCACACGCGCGGGGGGGGTCCGTGACCACGCCTCGGGGGGCGCGCGCTCGCTCCCTAGACCCTCACAAGCTAGTGACGTAGCCCTACGTCACTTTGCCTGTGAGGGGCTGACTGCCGACGTAGATCGGTGTTAGGCAGTCAGCAAGTGGTTAATCTCTTTGGTCTTCAGACAGAAATACAGCACAGATGGTCCAATGGGACATGCCATCTCCTCACTCCTCCATTGAGTAAAGTTCATTCATTGATTACGTTGTGTGTAACCCTAAAACCTGTTCTGTGAGTGGACAAGGGGCTGATTCACCCCCCCCCCTCCCCCCCCCCCCAATGCACAGGTTGTTTTATTCAATGTAATTGATGAAAGAACTTTTCTTCAATCGTCTTCCAGGGCAGCACCTGAGATAGGCTCCTCCCACCTGAAACAGGAAACGCATTAGTCCACTGTTCTAAAAAAAAATGTCAGTCATACCTTCAGCCTGAGTTTGTGGACAGGGCATTCCCTCACAGACCATTTCTCCAGGATCCAGCTGCCTCTAAATCTAAACTTCAGTTTTAAAGTACAATTCCTTACTTTGGAAATGTCCCCTTTCTCTCCTGCGGCTTATGCTACTTGTGCATTATAAAAATAAAAAGTTTACGTCATTTCAACCTGATCTGGTCACGTGATCCTTTAGCTCTGTAGCCCCTGTGTCAGTCAGCGGCGGCTGCAGGGAAGAGGAGGGACTGGTGGCAGTGGCTGGCATGTGGGAGATAATGGGTGACCTCACTGCTCCTGAATTCCCAGCTGTTGTCAAACGCTCCCTCCTCTCTCCTGCAGCTGCCCCTTACTGACACAGGGGATCACATGACCACACCAGAGTGAGCTGAAAATGGGATAGAGTATACATTTTTATTTTTGGGTTAGGCATCATATGTAGAATGGGGGGTGGGGAGGAGACATTTATAAACAGTGTCAGGAATTCCACTTTAAGGCCTCATGTACACTGCTACTTGTAAACAGACGTTTAGGAGCAGTTGGGCGTTTTTTTTTCAGCAGCCCCTGAACTCTCTTCTATGTTATCGTATCTGTCCATGTACACAGGGTTGTTTACAGTCATTTAGAGCCGGTTCACACTGAGGCTATCCGACTTCGGAGGACGACCTGTGAAGTCGCGTGCACCGCTGTGCACCACGACTTCGGTGCGACTTGCAGGGACTTCATATAATGGAAGTCTATGCAAGTCGCTCCGAGGTCGCCCCAAAGTAGTACAGGACCCTTTTTCTAAGTCGGACCGACTTGTGTCGCTCCTATTAGAACGGGTCCTGCAGCGGTCAATGGGCCGCGACCGACCGCGACTTGTCAGGCTGACAAGTCGCGCAAGTGTGAATGGGCTCTTAGAGGCAGTTGAGTTCAGTGTCGTTTTTTGGAAAGCAATTATTTGTGTTCAGCATGTTCAGAACGTGTGTTTACCGGCGTTTCAAACGCAAAACGCGTCCGAACGCAATCACCCGCGTTTTAGCGCTTGCGTTTTTTCCATTTTAAAGGGGAATGATTTTTTGACCTCATCTGAGCGCAAACGCCCGCTAAACGCGGCTGCAAACGCGACACAAGGGACGTTTTAAATGTCCTTTACATAGCTGTTAAATTCCAGCATTCAAAGGACTTTTTAAAACGTCCCGTGTACATGTAGCCTAAAGCCCCGTACACACACGCAGATCGTCGTCATACAAACGTCGGCGGACGAAAGATCTGCCGATTGTATGCGTGTTAGTATGGTGCCTCCGACAGATGTCTGCACACAATCCGCAGACAAGAGTCTTTCTTGCAAACATGAAAATTTTTGTCTGCAGACACCAGAACGGACGATTGTTCGCCTGTCAGTACAGAAATCAGCCGACAGACCGCAGATTTGCAAGACTGGGCATGCTCAGAAAATAAAAAACACAGGGAAAGTTAACCATTACATGACATCACTTCTGCAGTCAGCTGAAGTCTGCGGACAAAATTCTTGTGCTGTCCTTGTGCTGTCTTTGCACTTTTCAACAGACACCGACATCCCGGGGAGAAAAGACGAACATTTGTATGACGACGATCTGCGTGTGTGTACGGGGCTTAAGTGTATAGCAGTTATGTTCAATTTGAATGGCACTTCCAATGCACCAAGACAGCGCGAGTCAACACAATTGTGTTTCACGGCATCGTGGTTCGCTTTCTTTGCACTATCTGTGCGATGTGGTGCGCTGCCTTAAAAAACGTAGTGCACGATCTTGTAAATATATATTACAGTGTGTTTGGCAACTCATTTAAAAAGAATGGGATGCCTTAACGCAACTTGTTGTATGGTATGGTAATGTTTGTCAATGCATTAGATCAGAGCATGTTGTCCCCAAAAGGGATCAGGTCATGTTTTACTGAAATAATGAATTCTTCCCTGAACCAAGTAAGAAGTAGTTCTGGTAATAAGGAAGGAAGATTTCCCAGGTTTCTTTATTTATTTATCTTGTTATTGATTTTTCCCTTTCAGTTTTGAGTCAGGTGGTCAATTGACGGTGGATGTCTGTGCACTTCATTGGACATCCCTATATGAGTGCAGTGTAATTTGATTTGTAAGCTATATAAATTGTTAATGAGCTTTTATTCTTTAAAACACAAATTCACGGATTTTCAAGAATTAAGCAGGCTTCTGTAACTGGAGATTTTGTTCAGAAAATGGCTAAAGGCTAGAAAAACTCGCAAATAAGTTTCCCATCGCTAGATTTTTATTTATTTTTTTTGTGGAAGTTTAAAATCTCTGAGCTCAGTAATCAGTTGTGCTTTTATAGTATGTGTGGTTTTTTATTATTATTACTACATTTATTTTTACTTTTACAAAGCTATTTTTCCATTGGATCCATCAGCAGCCTCTGTCAGTGCTCTTCTCTTTGTTGCATTAGGTTTCTTAAAGTAGAAGTCCACCCTAACACCAAAATCTCTAAATCCACAGGCACCCACAAACTAAGACTAACCTATCTAGCTAGCCCTGTAAAGAAGAAATCAATATACATACCTTTTCTGAAGCCGATCCGGTCTCAAATGGCGGAAGCTCTGCAGTGGAGACAGCTGACAATGGCTGGGAAATAATTTAGAAGTGATGTCACCCATAGAGTTACTATGGGGCTTCTGCTGTCTCCTCTGCTCCCGCCTCCACAGCGAAGTGTGGGAGCGGACCGGACCAGGTATGTATAGCAATTTCTAGGGATGCACCGAAATTTCGGCAACCAAAATTTTCGTCCGAAAATGGGCTTATTCCATTTCGGCCGAAAATGGGTTAAAGATGCCGATATTAAAGATGGCCGCCGCGAGCGCAGTGCAGGTTTCAAAAGACCCGCCTCCCGGTGATGTCACTACTCCTGCGATCTGTGCATGAATGAACTAACACACCGGGCGGCCGCTAATTGCTAAAACTATGTGAGCGCTTCACTTCCCTGTCAGGCATGTATCTCCTCTGAGATAGCGCTCACATAGTTTTAGCTATTAGCGGCCGCTTGCCTGCCCGCCCGGTGTGTTAGTTCATTCATGCACAGATCATTTTAGTAGTGACATCACCGGGAGGCGGACCGCCGGCCAGAGGCGCGTCTTTTGAAAGGAAGGACACTGGAGGAGCAGAGTAAGGGACACTGAGGCAGGTGGGGGGAGGGTGTACAGCTGAGAGGGACGCTGAGGCAGGGGGGGAGCTGAGGCAAGGTTACCAATGGTATTAGTATTATGCAGCATGAGGGGGTTAATGAATTGCCACTGCTGGTCACTGATGCATTAGTGACCGACCAGTGGTACTTAATTAACCCCTTTGTGCTGCATTAGTGCAACCAGTATCAGTGCAACCAGTGTTAATTAACACTGATACTGGTTGCACTAATGCAGCACAAAGGGGTTAATTAAGTACCACTGGTCGGTCACTAATGCATCAGTGAGCAGCAGTGGCAATTCATTAACCCCCTCATGCTGCATAATACAAATACCATTGGTAATTAAATGAACCACTTGCCAACCCGTCACAGTACATATACTGTGACAGGATGGCAGCGACAGGTGTATGTCAGGTGTATGCCCCTCTTCTATCTATTTTAAAATTATTTGGGGGGAAAAAGTCCTTTTTGGTTTCGGTTTTCGGCCAAGGGCATCCTGCATTTTCGGTTTCGGCCCAGAATTTTCATTTCGGTGCATCCCTAGCAATTTCTTCTTTACAGGATTAGATAGGTTATTCTTAGATCAAGGATACCTGTAGATTTAGAGATTTTAGTGTTAGGATGGATCGAAATTTGGCTGCTTAAAGTGTTACTAAACCCACAACAGTAAAATCAGTCGGTATATGCAGTAAAGCATGCTTGTTATACTCACTGTGGAACCTAAGGGGTTAATTCTCTGCATTGTGTAAAAGGGCTGTTTGATCCTGTCTTCTCTGATCCTCCCCTTGCACAGTCACTAATTTATCTCCTGATAGTACAGAGCCTTTGGGACACTCTGTAAATGTTCAGTTTGGTGTGTATTGCTAGAGAGGGTTTTTTTTTTCCTCTGGAGAGTGCATGTGTGGGGTTTTTTCTGTCTGTATCCTCACTGAGGAGATTCAACTTTTGTTAGGCCTAGTGGAAATTGTCATAATGGGGACACCAGTTCCACTAATATGGTCTACACAGAGAATTCCTCGTTGTAGAGATTTCTACTCACTTCCTGTTTCCTCTGTGAGATAATTGCAGGCATATCTCCACAAGGAAAAAAAAAACTGAACTCCATGCAAGAAGCTAACTAAACCAATGACTATGTGTGCTATTTGGGACTTTAAGTGAGACACCGGCAGGTATGCCCAGCGTCTCCATCCCTATATCGCAAAAAAACAAATTGAAAAGGATTACAAGTGGTACATGGAAGCCAGCCAGCCCCCAGTCTGAAGTACTCACCGTCCAGTCTGCCACCAACCAAGTAGACCTGTCTCGCTATAAATAAAGAACAGGGGTTTAGTTGACACGCATTTGCAAACGCATGTGTAAGTTGCAGAGCCACGACACGGCACCCTGTTTTACCTGCAGTCCTAACACTTTTAAATTTGAGTGTCTCCACTCTGGGAGCACATGGCTTCTAATGGGTGGATAGGAATCAGGTGGGAGGGAGCAGCCCAAACTTCCCCCCAACCCACCTCCATCCACGATTGGTATAGTAAACCAATGAAACCCATCTGTGGGAAGTACTAAGTGCAACATATCTCTTATCCCATCTAATAAGGCCATTTGAACTCCTGGGTTTTTAATACTTATTTTGCAAGCTGCAACGTTGTTACAGCCATCAAATGTCAGACGTTTAACACAATAGCAAACCTTGAGTAGGGTGTATAATGCTGCATTCTTTGTACTGTGGGAGACCAGATATAGTGAATGCAGGCTCCTGGGTTTAGAAACACTTTAGGTGGGGACTGGCCAAATTTTGATACTTTTACTTTAGAATTTACTGTCTAACTTCTGTTCAACCTCCCTGTTGGATAAAAGCCACTTGACCAGGGTTGCAGGCAATAGGTAGCAACGCTAATCTGCATATTCTGATAGCGGGTTAGTCTCACTGCTGTATAATAGCGATGCGGGAAGGATTCCCTATCCACCTTGGATGGGGGTATCGCCTCAGTCCCCCCCCCCCTTTTTTTTTTTCCAGCCCGCTGGCTGTTTGTTTTTGTTGTTTTTATTCTTTTAGACTCGCTTCACATTAGCTCGACTTGTCAGCCTGACAAGTCACGCTCCCTCGTGGTCCATTGACCGCTACATTACCCGTTCTAATAGGAGCGACACAAGTCGCTCCGACTTAGAAAAAGGGTCCTGTACTATTTCGGGGCGACCTCGGAGCGACTTGCATAGACTTCCATTATGTGAAGTCCCTGCAAGTCGCTCCGAAGTCGCGGTGCACGGGACTGACAAGTCGCCTCCCGAAGTAGTAAGGAGTCGTGTCGCCCCAGTGTGAACCGACTCTAAGAGTTGGTTCACACTATGGCGACACGACTCTGCACTACTTCAGGAGGCGACTTGTCAGTCCCGTGCACCGCGACTTGCAGGGACTTTATATAATGAATGTCTATGCAAGTCGCTCCGAGGTCGCCCCGAAGTAGTACAGCACCCTTTGTGTCGCTCCTATTAGAACGGGTCCTGTAGCAGTCAATGGACCGCGACTTGTCAGGCTGACCAGTCGCCTGACAAGTCGTGGCAGTGTGAATGGAGTCTAATGGTATGCAAAACAGAGATATGAACAATACATAGCATCATAGCTAAAATGGTTTGCTATCCGTGGTACAAAACTAGACAGGGACCAGCATGGTCCGAGGAGCAATCGGCTCACTGCATTCCAACAGTCAGATTACGTGTATAACATATAGGACAGCCCAAACAACTAATATATAGAGCATCACGTCTTGCCATGTCACGATTAGAAAAAAAAGAAAAATAGCCAAACCCGCGGAGGACCCCAGGCAGCCCACTGGCTTCTGTAGGGGGGAACCATCATATTGACACACACCTTGAAATGACAGATCTGGCTGTGTTTGCACAAACCACAGGGGCCAACCGGTGTCTACCAGTCTTAGACGGACCATACAATTTTTCTGTATAATTTCCTTAAGATTTACCCTCAACTATGCAGTGCAAGGACCTGCCTGATTGCATACAAATTGAATGGGTTGTTAAGGCTTGACCTCCTAATATATGGTTTTTGTTAAATCTAAAGAGAAAATGTATGGGCAGCTTTAGTCTACATACAGCTGTGACACAAGCATGGTAAAGACCCTTTAGCTATTCTTTGTGGCAAATCCAAGGCCTGCTTATTGCTTGCAAAGGTTCCTATTTAGGGAGGTGAGACTGATGAGTAAAAGCAGTTAACCAATGTGTAATGCTTGCATTTTTCCTTTTGTATATGATCACCTAAAGAGTTTCCACCCTTGCAGCCAAATGTGTTTCCATTCACAAAGCATAGCTAAAAATAATTATTTGGAGCACAATTCTAAAGAGGACTCCATGGGCCTCCTGTATTCAGAATAACGTGTGAGGGTCAGTTTAGGGACAGATTGGTTTAGAAGTGAATTAACATAAAGGCTTTGTTAGGTCAAAGTGCACATCTCGTTTACAACTGACAAAGATCTTCCAGTGCAGTACAGACAGGGTTAATTATGGTAAGCAGGACTTCACCCCCTCAGTCAGCATTGACTATTTGTAATCCTTATGCTGCTAGCATTAGTAAATAGGAAAGGATATCAAATTGTTTTGATATAATTTTTTTTTTTTTTTTTTTTACCTTCGGTGACTCTTTGGTTTCCAGAGTCCTCAGGGGGAGAAGTTTTTCCAGCTAAGCACACCCTTCTGCTTGCATGCCTGAGCTAAAGGCAGATTGATTCCAGGAAGCAAATACTACATGAATCATCTGTCCTTACTCAAGATGGCCACAGCCAATAATGCTAGGGGGTGTTTTTAACCACATCCCGCCCGCCCTATAGCAGAATGACGGCGGGAATGTGGTTGTATTATCCTGACTGGACGTCATATGACGGCGGCAGGATAATACAGCTCTGCGCGCCCCCCGGGGGCGCGCAGAGCGGCGATGGGTGATGCGAGGTGTCAGTCTGACTCCCTGCATCTCCGATCTCAGTAAAGAGTCTACTGACGTAGGCTCTTTACCATGTGACCAGCCGTGTCCAATCACGGCTGGTCACATAGTAAACAGGAAGAGCCGTTGATCGGCTTTCCTTAGTTCGTGCCTGACAGGCACGAGTAAAGGAGTGCCGATCGGCGGCTCCCCTGATGGGGGGGGGGGGGGGATTGGGGGGTCGGCACTGGTAATCAGATCATTTATTACCAGTGCAGACCCTCTGGGGGGGGGGTGCCACTAGAACCCCCAGGGATACCCACTATGGCCACCAGGGATGGCAATCAGGGCTCAGGGAGCCCCCCATTGCCCTCCCCATCAGTGCTGCCCACCAGTGCCCTCCCTATCAGTGCTGCCCACCAGTGCCCATCATTGCTATCAGTGTCGCCCATTAGTGCCCATCAGTGCTGCCTATCAGTGCCCATCAATGCCACCTATCAGTGCCCACCAATGCTGCATATCAGTGCCTCCTCATCAGTGCCTGTCAGTGCAGTCTCATCAGTGCAGGAAAAAACTTATTTATTTACAAAATTGTATAACCTAAACAAAACTTTTTTTTTTTTTTGTTTTTCAAACTTTTCTGTCTTTTTTTTTTTATTTGTTTAGCAAAAAGGAAAAAACCCAGAGGTGATCAAATACCACCAAAAGAAAGCTCTATTTGTGGGGGGAAAATTACATAAATTTGGTGTAGGTACAGTGTTGCATGACCGCGCAGTTGTCATTCAAAATGCAACCATGCTAAAAGGGGAAAATTGGCCTGGGCAGGAAGTGGGTGAAAGTGCCCTGTATTGAAGTGGTTAAAGTGATTTCTCAGCAAAATAAAGCATGGAGCCAGGCCAATTTTCAGCTTCCAGCTTTTTTTGAATGGCAATTGCGTGGTCATGCAACACTACCCAAACGACATTTTTATTGTTTTCTTCTCACAAATAGAGCTTTCTTTTGATTGTATTTTATCACCACTGTTTTTTTTTATTTTTTTATTTATATGTGTAGCACCCTATAGGTAGGTGCTAGGTAAACGTATAGTGGGCCTTGTCTGCCTAACAGCAGGGCTGTGATTTATTAGTCAGGGTGTCATGGTTTCCAGATGTGCCTGCCGAAGGTGGAGTCTCCCCACTGGCTCCTGTGAGAGGCTTCTCATAGGGCGGTGGAGGAAACCCAATCAGGGGACACATTCAGGCTTGTAACTACCCCAGAAGGCAGATTATGCTGCAAAGGATTCTGGGAGTGGGTATAGGTTTGTGGGTGGGGCATGGCACAATGTCTTTGGCAGGAGCAGAGTCCCAGGAGGGAGAGAACGGTTGTTTCTTGTCCTGTCTGAGGAAGAGGATCTCGGGTTGCCTGCAGATTCAGAGAGAGTGCTGAACTAAGCTGAGGGGATCCGGTGTGCTGAGAGCCTGCGGAGAGTCAGAGGGGTCCAGTCCCAGGAAAGCCTACACAGGTCGTGATTACTGCGGATTGCCCCTGGGCGTCTGCCTGAAGTTAGAGGGGACCACTGCAGTGGAGGTTCTGGGATCCAGTGGCAGCTAGCTGTAAAGGGGGTACGTAGGTTGAGGACCCTGAAGTGACAGAGGGGGTACATAGTCAGTCAGGGGACCCTGAAGAGTTCAAGGTTAAAGGGGACGCCTACAGTTGGGCCCTGAATTGTACTGAGTTTAACAGTTGGAAGTTGCAGTTTTTCCAGAATCCTACAACAAACTACCTCAAGCCAGTGCAAGGCGGGAGGGAAGTATTCAGTGACTTTGCCGTGCAGCAGTGTCAGCAGTTCTACAATTCACAGTCCTGTATCTCTGGACTTCAAGTCGAGGATTCAGCACTTCTATTGAGGGACAGAGTGCTGAGTTAGTGAGCGTTGGCTTGCGTCAAGGAGCGCCAACGGGCATTTTTCAGGAACAAAGTCCCAAGTGTATAAAGTTGAAGCCTAAAGGAGTATCCCACTCATTCCCTTCTCCCATCCCCTTTAACCACTTTACCACCGGAGGATTTTGCGGTCTTATGTCCAGGCCACTTTTTGCGATTCGGTACTGTGCGGCTTTAACTGACAATTGCGCGGTCATGCAACGCCGTACCCAAACGAAATTTACGTCCTTTTTTTCCCCACAAACAGAGCTTTCTTTTGGTGGTATTTGATCACCTGTGCGATTTTTACTTTTTGCACTATAAACAAAAAAAGCGACAATTTTGAAAAAATAATATTTTCACATTTTTTTTTACATGAAATCCCCCCCCAAAAAAATGTAAATTTTTTTTTATCATTTTAGGCCAATTTGTTTTCTGCTACATATTTTTGGTAAAAAAAATCGCAATATGCATATTTTGATTGGTTTGCGCAAAAGTTATTGCGTTTACTAACTAAAGGAAAGATTTCTGTAGTTTGTGGTTTTTTTTTTTTTTTTTTTTTTATTTTTTTTTTTAACGAGTAATGGCGGCGATCTGCGTTTTTTTTTTTTTTTTTTGCGGGACTGCGACATTGCGGCTCACAGATCGGACCCTTGACTGACATTTTTGACACTTTTGGGGGTACCGGTGACATTACTGCAGTAATCAGTGCTATAAATATGCACTGTTACTGTAAAAATGACACTGGCAGGGAAGGGGTTAATTTGTATTGGTGATCAAGGGGTTAATGTATGCCTGGTGCTTACTGACGTGTGTGGGGGGAGGGGACTATGTGACACAGGGACAGATCGCAGGTTCAGCTATGCTGAATCCTGCAATCTGACCCTGTCTGTCACTTCGGAGTTCCGCCCGCTTTGTTTACACAAGCAGGCGGATCTCCACACTCGATTCCCAGACGATCGGGGAAGAGCAGCGGTGATCGCCGCCTCTCCTCCCCTGGCCCGACTTCCGCTGTGACTGAATACAGCGGGAGCGAGCCTGCGCCGCCGAGAGAGGGGGATGTCTGGCGACGTAGGTCTACGTCGTCAGACGTTATCGAGCCACTTTGCCGCAGTAGAGCTCTTGTGAGCAGCGGCAAAGTGGTTAAATCAAATAAAACAAAAAACAAAGATGCCGGAGTTGTCGATGTCTCACACCCAGGGTCGCAGCTCACATGGGCTGGCGAGGTAACCGGTAACAATGGAAGACCCACATCAGGCTGCAGGCCTGGAAAACCTGCTATATATATATATATATATATATATATATATATATATATATATATATATATATATATATATATATATATATATATATATATATATATATATTATATCAGGGTTCGACAAATACCAGGCGCCAGGTCGCCGTTGCGACTAGAACATGTGTCCTGGCGCCTGGATTATTGTCAGTGACAGGTGCCTCTGCTACAGGACGGGGTCTTGGCTGGGAACGTGATTAGCGGCGGCGGCGGGGATGGAGCAGGAAGAGAGCGGCGCAGCCACTGCTGACATGGCGGGAGGAGTGAGCAGCCAGAGGCTGAGCTCTTGAGAAGAGGTGCTGAGGCAGGAGCAGTTCATAGAGACGAGAGGGGGGGGGGCGTGGCCGACCGGGAACCTGCATGGACGCGCTCTGATCCGGGTCCCGCTTCCATTAGGCTCGTAGCGACTATTACAGCTTCCCCAGCCTTCCATCTCGCCCGCTCTGCACCCGCACGGCACCCCTACGAGCAGGACAGCATGACCCGCAAGCGAAAGGACACCTCGAAGCCTAAGAAACATAGAGACGGGAGAAGTGCGAGGAGGTAATCCCCTGCCTGCCAACATGTCCAGCCCGGGCACACCAAATTATTTATTTTTTATCAGTTGGATGCAGAATTTATAAATCTCGGTTTTAGATTTTTTTCCCTTTTTTTTTTCTTGCTTTATCTTATTTTCCAATAGCTTACTGAGCCTAGTAGTCCTCCAAACTTTTTGTTGCATAGTTCATTTGTTAATTTTTCATTTGCGGCAATGAAGTGAATACAGTCATTTTAATTTTAGCCCCATAATGAAAAAAAGGGAGGGGGGAGAGCCAATCCCATGTACAAACCTACAAAAATATACAGCATATATCATCTGTATCCTGTGCAATGTATCAAATATTACTTTGAAAATACACAACACAATATTACTTAATTCATGTGCAAATAAAAAAACAAAATATCACTCTCTAATAAAGTGCTAATAAAAAAAAACAAAGTGCATATATAAAAAACTGTCAAATTATAAAGTACAACTTTATCATGCCAAAAAATATCAAGCCCCGCAAACCCCCCCCCCCTCTTTTTTTTTTTTTTTTTTTTTTTTTTTTTTTTTTTTTTTTTTTTCATTCTAAGATTTTTTAATGCATCAAAAACAGCATAGCAGCTTTTCCCTTATCCTGTTTTTTACTTTAGAATTTATGTATATTTTCACGGGGCTGTTGACACCCAGTATATTCCAGTAGTGCACGTTTTCCTGTCTTTTAACACAATGTTAGCTCCATGTATAACAGCATGGCATACAGCCCTGTACATAAATTGTCCGATACGGATTCTTGGCAGGTCTGAAAGAAGACGTCTCTCCCTCCCCCCCCCAAAATGTGCCACCACCCACCCATTTCCACCGCCCGCACCTATGTGCAGCCTTCTCCACAAGGACAATATATGACCACAGATGTTGAATCTGACAGTTCCCGTGAGTAGGATCGTCACAGAGTCCTAACAAAAAAAAAAACTGGCTCCTAACTTTTTTAGCTGGCTCCTAGATTCAAAGAAAATTTGTCAAGCCCTGTATTA
The DNA here is from genome assembly GCF_965119305.1 of Pelophylax lessonae. Lineage (NCBI taxonomy): Eukaryota > Metazoa > Chordata > Amphibia > Anura > Ranidae > Pelophylax > Pelophylax lessonae. Next base: position 197,877,816 of record NC_138768.1, read on the forward strand.
TATTATATATTATATTATATTTTTTTTTTTGCTATTTTAAATGAAAAAAGACCAAAACATTTGTAAACAAAACACATTTTCTCTTTCGTTTATTGATGGACACAGCAATATATCTTGACGCCCAGAAGAAGTTTTTGTACTTCCTTTGACCTATAGGTGTCCTGTGATTCTGTTTTCGCGATTTTACTGCCCGACGTATCGTTGCATTATTGCGCTACATTTGGGGTGTTATTGCAAGTCATGGTAATCGCTTGGGCGTCCCGCGACTTGCAATGGTTCAGAATCTGTACGGAGCCTTCTAACAAAACAAAAATGTTCACCTTTCATAAACTGAATGGGTTGTTTTACAAGGTGATCAGTACACTTGACAGGTGGGAGGGGCCAGGAGCAGGGGAGGAGGGTCCTGGGCTGCTCTGTGCAAAACTAACTGCACAGAGCCGGTAAGTAGAAATAAAAAATTTAGACTTTAATATCCCTTTTATGTTCCTGAAGTCTCTCCTGATGAGAAAACATCCTCTTCTAAAGCCTAGTACACAGTAGTGTTTTTTTTTCTTTGTTCGTTCTACCCAGCAGACTGAGCAACTGCCCCCGTGGCAGAACACACCGGTCATTGGCATCTGATCATCGCTCTCAGCCAATCGGCAGACCTTTTTTCGGTCATGTTCCTTTGACAGAAGCTGGGCCGGCTGCTGTACACATGGGCCGAACTTCGTCTGGTTTTTAGTGAACCTCCCAATATTCGTCCCCTGTGTATGGGACTTTAGGCTTGTTTTAAAAATGGTGGATCAGTAAGCTTCTGTTCACAAACTCTGTAGCAAACCCAGAAGTGTGCTGCCTCCAGCACTTCTAGGTTCACTATACTCTATGTACAGCAAGTGTTACCTACCTCCTGCTGGTTTACTGTAAAAATCCTGCCAATGATACCAGCTGTAACCATGATACATCACACCTCCGCTAGTCACTAAATTTCTTGTTTTTTCTTAAAATGTTAATGGAGGGCTTGAATGACCGAATCCTTTCCCTGTTCACAGAATTCTTTGCATTCCTGTAAAAATAATACAAGGAATGTTTTGAATGGAGAAGTGGGGTGGAAGGGGAGGGTGAGCAGTGCGGCCCTTCACTGCTACAGCGGAGGCAATTAACCCATGCAGTGCCAGAAAAAAACACTGAAGGGAGAGTTTTTACAGTAAGGAGTAGCAAGCAGGTTGTAGGATACTCTTCATTCGAGGCAGGTTTTTTATCCCAGTTGATGTCTATGCAAAAAAATTTTTTAGGTTTTTTTTGTAGGTAAGGTTTACTCTAAAACGCGGTGTGGGAAGCCGCGATCTGTGCAAGTTTCCTTCATTGGGTTCAAAATTCACTGCAGGTTTGATCTACAGTGGGTGCCAATGATAAGTTAACACTAGAGATGCACTGAAATTTTGGCGGCTGAAACCTATCGGCCAATTTTGCCGAGAATGGCACTGAGAGAGCATGCACTTTTACAGTGAATTAGCGACAACTTTGCTGCGATTTTACTGTGCTTTATAGTTAGTTTTTCATAGGTCATGTGACTCAAACAGCATCAAAAATGTAACGCGGGTGCATTGTTGATGCATTCTTGCTGCTTTTTCAATACATTTCAATGGGTAGGTGTGTTTTGGTGCATTTTTTTTTTTAACTGACCAAAAATGCAGCAAGCAAGATTTTTAATTCCACAATGGAAGCGCAATGGACCAGTGTAAAGACACATAGAATTAAAGGGCTGCATTTTTCTAGCGCTTTTCTTGTGCTAAAGGTGCCAATAATAGACAATAAATTAATCATTTTAAATTCATGATCTTAGGTTGAATATAATACAGTTCTATGAAAAAATACATTTTTAAAAACGGTCAGTGAATTGCATCCGGCATTTTTGGTACCAAAATTTCCATTTTCCTCTAACACCCCAAATGCAGGTCTCAAACGCAGTGCATTTGCTTGCACCAGATCGCATGGTACCATGCGATCCGGTTGCAGTGTGTTTCCAAAAGTAGTGCATGCATTAATTTGGTGGGAGGCAGGGCAATTTGAGCCCATTTCAGGCCTTGTTCACACCATACGTGCAGAAAAAATTAATGGGGGGAAAAAAAAAACAGATTTTACTTGGAGGCAGTTTTCATGCGAGTTTTTATGTATGTTGACGTCAGTTTATTTTTATGCACTGATAGACCTCACACACTGTCAGTGATGGCGAACCTTTTTTGAGCCCGAGTGCCCAATTTGCGACACAAAACCAACTTATTTTTTTTGTTAAAGGGCCTCTCACCAATCCCAGCAACACTTCTTCCGAATAGATGTCCACTCACTCTCGGTTGCCCGTGGCAAGGCCTGCAACTGGCACTGCAGGGGGGGGGGGTATCCTTGCAACCTCTCTGTCCTCTGGCTCAGTGTGCTTCTCCAGTCTTTCTCACTATCTCAATCTCTCTCCCCATAGCCTTCCGGGACTAAATGTCCCATGGTGCACTTGTCAACCTCCTCATTGGTGCTTGGCTGCAGCCAAAGGGGAGGCAGGAGGAATCGGAGCGGGCGGCGATCTCTGCAAGCGCCGCTCTGTCCCTGTCCAGCACTGCTTGACAGAAGGGGGCGAGCGGGGAAATACACTGACAGTCCACGCTTGCTTCCCCTCGTGTCACAGCGCCACTGCAGTGTTGGGGGAGGGAGGATTAGAGAGCCTAGGCTTCAGCGGCGGCAGCTTCCCAGTATAGCTGGCGTGCCCACAGAGAGGGCCCTGCGTGCCATCTGTGGCACACGTGCCATAGGTTCGCCATCACTGCCCTATGTCATCACTTTATCTTCTGACCTGTTCACACCACAATGTTGATGTCGTGTCCATTTTTTCCTTCCGTGTAGAAAACTGCAGAAAAAATCTGGACATGATACTTTGTGGACATGGTGTGAATAAGGCCTCAATTGGCACCGCAGCGAATCGTATGTGAATTGCACAGGAATGTACTGCGCACTCCTGTGCGATTCATAGTGTGAACTTTACTGAACTTCATATTTTAATTGTAGGAAACCACCTCAGAAAGGTGATGTACATAGGCCTGGGCATGTTTCTAGAACTTATTTCCAGCCAAGCATTAAGGATATGGCTATTATTCTTGAGTCACTTGTAATAAAACCTAACTTTATTTACTTAATAAACTTGCATAAGACACACGCAACATAACTAAAATAATAAATTCCTGACTTTTACTTGTGTTTTGCTCTGAACCAGTTGTCATTTCTCTGTTCTGTATAATTTGCTTTACCCCCTGCACTTATCCAAAACCTCAGTGCAGTCTGTCTGTCTACCTTAATGTCAAATTGTATGCTGTATTTTTAATGCAGTGTTGGCAGACGATGCTGAATGCACAGTGGGCGTGTAAATAGTTGTTCTCAGGTCAGCTTCACTGACCTTCAGTGTTCTGTACTTGTCTTGTAGAGTAACATAATTACTATGGACTAAAAAATCTGGTGCAGAATATCTTGAGTTTATACTTGAGCTGCTTATTTGTGGTTTTCAGGGAATCCATCTAAAAACTCCTGAAACTATAAATTGCAGGAAATAGGATAACTTGCTGCAAACATCAGAAATGGAAGGGTAGTAGTCACAATAATCTCTTGATGCATCCCTTTACTGTGTATCTCCTATGAAAACTTTTTTTTTTTTTTTTCTTGTCTTATGGCGGAGTCGGTCACACTGTAGCGATGTCGGACATCACATGTGATTTGCACCGCATTTCTGTGCAGATTGCATGCGATGTCTATGTGATGCAAATTCAACCATAAAAACTGTGTAGCAGGTCTTATCGCATTCAGACCAATCTTGTGCAGGACCCTTTTTTGTCTTTTTTTTCTTTTTTATTCCACACCAGAATCTGATCATATGGGTGTTCACACCCGTGCGATCCAATTCCTGTCCAAATTTACAGTTCGCACTGCGATCAGCAAACTAATCTGAGGTTGTCATTCAATTTGTAGTGACACCCGCAGCAGGTTGCAGAGGGCAGTTTGAATCGCCGGAGATTCAGGTGCGATGCGGAAACCCGCACTGGATTCGCAGGGTTTCCCGCATTGCACCAGTATGAACCGGCCCTTAGCGAGGAAGGGTCATGTATTGCTCTCTGGGCAAAGAAATTAAAAGTTTTGAGTTGTTGTTCCCAAAACAAGAGATAGGAGGAAATCTTCCAAACTTCCTGTTGTGCCTCTGGGGCAGGAGTTGAATGGAATTTTCCCCAAGATTATAGATCCTTTTACAAAACTTGAGTAGTTTACTGAATGTCTGCATGGCTACATAATATAAAGTTATCAGAGCTTTAGAAAAGACTATAAAATTAACCTTTGAAGCTCGTTACAATAATGCTTTAACTGGCATGTACAGTATATGTGTAGGCATTTGGGTTTTTGCCTATGTGTATAGCCCCTATTTCTCTTTCGTTCATTGACGGACACAGCTCTTCAGGATTCTTGAACCATTGGGTTATACTGCCCCTTACAGAAGTAGGACACAGCAGAAAAAAGAACTTGACTATGCCTATAGGCAGCCCCTTTTGTTATAATCCCCATCTCTGCTATAGGTCCTCCAGTTTTTTCTTTTCTGCCTAGACAGTAGTAAGGACCTAGTTCCTTGCTGGGATCTCTGGTCCTGGCAATTTTTTTTTTCTTTAAATGGCTTTTTTTTTTTTTCTTCTTCTTAGATCTTCAATCAACTGTCAGACTGGGTGACGGGCTGAATAATCTAGATCCAGTGGTCACCTCAGTCTGGCCAGCGAGCGCGTGCAGACCACAGCTCCCCACTAGGTCGGCCACGACATAGCCTCTCTGGATAGGGGCTGGCCTGCGAGTTGAATGTCTCGCGAGGTCGCATATGACTGGGTCTCGGCCTGAGTCGGCCCCCCCATGTCGATGGCGAGGAGGTTCTGTCTGGAGCGGTGCCTTCCTGGTTTCCTGCATGGCGAGTAGCTGGAGGGTTTTAGGGGTGGACGCTAGCCCCTCCCTGGGACAGTCGGACCCTTGGATTCCCCCTCCTTCCCTTTAGACCCCCCTTTACTCTGGTGGTCCCTGTGGGTCATCTAGCCCCCCACTCGTGGCAAGGTCACAAGATCCTCTGGCAGGTGCACAGATGCTCTGGTGGCCCTGTGGGGCCGGTATTATCGGATTTATGCCTTCCCTCCTCTCAAGTTTCCGCAGAGTCTCTTGCGCAGAATCAAGGCTGAGGGGATTCTGGTCATTCTAGTGGCCTCTCCAGTCTTGGTACGCCAACCTGATGCGGCTGGTTGCCGACAATCCTTGGAGACTGCCTCTTGTGGAGGATCTCTTGTCCCAAGGGCCAATCTTCCATCCTGCTTTACAGTCGCTGGCTTTTATGGCTTGGATGATAAAAGCCAGGTGCCGAGGGATAGAGGTTTGCCTGGGTTGGTGATTCTGACACTACTGTAAGCTAGGAAGTCTACCTCTAGGAAGATTTACTATTGTACGTGGAAAGCATAGATTTCATGTGATTCGATTGGTGTTCACCCTCGCCCTTTTTCGTTGACCTTCTTTCAACAGGGTATTGAGCAGAAATTGGCCTAGAGTACCATCAAGGGCCAGGTGTCAGCCTTGCCGGTATTATTTCAATGGCCCCTGGCACTCCTTGGTGCATACCTTTTTTTTATTCAAGGTGTTCAACATTTGTCTCCACTTGTGCAGTCTCCTCTACCGCCTTTGGATCTGAATTTGGTGCTTTCAGCCCTCCAGAAGCCTCCTTTTGAAAATATTTAGGAGAGTCCCCTGCTTACGCTGTCCTAGAGGGTGGCCTTTTTGTTGGCTATCACCTCTACTCACAGGGTGTCGGAATTCGTGGAGTTATATTGTCGCGCCCCTTACTTGGTGATCCATAAAGATAAGGTGTTTCTTCGCTCCTGTCTGTCGTTGTTTCCTAAAGTAGTCTCTGATTTCCATTTGAATGGAGACATTGTTACGTTCCCTGTGTCCTAGGCCTAAACATCTTAAGGAAAATGCGTTGCATGCCCCGGATGTGGGTCAGGCAATTCAGGTGTACATGGCAGCTAACGGAGTCTTTTCAGAAGTCAGACTCACTATTTGCTCACGGATGGGCTGTCTGCTTTTTCTGCGACCATTTCAAGATGGGTCAGACAGTTGGTGACTCTATTCGGTTAAGGGTCAGGTTCCTCTTTTCCCTGTCAGGGTGCATTCTACTCGGGCGCTTAGTGCTTCCTGGATCTTCTATCATCAGGCTTCAATGACCGTTTTGCAAGGCAGCCTGTCGGTGCACTTCCACAAAATTCTAACAAGTGCATGTGTTGGAATCTGCAGATGCTTCCTTTGGCCACAAGGCTGCTGTTTAGAAGGTCTGTTCTCTTTTTGGGGGTGTATTGTTGGTGGGCTCCGGTTGTTTTTTTGGTTGAGCTCCTGTTACCTGGTTGTCTAATGTTGTTTTTTTAGGTTTTTTTTTTTTTTGCTGTTCCCACCTCTCATGTTTGACACTGCCTAATGACAGTGCCCAATGACTAGCGCTGCTAGTGTCACAAATTAGTTTATGCAAGCTGCATTTGTTGCACCTTATTTCAGCTTACCAATGATATTTGTATTATGAAGCATGAGGGGTTAATGTATTGTCACTGCAGGTCACTGATGCATTAGTGATCGACCAGTGGCAGGTAATTAACCCCTTTATGCTGCATTAGTGCGACCAGTATCAGTGTTAATTAACACTGGTTGCACTAATGCAGCACAAAGGGGTTAATTAACTGCCACTGGTCGATCACTAATAGAGGAGTGACCAGCAGTGACAATACATTAACCCCCTCATGCTGCATAATAATACCATTGGTAATTAAATTAACCACTTGCCAACCCGTCATACTACATATACTGTGACAGGGTGGCAGCGACAGGTGTACGTCGCTGCCTGTTTTTGGTGTATGCCCCTCTTCTATCTATTTTAATTTTTTTTGGGGAAAAAGTCATTTTCGGTTTCGGTTTTTCGGCCAAGGGCATCCTGCATTTTCGGTTTCGGCCCAAAATTTTAATTTCGGTGCATCCCTAATTATATATATATATATATATATATATATATATATATATATATATATATATATATATATATATATATATATATATATATATATATATATATATATATATATATATATATATATATATATATATATAAATATATAAATTTTTTTTTTTTTTTTGCAATTATCTTTTAAAAATGTAAAACAAAAATGCCTTTTAGAGCCAGTCCATAACCAAATACCGTACTTCCGAACACGTCACTTCCGGTCCACACTGCCTTTGCTTCCGTCCTACGCGTTACATCATGGTCACGTGACTGCATTAACTTTATGATAGTAGTTGTAATCTGATGCTAGCAGACTAATGCCTCGTACACACGCAGCGATTATCGGCTGACCGATCGTCCGACTTTTTGTCCACTTTTGAGTGGTGTTTTGTTGGTTGGAATGTGGCTAGACTGCACACGAATTTTCTTGGCCAACAAAAACCAACTTCAGAAGTGATGTCGTGCTGGTTTACTTTCCGTGTGTTTTTTCTTCTGAGCATGCCCAGTCTTGCTCATCAGATTTTTGTCTGCCGAAATCTGTACTGACTGACGGAAAATCGGCCGTTGTGTTGACGGCCAACAAAAATTTTATAGCCTGCACACCAGATTTTATTCGGCCGAAAAGTCTGAGTCGGTTGTCGAAAGCATCATACTAACAAGCGCGAAAATCGGCCGATGGGACGTTGGCCGAAAATTCCCAGCCAATAATCAATGCGTGTGTACGAGGCATAAGGCTGGCCATAGAGGCAAAAACTGAGCACTGTCGATGGAGAAAAAAAAAAATAGCGCATATGCTTGTGCCATCTTTAGGATTAGGAAGTTTCGATTGCAGAATGAAAATGTGAAAAACGAACTGACAAGAATTGTTTTTTTTTTTTTTTTTTTGAACGAAACACATGATCGCACAATCGTATGCACAGTTTTTTTGTTTTTCGACTTGTCTGTGGCTCTCCTTAGTCTGTAAAACTGTAACTTAACCCAAAAAAACAAAAATTTAGTATAATGCAACTAAAGACTGGTAGAAACCTAGAAGTTTTTTTTTTTTTTTTTTTATCCTAAATTTTAAAAAAATAAACTGACCGCCATACCAACACAAGTGGTGTTAGTGTGGCGATTTCGTATTACACTGTTTAGCGCTTTCAGCCATTGGCTGCAAGTTCTGATCTGATACTGGTTTTCCAGCATGTCCCTTTCAGAAAAGTCAATCTCTAGACCAACTTCTATTGGACAGACACCTGTACCCACTGAGAGAAAGTCGTCTGATTTTCGGCCAGTGTTTTACCCAGCTTAAAGTGATTGTAAAGGCAGAAGGTGTTTTATCTTAATGCATTAAGATAAAAAACCTGTGTGCAGCAGCCCCCTAATACTTACCTGAGCCCATCTCTATCCAGCAATGTTACAGGAGAGACTCAGCTGCCTGGGGCTCTCTTCCTCATTGGCTGAGACAGCAGCGGAGCGCTATTTGCTCCCACTGCTGTCAGTCAGTGAGCCAATGAGGGTAGAAGGGGGGTGGGGCCTAGCCGGAGCTCTGTGTCTTTATGGACACGCGGAGGGTGCCCTCAGAGCGATCTGCTTTCTGTGGGGGTACTCGTCAGGAGGGAGGGGTCAACAGAGCCGAAGGGGTACCCGAGAAGGGAGGGGCTGCTCTGTGCAAAACCACTGCAGGGAGCAGGGATGTTTAACATGTTTGTTATTTTTTTAGGCCAAAAAAAAGGGACTTTAGTGTCACTTTAGGCCTCCTTCATAGTCCGATCTGGTAGGTGACATAGTGGTGTCATCCCCATAGATATGTAATGTGATTTTTAAGATTGGTCTATTAAAATGTGACTTTAGTCTACTTAGATGTGCAGCTGGCTTTCTGCTTCAGGAATACATTATAAACAAAAGTTTGTATTGAAATGATTCTCATTTTAGACTGTACTGTCTTCCTGTACTTCACAAGAGCATTTATTTCCTTACATTAATCTTTGTAATGCTGGTGATAGGCAGCTCCAGAGGAAGCGGGCAGAGATCATTCACTTATAATGTGGGTTTAGGCTACTAATGGTAGCTAGCAGTAATGGCACTATATACATCTTCTAGCGGACATGCAGGAATTATGTGATGGATGAACTGTTCTCATTGCACAAAGCTATTCATGTACTTCCTTTTTTATCTTGCTAGCGCAACTTTGGAAGAATCTGCTTTGGGCAACAAAAGTAGTCTTGGCATGCATGGTGTATAGCTTGGAGTAATGAAGCACTGAATCAGAACACCAAAGCAAGTCGTGCTTGTACTCCTAGAGAAGGGGTGTGAATGTACTGACACACCGGACGGGAGGGGGGGCGAGCGAGCGGCCGATAATAGCTTTAACTATGTGAGCCCTTCACTTCCCTTCACTTCCCTGTCAGCGGGACGATGTGTATGAATTAACTGACACCCCGGGCGGGTGAGCGGCCGGTAATGGCTATAACTATGTGAGCCTTCACTTCCCTGTCAGAGGAGATACCCGCATGACAGGGAAGTGAAGCGCTGACATAGTTATAGCTATTAGCGGTCGCTCGCCCGCCCTCCCACGCCCGGTGTGTCAGTTCATTCATACACATCGTCCCGCTGACAGGGAAGTGAAGTGAAGCGCTCACATAGTTACAGCTATTAGCGGCCGCTTGCCCGCCCTCCCGCCCGGTCTGTTCATGCCGACATGCACAGATCGTAGTAGGGACATCATTGAGAGGCGGGCGGCCGGCCAGAGGCGGGACTTTTCAAACCTGCGCTGCGCTCTCCTCCTTCCTCACGACGGCCATTAATTTCGGCATTTTTAACCCATTTTCGACCGAAAAATTTCGGTGCAACCCTAGGTTGGAATTGCAGGAACTGACTGATTTACAAATGGGTTGTGTTGAAGATGCTCTGCAGGTTACATTTTTGTATAATTTAGAAACACACACACACACACACACACACACACACACACACACACACACACACACACACCATTAATTAAAGAAACACTTTTTTTTTAATCAGAGTGTATAGCATCAAGTCAATTTAAATTCCTGGGATATTGATCTGATCACTTAAGTAGCAGAGGGGGGTTTTTCAGTTTTTTTTTTTTTAGCTGCTTTCTTGTTAATGTAATTAACAGGTGGACTAGATGGGCAACAATGAGACTACCTCAAAAATGGGAATGATTTTACTTGTGGAGGCCACTGACTTTTTTTTTTTTTTGTGTTTGGCTTGGGTCAGTTTTTACTGCTGGTAGCATGAGGCGATACCTGGACCCTATAGAGGTTGTACAGGCATTCCAACTCCTCCAGGATGGCACAACAATATGTGCCATTGCCAGAAGGTTTGCTGTGTCTCCCAGCACAGTCTCAAGAACATTGAGGAGATTCCAGGAGACAGGCAGTTACTCTAGGAGAGCTGGACAGGGCGGTAGAAGGTCCTTAACCCATCAGCAGGACCGGTATCTGCTCCTTTGTGCAAGGAGGAACAGGATGAGCACTGCCAGAACCCTACAAAATGACATCCAGCAGGCCACTGGTGTGAATGTCTCTGACCAAACAATCAGAAACAGACTTCATTAGGGTGGCCTGAGGGCCTGATGTCCTCAAGTGGGCCCTGTGCTTGCTGCACCATGGAGCTTGGTTGGCATTTGCCATTGAACACAAGAATTGGCAGGTTCACCCCTGGTGCCCTGTGCTTTTCACAGATAAAAGTAGGTTCACCCTGAGCACATGTGAGGTGAAAGGGTCTGGAAAAGCCGTGGAGAATGGAATGGTGTTTTTTTTGTACAGTAATTGCCACCTGGAAAATTTTTTTGTAGGCATGCAACTTCTCCTCCTAAAAGAAACCTGTGCTGGGGAAAATGTAGGTGCTTCTATAGCTGGCCTCTGTCTTTAAATGCTAGTTGCCTGCCAGATGTGCTGCTATTTTAACCTCAATCCCTTACCCAGCACATGCCAGGAAGTGTTGTCCATGTATGATCTTTCTTACTTGTTCTGCTTCAGAGACTCAAAGAACAGAAGCCATTACCTCAACATAGCAGCCAGGGAGCTAGGGTTTTCGGTAACAGAGGTCACTAGTGCTAGTCACCATATTTCTAAGGTACCAGATTCCTTTAGGAAAAAAATAAATTTGCGCTTTCTGGCGGTTTTTATTTTATTTATTAGTTTGTCAGTTTATAGTGAAACTGACCAATAATTGCTTTAGGAACTAACAGGGCTGAAGTGCAAGCATGTGTCTCCTGTATGTGCCTTGCCTGTGTTTAAGTTCAGCTCAGTCTCTGTGATCCCATAAAGCCCCCTTGGATCCTGGCCATGTCTGCCCAATTTGGCATGGAGCTTGGCCCCTGTCCACACTAGCTAGCTGTCAAATATCAGAGAATCTTCTGCCAAGTTGAGGGTCCAATCTCCACTTGGTGGAAAGTAAAGGTCTTTTGTATAGCCTGATAATGGTATTGGTTTGAAGGTAGGGGAACCGCCGGTGCTACAAGGTATTCTAGACTTGAGCAGAAATGTTACTATAGGAATTTTTGTGGCAGGGCAAACTTGTGTATATGTGTTTTCTTTGGCACTTTAATCTTTTACCTTTTTCAGTATTTTATTATGATCAGCTTAAAGCAATTGAAGACCAGTGCAATCAATCATTGAACTAATACTAGCCAGAAAACCCTGTATGTCAGTAAAAGAAATCTGATTTCTGTATAATCTACTGTGGTTCCATTCCAGAGAGCTCAATGGGGGGGATGGACTTGACTCGAAGAGTTTGTCAGTAATGATTTTTGGGTCTTTCAATCTGGGAAGGCAAGTGTAAATCTTTGTTTCATTCTCTGGATCCAGACTCATTTTTATGTGTAAAATTTGGTAGTGATCACTATCCAGCACACTAATTTTCAGCCTGTAAGAATGTGTTCCTGGCCTCCATTCGTCTGTGCTGATAGCGCCCACACATTAGGTGTAGATGTTTGCTGCATCTCTGCATCAGAGGAACAAAGATAAGTGTACTGTAGCTTACTCAGATCTTAAGACCTTAAAGTCTAGTTCTTCTTTTGCAGTCAAATTTGAGAAAACCTCACTGCATGTTGTGATGTGTGCGTGTTGTGGCTTTTATTTTTCTCCTATTCTCATAAAAAGAGGACATTTCCCCCCCCCCTCCCCAAATATATTCATTTTTCTTAGGTTTTGCACTCCTGTGACCTGTTTCAGCAGAGCTGGGGTAAGATCGCGACCAGGTAGTCGGGGGCCACCTAGGAGCCTGAACCAGCACCCGGCTCGGCCTCTCAGCGAGCAACCGTGAGTCTGTGCCAGCTGCTCCTTCTCCCTCCACAGCCCAGTGCTCCTGGGAGGGGCGGGGCGGTGCAAAGAGCTGCCTACTGACAGTCACCAGCTCTCTGCTTAGGGAGCACTGAGAACAGAGCAATCAGCGCTCAGTTCTCAGTCTTTGAGCTGGAAGAAAACTGATGCTGGAACCTCCTAGTTAAGTATAATCCCCCCCCCCCCCCCCAAAGAAACCACAAACCTTCAACTTCTTTGTCAGCACAGATAGTGTTCAGATGTAATTTACAACTGATGATCAGATCTACTAGCACAGTATAGACAGTTATTTATGGCAAACAAAGAGAATCAAGTAGGATTTTCCAGTGCTGGAGTTTTCAGCAAAGCACATTTTGGTAAGCAGCAACTTTCAAATATTTTAAAAATAAATCGGGATACGAATCAAATATAAAGTGGGTAATAGGGTGGAAACAAAAACATCCAGAGGTTCTTTAAGGGTTAATTTGTACCACCTAATCAACAATGTGCCTGCATACTGGTGTAAACGAAATGTGCAATGTACTGTTAAATGCATTTCAGTGCTCCCCCCCACCCCCCCACTGTATCCAATTCTTATTCCATGGATCATGTTGAAGGATTGGTGAGAACTTAAAAAGTAAACCCCTCTGGAAAAAAAAAAAAACCTGTAAAGACAAATGCATAATGAGCTAGTATGCTTCGCATACTAGCTCATTATGAAGTACTTACCTAAAAACGGCCGCGTCGTCCATCTGATTGGCCGGAGGCGCAATTACATCACTCCCGCGCATGTGCGTGAAAGCCGCCGGCTCTGGAGGAACGTCACGGGTGGCCGTTCCTTCAGAGCGAATGCGCCAATGACATCATCAGCTGCATGCACTGTAAATATCTCCTAAACGGTGCAAGTTTAGGAGATATTTATAGCACCTATAGGTAAGCCTTAATATAGACTTGCCTACAGGCAAAAGTCTTTAAAGTGGGTTTACAACCACTAAACTGTTGTAGCTTTTATTAGTATTTTCTTTTTCTTAGTGCAAAGCAACACATCTGACATGAGCAAGCCTTTAATTCATTAGGATTCTTTGTGTTGTGACAGCGGAAAACCTGCAATAGATTTTGGAACTACTGATTGTACAGTATATACAGGGTAAGCAAAATCACCAGAATGACAAAATGTTGTGCTACTGCCTGATCAAGTAAGTAGGTTGTACAAGTGTCAAACTTGGTGTTCAATTATTGCCTGTATTCAGTTGTATCAGAGACAGTTAAAGCTGAACTCCAGGAAAACTAAAATTCCTCCTTTGCAATGGTGCTGCACCTGCACTGGAAGGGTTAACTGGGACTAGTGGATTTGAAAAAGCGCTTTTTACTTGGTTCTCTGCGCCTTTAGGCTCCTGTTTGCTGCCAGTCTGTTCCCTCCAATCTTTTGTCACCTTTACTCGGGCGGTCTAAGGCCCAATGATGTAATTGTTACCAATGCAGGATTCATAGCCCTGCACTGAATGTGAGGACACTTGAGAGACCGTCCCTTGCTGGAATATGTGAGAGTGCCATCTGCCAATGAGTGGAGGATCAGGTCACCTAAAGAGTATGTAAACCCCACATTTCATATTCCTGGTATGTGCCTGCTGTACCATGTAGTTGTATGATAAACATCTCCTGTTCTCTTTGTATTACTTCTGCAGTAGATGCAGTGGCAAGTCACAGCAGATGCCGCATTGCGCCACATAAAAATCGCAACTCGTTCCTGCAAACCGATTGCGGAGTGTATGTTAACGACACACCAAAATCAGTTAGCAAAATGCAGTGCCCCATGCAATCGGATTCTGGTGCCGATTAACCGCTTGCCGACCGCCGCATGACTATTTACTGCGGCAGTCAGCCCCTCACAGGCAGAGAGACGTAGTACTACGTCGCTAGCCTGTAAGGGTCTAGGGAGCAAGCGCGCGCCCGCGCGGTCACGGACCCCCCCCCCCCCCCCCCCCCGGCGCGTGTGACCGGCGGACCCAATGTCCGCCGGTCACTCGGCGATCGTCGGTGCAGAGGGAGAAAGGCAGGCGGCTAATGTAAACAAGCCGCCTGTCATTCTCCCCTGTGTAGAAACAGTGATCATACGGTTCTACTACGTAGAACCGTTGATCACTGTCCATACACCTCAAGCCACAGCCAATCACAGTTAGAATCACGCCTCTAGGGACACACACCACCCCTCCCACTCAAAAAAAGTTAACCCCTTCACTGCCAGTGTAATTTTACAGTAACAGTGCATATGTATAGCACTGATTACTGTAGTACTGTCACTGGTAACCCCAAAAGTGTCAAAAATGTCAGTCAAGGGTCCGATCTGTCCGCCGCAATGTCGCAGTACCGCAAAAATAATCGCAGATCGCCGCCATTACGCGTTAAAAAAACCCTACCAAAAATGACAATCTTTCCCTTTGTTAATAAACGCGATAACTTTTGCGCAAACCAATCAAAATACGCTTTTTGCGTTTTTTTTTTTTTTTTTTACCAAACATATGTAGCATAAAACAAATAGGCCGAAAATGTTAAATTTTGATTTTTAATTTTTTTTGGGGGGAATTTCATATAAAAAAATGTGAAAAATATTATTTTTGCAAAATTGACGCTCTTTTTCAGTTTATAGCGCATGATCAAAAAATCGCACAGGTAATCAAATACCACCAAAAGAAAGCTCCATTTGTGGGAAAGAAAGGACGTCAATTTCAATTTCGTTTTAGGTACAGCGTCGCACGACCGCGCAATAGTCCGTTAAAGTCACGCAGTGCCGAATCGCAAAATAGGCCCCTGGTCAGGAAGGGGGTAAAATCTTCTGGGGCTTAAGTGGTTAAAAAAGGGTCCTTCACAAGTGTGGTGCAAATGCAGTGCAATGTGAGCCATGAAAATCCATCAAAAGGCACCCCAGAGACACCGCATGTAATTCGCACAAGAATGTGCTGTGATTGCTGTGCAAATTACATGCGGTGCCCCGAACCGCATCAGTGTGAACACCGGCTAAATTCTTTGTCTACTCCTTGAATAGCTAAGCAAGTTAAGCCTTGCAGTGCAGGAGCTGCCCCACAGCAAGAGAGGAGTTTTAGTTTTACTAACCCCTAACGTTTTTTTTGTTAGTATTTGACTTTTCTGCAGCACACACAAATCAATGTGCAGATTATATACATGTTGTTAAAGCCATGTTTGCAGGCGCCTATCCAGTGCAGTGTGTTTTTCAGGCAGATATCCACCAGAGACTGAACTGCCAGGAGAAACAATAGAAAGCTATAGACAGCTGTGTCTCACTTGCTAGACACCTTATGTGTGAATTGAGCTCTTTTCCTGCCAAGCTTCCCCTTTCAGCCGCAGTGTGAGCAAACCCAAAATCTTAGTATAGCAACAGATTCACCTTGTCTGTATAGACTGTCTGCAGAGACAGAATCGGTATAGTCTGCTGCTGGCATTTGTTGGACTGTACTCTGTCTAGTATAAATACCTAAGGGGGAAATGAATACAAATAAGTGCCATGGACTGACTTCATTTCCAGTTTACCTCTGAGGTGTATAAGAAGGTGATGCTTCTGCAGGGTGCAGGACATTGTTTTGGTGGGCCTTGGGAACTGACTTCTTGAATCTCTGAGATCTTTTAGACCAGGGGTGGGGAACCTACGGCTCGCAGGCCATATGCGGCCCCTGAAGCCATCTGATCCGGCCCTGCCATTGGGCTGCCTCCGGAGGGGAGGGGGAGCGCCTCCTGATTACACACAGAGCGGGTTCCTCTGCTTACCTGGCGCGGCCGCTGTCATACAAAGTCACGCCTCTTACCTATGATAGACAGCACAGTGGTGACATCTATCATAAGGGTGAGGCCAGGAGGCTTGACTTCGTATGAGAGCACCCGTGCTGGGTAAGTAGAAGAACCCTACTCTGTGTGTAATCAGGAAGCGCTCTAATCCCCATGCGCTCTGCATTGATGGGGGGGGGGCACTAATCACTCAGCATTGATGGGGTCACTAATCACTCAGCATTGATGGGGTCACTAATCACTCTGCATTGATGGGGGCACTGATCACTCTGCATTGATGGGTGCACTAATAACTGCATTGATTTGGGCGCTAATCGCTCTGCATTGATGGGGGCACTAATCGCTCTGCATTGATGGGGGCACTAATCGCTCTGCATTGATGGGGGCACTAATCGCTCTGCATTGATGGGGGGCACTAATCGCTCTGCATTGATGGGGGGCACTAATCGCTCTGCATTGATGGGGGGCACTAATCGCTCTGCATTGATGGGGGGCACTAATCGCTCTGCATTGATGGGGGGCGCTAATCGCTCTGCATTGATGGGGGGCGCTAATCACTCTGCATTGATGGGGGGCGCTAATGCCTCTGCATTGATGGGGGGCACTAATCCCTCTGCATTGATGGGGGGCATTAATCACTCTGCATTGATGGGGGGCATTAATCACTCTGCATTGATGGGGGGCACTAATCACTCTGCATTAAGGGGGGCAAACCTGGAAAACCAGTTGCCAGTAGCAACATCATCATTACCAGCTAACATCACACACCTCACCAAAGAGAAGCAGTTGCAGCCATCACATTAGCGGTGAGTTAATTAAATGTTTGACCAAATATAACAGGCTCATTTGATAATTTTGTACAGCCCCCCAATGATTTTAAAAATACCCAAATGGCCCTCGGCAGAAAAAAGGTTTCCCACCCCTGTTTTAGACCCTCGATCCCTCCATAAAGAGTACCTGTCACTGCATATTGCTGTCACAAGGGATGTTTACATTGCTTGTGACAGCAATAAAAATTTTAGCCGCCCCTGTCGCCGTTAGTTCGCGCACGAAAGAAAACTCATATGGAAGTCGAGCCACGAATGAAATCGCAGTTCAAACTCCACGTGAGGTAGCGTGGCGATCGCCAGAGGATGAGCAATACTTTAAAAAAAGAGCTACACTCTAACTCTAAACTGGTAACTGTTAAAAAAAATGTTAGTGTCGCCTATGAAGATTTCTATTGACCGTAGTTTGTTGCCATTCCACGGGTGTGCGCAATTTTAAACCGTAATATGTTGGTTATCTTTTTTACTCGGAGTGACATCATCTTTCACAATATACAAAAAAATGGGCTAACTTTACTGTTTAGTTTTTTTTTTTTTTTTTTTAAATGCAGTGAAATATGATTTTTCACAATTTTTCAAAAAAAATGGCGTTTGAAAGACCGCTGCGCAAATACCGCGTGACAAAAAATATTGTAATGACCGCCATTTTATTCTCCAGAGTCTTTGCTTAAAAAAAAAAAAAAAAAAAAAAAAAAAAATATATATATATATATATATATATATATATATATATATATATATATATATATATATATATATATATATATATATATATATATATATATATATATATATATATATATATATATATATATATATATATATATATATATATAATATATATAGAGAGGGGGAGTATACCTCCTGGGACTGCCTATAGGCATATTAAAGTTATTTTTCTGCCTAGTGTCCTACTCCTGTAGGGGGCAGTATAACCCAGTGGTTAAGAATCCTGAGACGCTATGTCTGTCAATGAATGCAGAGAAATTGATTTTACAGTAAGCCAAAGATCCCGTTATTTTATTTACTGATCAAGCCTATGGAATTAACTCTCACCAACGTTGGGGCATCTTCTACTCACACTGGCCACAGTCTGATCGCCCACCCCTCCCCCCTCCTCTAAAGTTGGATTTGCTTGCCTTTATTTGGAACTTGGTGCACTTCCTTTCCTTTTATGAGAAACTATTCTGCCAACTGACTTCAACAATGGGGCACTAATCCTACTATTAATACCAAAGATGGGTCACTATTCTTCCCAGTGATGGGGTCACTATTCCTCCCAATTACACAAATTATTAGGGTGCGCTATTCCTCCCAATGATGGGGCACTATTCCTCCCCCTAACACCAGTGATGGGGCACTATTCCTCCAACTAACACCAGTGATGGGGCACTATTCCTCGCATTGATAACAATGATGGGGCACTATTCCTCCCCCTAACACCAGTGATGGGGCACTATTCCTCGCATTGATGATAACAATGATGGGGCACTATTCCTCCCCCTAACACCAGTGATGGGGCACTATTCCTCGCATTGATGATAACAATGATGGGGCACTATTCCTCCCCCTAACACCAGTGATGGGGCACTATTCCTCGCATTGATAACAATGATGGGGCACTATTCCTCCCCCTAACACCAGTGATGGGGCACTATTTCTCGCATTGATAACAATGATGGGGCACTATTCTTCCCAATGATACCAGTGATTGGGCACTCTTTCTACCCCATTACCAAATGTGGCGATGTTTATTCACAATGAATGCAGGTAAATTTCCACTCCAGATGGCTGCAGTCCGCCCCCCCTAAAGTCTGAAGTACAATAAACTGGCCCTTTGTTTAGAATGTTGTGGAGACCCCTGCTCTAAACTAATGAGAATCCATATGGGAGAAATTTTCATTGATTCTGTAATGGCTGCATTAGTTGAGTGAAACTGATGTGTAGCATTTAGGTGCGTTCCACATTTTTACTACTCTCCTGTTCATCTTTATTTTTTTTCTAATATATGTGTAAGCTCCTATGCATGCATGGACACATAGGCTAACATAGAGGTACTTTTTACAGGCTGAAAAAATAAATGCTCAAAGTGGATTTCCACCCGTTCTTGTGTTTTTATTAAAGGTCAGCAGCTACAAAAAGTGTAGCTGCTGACTTTTAATAAACACATACTCGCCTTTCCCACAATGCAGCCAGCAGGAGCCTCGCTCCTTTCCCTCTTTTCCCAGCACTGCTGGCATCTCTATTGTGGGCACCTGGCTGTGACGGCTTGTGGCTTTACAGCCAGGTGCGCACTGCACATGTGGGAGTTGTGTTGTGCATCCTTAATGGACGGGCAATTTTCTGCGACCTGTGATGTGTCCCATAAGATTGCAGGGAGGAAGGGGGAGAGAACTTCCGCTCATGCTGCCTAGGTGGCCTAAGTGAAAGTGGCAGAGGATACCTGTCAAATCTAGGTTGCCTGCTGCCCCCCCCCCCCCCCCCAAAAAAAAAAAAGACATGGCAAATGTGGCATGTTAGGTTTTCAGGAGGCCTTAAAGCGGAAGTTCCACTATTGGAACTCTGCTTTAACACCTGTGTGCATGAGGACTTAAAATCCAAGAAGTGTGCGTACAGTGTAACATGGCAGCATTAATGCACAATTAAATATACACGCCTCCTTACAGTGGTACTTTACAGGCAATGGGTGCATGGTATTTAGGGGAGACACAAAGTAATACACACTTGTCATTGGTTGTATGTTAAACAAGTTGGGTGCCCTGAATTTTGTTTCTTTGATCTTCTTTGTACAGCTCTTCCTCCTGTAGCCGGTTTAGCTTTTCTCTTGACCTTCATTAAGTCGCTGTGACCCTCATTATCTCTGTTTAGGATTTGTGTGGTGCTGTGCTTTGTTTAATTCCTTCTCTAACCTTGTATCTCACAACAAGTCAGGGCATATTTCAACAAAGAAATGGCTGATGCACGTTCAGAAAATCTATTTACATGTGTCTGAATAGATAGTTTGCTTGGAGAAGAAAAGGCTGCAGATTAGGGTCCGGTTTTTCCAGAGAGATGATGAGCTGTGTTACTTGCAGTGGTCCAGTTGAAGACTATCGAGGCTTTTATACTTGCCTTCTGTGCTTGGATCAACTTTTTGGGTGCAAAAACAATTGCATGCAGTGCAGCTATGTATTATCACACAGTGCAAGTAGATGTTTACCATATGTGGCACTTAAAGTGGTTCTAAAGGCTGAAGGATTTTTATTTGCACGCCTTCTATCCGTGAAGGTGTGTGTGTGTGTGTGTATGTATATGTGTGTGTGTGTATATATATATATATATATATATATAATAATAATGTGTGTGCGCAACTTTTTAATTACTATCAGAAATGTAAATGAATATCGTTTGTCGGCCTTTATTGGCAACTTTAGCACAAGAAAAGCTCAAGAAAAATGTATCCCTTTAAATTCGATGTATGTCTTCACGCTGGTCTGTTGTGCTTTTCATTGTGGTGCTAAAAATCCTGCTTGCTGCATTTTTGGTCCTCACCAAGAACGCACCACCTCATTGAAATGCATTGAAAATGCAGCAAGAACGCATCCATACCACACCTTTTTTGTTTTTGATGTGGTGTTTGAGTCACATGACTGATGAAAATCAAACCATAAGGGCCCTTACACACCGAACATGGATGCAGTTGGATGCATTTCGAATTGCAGTCTAACTGCTTAGACCGCCCAAAACCAAGGTAATCCCATGGGCATAGTTTACATCATTGCAGTGATGTTAAAATGCTGCATTTTTCCGCACTGCAAATGCAGCGAACGCACTTCACAAGTGCACTGCACCATGCCCCTTTAAGTCAAAGCCAAGCCCCGAAAACTTAAAGAAAAATGCAGTGCTAAACGCAGCACAAAACTCATGCAAAGCACATGTCCAGAGAAAAAGGTGCCAATAATGGCACCCAAAGTGATTATCGGCAAAATGCTAATAACACCATTTTAAACTGATATATGTTTTGGCTGCAGCTCTATTAACCACTTGCCTACTGTGCACAAACACCCTTCCCATCCAGGCCAATTTTCAGCTTTCAGCGCTGTCACACTTTGAATGACAATTGCGTGGTCATGCTACACTGTACCCATATGAAATTTTTATCATTTTTTTCACACAAATAGAGCTTTCTTTTGGTGGTATGTAATCACCTCTGGGTTTTTTATTTCTTACAAAAAGAATAAAGACAGAAAATTTTGAAAAAAAAAAAAGTTTTTCTTATTTTCTGCGAGTAAATTTTGAAAATTTTTCTCCTTCACTGATGTGCGCTGATGAGGCGGCACTGATGTGCGCTGATGAGGCGGCACTGATGTGCGCTGATGAGGCGGCACTGATGTGCGCTGATGAGGCGGCGCTGATGTGCGCTGATGAGGCGGCGCTGATGGGCGCTGATGGGCGCTGATGGGCGCTGATGGGCGCTGATGGGCGCTGATGGGCGCTGATGGGCTGCGCTGATGGGCGCTGATGGGCGCTGATGGGCTGCGCTGATGGGCTGCGCTGATGGGCGCTGATGGGCGCTGATGGGCGCTGATGGGCGCTGATGGGCGCTGATAGGCTGCACTGATGGGCGCTGATAGGCTGCACTGATGGGCACTGATGGGCGCTGATGGGCGCTGATAGGCTGCACTGATGGGCGCTGATGGGCGCTGATAGGCTGCACTGATGGGCGCTGATAGGCTGCACTGATGGGCGCTGATAGGCTGCACTGATAGGCTGCACTGATGGGCACTGATGAGGTGGCACTTATGGGCACTGATGAGGAGGTACTAATATGCCGCACTGATGAGCACTGATAGGCGGCACTGAGAGGTGGCACTGCTGGGCACTGAGAGGTGGCACTGCTGGGCACTGAGAGGTGGCACTGCTGGGCACAGAGGTGGCACTGCTGGGCACAGAGGGGACACTGAGAGGCGGCACTGCTGGGCACTGAGAGGCGGCACTGGCGGATGGCACTGGACACTGACGGGTGGCACTGATGAGCGGCACTGATGGGCAGCACCATCAGTACCCACACTCAGTGCCCATAGTGCTGCCAGTCAGTGCTCATCAGCACTGAAAGATTTTCCCCGCCGCGCGCTCGCGGGAGCGCGCGGGGGGCGTGTCACTGGAGGCCATTTAAAAACGGCCTCCCGAAAATTCGAGTCCGCGCTGCAGCCGTATATAGGCTGTAGCGTGGATGGCAGCAGGTTAAATACCCTCTGTGTTCAGCAGCCTCCCCAATACTTGAGCTCCCTCTCGATCTGGCGATGTGCACGAGAGCATCAGCTCTCTTCGGACTCGCCCTCCTCATTGGCTGAGACAACAGTGGGAGCCAAGGGGGTTTACATTGAAGTCTATGGCCCTCAGTTCGCATTAAAGTTGGACCAAAGTAGTGCAGGAAGTACTTTAGTCGCACAGATATTAACGGTACTCATTGGGAAACATGGGGTGCCTCTTTGGGGTTCAATCTCGCATGGCAAGTCGCACTAGTGTGAATGGGGCCTAAATGGGCTATGCAGTCCCCTCTTTTATAAAATGAAGTTTTTAACTGGAAGTAGGTATGTTCTCTGTTTGGTCACTGAAGAGTGCTATTATCGCCTAAGTGTCAGAAATTTTCAGGGGAAAAACGCAGCCATGGGCTTTACAGGAGAAGTAAAGATCCTGAGACGTGTATTTATACTTTTTGGCAGTATCCCATTTCTTCTTACAAAGTAGACATTTGGTATTTCGTCCTAAAAGCCGTACACCAATTACTATAGAAAACCACATATGTGGCTTTGCTTGCCACATACTCTGATGACACTGCAGCAGTTTGACTGCACAGCTGTTTTCAGATTGCCTTTTGCTGCTGATGTCTGAGTGGTAAAGCTCCACTCTGGGCTTCTTTTGAAATTTGTACATGCATTGAGGTCATTGTATAGTCTTCTGTATAATGCAGGGCAGCTGGTCCTGCTTTGTACCGAATGACATTGGAAAGCTTACCGGCCAGGCAGTGAAGTGAATTCGTTTAGAGAGCAGTTACACGGAGTAGAGGAAGCCTGCAGGTTGAGGAATGGGTTAGTATTTAAACTTCCTACCCCCCCTCCCCCCAAACCAAAAAAAGCATTGAACCTGTGGGGGGTGTGGAGTTTTTTTCATTGGAAAAACTCTGCCCAGGCTGGTGTTTTTAATTGAGGCATAAACAGTAAGGAGATCGCTGTACTAACATCTTATAGTTAGCACAGCAAGCTCCTCCGTTTTTTTTTTTTTTTTTTGAGTGTACCCCACTTTGGCCAAGTCCATCTAAATCTGTTAAGCCAGCCATGTATTTATTTCAGGTACTTGTATAGCATCTTCGATTTACAGTGCTTTATACACTGTATATAATTCTCATTCATTCATATATATATATGCTAGGGCCAATAAAGATTTAATTGGCTCCTATCGGGGTGTCTTTGAAGTGTTGTTGGAAACCCACGCAGGCACAGGGAGAACATGCAAACTCCAGACAGGTAGTACCGTGGTTGGAATTTTGAACCAACATACCGTATATACTCGAGTATAAGCCGAGTTTTTCAGCACATTTTTTTGTGCTGAAAACGTCCCCCTCGGCTTATACTCGAGTCAAGAAAAAAAAAAAAAAGTCCCTGGCCGCTCCGACGTGCTTAAGCTCTAAAAATAGCGCCGCCCGGCGCATACATGTCATTGCGCATGCGCCGACGCCGCTCGGGAGAGGCCGGGAATAGCCGAAAGTATACAATCAGCGGCGGCGCATGCGTAATGACGTGTCGGCGCCGGGCAGCGCCATTTTTAAAATGAAGGCGCCTCTGGAACAGGTAAGTGAAACAGCTGCACTACCTGCCATTATGCAGGGCTGCGGGCATACTACAAGGGATGCAGTGCTGCGGGCATGGTCCACCTGTACCATGCCCACAGCACTGCATTCTCCTGTAGTATGCCCACAACCCTGCATTCTCCTGTACCATGCCAGTCACCCTGCATTCTCCTGTACCATGCCAGTCACCCTGCATTCTCCTGTACCATGCCAGTCACCCTGCATTCTCCTGTACCATGCCCGCCGCCCTGCATTCTCACCCTAGGCTTATACTCGAATCAATCATTTTTCCCATCTTTTTGTGGTAAAAGTAGGGTCCTCGGCTTATACTTGGGTCGGCTTATACTTGAGTATATACGGTAGCTCAAAATTTGACTGGTTCAGCAGGGACTGGCTGAATTTCGATTCATGTATGTGCTATCTGGCTGTGTACAAGTTGATTTATCGATCCAGTAGGAAATCTGTTCACTTTTTTGTTCAACCCATCTAACACTACCCTCCCCCCAGATTGACTATGCTGTTGTCCAAGTGTGTCTCCGTTGCTTCTACATTGGATAGGAGATACTGAGATAGGAAGAGTACTACTGGCTGAAAGAGGGGGAAAAAAAAATGCTCCTGCCATTTAAGAATGGGTAAGCTGCAAATACACTGCCTAGCCAAAAAAGTTGCTACTTGGAATTAACTAAGCAACTAACAAACTAAGCATGCAGTAAGGATCCTATTGGATCCTTACTGAATGTGCCCGAAGAATGTCAGCTGACTACCTGAATATACTGAATGACCAGGTTATTCCATCAATGGATTTTTTCTTCCCTGATGGCACGGGCATATTCTAAGATGACAATGCCAGGATTCATCGGGCTCAAAAGAGTGGTTCGGGGAGCATGACATTATTTTCACACATGGATTGGCCACCACAGTCCAGAACTTAACCCCATTGAGAATCTTTGGGATGTGCTGGAGAAGGCTTTGCGCAGTGGTCCGACTCTCCCATCATCAATACAGGATCTTGGTGAAAAATGAATGCAACATTGGATGGAAATAAATCTTGTGACATTGCAGAAGCTTATCGAACCAATGCCACAGCGAATGCGTGCCGCAATCAAAGCTAAAGATGGTCTAATGTGTGTGACCGTCGTCTTCTTTTTTATATTTTGCCAGGCAGTGTAAGTTAAATGATTATTTTTGGGTTTAATACAACTTTAAGGTAGAACCTTCCTTTTGGCACTCCTTTTGAAGGATTAAAAATAAAACTGGGTCTATATCAGTATCTTTAGAACATGGGTAGCTAAGAATTTGCGACATGTATAGGTGACCTGGATTTTCTTTTTCTACTTCACTTTAAATATTTCACTAAACATTTTGCAAGCCCCTTCTTTGAAACCGGTTCACTGCACAGCTAGACCGGGTAACTCGCTAGTTTCTGTTTTTGAATGTCTTTTAATGATTTTTTTTTTTTCTTCAAATCTAGGCGTCTAAGCTGAGGAAGTAAACATTTTTTATTTTGCCAAAGTAATAGCTTTCTACTGTATTTAGGCTGCATTCATAATATAACCTGTTGTGAACTTTTGCACAATCGCACAAGTTTACATGTGTTTAGCAAATGCACAAAAAAGCGTGGTGTGGTTTGTTTGCGACCCAGAAGCCGTAAGCTGCTTTTTGAGGTTGGCAAGTGCATGGCTGGAAAAATGTATTTTTGTTTATTAGAGGTGCCTATATAGTGCCACCAATTTACGCCGCACTTGTATTATACATTTATATCAGTCCCTGCCCTCAAGGAATCTACAACCTAAGGTCTCTAACATTTATACATGCACATACTAGAGCCAATTTAGACAGGAGCCAATTAACCTACCAGTAGAGGGGGTGGGGTTTTGATCTCGAGGGGGGTTTTTTAGTAGGTTTTGCCTCCGTCACTTGTATATAGAAAAGAGGGGGTTTTTTGGTGTCTCAGGCCAATGTGGTGGGACTTTGTGGGCAAGTGATGATATAAACAAATAGGTAAAAGAAGTTTTGGATTTATTCCATTAATCATATATTATACATATATACATATCAAAAAGTGAAATTTGTGCTTGGGTTAAGAGCCGAATAGTGAAGAAGTAGGATGAAGATTCGAGGGAATCTGTGACATGTGTGGCTATAGTGACAAAGATGTGGATGTTGTCTGTGTTTCCTGTGAATGTTCCAGGAAATGGTGGTTCAGAGTTCATCCAGATTCATGTTGACGCGTTTCGGCTATACGTACATTACAGACTGGGTGACAAATCTTTGAAAAAGGCTTTATAACAGCTGAAACGCGTTCAGAAAGAATCTGGATGAACTCTGTGAACCACCAAAAAACTCCCTCTTTTCTATTAACCTACCAGTATGTTTTTGGAGTATGGAAGGAAACCCACACAGGCACAGGGAGAACATGCAAACTCCAGGCAGGTAGTGCCGAGGTTGGGATTCAAACCAACAACTCCAGTGCTGCCAGGGGAAGTGCTAAAAATGTGTGAAGCTCAAAAAGGCACATGAGCTACTTGCTTCCATGAGTTTCTTAGGAAATTGTATAGTCTGATGTATGCGTGTAGCACAAAAACATTCATGTGCGTGATGCCTGGCATTGTGCTTCAGTATCAATGGGGTTGTCTGAAGCTTTAGTATCAGCGCTGTGAGCACTGACCTGCAGCAGTACTTTGCGCACACCTAGCTTCTTCTTGCTTTGGAAGATGGACCCTTTTAGGTGGAGAAGGTTAGGGGACATGCATGTTTATCTGTTCAGCCATTACTACAATCTATTCGGTTTGGCCTTGGTGTGTACTAGAATAGTGACGCCTAATATGAGAAGGCATGAAGTCCAACCTCTGACCCTTCCAAGGGCTACCCAGTTTCAATTCCTTTTTAGACATTGTGTAAAGTTAGACAGCCCATCAAAATGAATGATCTATATCTTAATTCATGGTGGCCCTGTCACATTTTTTGATAGTTTGATTTATCATTGGTCAGTGGACACAATGAACACCCCCTCCTAGGCCAGCTTTGGTGTCATTGAATACAATAATAATCCTCAGCATTGGTGTCAGTGACCACCATAATAACCCCAAACATTGGTATCCACCATCACCCCCAGCATTCCACTCCAGCATTGGTGTCAGTGGTGTGGTCCATCTACAGTTACCCCACCCCAGGTGTAAGCATTAATTCAGGCTGTGTTCACACCTGAGCAACAGCAACTTTTAGGCGTTTTTATTTTTTGAGCATTTTTAGAAGTGTATTAGAAGCGTAGTACAGCTTCAGGTGGAGAGCTGCTGTTTGAACAGAAAACGCTCCTGTCTCACATTTTCAGGCAGTCCTATGAGGCCCATTAGTCTGGCAAAAAGAAGTTCATGTACTTTTTTTGGGGGCGACAGGCAGTTTGATTGAGGCGACAGAATGCTCAGATGTGAGCAGGGGCCATTGAAATGAATGGCATTTGGCTTGTTGAACGTTTTAGAACTACAAGCTTCAAGCAGAAAATCTATCAGGTGTGAACAGG